>NC_133116.1:19386017-20020711 GCF_022965805.1 Primulina eburnea
TTTTAGAGGCACCAACTTCAGTTCTTTTATCATCTGCTGAACAGAACCCTCCTTCACCACCTCAGGATCTAGATGAAATCACTGCTGATGTTATTCCAGTTCAAGGAGAAATAACTGAAACTGATATTTCAGTTCAAAATATTATTGAATCAGTCTCAACTGATCAAACTTTGGTCATTTCTGAGCACATCTCTAAAGAACCAGGAACATCTTATCAGTCTCCTCCTTCATCTTCTTCAGATGTTGAACTTATCTTGGAATAAGTTCAGAACTTACAGAATAATATGGAGCAAATGATCTCTACCATCTCCAAAATTCAGAACACACAACTATCTCACACTCTAAAGCTGGACCATTCACATGCATCCAACTTAGAGAAACTGAATAAACTTCAAGCCAATATGGACTCTCTTATCCAAACTGTAACGGATCTGAAGAAGGGACTAGTCAACTCTTTCTCTACAAATCAGGATGTAAACAGTCAAAGAATTGGGCGACTGGAAACCTTCGTTTCAAAGCAGATAGAATTACTGCAGACTTCCTTCACTACTAAGGCCACAAGTATCTCATCAGATGTAAAACTTCTATTCCTCAATGTTAGAAAGCTCTCAGACAAAATGGAGGTATTTGACAAAAATGGGGAAAGCAGCTGAAGCAACTGATATCATTTGTCCAGTTATTTTATGATTCAGTTGTGCTGAAGAATTAGTTGAAGAATTAATCAGACTATTATTATCAACTGATATCATTTTCTCAGACTTTATATTATCTACAAGGAACCCAGCTATTCTATGATTCAGTTGCGTAATCTATTATCAACAAAGAGCTGAGTTAAATCTCTTGGTTTTGTCAAACACCATAAAGGGGGAAATTGTTGGAAACTAAATTCTGGAGTTTGACAAAAACATAAATCGATCGATTAAATCAACTAATACGCGAAAGCAAATTCGGCAGCTGGACTTATCAACTGAAATCAGCTGACACAAACTGATCAGTTGAGAACTGATCAGTTAAAACATTCAGCCGAAAATATTAAAGTCTCTCAACTGAAGATACCTCGGGAAAGATCATTCAACAGACAGAAAGACATATCAGACAGCAATTGAATATGGAAAGCCGCACCGCATAGAACAACGTATTTCGGCTATTGAAATTAAAACGCCGTTTTACAATCAATAATGAAGTGGCAATCAAGAACACTGTCCAAGAAATGATGAAGTGGCAATCAACGGATACATAAATTCAAAGTTACCGTTGAAAGACAAGTCTATAAATATGACTAAAGAGCAGTTGAAGAAAAACGACGATCTATCAATCTCAAACTTGCTATTACTCTGTCAAAATCTCAGCTCACTCTTATTAGATCTATTCGTAGCAATCAAGGCTACAAGTTGAGCAAACTAGCACTCTGTAATATTGATAATTCAATAAGTGCTAAGTTCAGTTACTCACAGAGATCATTGTATTATACTAAGAGTTTCAGTTTAGGCAGTAGATAAGTCCTAACTGAAGTGGGTCTGTACAAGTGTTGTACTCGATCAAAGTCTTTTAGTGAATATCATATCCTTGAGATAGAAGGGGTGACGCAGGAGTTATTCAAATCTCTGAACATCCAGAAACATATTGTGTTGTCTTTACTCCAGTTTTTCATTTTTAGTTAGATACTCTATCTTTCAATCAGTTTACTTTCCGCAACTGCTTATTCAGTTTAACTGATTGTTATTGACCGACGGGATACTTAGTTCAGTTTGTAATAAAACTGAACTACCTTTTTCGAAGAACATTTAAATTCATAGAAGTGTTTATTCAACCCCCCCTTCTAAACACTCCTTAGTCAATAACCGATCCTATCACATAGGACTCTCCACGCCAGGTTGGTGGAGTGGTACCTCCACAAGTCTCGAACCCATGACCTCCTTGCGTAAGTACATAGTTCAAAGAGACTTGATACCAATTGAGCTACGCATTTTATGAAAGGGGATCGGTTACGGTGCCCGGATGCGCAACGGGATTTTCGAAAAACATATTTTCATAGCATGAAAAATGAACACCCACTAGTATGTGTAGCAAATACGAAAAACACAAAAATGACATTCATAGTGTGTTTAGTAATTTTACCTATCAATCACAATGATTGATGTTTTGGCTCCAACTAAGTTGTAAACAACTTAGCTCTTGAAGATAGACAGTATACAAGCTTCCAACACCACTCCTTGCTCATGTGAGACACATGCCTTGTTTATTAAAAAAGTTGTTTCCCAACTCTTCACCTCCTAATGCTTATTATTTTGGGTTTGTAATATTTAAAAAGCCCATGGACTTTTATTTAAATATCTCAAACACATTTGATATCAATTAAATATTTACATGAATTTACTCAATCCCACTAGTTGAATAATTACTTCCAATTAGGCTCTTCAAGACCCAATAGTATTTAATTAATTCAACACTTGAATCAATTTAATTTAGTCCATAACAATGTTTATGAAAATCACAATTTTCAAATACATTATTTATTTGGCCATCTCTTAATTTAGGAACACTTCAATAAATTAAAAGTTACCTTTCCCATAATTCTCTTATAGAAGTCATACTTCTATTTATCTTTGCGCTTATATCTCCTTTATAAGCCGTTCAATACATTGAACTATTTTACTTCTCAACGGGATCTAAAATTTACAATTGTGTGACTCTCAATGGTTCATTGATACAACTAGTCGTGGGTTCACATCTCAATGCGATTCGTGACTAAACATGTCCTTACATGAGCATACCACAGTTGCTCCATTCTTACTTATCAACTCCTTGATAATAAGAATGTCAGAACTCAAGTTTGATAGTACCCAACCAATCATGTTAAACGCCTAGCAGCATCGCTTACATGATTCTCTAGGTATCAAATGATAGTGCCTGCAATAACCATTATATAATGGTTAGCATAGAGTACGGTCCCTTCAACTCATATATCCCGATCGATTCGACAACTATTGGTATATCGAGAGCTACCAAAGAATCGATACTATGTGTCATATCGTAGTTGCATCGATGGTGTAATCTAAAAAACTCCTTTCTTAATTAACACCAACACTCTGATTATAGATTTCAAACTGCATACACATGAGATCACATAGGATATCCATACCCGAAGGTAAGCGGTGAATCCCCGACTACAATGTATCGACTCCTATATGTTTCGACAAAACACCCAACCTTGACACTTGGTGACCCAATATGAGTCGGTAAATAAGTCAAAGTGCAATTCTGTCATATAGAGTCTCAATGTTGTCCCAGGTCCTAAGGACTAATGGTGCACAACCATAAACTAGGACGTTTCCACTCTATAAGTGAGAACCACTTAAAAAGTCCTTTATGGAGGGTTGTTTAGTGCACTCTACAAGGAGCACCTATCTACATGCTCAGACATCATAATGTCCCCTACCAATGAAACATGGTACTCACATCGTAGATACTAGTCTCAAACTCGAGCGGCCTTTTTCCTTCTTAGCGGCGGTTGAATCGACTAGGAACTACTTAGAATATACAGTATTAAAAATATGAGTTTCATGATACTCATCATATAAACATCTCATATTATTTTTACTATTTGTATATTCAAGGACTTTATCTATGCAACAAGCATGTATATACAGATAAAGATGTGCCAAAACAATAATTTCAAATATTATTAAAAAAAAGATTATTTATACACAGTTTCAATGTGAACCCTCGGCCAACACTTGGCTCAACGGGCACATACTCTAACATTTTATTGTAACGTCCATAGGCTATCACGATCTTGGGCTCCCTCAGGGTCCTTGTCTCGTCTTGGGTTCCACTGGTGCATTTTCCTTCACGGGCTTTCCCATTCGTCATTACTCATAGGAATATGCACGCTAGGTTGGTGGAGTTGTACCTCTCCAAGTCTTGAACCCATGACCTCCTGGGGTAAGTACATAGTTCAAAGAGACTTGGTATCAATTGAGCTACGCCTTTTATTGTAATGACCATGGGCTATCCCGATCTTGAGTTCCCTCGGGGTTCTTGTCCTCGTCTTAGGTTCCCACTGAAGACTTTTCCCACTGTGGCCTTTTCACTCTCGTCATGGTCATTACAGGTCATGTCCAAGAGACTTAAGGGGATGGTTAGAGGGTCCTAGGGTGGACGTGCATGGGTTGGAAGCAAGCTAGGGGAGGGAATGCTCGATGGTGGGATTACTAGGGCTAGCTGCGGCTTTTGAAGAATAAAGAGAAGGCGGCTGCGCGGGAGGAGGGTCCATGCATGGCTGGAAGGGCATGAAGGAGATATTCGCACGGCTAGAACTCTTCCTAGCCGAGGGTGATAAATTATGGGAGAAACCTGAACGTTTAAGTGCATGGGTATGGGGGGCTGGTCAGTGGGTCCTTAGGTGGTATGTCTAGATTTTGGCTCGAGGTGGCTCGGGCGTGGCAAGAAGAAATCGCGAGATGACTCGAAGGGAATTAAGCTCGGGTTTGGTTTTTTTGAATTTAATGGCTAAGGGGTCGAACCATGGTCCACGGGGGTTGATTCATGGTCCACGAGGGTAATTTAGGAATAAAAAGTCTATGTTTAAAATTTGGAAAGAAAATATTAAAGTTTGAATTAATTCGCCTTACAAATTAATAAATATGAAATTAAATCAAAATCATCGAATTTAAGCTAAATAAAACTATTAGAAATTTTATTAAGCTTAAATAATTATTTGGGATGGTCTAGAGTCAATGAAAATAAGAAAAAGTAAAAATCGAGAAATTATATGTCCAACGGTAAAATAGTCATTTTACACATAATATATAGTAGATGTCCTGGCAGTGCCCTGAATGCTGTAAATAATGTTAATATGCTTATTTTAAATGTTTATGAAATTATATGATGAAACGTTAATGCCAAAAGACATGTTGCATGCTTGGTTTAAAAGAAAATTGATTTTATATGCTTTAATTTTTATAAGTGATGAAAATACGAAAGGTTGAAGGAGGTGAAGTGATTGCGAAAAATATGATGATACGATGATTATGATGATATGATGATATGTAAAATCAAGGCTCAACTGATGGGTGATAGTGTCGCTGATGTCCCCCTCGCCTAATACTGTGGTAATACGTAGATAGATCTGTTAGAGTAGGTGCACGTCGAGCCAAGTGTTGGCCGACTGTTCACGATGAAACTCTTTGTATTAAACGATCTTTATTTAATAATATTTGAATTTATTAATTTGGCGCATCTTTATCTTTATACCCATTCTAGTTGCATAGATAAAGTCCTTGAATATACAAATAGTAGAAAGAATATGAGATGCTCATATGATGAGTATCATGAAACTCATATTTGGAATACTGTATATTCTAAACCGTTCCTAGTCGATTCAGCCGCCACTAAGAAGGATAAAGGCCGCTCGAGTTAGAGACTAGTATCTGCGATGTGAGTACCATGTTTCATTGGTAGGGGACATTGTGATGTCCGAGCATGCAGATAGGTGCTCCTGGTAGAGTGCACTGAACAACCCTCTATAAAGGACTTTCCAAGTGGTTCTCACTTATCGAGTGGAAAAGTCCTAGTTTATGGTTGTACACCATTAGTCCTTATGACCCGGGACAATATTGAGACTCTATGTGCTAGCATTTCACTTTGACTTGTTTACCGACTCTTATGGGGTCATCAGGTGGCAAGATTGGGTGTTACGGCGAAACATATAGGAGTCGATGCATTGTAGCCAGGGATTCACCGCTTACCTACGGGTATGGATATCCTATGTGTTTTTCATGTATGTGTGGGTTGAAATCTCTGATCAGAGTATGGTGGTAATTATGAAAGGGGTTTCATAGATTACACCATCGATGCAACCACAACATGACACATAGTATCGATTCATTGACAACTCTCGATAAACCAATAGTTGTCGAATCGGTCGGGATATATGAGTTGAAGGGACCGTACTGTACGCTAACCATAATTGAATGGTTCTTGCAGGCACTATCATGTGATACCTAGGGAATCACGTAAGCGATGCTGCTAGGCGTTTAACGTGATTGGTTGGGTACTATCAGACTTGAGTTCTGACGTTCTTACTATCAAGGAGTTGACAAGTAAGAATGGAGCAATAGGGGTATGCTCGAATAAGGACATGTTTAGTCCGAATCACATGGAGATGTGAACCCACGGCTAGTTGTATCAATGAACCATTGAGGGCCACACAAGTACTAGCTTTGTAAATCCCGATGAGAAGTAAAATAGTTCAATGTGTTGAACGGCTTATAAATGTGTTTATAAGCGTAAAGAAAAATAGAAGTATGACTTCTATGAGAGAAATATAAATTTTAATTTAAGGAAGTGTTCCTAGATTAAAATTTGGCCAAGTAAATAATGTAGTTGAAAATTGTGATTTTCATAAACATTATTGGGGACTAAATTAAATTAATTCAAGTGTTGAATTAATTAAACACTAGTGGACCTAGTAGAGTCCAAATAATTAAAAATAATTCAAGTGTTGAATTAAATTATATTGAGTCTTGTAGAGCTCAATTAAATAATTATTTAACTAGTGGGACTTGAATAAATTCAAGTAGTATTTAATTAATCTCAAATGTGTTTGAGATAATTAAAAATTTAGTCCATGGTTTTTAATGTGTTAAAAACCATATAATATATGTGGGACATGCTAGGGTTTGCATGCTTGGGAGGTGAAGAGACTTTGAATACTTTTTAATAAAATAATGCATGGCATGGGGATCAACTTTTTCACTTTTCCCACACCCAAGTCTAGACTTCACTCCCTCATTCCATACCACTCACTTGGCCGAAATTTTGCTCTCAAAATTCTCTCCATTTTCTTCTTGTTTTGTTCTTCATTCTTGGAGAATAAAAGTCCTCTCATTGAAAAAATCTTCTTGCTTTTCTAGTGCAAAGCAAGAAGGGATTTACATAGCTTGTGGTGGGCTTGATTTTTGAACAAGGAGTGTTCAAGGAGGTAGCTTGTAGATCAACTCATCCATACAAGAGCTAAAGTGTTTACACTTTAGTTGGTGCCATTCATCAATCTCTTGAGATTGATAGGTAAATCTCTAAACATCCTATGTTTGATGTTGTTTTGTAAATATTGTGCAAAAACCATGGTGGCCGAAATTTCTTGTAGAAAATTAAAAATTTTTGACTTCCGTTGCGCTTCCGGCCACCGTAACCGGTCCGCTTTCAAGTGGTATCCGAGCTAAGGTTACGGTTTTTGTGTTATATTTACGTAATATTGTATTGAGATCGATTTCTAACCGCTTGAGAAATATTTTTGCAAGGAAATCATCAAGGCCGAAAATTTTATGTGACAAAAAAAAAATAATAATAATTTTTCGGGGCTGCCCGAGAATTTCGGGCAGCAAGGGGCAGCTTGCTGTTTTTAAAATAAAAAAAAAAAAAATTTTTGTTGCCGGAATCCGGCGACGGAGCTCCGGCGACGGCGATGACGGCTAGGGTTTCCAAAAGTGTTTTGGAGAATCTTAGTGTCATGGGCCTTGAGATGTTGGGCCATTGGATGGACAACATAATTTGTGAAATTTAAATGGGCCAAAATATTTTTTGGTGAAAATGGTTTTTGGGCCCTTAAGTTTAAATTTACAATTGTTGCATATATTTTCTCATAAAATAAATAATTGAAGTATGACTTTAATTATTTATAGTAAATTGTGATTTACAAGAAATTCGATTATAAATAAATTAATTTGAAAGTAGACAAAGGTGTTTGTATACTTTGTTAATTTAATTTATAATTGTGGCGGTTAGTGATTGGATCAAGATATATAATATTGGATCAATTAATTATTGTGATAATTAATTGATGGTGTATGATATGTGATATTATGCATGAAGGATGATCAAAAGCCCAAGCCCAATTTGCTAGGTGTATGCTAGGATATTTGTGTTGTATGATTGTAATAATTATCAATTTAAAGTGGGCTTGGTTTATGGCCCGTTCCCACCCCATGAGATGTATCCCTATGTGCCATGGATATTTAATTGTAAATATTAGAATAGTGGAAGATCAAGATTGGAAGATGGTGGCCTTGGTGATTATGAAGATCGAAGACATGTAATATTGGATGCTAATGTAATAATTTAGTTGCATTGCATCCCTTGCATTTACCCTAGGATTGGACCTAGGCCCGTGTTTAGCTCACACGGGCCATTTGTATTGGGGCAATTGATCATCCTTGTACTGTTTTCTATTTATAATATATGCATGATATGTTATAAATAATGAGCATGTGCGTTATTATTATTATAATAACAAAGTTGCATGAATCCGGCAAACATACGATCAAACATGGCGAGTTTTTTAAATAAAATTAATGATGAGACCTTTCAAAATTAAAAACCCTCATTTTGAATAAGATTCAAAATTAATATCAAGCCCGAAAAGGAGAATTATAAATTTGTTTATAATTTCCTTGTCTTCCATCGACAATGGGTGCATGATGAACGCTACCCGTACTCGGGGCTCGGCTCATATTATTGGGGGAGCTTTGGGTGCCGGAAAGCTGTGACATCCATTGACATGGTGATGTGAACTACGTGGAACTCCCATGATTTCGGCTCATATTATTGAGGGAACTCATGGCGACCGTCCATTAAGGTTCAACATCGATGGGTAAGGCTTGACACGTGAAGATGAACGACGTCATATTATTGGGTCCTAATCAAACGTGAGACAAAAGTTTACGTAGAGGGTTGCATGGCGATGCAATTGGAAACTACCTTTTAGGAATTGTGATGGCCGATATTATTCGGGATCACAATTCGCTGATTGGACCTTACGTACCTACTAAGGAAAGTGTTTCCCGTTTTCACTAGAGGGTAGTGAAAATGTCAAAACAGTGGGAGCGATAATTTATAAAGTAAAAGTCCAAACTTTATATCTTATTAAATATTTTAAAATAGTCATTAACATTTATCTGTTTTACTTTTCAGTACAAATCTGTGACAATGTCATCAATTCGCAACCCGTTTTCCGTTATTCTCGAAAAACACGTTCTAACCGGACCTAACTATATCACTTGGCTAAGAAATCTAAAGATTGTCTTGAACTCGGAGAAAATCGCATACACACTGACTGAGTCGCCCCCTGATGAGGCTCCGACTAACTGCAGTCCCGAGGAACTGCAGACCTACAAGGATTGGTGCGACCATGACTTGAAGGCCAAGTGTTATATGCAGGCTTCGATGAACGATGAGCTGCAAAGGCGATTCGAGGATGCTAAGAATGCTGCTGACATTCATATGCACCTCAAGGAGCTCTTCGGTGAGCAGACTCGGCCTTTGAGGCATGCCACAGTAAAGGAGCTCATCACTTTACGCATGCGAGATGGGACTTCGGTCCACGAACATGGCCTAAAGTTGATTGGGCTCGTGGACAAGCTCGTTGGCATGGATTTGATCTTGCCATCGGAGTTGACCACGGATGTGCTACTGTTGTCACTGCCGAACTCGTTCGATCCTTTTGTGGTGAATTTCAATATGAACAAGCTCGAGCCCAGCCTTGAAGAGTTGGTGAACATGCTTGTGACCTTTGAGTCCACAATCAAAAAGGAGAAGTCGGTTCTTTATGTGGGCTCTTCATCTGGCACGAAGACCGGTCCACATGGGAAGGGAAAGAAGCGTTCTTTCCAGCGCACCAAGAAGAGCGTGCCCTTGAAGAGGCAGAGTCCGAGTCCCGTAGTGGCAGCCGCGCCAGTCAAGGCTGAGAAGACAATTGACATCTGTCACCACTGCAAGAAGCCTGGACATTGGAGGCGTAACTGCAGGGAATATCTTGCTCAGAAGGGTTCTGGCAAAGGTATGTTCTACATTGAAGTAAATATCTCCATTAACTCTACTTCTTGGGTATTGGATACCGGCTGTGGCTCACATCTCTGTAATGATTTGCAGGTGATGGGAAGAAGTAGGAAGCTCAGGGAAGGTGAGACCTTCTTGAGGATGGGCAATGGAGCAAGGGTTGCTGCCAAGGCTGTGGGAGATGTTTATTTATGTTTGAACAATGATTTTAATTTGGTTTTGAGAGATGTTTTATTTGTACCAGACTTGATTAAAAACATTATTTCCATTCCTATGCTTGATATTGATGGATTTTCTTGTTTATTTGGCAAAGGTGTTTGCAATATTTACAAGAATGAATGTTTAGTTGGTACCGGTGAACTTGAAAACAATCTCTACACCTTAAAATTAAAAGATATTCCACTTAACAATGTCCAAACGATAACAACAACAAATAAGCACAAACAAGATACTCTTAATTCGGCACAATTATGGCATGCTCGATTAGGTCATATTTCCCTAAGAAGGATGAACAAGCTAGTGGGAGTTGGCATGTTTGATATGTCCGATATTAATGCTCTCACGACTTGTGAATCTTGTCTAAAAGGAAAGATGACCAAAATTCCCTTTAAGGGCCATGCGGAGCGAGCCAAAGGGTTATTGGATTTGATCCATACCGACGTGTGCGGTCCACTTAGCATCACCACTAAGCATGGACATTCCTACTTCATCACCTTTACCGATGACTTTTCGAGGTATGGGTATGTGTATTTGATGAAATACAAGTCTGAAGCCTTTGAAAGGTTCAAAGAATTCAGAAGTGAAGTAGAGAAACAATTGGGACGAAGCATCAAGACACTTCGATCGGATCGAGGTGGTGAGTACTTGAGTGCCGAGTTCCAAGAGTATCTTAGAGAGAATGGGATTCTCTCGCAGTGGACTCCGCCCACTACACCACAGTTGAATGGTGTTTCGGAGCGTCGTAACCGGACTTTGATGGACATGGTTCGGTCTATGATGGGGTTCACGGAGTTACCGCCATCCTTTTGGGGATATGCGCTTGAAACAGCGGCACTGTTGTTGAACAATGTCCATACAAAGGCAGTTGACAAGACTCCATATGAGATATGGATGGGTAAGCCTCCCAAGTATTCTTATCTTAGAATATGGGGGTGTCCTGCTTATGTGAAGCAGGTAGTGGGAGATAAATTGGATAGTCGATCCATTTTATGCTACTTTGTGGGATATCCAAGTAATTCAATTGGATATTATTTCTATCATCCCCAAGAAACAAAGGTGTTTGTTTCTAGGAATGCAACCTTTTTGGAAAAAAAATTTCTATTGGATAGAAAAGGAGAGATGATAGAACTCGAAGAGGTTCGAGAAACACCCACAGTTGTAGAACCCACACCCGAGGAACCAAGTGAGGAGATACAAGCTCCTAGAAGAACCGAGAGAGTCTCGAGACCACCTATGAGGTATGGTCTGCTTCTTGAAGAGGGCCATGATGAGCCTAATCTTGGATGTGATCCAAGGACCTTCAAGGAAGCGTTATCGGATGCCGATTCATCCAAGTGGCTTGAAGCAATGGAATCTGAGATGAATTCCATGCATTCGAACCAAGTGTGGAATCTTGTGGATCCACCTGAAGGAACTGTTCCCATAGGATGTAAATGGATTTACAAGAGGAAACTTGGGGCGGATGGGAAGGTATTGACCTTCAAGGCGCGATTGGTAGCAAAAGGGTATACTCAAAGGCAAGGTGTTGACTATGAGGAAACCTTTTCTCCAGTTGCGATGTTCAAGTCCATTAGGATATTGCTAGCCATAGCTGCATGGTATGACTATGAGATATGGCAGATGGATGTGAAGACAGCCTTCCTTAATGGGGATATTAAGGAAGAAATTTACATGTCTCAACCTGAAGGGTTTACATCTATCGGAAGTGAGCATATGGTATGCAAACTTCAAAGATCTATTTATGGTCTTAAGCAGGCATCAAGGAGCTGGAACCTCAGATTCGATAGTACAATCAAAGAGTTTGGTTTTACTAAGAATCCTGAGGAACCCTGTGTGTATAAGAAGGTCAGTGGGAGTGCTGTGACATTCCTTGTTCTTTATGTTGATGACATTCTACTCATTGGGAATGATGTAGGAATGTTGCAATCAACAAAGATATGGTTAGCAAGTAAGTTCTCAATGCAGGACTTGGGTGAAGCATCTTTTGTATTGGGAATACAGATCTATAGAGATAGATCAAGAAGATTGCTTGGTCTCACCTAGTCCACATACATTGATACCATCGTGAAGCGGTTCTCGATGGATGAGTCCAAGAGAGGACATCTACCAATGTGTCATGGCGTGTCCCTATCCAAGTCTATGTCTCCCAAGACTGATGGAGAGATGGCAGCTTTGACACGAATTCCGTATGCTTCGGCTATTGGTAGTATCATGTATGGGATGATATCTACACGTCCTGACGTGGCATTTGCACTAAGTGTAGTGAGTAGATATCAATCCAACCCTGGTCTTCCACACTGGAAAGCTGTGAAAGACATCCTCAAGTATTTGAGAAGGACCAATAAGTTGTTTTTGGTCTATGGGGGTGGAGAACTAAAATTGGAAGGCTATACCGACTCTAGCTTCCAAAGCGATGTTGATGACTCGAAGTCAACCTCCGGATTCAAATTCATGCTCAATGGTGGTGCTGTCTCTTGGAAGAGTTCCAAGCAAGACAGTACTGCGGATTCCACCACTGAGGCAGAATACATTGCTGCATCGGCTGCAGCAAAGGAGGCTGTTTGGATTAGGAATTTCGTCCAAGAGTTGGGCGTCATTCCAAATGGAGTTGCTCCTATCCCGGTGATGTGCGACAACACGGGAGCCATAGCTCAGGCGAAGGAGCCAAGGTCTCATCAGAAGTCCAAACACGTATTAAGAAAGTACCACATCCTCAGAGAGATTGTGGAACGAGGAGAAGTGTCGATCGACAAAGTCGGCTCCGCAGATAATGTTGCTGATCCACTAACTAAGCCTTTACCAGGACCATCGTTCGAGAAGCATCGCGAATCAATGGGTCTTAAGTATATGGGTAGTTGGCTCTAGTGCAAGTGGGAGATTGTTAGAGTAGGTGCACGTCGAGCCAAGTGTTGGCCGACTGTTCACGATGAAACTCTTTGTATTAAACGATCTTTATTTTAATAATATTTGAATTTATTAATTTGGCGCATCTTTATCTTTATACCCATGCTAGTTGCATAGATAAAGTCCTTGAATATACAAATAGTAGAAAGAATATGAGATGCTCATATGATGAGTATCATGAAACTCATATTTGGAATACTGTATATTCTAAACCGTTCCTAGTCGATTCAGCCGCCACTAAGAAGGATAAAGGCCGCTCGAGTTAGAGACTAGTATCTGCGATGTGAGTACCATGTTTCATTGGTAGGGGACATTGTGATGTCCGAGCATGCAGATAGGTGCTCCTGGTAGAGTGCACTGAACAACCCTCTATAAAGGACTTTCCAAGTGGTTCTCACTTATCGAGTGGAAAAGTCCTAGTTTATGGTTGTACACCATTAGTCCTTATGACCCGGGACAATATTGAGACTCTATGTGCTAGCATTTCACTTTGACTTGTTTACCGACTCTTATGGGGTCATCAGGTGGCAAGATTGGGTGTTACGGCGAAACATATAGGAGTCGATGCATTGTAGCCGGGAATTCACCGCTTACCTATGGGTATGGATATCCTATGTGTTTTTCATGTATGTGTGGGTTGAAATCTCTGATCAGAGTATGGTGGTAATTATGAAAGGGGTTTCATAGATTACACCATCGATGCAACCACAACATGACACATAGTATCGATTCATTGACAACTCTCGATAAACCAATAGTTGTCGAATTAGTCGGGATATATGAGTTGAAGGGACCGTACTGTACGCTAACCATAATTGAATGGTTCTTGCAGGCACTATCATGTGATACCTAGGGAATCACGTAAGCGATGCTGCTAGGCGTTTAACGTGATTGGTTGGGTACTATCAGACTTGAGTTCTGACGTTCTTACTATCAAGGAGTTGACAAGTAAGAATGGAGCAATAGGGGTATGCTCGAATAAGGACATGTTTAGTCCGAATCACATGGAGATGTGAACCCACGGCTAGTTGTATCAATGAACCATTGAGGGCCACACAAGTACTAGCTTTGTAAATCCCGATGAGAAGTAAAATAGTTCAATGTGTTGAACGGCTTATAAATGTGTTTATAAGCATAAAGAAAAATAGAAGTATGACTTCTATGAGAGAAATATAAATTTTAATTTAAGGAAGTGTTCCTAGATTAAAATTTGGCCAAGTAAATAATGTAGTTGAAAATTGTGATTTTCATAAACATTATTGGGGACTAAATTAAATTAATTCAAGTGTTGAATTAATTAAACACTAGTGGACCTAGTAGAGTCCAAATAATTAAAAATAATTCAAGTGTTGAATTAAATTATATTGAGTCTTGTAGAGCTCAATTAAATAATTATTTAACTAGTGGGACTTGAATAAATTCAAGTAGTATTTAATTAATCTCAAATGTGTTTGAGATAATTAAAAATTTATTCCATGGTTTTTAATGTGTTAAAAATCATATAATATATGTAGGACATGCTAGGGTTTGCATGCTTGGGAGGTGAAGAGACTTTGAATACTTTTTAATAAAATAATGCATGGCATGGGGATCAACTTTTTCACTTTTCCCACACCCAAGTCTAGACTTCACTCCCTCATTCCATACCACTCACTTGGCCGAAATTTTGCTCTCAAAATTCTCTCCATTTTCTTCTTGTTTTGTTCTTCATTCTTGGAGAATAAAAGTCCTCTCATTGAAAAAATCTTCTTGCTTTTCTAGTGCAAAGCAAGAAGGGATTTACATAGCTTGTGGTGGGCTTGATTTTTGAACAAGGAGTGTTCAAGGAGGTAGCTTGTAGATCAACTCATCCATACAAGAGCTAAAGTGTTTACACTTTAGTTGGTGCCATTCATCAATCTCTTGAGATTGATAGGTAAATCTCTAAACATCCTATGTTTGATGTTGTTTTGTAAATATTGTGCAAAAACCATGGTGGCCGAAATTTCTTGTAGAAAATTAAAAATTTTTGACTTCCGTTGCGCTTCCGGCCACCGTAACCGGTCCGCTTTCAAGATCCATCGACCTTCAGCTGATACGAAAGTCACAATTAACGATCTAAATTCAATAAAATAACATGTATAAGTATATGATGGAAAATAAAATGTATATGATGAAAGGAAAAATGTTTAAGTTTATGCATGTTCATGAAAAGTTATATTAAGTAAAAGTATTGTCATTGTTGCTTGTTATGGTATATGTATTATTTGCTATCATGATTAAGGTTTGCTGAGTCAATAGACTCACTATGTGTGATCGATACAGGTGAGCATGATATTGATGTTATTGAGAGACTTGAAGGTTGCTCTTGCTGGACTGAAGGTGTACACA
This sequence comes from Primulina eburnea, assembly GCF_022965805.1. Taxonomy (NCBI): domain Eukaryota; kingdom Viridiplantae; phylum Streptophyta; class Magnoliopsida; order Lamiales; family Gesneriaceae; genus Primulina; species Primulina eburnea. The sequence continues at coordinate 19,401,348 of NC_133116.1, forward strand.
ACCCGAGGACCAGCGCTGGTTTTCCGCATTTAAATTAAGTTTATGATTTAAGTTTACGTTAAAAAAATTATTACTTTTCTGATACTTTTGAAAGGTTTTGAGAGGATGTTAGAGTTAGGATTATTTTGAATTATTGCTAAGTTTATGTTTGGTTGACGATTGACGAATTTATGTTTTGAATTACTTTCCTTTTGATTTTCAAATATAGTTGGTTGTTTTATTTTTAAAACGGTGTTAAAAATATTATATGTTTTATATATAGATAAATTTGGCTGAAAGCAATGTAAAATTGAAAAAAAAATTCTAGTACTTTTAAGAAAAATGAATAGTGGGCGTTTCATCAACTCACATAATTGATGTGAAATACGTAGAACTTCCATGACTTCGGCTCATATTTTTGGGTGATATCATGGTGACCGTCCACTAAGGTTCGATATTGATGGGTTAGGCTCGACACATAAAGAGAAAAATGGTCATATTATTGGGTCATCCTCAAACGTGAGACAAAATTACGGATGGGCTGGAAAGAGTTGCAATTGAGCTCTAACTTTTGAAAATTTTGATTGACTGATATTATTTGGGATCATAATTTAGCAAGAGCCTGAACTGATCTTCCTCATTTCAGTTATTCAATTCACACAAGTTAAAAGGCTTTCAAATTAACCAGCTTTCTTAACGAAAGATTACTTAGAGTATTTTCCGATTGGTTTAAAATCAAACTCGATTTAATTCATCGGTGTTCACATTCTTAGAATATGAGCTATTGAATATTATGGAAAATATTGTGATTGAAGCACCCTCGCATGTGTCAGAACCGATCCATCAATTATGATTTCATAATGTAATCCATTTCTGTAATAAAACAAGCTAACTGGACTTAACTACCAAGATTGGTTGAGAACATCTGAATTCAGATAAAATGGCATACTCACTAACGTCGGTCTTGCTAAACTGGCGAGGCATGCAAGATGGTGGGACCATATTATGCAAGCTAATGTGTAATATTCTCGCTGCTATGTCAAATGAACTGTAGAGACGGTTTGAGGAAATGATGAATGCCGCTGACATTTGAATTTGTATGGTGCTGAAACTCCTGTAGTAATGTGCACTACTTACAAGGAGCTCATGACTACAAACATGCAATAAAAGTCCACGACCCGTGAGCATGGTGTACATATGATTGAGTTTATTGAGAAAATGGTAGCTTGGAATTGGTGATTCCCAAAGAGTTCAATGATGAAAATGTATTGTTGTCACTCCCTTCCTCATTTGATGAGTTTATGTTGAGCTTCAATTTGAATAAGATAGAGGATAGCCTTGGAGTGTTAGTCAATATGTTTACCACTTAAACGAGACCACCATAAAGAAGGAAAATGTTTTTTTCTTAGTGGGCTTCCCTTGAGGATGAAAATTGGCCAACGAAGTAAGAGAAAGAAGTGTTATGCCCCTGACAAGAAAAACAAGCACAATAAGAGGTAAGCTCCAACTGATACTTAAAATGCACACAAATCTCGATAATTCGGAACATGTTTATCTCACTGCAAGAAGTCTGGACATAAAAATATTTGGGCAAAAAATGTTTGGAAATGACAAGTAAATGTCCAAGTAAACATGATTTGAACAACAAACAGAAAAAAAAAAAAAAAGATAGTCTAAATTAAGCACACTTGTGGTATGATAGTCTAGGACATATTTCTCAAAAAAGAAGCACAAGCTAGTGGTAGAGTGCATGTTTGGCTAGTCTGACATAAACTCTCTAGAGACATGTAGGTCTTGTCTTAAAGAAAGACCAAAACCCCTTTCCTAGGGAAAATGGAACGTGTACATGAAATGTTGGAATTTGATCCATACCAATGCGTGTGGCCCGCTAAATGTTAACACGAGATATGAGAAATCCTACTTGATTACATATAATGATAAATACTCGAGGTATGAGTATATATATTTAATTAAATATAAGTTTGAAGCCTTTGAAAAGTTTATATAATTCAGAGCTGAAGTAGAGAAACAATTAAGAAAAATATTAAAGAACTTCGATCTGATCGAGGGGGGAATACTTAAGTACTGAGTTTCAAGACAACCTTAAAGAGAATGAGATTTTCTCACAGTAGACTTTCCCTATCACACCCAGTTGAATGGTGTCTCAGAATGTCATAAATGGAAAATAATGGACTTTCCCTTCGGGGATTTACATTCGAAACAACAGAAAATTTGCTGAAGCAAATCCATACAATGATAGTGGATAAAATTTCATATGAGATATAGATGAGAAAACCACCCAAATATTCTTTCTTAAGAATATGGCCTAGAAATGAGGGTAGACGATAAGGATCGCAATGTGGGACATGTTGGAATCTACGGCACCCGGCTTTTGAAAAAATGGGGAAGGCTGCGCATGGTTGGCTGTGAGCAGGTGGCTTGGTGTGAGTGGTCCCATATGGTCCTAGGGGTAAGGGCCTGGAGTCAGCTTGGCTTGAGGCTGGTCGTGGATGGCCCCGTGGAAGTGGCCGCGACAGTAAGATGGGGAGCCGAGGGCTTCTTCTAGAGCAGGAGGGTTCAGAGGGTTGGAGGATGGTCTTTCGTTGGCTGGACCGTGGCTCATGAGGGTGAACTATGGTCCCATAAGTCGTGGTTCGAGTATGGGAAAAATTTATTAAGTTTCGAGTCAATTCAGGATACAAACGAGACTGTTGTTTAGCAGTTAAGTCTAATTGTGATAATGGGTTGTGGGGCTCGAGTTTATGCTTTAAAAAATTGTTAGAGGTCAAAAATAATCTATATGAGGCTCGGGTCAAGGAATGTAGGAAAAAGTTAAAAAGAATAAGTTAGGGTTTCAGAGGTAAAATGGTAATTGTACGTCCAAGGAAGTTCGGAAGTCCTGGCATTGTCTCGAGTAATCATAACACGTGTTAAATGGTTTATTTGAAATGAATATGCTAAATTTATGAAATTTACGATATATTGTAAAGTTAATAGAATTCCATGCTACATGATTAGTTTATAAAAATATAAGTTATTTCTAAATGAATAAGGGAAATGATTGGAAAATAATTTGAAGGATATGATTTGACTGTGACACAGAGAATGTGTGAGGGATCCATTGGAAAAGGGGGTTGTGAAATTATCTTATTTTAGGCCAAGACTTATTGACGAGAGTTGCTAACGCCCCATCGCCAGGTACCAAGGTTTATAGATTGATCAATTAAACATATGATAAACGATAAATGATAAAAGATAGTCATTTTCAATGATCAAACTTCACCAAAAAATATTTATGATAAATGATGAAGAAATGCTATATGATGTTAAGTACTTTAAATGTTTTACGAAAAAGTATATGCTAACAATTTTTAAGTGAGATGTATTTTATTAAAAATAATATTTTTAAATGCATGTGCTTGTATATGTATTATTTGCTATCACGGTTGGGATGTGTTAAGTCATTAGACTTACTGTGTTTCAATGGTTGTAGGTGTGGAAAATGATAAGGTTGGAAGTTAGCTTAATTACTAATGGAAGAAGGAGAGTGGAACTACCTGTTTTTGTGAAGGAATTCACAAAACAGACATATGCAAAATGTGGACAGTGAAAATATTTAATTATATGACAAGATTTGTATTCTTTGTGCATGGGCGTTGTCGGGTCATCGATTAGAGTCATAATAAATTCACCATTATTTATTTAATGAATTTGGAATTTACTGATTAAATAATAATACTAGCAGTAGTGACTAATAAGACGTACAAAATTCTCATAAAATATTCTAGAGGTGAAATATCTACTACTCGTTTTATTTTAAATTATACTAGAATTTTTTTCTTTAACATCCTATCGGCCGAGTACTTATGCATATTGATAAGTGCAAGAATTGCACTTAATTTATATTAGAATCCATTTTGAATTTTGCTTGTTTCGAACAGAATTATGCGGTCTTTGGTTTGTTTTTGTTATCATTCCAGGAATGAAGAAAATAGTGGAACGAAGCCAATTGGACCAGGAATACAGAGTAGTGCGCAGCCGAGAGCACACGCATAAACAGAGGTGCGCGCGCGGCCGCACCACTTCATGCGCAGCCGCGCGTACATACACGCAAATCATCAACCCAAGAGGCGCACGCGGCAGCTCCACTTCTCGCGCGACCGCGCGTGCAGGAGCATAGGCGAGGACCAGTAGCCTGCGAGCCACCGCACAACATCATGCGCGACCGCGCGCCCACAGACGAACATGGAATCCCGAGAGGCACGCGCGGCAACGCCACATCTCGCGCGACCCCGCGCGCACACACAATCAGATGAATAGAATGGCACGCGCTGCCGCGGCACCGCGCGCGCCGCGTCCCAGAAAATTATAAAAGTGCGATTCTTAGGTCAGAAGAAGAGAGCCGTCATTTGGAGAAAGAACTCGACGAGAGATTCAGCCGTCCAGGGAGAAAAAGACACGAGGGAACAAGAACAAGATGAAGAACGACGGATCTGGGGACAGAGACGACACTTCTGATTTGTTATCTGATTCCTTTTTCTTCATTTTCTACTGTGTCGATGTCTAAATATTCAAACATGTGTTGCGTTTATTTAGAATTCGTCATGAACTAATTTCCTAGTCTAGAGAATGACGTAACTTTGTGAATACGATGATCTGACGCAGTTGTTTATTTAACTGAATTCCGCTTTTGTTTAATTGTGTTCTCTGTATTCATTTCACTGCAATTTACTGGCCATAAATTGTTTGTTGTTGATTAATTCTATAACTCGGGAGAGGGACTAGGATTATAGATCATTAGAGACACATCGTTGAATGTTTATAGCGTTCGGAAGGCGTATAACTTTAGCGAGGCTTAGGTAAGAACATCGTTTGTATTTATCAATTAACTTAGATTTTATTAGGCTTAATTGAATCAAAGTTTGATTGGTATAATTTATTCGTCACTTGGGAAAGGGGTATTAAAATAATCTAAGTGTTCTTGGCCATTAAATAATTGGAATTCATGAATATAAATTCAACTTGAATAATTATCGTGGAAACTTTGTGAAATCATTACTCTAGATATTTTCTCTCATTATTATTTCTCAATTCGGTGATTTAATTAATCCATTTTTTTCCATTAATTCGTTCAAACAAACCAACCTTTTATTTGATTTTTCTAAATAAAGTTGAGACTATTTTAATTACGAGCACTGATATACATTTTTATACACACTCCTCGTGAGATCGATATCGGTACTTTAACCAGTACTAAAGTTTGACACCGTACACTTGCGGTAGTGAAAACACGCATCAAGTTTTTGGCACCGTTGCCGGGGAGTGTCAAATTTGAATTTATATCAGTATTGTTACCAATTAGTCTAGATTTTAATTTAGAGCTTTTATTTTTATTTTATTTTATATTGATTGAGTTTTTCATTTTTCCTGCTTGACAGTGTATGCTAAGATCGCAAAACTCAGACTTCCTAATTTTTGACCCGGAGATCGAAAGAACTGCGAGAAAATTAAGAGAAGCAAGGAGGGAAGAGATCCAAGCAATGGCTGAACACAGAGAAAATGACAGACACGCCCAGCCAGAGGCTATTACTATCAGAGATCACTTCCGACCAGTGATCAACAATCATTACTCTGGTATTGCTCGGGGGACCATAAATGCTAACAATTTTGAGCTGAAGCCTGCCCTGATAAATATGGTTCAACAAAACCAGTTCGCTGGAACTGCTACTTCAGATCCTCACGTTCACCTGAGAACTTTCTTGGAAATCACAGATACGGTGAAAATTAATAATGTTCCTGATGACATTATTAGATTGCGTTTGTTTCCTTTTTCTCTCAGGGATCAAGCAAGAGGATGGCTCCAATCACTGCCGTTAGGGAGCATCACGACATGGCAGGAGCTGCCAACGAAGTTCCTTTCTAAATATTTTCCACCTGCGAGGTCTGCACAATTAAAGATTGAGATCAGTACTTTTAGACAGACAGACTTCGAGCAGTTTTATGAAGCTTGGGAAAGTTATAAAGAGCTGTTGCGGAGGTGCCCGAATCATGGTTTCGAAGACTGGGTGCAGATTGAGTTGTTTTATAATGGATTGAATGGTCAAACACGTACAACTGTGGATGCAGCGGCAGGTGGCACGATCTTTTCCAAATCTCCTGCTCAAGCCTACGACTTGCTTGAGCAAATGACTATTAACAGCTACCAATGGCCGTCTGAGAGGTCAGGAGTACAGAAGACTGTTGGAATTTATGCGGTGGATCCGATCACATCACTCACTGCACAAGTATCAGCATTCACTACATAGATAGGAACCATGAATAAAGTGAGCACATCAAATACTGAGGGACCATCGCCCGTCGTTGAAGAAGCACAATATCTTGAAGAAGCTCAGTATATCAACAACAGAAATGTTGGAGGGTTTGGCGGATATCGAGGTAACCCTCCCCCTAATACTTATCATCCTGGGTTGAGAAACCATGAAAATTTTTCTTATGCAAACAATAAGAATGTGTTGAATCCTCCACCGGGGTTCAATACATCAAATGGGGAAGGGAAGCCATCATTTGAGGATTTAGTTAGAACGTTTGTTGCTGAATCTGGCAAGAGAATGGCTAGGACTGAGTCTAGGCTTGACAACCTAGAAAACCACATGGCAAGTATTGGTGCTACTTTGAAGATCCTGGAGTCGCAAGTTGGGCAAATAACGAAGCAACTCACATCTCAACCATCAGGTGCAGTGCAAAAGAATGCAGACCCAAATCTGAGAGAGGTGAATGCTATTTTTATGCAGCATGAGGAGATTGGAGTGGTAAGCAAAGAAGAGAAAGTTGATCAGCCGACTCCAAGCAAAAGGAACCGAGGTAAGAAAGGTAAGAGTTATGATTTTGATCAATGCGTTGATATTTCTTTACTTCCCTACCCCCAAAGATTTTTACAATTGAAGGCTGAGTTTCAAAAGAAAAAAGGTCTTGAAGATCTCAAGAACCTACACTCTAACATTCAGTTTGCAGAGCAGGAAGAGGTGGCATTTACTGGAGGAGATGATAAGGGCAGGAAAGGAAATCTTCCTTAGAAGCTACAAGACCCCGGGGAATTTGTTGTACCATGTGAAATTGGAAGTCAATCAGTGAAAAAAGCTATCTGTGATTCAGGAGCGAGTGTGAACATAATACCAAGTTTCTTTTACGAGAAACTTGGATTGAGTAGGATAAAGCCCACAGGACTAAGCTTGCAGATGTCAGATAAATCGGTTAGGACACCGCTGGGTATTGTGGAAGATGTTGAACTTAAAATAGATAAATTAAGGATTCTAGCAGATTTTGTGGTGCTTGACATGGGGAACAGTCAGAATGTTTGTGCTATTTTAGGACGACCATTTTTGGCTACTGCTGGAGCCGTCATTGATTTGAGATAAGGAAAACTGACCATGGCGGTTGATGGTCAAAACATAGAACTCAAGGCTTCCAAGATATCATACGATCCACCATGAACAAGAGTGGTATGGTATAGTCGGGCTAATGACGTTAAACAAAGCTCTGTGTGGGAGGCAACCCACAATTTATTTTCTTTAGCATTCATTTTGTTTTTATTATTTTATTTTATTTTACGTCCTTAGTTGTTAATTTTACCCACCACCAGATCTATCACCGCCGCAGCCCATGGACATGGATGACACAGATGCTGCGGACAACAACTCGAGCGCCCGAGTTTTGACACTCGTGCGCAAGGTATGTGTTGTCGTGTACTTTATTTCTATACATTGAGGACAATGCATACTTTAAGTTTGGGGGGAGGGTAAAATTGCGTTGCTTGTTAGAATTTTTAGAATTTTTCTGCAAATTTTTTTTTGCTTTATCGCTCAGTAGTTAGTTTGATTTTTTATCTATTGCATGCTAGATTTGTTAGGTAGAGTCATGGATAAGTAAAATGTGTGACCAATGATGAAAACTGAATTGCGATCCTGAAATATATGTGTTCATGATAACTTAGGAGTCACAATTATTTTTGCACTGTCGTGTTTGTTGATCCTATCGTTGCTTAGAGACAAGTTGCATGCCTGTGATGCTAAATAGATGAGGGAGATCTGATTCTTGGTAATTTTGCATGACATTGATTGACACTTTTGCAATCATAGGAATGAGCTAGGCAATTTTTCACAATATCCTTGGGCCTATATTCTTTGCTTACTGTCAATTATAGCCCTTTGAGCTTCAAGTTAATTGAGATGCTTAAATTTTCTTCGTGCACCTATTTCATCTATCATTTTTATTGAAAATTGCATGTGACTGGTTTGTATGAGTTTACTAATGGATTGACGGTAATCTAGAACTTTTTTGAGCACTTTTCGAGGCGAAATACGAATAATATGTGACATAGGAATGATTTAGGCGATCTTTGAAACTGTTGAGCCTTCGAGCCTACCAAATGAACATGAAATATCCTTAGTGTCCCATTTTGAGCCTACTAAAAATCAAGTGGTGTGTGTCAATGACATACAATTAGCCCCCACTTGTATCTATTCTATATCCCACAGCAACTACCAAATGAAGCTTGTACACTTATTTTCCTACCTAATTTTGAGAGAAATAAATTCATTGGTGTTGTAATGATTCAAATGATCCTTGAAAAGAAAAAGAAAAATGAATGTACAGAAAGGAGTTCAAAAAGAAGAAAAACAATGAAAAGAATGAATCAAAAGTGGTGAGAAAGAAATCATTTGGGAAATGAAAGATATGAATGAAAAGAAAACAATAAGTGGGTGGTGGTTGAAAAGAAAATGAAAATGAGTGAAGTTGATGAAGTTCAAATATTTCTCTCAAATTTTGACTTCCATACCTTTATTGTAGCCATGAGCCGAAGCCTAACGTTACAAGCCTGCAAGACCTATTAACCTTGTCACATTTATCCAATATACTAGTGGAGAAAAGTTGTTCAAATCAAGCCTATGGATGCCTGATAAACATTGTCAACGAGTATAGACTTTAATCACTTGCTTGCAAGCATCTCATTTTGTGATTCACCTTTGGCGTACTTTTGATTGACCATCTTTCGAGCCAAGTAATCACCGATAAAGTCCTATGTGATCTGTGAATGCAAATTTATATTTTGATGAAGTGTGAGTCGAACTGAACTGAGGATTTCTTGATTCTGTAAAGCGGATGGGCATTACAACTCTATTTGAGCATTCGATGGGGTAAACGAACATTGACATATCACACACACACACGTGACTCTTGGGAAATCGTGAATTACATGAAATTAGATGAGTCGGAGGCCAATATCACTTTTCGAATATCCATGACTTTAGTAGTGGCGTTAATCTTTTCCTTAGTTATTAAATTTTATTCGATTTTGCTCGAGACTAGCAAAAGTTCAATTTTGGGGGGTTTGATAAGTGCAAGATTTGCACTTAATTTATATTAGAATCCATTTTGAATTATGCTTGTTTCAAACAGAATTATGCGGTCTTTGGTTTGTTTTTGTTATCATTCCAGGAATGAAGAAAATAGTGGAACGAAGCCAATTGGACCAGGAAAACAGAGTAGTGCGCAGCCGAGAGCACACGCAGGAACAGAGGTGAGCGCGCGGCCGCGCCACTTCATGCGCAGCCGCGCGCACATACACGCAAATCATCAACCCGAGAGGCGCGCACGGCAGCGCCACTTCTCGCGCGACCGCGCGCGCAGGAGCATAGGCGAGGACCAGTAGCCTGCGCGCCACCGAGCAACATCATGCGCGACCGCGCGCCCACAGACGAACATGGAATCCCGAGAGGCACACACGGCAGCGCCACGTCTCGTGTGACCGCGCGCGCACACACAATCAGAAGAACAGAATGGCACGCGCTGCCGCGCCAATTCTTGCGCCACCACGCGCGCCGCGTTCCGACAAATTATAATAGCGCGATTCTTAGGTCAGAAGAAGAGTCGTCATTTGGAGAAAGAACTCGACGAGAGATTCAGCCGTCCAGGGAGAAAAAGACACGAGGGAACAAGAACAAGACGAAGAATGACGGATCTGGGGACAGAGACGACACTTCCGATTTGTTATCTGATTCCTTCTTCTTCATTTTCTACTGTGTCGATGTCTAAATATTCAAACATGTGTTGCGTTTATTTAGAATTCGTCATGAACTAATTTCCTAGTCTAGAGAATGACGTAACTTTGTGAATACGATGATCTGACGCAGTTGTTTATTTAACTGAATTCCGCTTTTGTTTAATTGTGTTCTCTGTATTCATTTCACTGCAATTTACTGGCCATAAATTGTTTGTTGTTGATTAATTCTATAACTCGAGAGAGGGACTAGGATTATAGATCATTAGAGACACATCGTTGAATGTTTATAGCGTTCGGAAGGCGTATAACTTTAGCGAGGCTTAGGTAAGAACATCGTTTGTATTTATCAATTAACTTAGATTTTATTAGGAATAATTGAATCAAAGTTTGATTGGTATAATTTATTCGTCACTTGGGAAAGGGGGATTAAAATAATCTAAGTATTCTTGGCCATTAAATAATTGGAATTCATGAATATAAATTCAACTTGAATAATTATCGTGGAAAAGCTTTGTGAAATCATTACTCTAGATATTTTCTCTCATTATTATTTCTCAATTCGGTGATTTAATTAATTCATTGTTTTCCATTAATTCGTTCAAACAAACCAACCTTTTATTTGATTTTTCTAAATAAAGTTGAGACTATTTTAATTACGAGCACTGATATACATTTTTATACACACTCCTCGTGGGATCGATATCTGTACTCTAACCAGTACTAAAGCTTGACACCGTACACTTGCGGTAGTGAAAACACGCAACACATATATAAATATTTTTGCCATTAAAATAAACCATCAACTAATTATTTAAAATCCCAAAATGCATTGCAAAACGTAGAATCGTAGGATGCCAACCAAATCTAAAACTAGTATTTTTCAAAATTAAGTAAAAGCATCTTAAATCCTCTCAAAACCACTCAAAAGCATCAAAATTCATCAACGTCATAAAATCTCTAAAATCATACTAAAAACTAGAAAAGGTCCTCGGGTTACGTGCATCATCAGTCCAGCTAGTTCAACCATCATCAAAATCATGCTCACCTGCATCGATTACACTTAGTGAGTCTAATGACTCATCAGATCTTAACCATGATAGCAAGTAATATATAAACATTCAAATGCGACAATGAAAATACTTTTAATAAAAATAACTTTTCACGACATGCATAAACTTTAAACATTTTTCGTTTCATCATATCATTTTCATTTCATCATAAAAATTATCTTTCGGTCTATTGATCAATCTCAGCTGTAATCATGGTATCAGGCGGTGAGGCAACATTAATCACTTTTCCGTTATGTACCTTATCCTATTGTCGGTAAGAACATCAGTGACACTCAAACCCATCAACTGAGCCTTGACCTTGCACATCATCATATCCTTTCGATGGAAATTCGATCGTCGGGCTCCCTCTAGAGCCTTCTCCCATAAACGGGCTCACTCTTGGGCCTCTCCCCTCACGAATCCATATTTCCTTACTGTCGCCATTAAATCACTTCTTTCAAAACATTTTTCCTCGTTTCCATCACTTTATAAAAATACATGCAATAATATCATTTTCTTTTAAAACCAAGAATACAACACATCTTTTAGCATTTATCGTTTTCCATCATAAAATTTCATAATCTTTCAAAATAAATATGTAATATTCATTACAGCATCCAGGGCACTTCCAGGACGTCTAACATTTTTGAGGTGTAAAATTATTGTTTTGCCCCTGAAACCCTAACATTCTCAATTTACCCTTAGAATGTAAAACGACGAGCCAAATCCATTCAAACTTAACATAAATCTTTAAAATACACCCATACACATTTCTTAGACATAAACTTAAGCTCCTCGACTAATTTCTCAATTCGTTTTAAAGATTGAACCTACGTCCTAGTTTTAACCCGAATCGACTCGAAACTTAACCAAACTTGAACCATATCTTATTAACACCTTAATAACCCTTTTCCATCCCAGACCAAGCCAATTAAAACCCATATAAATTCCTAGAATGCTACGGAAAATTCATTCTGTTTTTGAACAAACCCTAGCCCTAACAATTCACCAATCCTTTCGATCCTAGACCCTAACCGATTGGACCAGACCCTGACTGAAACGTCCTGCCCTTTTTATTAATTTAAAAGTAATAGATTTTTTTTTACACTCGATTTTCGGCCATACACAAAAACCTCGTGAAAATATTTTTATATAAAATATTTTACCCTTTAAAATAAAACACCAACCAACTAACATTTTAAAAATAAAGTGCAATAGTCATAAAACTGAAATCGTCTACTGTTACCGAACCTAAAAAGCAATAAGTTTGAAAAGTAAAGCTAAAACTAAATCTCTCAAAAGTATAAATAAATAGTCTTAAAAATCTTTATCTTAAATCAGTAATCATAAAACATAATGCGGAAATAGTAGCGCTGGTCCTCAAGTTGTGTGCGCCTTCAGCTCAGTCAATCATTCGTCAAGACCTCCATCAAACTCACCTGCATCCATCACAACTAGTGAGTCTAAAGACTCAACACACCATCATCTTTATACCAAAATAATATATATAAAACCACATGCAACAATGAAAATACTTGTAAGTAAAAATAACTTTTCATGACATGCAAACATGAATTTCCTTTTTCCTCAACATTACATGACATAAAATCTTTAACATGATCATGAACATTTTCCTCTTCTTTTTCTATTTTCTTTTTGTTGAATTAAGATCGTTAATTGTGACTTTTCTGACATGACATGACATGAAAATCGATGGATCCATCTACATGAAACCGCAGGACTGGGCGGCGGGGACACCAGCAACATTCTCACCGGTCAACTGGGCCCTGACCTATCATGATCGAATAGAAATACGATCGTCGGGGTTCCCTCGGGGCCTTTTCCCATAAATGGGTTCCCTCTGAGGCCTTTTCCCCACACCACATTCCCATTCTTACCGTTACCTCAAAACCGTTACCACATATTCGCAACGATGGAAACACGATCGTCGGGCTCCCACTGGGACCATAACCCTCACGACGTCGCCAACATTAACGAATTAGTCACAATAACTTCACTTCCTTCAACATTTTCCATTCACATCACTTTAGAAAAATCATGAATAATATTTACATTTTTCTTTTTCGAAACCAAGCATGCAACATGTATTTTAAATGTCTTCTGAAATTCATAAAAAGTCAATTAGACATTTAAAAATCATAATTAAATCATGAACAATTCATAAACATTTAAAAATAATCATAATTTCATAAAAAAAGCATTTCGGGCACTGCCATGACCTTTACTAATTTCTAGGTGTAAAAAGACCGTTTTACCCCTGGACTCGACATTTTACGATTTCGAATTTTTTCTAGATTTCATGACTCTAACATGTCCCAAATAATTATTTAAGCTTACATGAATTTTTTTATAATTTTATTTTGCTTAAATATTAGACTTTTTCATTTATCCTTAATTAACTATTTTGATGATGTTTTAATCCCGAAAAATCCCAAACTTTAATATAAAATTAGTCCTTTTATATTATTTTAACACTATGGACCACGACTCAAGCCTCGTGAGCCGTTTTCCAATTTTTCTTTATTTTAAAACCCTATTTGACACATTAATTTCAACCCCGAGCCAAATTCCGATTTTCACGAGTTACCCCCGGACCATGTTGAACCGAAACTTGCCCAACATCCTAACTTACCCTACTGGACTCTAACTTTACCAAGAAACCCAACCAAAACACAAAATTGATAGTCCCTATTCCACCCCTTTGCTGGCCGAGAGTCCTACCATGTGTGGACTCTATGTTTTGCACACCTAGGGACCTACCCGACGCCCCATCACCCGAACCAACCTATAGTGCACCTTCTTAGTACCATAGGGAGACACACTAGCCCAGCGCGTGACCCACGAGCCGAGCCCCCAAGCCCCTGGATGCCACCTCTCTCGCGCGTACTTGCTGCGCGGTTCACAGGTGGGAGCTCTAGCATGGCTAGGACTCCTTCCCTAGCCCATAACTCGTGTCCTAGCATGGCTAGGACACTAACCCTGACCCATGACAACCCTGGACGAGCCCTGGCCCCGGCCACGACCCTGCCTTCCCCTAAACCAAGCAGCCGATCACCTTCGCCCCCATGGCAGCAGGTTCCGGTGCTTCCTGTCTTGCTTCTACTGTCTTTTGGTGCATCGTGTGTGAGTCTAAATCACATAACACCTATGTTTAAACTTAACTTGACATCATGGCAGCCCCCTAACATGCTTGAATGCTTTTCATGCAACATAATTCATGGAATCGAAAACTATACGTGCAATAACTTGAAATTCTGAAAAAAAAAAAAAATTCAAGTGCTTCATACATCCCATAATTAAAATGTTAATATGATATGATAGATGAGAAAAAGGAGATGTATGGCGTGCCTTTGCGTATTTACACGCTGAAGAACCTAAAGGGGGGGTGAATAGGTTCTTTTAGGCCCTTTAGCGTTTTTAAAACGAGTTTGCAAAAATTGCAAGCGGAAGACTTGAGGGACAATCACAAATAAAATGAATGCGTAAAGTAAGTGCGTAAAATAAATGCGTAGCAAAGTAAATGCGTAAAGTAAAGAGGGATAGAGATGTTTATGGAAGTTCGACGAAGAATCGTCTACGTCTCCCCTTCTCGATGAGGATCGAGGTATCACTATATCGACTTGGCTTTAGGAGCTCCAAGCTAGCTTTTACAACCACGCCTCGATGCGTCTACTTGGCCTTGAGGGCTCCAAGGATAGCCACGAACTTTACAACCCACTCGAGAGTATTACTTTCACTCTTTTTCTACAACTCTTTTGATATTACAACTCTTTTAATCAACGCACACAAGAGATAGTAGAAAGCTTTGTAAGAGACAAGAGAGTGGAGTGGGATGATTGAAAATGCATCCTCAAAGGCCTATTTATACTAGTCTTGGACGCCAAGGTTCGGATCTTCTGTTTATGCTTCGGAACGTCCGATGTGATTGAAATCAATTTCCGTAATTTTGGGATGACTTCGGATCGTCCGTTCTTGACTTCGTAGGGTCCGAACATATGCTTCGGAGGAAACGATCAAACTTCGTTGCTTCCGAACAGTTCTTTCAGACCGTCTATGCACAGCTTCGGAAGGTCCGAACTCCAGTTCGTACCGTCCGAACATTCCCGCGTTTCCGGAGATTTGAAATCTTCAACACTTCGTAGCGTCCGAAATGTCCTTCGTAGCGTCCGAAATCTTACTCGATCAATCAGTCATATCAATTTGTCTCCGCATTGAAGTGATTTGATTGCTTGTGTTCGGAACGTCCGATCACGTCTTCAGAACGTCCGAACGCTCTCCTCGCAGCTTCCGAACAGCTTCTATTTTGCTTCTGAATTGCACAATTTCGGACCGTCCGAACCGAATGTCGGATCTTCCGAACGTAACCTGTTCTTAATTTCCTGCATGCCTCAATATAAAACATTAGTACATTTTTAATCCAAGTTTTGGTATCATCAAAACAAAAACTTTGGGATATGTTACAGCATTAAAAACATTAATCTCATCCTCGAGATTTGTATGCGTTTAAGGCGTAACAATCTCCCCCTTTTTGATGATCACAAAACTTGGTTAAAAATTGAGAAACAATAATCAACACAATCTAAATTATTATTAAATAACTCCCCCTTAATCAAATAACAAGTCTAAGAGGTTGAATTAAGGCGAATTTATTTAATAACCAATTAACAGCAATTTTAACCAAATAAATTCTCCCCCTTTTTGTGATAAGCAAAAAGACATAAGCATAAAGAGAGACAAATAAACAGGTAAAATATCCACTAATAAATGCAATTCTTTTATACAATGATGCATAAAGATAAAATAAAAAATAACAAAAACATAAGCTAAGAATCCGCATCCCGCGACTCTCTATGTCTCCTCATCTCAGCCTCGATGGAATCCAGACGCGAAGAAGTCTCGGTATGATGGCGCTCTAAGGTAGACTCTAAAAGAGAAAAACGAGTGTCGAAACGAGTCTCCAATCGCTCGAGATACTCGAAAATCCGATCGTAGGGTCCAGAGGGAGCAGGCGGAGTGAAGCCATGAGGAAGGTCATCCATGGTCATCAAAGGAGTGCTAATAGGGTCGGGAACACGCTGATGGGATGTAGAGGGAATATCAAACGAAGGGGTAGGAGTGGTACCCGTAGTAGGGGGACCAGCGGGAAATCCTCTCGTCTGAACGTGAGGAGGAAGGAGACCGAAGGGAACATGAAAGTGTTCGGTCGGACGATAGGACGCAAAGATGCGATCCTTGTCGATGACCCAAGAGGATAAGACGGGATTCCAAGAGAGTCCCATCTTAACAACAGTATCATGGTCGATAGTCTCGCGAGGAGAAATAGATAAGGATTCTTTATCTGTAAAGTCAATGCCCAGATGGGCTAGAATCCGGTTAATGAACCGGCCAAATGGAAAAGAGACGCGAGTAGAAGAAGCCGCGTACTCCATGGCGTACATAAGAAAACGGGGAAGGTTAAAAGGACGCTGGGAGACTAAATAATAGAGAATGTACAGATCGAGATATTTGCAAGTGGAGAGGTCTCCACTGCGAGGAACAATAGAAGAAGTGATGAGCTTCAGAACAAGCTGAAGCTGAGGAGAAAGGTCCTTCGCATGAGGACGGTCATCGGCAGGAGTAGGCGGACGACCGAAGATGGTGGTCAAGGCAGTGACTCGATCAAAAGTGGGGTCATTCTCAGTCCAAGACTGAGAAAAGAACTCACTCGGTCCGTCTCGAGGAAGATCGAACCAAGTGGAGAGGTCGGCGGTAGAAAAAGAAATGAACCGACCCTGAACAATGGTAACAACACGAGTGTCATCACCACCAAGAACTAAGGAAAAGTTCGCATAGAACTGATGTATGAGAGAGGGGTAGATGATATCGGGTACGGAAGGTAGAAAGAAGTTTCCCCAACGTTGAGACTCAATAAGAGTAATCAACGTAAAGAAATTTGCACGAAGATAATCGGTGTGAAGGGTACGACCAGGCAGAATGTTACGGGTTTCGAATTCAGGTGGGATAGGACGAGGGTTGGGTGGTTGGGTAAGATCATGGTGAAAGGCACCGTGACGAGGGCGAACATTTCGGCCAGCTACGTTACGGCGCGGAGGCATAGTGAGTAGTGAGTGTTTTGTGTGGGGAAAGAAAGAAGGAGTGAATGAGCAAATAAATCAGAGGATCCGAACGCCTATTTATAGGCCATGTTCGGACGGTCCGAACATGAGTTCGGAAGGTCCGGAATTTGAACGGAACGGTTATCTGGCAGTCCGTTCGGACGATCCGATTCACAATCGGACAATCCGATCATAGAACGGAGGCTACGAAGCGTAAACGGAGGGTCCGAAGTCTGACAATCAGGCATGGGAAGGCGCGAACATTTAATGACATCGGAAGGAGGTTCGGACGATCCGATGTGTGTTCGGATGGTCCGAAGAGGGAATCGGAGGTTCTGGAACCTATGGTCAGGTTCGGACGATCCGAACAGGTTCGGTGGATCCGAGGTGAAACGGAGCATCCGAATAGGAGCGGTGATTCCGAAGTAGCCAAGATGAGGAACACCTAAAATTTAAAATATTTAGCACATAAATGAATGTTGAGCCATAATTATGGATAAATACAATTAATTTGTATTATCCGACATTATAATGCTCACATTAATAATACTCCCCCTCAATTTAACAAATATGTACGAGAGTATTCGACTAGTGTTTACAACTCAATCATGCCAAGTTCACCACGCAAACGAATAAAAGTAGATTCATCTAGTGGTTTTGTAAAAATATCAGCAATTTGATTCTTGGTGTCAACATAGTGAAGTTCAACATCATTTTGCTCAATGTGATCACGAATGAAATGATGTCGAATGTCAATATGTTTAGTACGAGAATGTTGAACTGGATTCTTTGTTAGACATATGGTGCTTGTATTATCACAAAAGATTGGAATTTTTGAAAAAGTAACACCATAGTCGAGTAATTGATACTTCATCCAAAGAATTTGTGCACAACAACTACCGGCAGCCATATACTCGGCCTCGGTCGTTGAAAGTGCAACACAGTTTTGCTTTTTAGAAAACCATGACACCAAGCAATTTCCCAAAAAGAAACAAGTTCCACTAGTGCTCTTTCTATCCACCTTATATCCTCCAAATTCGGCATCACAGTAAGCTTTTAAATCGAAAAATGAGTTCTTAGAATACCATAATCCGAGATTTGGAGTATTTGAAAGATATTTGAAAATGCGTTTTAAGGCGAATAAGTGTGATTCCTTTGGACATGATTGAAATCGTGCACACAAGCAAACACTAAACATAATGTCAGGTCTACTAGCAGTCGCATAGAGTAGGGAGCCAATCATGCTACGAAATAACTTTTGGTCAACAGGTTTACCTCCCTCATCTTTGTCGAGTCTGACTGTCGTGCTCATAGGTGTGGATGAGGCTTTGGAAGACTCCATCCCAAACTTTTTTAGCATCTCCTTGATGTACTTTCCTTGGTTGACAAAGAAACCATCCTTGCATTGCTTGATTTGGAGACCAAGGAAGTAGTTGAGCTCGCCCATCATGCTCATCTCAAAGTGATCCTGCATAAGCTTAGAAAAATCTCTACACAAGTGTTCATTAGTAGCACCAAAAATAATATCATCTACATATATTTGTACTATCAGCAAATCATTATTTTTAGTCAAGGTAAATAAGGTAATATCAACTTTACCTCTACAAAAACCATTAGACAGCAAAAAGGTAGATAATTTCTCATACCAAGCTCTAGGAGCTTGTTTCAAACCATACAAAGCCTTATCAAGTTTATACACATAATCAGATAAGTGCACATCTTCAAAACCAATAGGTTGCTCAACATACACTTCTTCTTTCAAATCACCATTAAGAAAAGCACTTTTAACATCCATTTGAAACAATTTAAAGTCTCTAGAGCAAGCAAAAGCAAGTAGCATGCGAATGGATTCTAGTCTAGCAACAGGGGCATAAGTCTCATCATAATCAATTCCCTCTTCTTGACTATATCCTTTAGCTACTAGCCTAGCTTTATTTCTAGTGATTGTACCATGCTCATCTAACTTGTTCCTAAATACCCATTTAGTTCCTATGACAGGTCTATCAGTGGGTCTAGGTACAAGATTCCAAACTTTATTCCTTCTAAATTCATTTAGTTCATCTTGCATAGCAATAATCCAAGAATCATCAAGTAAAGCTTCTTCTATGTTCTTAGGCTCTATGTGAGAAAGAAAAGCAAGATAATTGCACATATTAGAAGAGCGAGTAGATACTCCCTTCGATGGGCTACCAATGATGAGGTCCATGGGATGATCCTTGTGTGTAGTCCACTCCTTCGGAAGAGGTGCGTCCTCTTGATCTTTAGGAACATCATCTAGGCTTGTGGACTCCAACTTTTCGCCAAGGATATCTATATCATCATCATCAGAAACAACAGTTCTAGGCAAGCAAGGGTTAGTTTCATCAAATATGACATGAATAGATTCTTCAACTAGTAAAGTACGTTTATTAAAGACTCTATATGCTTTGCTAGAAGTAGAGTAACCAAGAAAGATACCTTTGTCCGATTTAGCATCGAACTTACCCAGGTTGTCCTTACCATTGTTATGGATGAAGCATTTTGATCCAAAAGCGCGGAAGTAAGAAATGTTAGGCTTTCTCCCTCTCCATAGTTCGTATGGAGTTTTCTTGAGAATTGGCCTTATTGATACGCGATTGATGATGTAACAAGCAGAACTCATTGCTTCAGCCCAAAAATATTTTGGTAGAGAATGCTCACATAGCATGGTCCTTGCAATCTCTACTAGGGTCCTATTCTTCCTCTCAACGACACCGTTTTGTTGAGGAGTTCTAGGACAAGAAAAGTTGTGACCAATGCCTTTGCTTTGACAAAAAATTGAAAAATTTTCATTTTGAAATTCCGTTCCGTGGTCACTACGGATTTGTTTGATCAAAAGATTTTTCTCATTTTCAACCTTTTTGACAAAAATTTTGAAATGATCAAAGGCATCATTTTTGTGGGCTAAAAACAATGTCCAAGTAAAACGTGAAAAATCATCTACAATGACAAAAGCATAAGATTTTCCTCCTAGACTAGTTGTCCTCGAGGGACCACATAAATCTAGGTGAAATAATTCAAGGGGCATAGAAGTGGATACAAAATTTTTATTTTTGAAAGATTCCTTTGTGTGTTTACCAAGTTGACAAGCATCACAAAAAGAATCTAATTTTAAATTCAGCTTTGGCATTCCGGAAACTAGGTCAAGTTTTAAAAGTTTTTCTATGGTGCTCATCCCAACATGACCAAGTCGTCTATGCCAAAGAATGTTGTCATCAACATTTAATGTTACAAGGCTTTTTATTTTTGAAAAAGATGAAATCTTTAAATCGACCTTGTAAACATTTTCACTTCTATAACCTTTGAAACTAATGGTTTTGTCAGTTGTGAGTGATACAGTGCAATCGTGTGGTGTGAATTTGACTTCATAACCCCTATCGCACAATTGACTAATGCTTAGGAGGTTATGTTTAAGCCCTTTCACAAGAAGTACATCATCAATAATAGTATAGTTAGATATACCTATTGAGCCGATGCCTTCTATGATCCCTTTGCTGTTGTCTCCGAAGGTCACCGATCCCTTTTCTTTTGGTCGAATGGATTGTAGCAGCTTCTTTTCTCCCGTCATGTGTCGAGAGCATCCACTGTCAAGATACCAAGTGCTCGATGACTTGTCTCCCCTTTGTCCCTCGTCGTCATCCGAGTCGGTCAGATGATCTTCCTTCGCCATGAAGCATAGGGTAGACTCCTCTTCGTTGTCGCTGTCGCTCCACGTGGCTAGAAGGGCCTTTTTCTTGTCTTTGCCGGCCTTCTTCTTGGAGGGACACTCGTTTGCATAGTGACCCTTTTGTTGACAGTTGTAGCAGGTCACTTCCTTCTCAAACTTTTTGTCTTTCTTGTTGAAGTTGGAACTCCGCATGAATCTTTTGAACTTTCTAGTGAGGAGTGCCATTTCTTCATCGTCGCTATCTTCAAGTTGACTGGTCAAGGCGATCCCTTTCGCCTTTACTTTATCGTCATCTTTCTTTGTCTCCTTCCGGGTAGATACTTCAAGTTCATGGGTCTTTAGGGTCCCATGAAGTTGATCAAGGTCGTAGGATGCCGCATCTCCCTTGTTGGATTCAATGATAGCCGTGCGCTTTGCATCCCATTCCGCCGGTAATGCTCGAAGGGCTCTCCTCCACACTTGTTTAGTTGGGTAGTTCTCACCAAGTTGGGCAAGCTCATTGATGATTTGGGTGAGCCACCGGAACATGGTGTCGATATCCTCCTTGGGTTCCATCTCAAAGGTCTCGTACTTGAGTTGGAGAAGGTCTATCTTCGTTTCTTTGACTTGATTGGTTCCCTCGTGGCAAATCTCCAATTTGTCCCAAATCTCTTTGGCGGAGGTACAAGCCGAGATTCGGTTGTATTCATTCATATCTAGAGAACAATGAAGAATATTCATAGCTTTAGCATTTTGAGAGATAAGTTTCATATCGTCCTTGGTGAAGTCATCCATTCCCTTAGGAATTTCCTTATTATCCACCGTTTTCATGGGGATATAGGGACCTTTCACCGTTATTTTCCAAAGGTCGTAATCGACGGATTGGATGTATAGAGATATTCTATTTTTCCAATATCCGTAATTAGTACCATTGAAAAGAGGGGGACGATTTGTGGATTGTCCTTGGGCATACTCGCTTGCTAGATTGGCCATTTTAAAATATTTTGAAAAACCTTGCTCTGATACCACTTGAAGAACCTAAAGGGGGGGTGAATAGGTTCTTTTAGGCCCTTTAGCGTTTTTAAAACGAGTTTGCAAAAATTGCAAGCGGAAGACTTGAGGGACAATCACAAATAAAATGAATGCGTAAAGTAAGTGCGTAAAATAAATGCGT
The DNA here is from genome assembly GCF_022965805.1 of Primulina eburnea. Taxonomy (NCBI): domain Eukaryota; kingdom Viridiplantae; phylum Streptophyta; class Magnoliopsida; order Lamiales; family Gesneriaceae; genus Primulina; species Primulina eburnea. The sequence goes on from NC_133116.1 coordinate 19,423,390, forward strand.
AGTAAAGTAAATGCGTAAAGTAAAGAGGGATAGAGATGTTTATGGAAGTTCGACGAAGAATCGTCTACGTCTCCCCTTCTCGATGAGGATCGAGGTATCACTATATCGACTTGGCTTTAGGAGCTCCAAGCTAGCTTTTACAACCACGCCTCGATGCGTCTACTTGGCCTTGAGGGCTCCAAGGATAGCCACGAACTTTACAACCCACTCGAGAGTATTACTTTCACTCTTTTTCTACAACTCTTTTGATATTACAACTCTTTTAATCAACGCACACAAGAGATAGTAGAAAGCTTTGTAAGAGACAAGAGAGTGGAGTGGGATGATTGAAAATGCATCCTCAAAGGCCTATTTATACTAGTCTTGGACGCCAAGGTTCGGATCTTCTGTTTATGCTTCGGAACGTCCGATGTGATTGAAATCAATTTCCGTAATTTTGGGATGACTTCGGATCGTCCGTTCTTGACTTCGTAGGGTCCGAACATATGCTTCGGAGGAACCGATCAAACTTCGTTGCTTCCGAACAGTTCTTTCAGACCGTCTATGCACAGCTTCGGAAGGTCCGAACTCCAGTTCGTACCGTCCGAACATTCCCGCGTTTCCGGAGATTTGAAATCTTCAACACTTCGTAGCGTCCGAAATGTCCTTCGTAGCGTCCGAAATCTTACTCGATCAATCAGTCATATCAATTTGTCTCCGCATTGAAGTGATTTGATTGCTTGTGTTCGGAACGTCCGATCACGTCTTCAGAACGTCCGAACGCTCTCCTCGCAGCTTCCGAACAGCTTCTATTTTGCTTCTGAATTGCACAATTTCGGACCGTCCGAACCGAATGTCGGATCTTCCGAACGTAACCTGTTCTTAATTTCCTGCATGCCTCAATATAAAACATTAGTACATTTTTAATCCAAGTTTTGGTATCATCAAAACAAAAACTTTGGGATATGTTACAGCATTAAAAACATTAATCTCATCCTCGAGATTTGTATGCGTTTAAGGCGTAACACACGCTCGAATAATCGTTGACGACGAAGAACGAAGGGATGACTTGGCTTGAACTTGCTAGAGCCTTTCGAAAATTCTCTCCTAGATGGCTTTGTGGTGTGCAGCCGTGAGTGGGTGGGTGAGGGTGGAGAGTTTTCAGAATAATAACTAGGGTAGCCGATGGTTTTGTTTTTAGAATAGGGTTTGTGAATTATTTAATACATTAAAATACTAATTGATCACTAACTAGACCTTAGGCCTAATAAGCCATTAAATTAGGCCCATTAGTCTAATTAGGATTTAAATGAAATAATAACAAAGCTTTTATTTAATTAAATATGTGAATTTATTAGCTGGGTTGTCAAAAAGTTTGTATTATAGTTGAAAAACCAACACCGATAAAATTTACGTTCCGACGTATAAAATCACCTCAAAACCCTTATTTTCAAAAAAAAAAAATACTAAAAAAATGCATCTACCATATTTTAAATAATTAATAATAATCATTTAATAAAAACATTTTACATTTTTCAGCCCCCCGTTCCTCGATCGTCACTTGAATATTCCTAAAAATACCATTTTATGCATGATGACAATAAAATCTCATTTAGCATATAAACAAGTATGTCACATAATTAATTAGCAACTAAAATCGATTAATTACTCAATTTTTCATAATTTCCCAGATTCGCATGCAGTTGGATTACTTTGTATTAATTTTTGGACCTTACACTAACCAACTCTTCTAAGACTTAGACTGAAACCGCCCTTACGGCCCAATTGGACCAATCCTAGTGATCCATGCACGACGACGTCCATGGTTCTTCTTATTGCGTGCGGCCACGACTAGGTTGTGCCCTAGCCGTGCTGATCCCTTCCTCTACTAGCCTCTCCAGCCTTGCGTGGACCACCATGTTTGATGCTAAGATCCTCACAATCCAAGCCCATCGCATGGAAAGCACCCCGTGCGGCCTATCCCTTTTAACCTTCCAAAACTGTGCCCTAGCTCTTGTTGAAACCCATAAAAACATGCAACCCTTAACCTCCCTTTGTATCCTTTGCACAGTCCCCTCTAGGACCATGACTAGACCCCCTTAGGACCCTTGAACACATCCCAATAGCAGCACTCAGCCGTGACCTACAATAGACCCAAACTGTGCCCTAGTTTCCATTTGATCCCAATTTCCTTTCCTTCTTTTTCCCTTGTAGTCCAACTCTTAGCCAAGCCTCTATGGACTCAAGCATGTTTAAAAATGTCCCTTCTCATAGCCCGCAACCCCTTTGTACAACATAATCATGGATTTAAAAACATAAAAACTCAATTTTTGCCATAAAAACGAAAATACAAGAAATTTAATCATATTTTTCATGCAATCGTGTTAAATACACATAATATGGTATGAACGATGAGTGAAAGAAGATTAAGGCATGTCTTTGCGTATTTCACGCATGAAAAAAATTCTTGACGCGAGGGACGTTTACGGAGAGACGGGGGAGAAGACCTTGCTGAAATTCATTCAAATCCACAAGAATAGCTTTAAAAAAACATGTGGTGTGTGTTTGTGTGCTGATGGTGGAAAAATCCCTTAGTTTCTAGTGTTTTAAACATGTGGTTTGAAGTGTTTTGGGTTTATGGAATTCTATCTTTTGATATAAATAATTGGGTAGACAACTAGGCCTAATAACCTTATTATAATAGACCCATGGGGCCTATTATAGTGTAGGTAAAATATTTCGTTTAGAAAAATTTTCGAAAGTATTAGGGGAGTTCCCAAAAAGTCCTTATTTTCGTCAAAAATTGGTTACCGGTTTAAAATACGATTCGACGTGTAAAAACATAAAAAAAGCCTTATTTTTAAATTTCTTATTTTAATATATCATATGTTAATAATTAAAAATAATAATTTAATAAAAAAAATTTCCATTTATGGTCTCAGTCTCCGTTCCTCGATCGCGTCTCGAATAACTCTTAAAACACAGTATTATGCATTCTAATATAACACCATATTTTAAACATGTAAACATGCATACCGCATTTAACTAATGCAATAAAAATAATTCAATTAATCATTTTTCATTTTTCCTAGATTTGCATGTAGTTAGATTACGTTGTCGCATTTTGGACCTTACAAGAGGAGTCTAAAATTAATTAACTAATGAGTTAATTAAAAAAATAAATAATTGTTATTTAACTTTAATTAATAAGTCAATGCATAACAATATATATATATATATATATATATATATATATATATATAATGTGTGTATAAATATAACATGGATTGTGTGTATAAATATAACATGGATTATAAATATTTTGATTAATACATGATATAATAAACATGAGAATTTTACTTAATGAAGATAAGACAACCTGGTGGGTGTAGGATTATGAATCCTAATAGAAGAAAGACTCCAATGTGATCGTGAATTAACCTCTATAAATAATTTCATTGAGCGTCATATGAAATAAGAATATTTTTCGCACAAAAAATTTTGGATTTTTCTTCCTCTCCTCCCACACGTAGATGTTCGGCCATCTCAGGTTTTTGAAGAAAAATTTCACGGGCACTTCAATGGTCGTCATCGCCGCAAGATCTTTGAAACTGTGGCGATTCAGTCTCAATGAAAATTTTGTTTAGGATCTCAAGTGAGATCTACACAAGGAATCTTGTCTCAGATCCTAGACTTAATTTGACGATCAAATGAGATAGATCTGTTCAAAGAGATATAAACGAAGGGTCATATCCACTAATCCCCAACTGGTTTGGTGTCCAACATAATATACGCGAATATAATAATTCTAAACACTCTATAAATGTTTAAATTCATACGACGCTCAAGAAATGTTTCGAGCATCGAAACTAAAATTTTAAAATTTTCGCTGCGCCTTCGGAGCAAGAAAACGGCACTCTAACAACAATATATGTACCCTTCTATCTATTCTATACATAGGGATTGTAGGGACCCGGACGCTAATCAACTTCTTAATCATCATTTGGGACTAATTAATCAATTAGAAAACAGGGTCTAAATTTTTTTTTTTAAATACAAAGCGGAAACGTAATGTAATTTACTCAAATTACATATCTGTATAAAAGTACAAGTCCTGTACAACATACATTTATTCAACTAGGGTTTAACAGCTAATATCAAGTGTCTAACCCTATCTCTAAACCAAGTCCGGAGCCTCCACGCTAACCTCGTCTTCTCGACCCTGATCTTGTCCCACCTGTTGCCATGCACACATACAAACAAGACAACAGCCGGATAACTCCGGTGAGATATAAATATCCCAGTATAAACAATGTACACATGCGATCATATAAAAACATATATAAAAGCATATATCAGTTATCATTAACATGTAGCAATTCAACAAACATGAATGATATAAAACTGTAAATCAACATATCATATCAGACGCAACTCAACCGACGCGTCGTCTCAGATTCAACTCAACTGACGCGTCGCCTCAGATTCAACTCAACTCTATCCTAGGGATCCCGATGTTTGGATAATGATAAATATACCGAATCTCAGTCGCTAGGAATGAATCAATCCCTAAACGGCATCGATATAATTCATGTGTCCAGTGTCTGGGCGAATCAGCCACAGAATTGACGAATCAGTCAAGAATTAGGCGAATCAGCCAATAACCAGAAGAATCAGCCTGTAATTAAGCGAATCAGCTTAAGTTTAGACGAATCAGTCAATAACAAGACGAATCAGCCGGTGACTAGGCGAATCAGCCTATGACTCAACGACTCAGTAATCAATACAAGCTTTCAGTATCTAAGCAAATCAGTCGATGACTAGCGAATCAGCAGTCATTACATGCAGTAGCTATAAATCAATAAATTACAATTATCAATCTTATCATACATTAGCTATAAATCAATAGACTACAATCATAAGTCTGATCAATTGCAAATATCAATGCAATAAATGAAAGTATGTGATTTAGGGAAACTCGAGTCAAACCTCACTCGAGTTGTGCAATCCCAACTCAACATTAATTTATACCTTTCTTTCTGATACTCTGACTCTGTCGAAGTCTCGAACCCCAAGCCTGTCAATACTCAGTCTGACAATAACAATATCGAGGGTACGGTATCAATATACCACTCAACCAATACTGGATATAATCAGAATTCAATCAAATTCTGTTTCAACGGCGTAACATCGTAATCTCAATATATCCAGTAATACCATATTAGTCAGATATCAATTCTAACATCTTATATTCGATAATCACTCAATCTTGATACCAATTCTTATTCAACTCAACTCTAAAAATCATAACAATTCCATAATCAGTCCGTTTCTTAATCTGACTTCGATTCTATGATGTCTAATATGTCAAGAACAACATATATGAGTTCCATTCAATTCAGACCATATCATAATTTCAAAGCATGTCAAAACGTAGTAAAACTTACGTCCAGTTGTAGCCTACGTTGCTAGGAACACAATACCGAAGTCGGATTCAAATTCTGACGGGCGGATTTCTCACAAAAGGCGTAAGGATTTTTCACTCTTTTTCAGAACCCTTTTCTCGATTCTTTTCCTTTCCTTTTGTTTCTCTCCGAAGAATGATACGTAGATATATATGTAAATATATATATATATACATCCCACGTTTCATGCTGAAAGAAACGTGTCCCATTCTCAAACAATTCAGGCGGCGCTCGGGCGGTAAGAAAGTACCGCTCAGGCGCGGCACTTTCTGTCCGGATTCTTGGCTTATCACACATTGGCGCTCGGGCGGTAATATTCTACCGCTCGGGCGCCACTTCTTCTGCCCGAGACACATTTCTGTTGAACATTGGCGCTCGGGCGGTCAAAACCTACCGCTCGGGCGCCACTAGTTCTGTCCAATTTTGTATAATTCATCTACTTGGCCCCATTCGGTCTCGGCATAATGCGTCTATAATCATATCAGCTCCAGAATCAATAATCTCAAATCATTCCGGATTACAATAATCAAAATCTTGGGCATTACATTTCTCCCTCCCCCCCCCCCCCCTTAGATATGATTTCGTCCTCGAAATCACAGTCAGTCAAATCATATCATAAGAAGGTTATATCAGAAGAAATGTATACAGAGTTTAAATTAGAAACCCACCTCAATGAATCTGTTCTGAAATTTCCATTTCATATCAAATTTTATTCTAAAAAAATGGCTCTGATAAAGGCAATTTCGCAATACTGGCTATACAACATCCGTATATACCCAGCCACAGCTCATAACAACTCAACATCATCAGCTGTTATTGAATCTGTTTATCCCAAATCAAAGATATATTCGATCTTTGGTCTCAAATACCAACAATCATCGTCCGACGTTGGCATATTCAGTCTATCTATTCTGAGCTGTTTTCATTTTCTTCTGAATTAGCTTCATCTTTTCCGTCATATCTCTGATAGTTTTAGATCCATATATCTTTCCGTACAACGCTTCGAAAGGAGTTATCTCAATACGCGGTTGATAGTTGTTGTTGTACGAAAACCCACAAAATGGCAATGAATCCCGCCATTCAGTTTTAAAATCACGCATTACAGCTTTCAGCATATCCTCCGAAATCTGGATAATCCACTCTGACTGTCTGTCAGGTAGTGAATACTATTCAGTATTCAGATATAATCTAGTATCTAACTCTTACTGTACATTCTGTCAAACGTGCAAAATCAACCAAATCATGGTTTAACATAATCAACTCTCAGCACTCCGTGTAATCTAATTACCTTTCTGACAGAATCTCCGTACTATATCATATTTGTACATCTTCATGTACGAGTTAGCACTCGCAGACTGGGTCGATCTGTCATTCCTAACTCAATCAATACTCAATTCCGAGAGGAATGTAGTAACTTTATCACGATATCCCTGGAAACGTAATCTCATTTCCATTCAGGAATCGATAAATTATCTAACCAATCTCTTGGTTTCTTTCTTTCTATCTTTATCTATCTGTAGTTCAGACATTTCAGTCCAAACTCTGCCATATCTAAACTTATCGGTTTCTATCAAAACATTGTCTGCTATCAAGATGCTTACTGAATCAAGTCTTGCACCTTTCTGACAATTCAGTCATTTCAAATTCGAAATATCAGGAACCAACAAGTCAGTTATTAACATACAATACAGTATTATTTACCTGATATTCTGATCGACACCCTGTTCTGATTATCGATATTGAGTTCTAAACATTCTAATCAACTTTTCGAACTGCTAACGTTTCAAAATCAGCTCTGATTCGGACGATACAACATAATCTCCGTTGTCTACAATCATTCTCAAATACGTATTCAGAATATCATCAATATTCAATCAAATTCAAAACATGTTAAACTCATAAACCGCAACTGTCTGACACTAATGCCAATCTCAGCTGACTAATCACGGTTTAGCTCTGCTAAAATCAACAGATACATCATTTTCAGATATAAAAATCCTTGAACACAATCTGTCTCAATCAGGATTCCCTATTTCACCAGTTTCTGATATCAACTCAAGGCTAAAATCAATCTCTCTGAAATCAGATCTGGAGTCTTATCTGCGGAAAACATTAACAACTTTCTTATCATTGGTAAATCAGCCAATGATAGACTCAACTTCAGTAAATCAACTGAATACATAAGGAGTCACTCTGCTCCTTTCTGTAATAATCGAGTCATAGCTAGTACGAATATCAAAAGAATTCTCAGTCTAGAATTCTTATTGTACAATATTCATCTCTTGTTCATCTCAGGTATAATTCTCACCATCTTCTGGATTTAATCTATGATAGCTCTGTACTTGATCAGCATATCAATATCAGTAATGCAGTTCCAAAATCATAGAACACCAGTACAATACAAGCTACCACACGATCTAACTCGATCTCATTCTCATTCTACTGTAGTATACAAGATCTAACAGAAATCGCTGATACAAGATCTTTTCCCCAAAGGAAAAGAAACAAATACTACAGTACATAGGGACTCAACAGATAATGCATGCATCAATGCAAATCTTTCAGAAATAAAAGTATGTGACGCACTGGCATCACTCAATACATATGCAGGATAATCAAACAAATCAGTTACCTGCAACATCATCATCTGGTGCTTCCTGAGCCTGCTCCTCGGTCAAAGCAAATACTCTGGCCTGCTGTCTAGGAGGCTGGCCAACTGTCTGGCTTCCTCCTGGCCTCTGCTGTGACTGAGATGGTGCTGGCTGAAATGAAGGAACGGCAGCTGATCGTCTACTCCACTGTGCCGCTGGTCCAGATGGTTCAGCTCCCTGGGATCTTTGGGAACCCCTCTGTGGACATACTCTGGCAAAATGTCCCTGTTGTTTGCAGAAGTGGCAACTACCAAGTACTCCTTGGCATTGCTCAGTGGAATGTCTCCCTCCACAATTTCCGCAGTAAACGCCAGTATAACTCTGCTGAGAACCACTGGAGCTAGAAGAACTGCCGCCAGACTTCTTAAACTGCTTTCCTCTAGCCTTCAGAAAATCTTTCCTCCCACCACTGCTACTGCCACTCTCGAATCGGGGAGGTGGTTGCTGTGGTCTCGACACTGAAAGAACAAATTCAGCTCCTCTCTGTCTTATCAGGCCCGCCTCAGCGCCCTTTGCCCTATTCATGGCATCAGCAAAGTTATTGGGTCGCCCTGTGTTCACCAATGTAAATATATCGGGATTCGAGCCATTGATGAACTGATCGGCAACGGCTTCGTCATTTCCAGCCACATGTGGAGCAAACTTCACTTGGTCACATATTCTTCAATGTTCAGCTGACCCTGTCTCAAATTGGCAAACTCCGCCCCCTTTTATTTTCTGTACGATATTGGGAAGAATCTCTGATAAAACTCAGTTTTAAATACATCCCAAGTAATAATCGTACCTCGCTGCTCCAAGGCCCTCTTTATTGTAACCCACCAGCTTTGTGCAACATCAAGCAACTGGTGCCCAATCAATTTAATCCGGCGCTCATCACTGTACTCCAGTGAATCAAACAGCAACTCAATACTACCTAACCAACTCTCACACTCGACTGATGTCTCAGTACCCGTCAGAGTGGGTGGTTTGAATGACTGAAACCTCTTCAGCAAGGTTTCCATTGGAGTCGCTGTTACATCCATTGGAGGATTTGATGTATTACCCTGTTCTGGTATTCTTCTTGGAGGCATATCTGAATATCAAAAGGATTAGTAACTCAATCCAACAAACCTGTTTCAATTCAGTCCTTCCTCCGATCATTTTACTGCTGATCGAGAATCGGTTCAGATTTGTTCTCAATAATACATATTACCAAATCAAATCAGATAAATCAAGTAACATGTATTATATAAAGCAGTACGACATGCAAGCATTCAAAATCAGGAAAGAAAACCTCAATCTACCCCGCTCACTAGCCTCTTCTATCTTAATCTAAAGAACTCTAGGTTCTAGACCAATTGCTCTGATACCACCTGTTGTGGGGACCCGGACGCTAATCATCTTCTTAATCATCATTTGGGACTAATTAATCAATTAGAAAAAAGGGTCTAAATTTTTTTTAAAAAAAATACAAAGCGGAAACGTAATGTAATTTACTCAAATTACATATCTGTATAAAAGTACAAGTCCTGTACAACATACATTTATTCAACTAGGGTTTAACAGCTAATATCAAGTGTCTAACCCTATCTCTAAACCAAGTCCGGAGCCTCCACGCTAACATCGTCTTCTCTCATCGTCTTCTCGACCCTGATCCTGTCCCACCTGTTGCCATGCACACATACAAACAAGACAACAGCCGGATAACTCCGGTGAGATATAAATATCCCAGTATAAACAATGTACACATGCGATCATATGAAAACATATATAAAAGCATATATCAGTTATCATTAACATGTAGCAATTCAACAAACATGAATGATATAAAACTGTAAATCAACATATCATATCAGACGCAACTCAACCGACGCGTCGTCTCAGACTCAACTCAACTGACGCGTCGCCTCAGATTCAACTCAACTCTATCCTAGGGATCCCGATGTTTGGATAATGATAAATATACCGAATCTCAGTCGCTAGGAATGAATTAATCCCTAAACGGCATCGATATAATTCATGTGTCTGGGCGAATCAGCCACAGAATTGATGAATCAGTCAAGAATTAGGCGAATCAGCCAATAACCAGACGAATCAGCCTGTAATTAAGCGAATCAGCTTAAGTTTAGACGAATCAGTCAATAACCAGACGAATCAGCCGGTGACTAGGCGAATCAGCCTATGACTCAACGACTCAGTAATCAATACAAGCTTTCAGTATCTAAGCAAATCAGTCGATGACTAGCGAATCAGCAGTCATTACATGCAGTAGCTATAAATCAATAAACTACAATTATCAATCTTATCATACATTAGCTATAAATAAATAGACTACAATCATAAGTCTCATCAATTGCAAATATCAATGCAATAAATGAAAGTATGTGATTTAGGGAAACTCGAGTCAAACCTCACTCGAGTTGTGCAATCCCAACTCAACATTAATTTATACCTTTCTTTCTGATACTCTGACTCTGTCGAAGTCTCGAACCCCAAGCCTGTCAATACTCAGTCTGACAATAACAATATCGAGGGTACGGTATCAATATACCACTCAACCAATACTGGATATAATCAGAATTCAATCAAATTCTGTTTCAACGGCGTAACATCGTAATCTCAATATATCCAGTAATACCATATTAGTCAGATATCAATTCTAACATCTTATATTCGATAATCACTCAATCTTGATACCAATTCTTATTCAACTCAACTCTAAAAATCATAACAATTCCATAATCAGTCCGTTTCTTAATCTGACTTCGATTCTATGATGTCTAATATGTCAAGAACAACATATATGAGTTCCATTCAATTCAGACCATATCATAATTTCAAAGTATGTCAAAACGTAGTAAAACTTACGTCCAGTTGTAGCCTACGTTGCTAGGAACACAATACCGAAGTCGGATTCAAATTCTGACGGGCGGATTTCTCACAAAAGGCGTAAGGATTTTTCACTCTTTTTCAGAACCCTTTTCTCGATTCTTTTCCTTTCCTTTTGTTTCTCTCCGAAGAATGATACGTAGATATATATGTAAATATATATATACATCCCACGTTTCATGCTGAAAGAAACGTGTCCCATTCTCAAACAATTCAGGCGGCGCTCGGGCGGTAAGAAAGTACCGCTCGGGCGCGGCACTTTCTGTCCGGATTCTTGGCTTATCACACATTGGCGCTCGGGCGGTAATATTCTACCGCTCGGGCGCCACTTCTTCTGCCCGAGACACATTTCTGTTGAACATTGGCGCTCGGGCAGTCAAAACCTACCGCTCGGGCGCCACTAGTTCTGTCCAATTTTGTATAATTCATCTACTTGGCCCCATTCGGTCTCGGCATAATGCGTCTATAATCATATCAGCTCCAGAATCAATAATCTCAAATCATTCCGGATTACAATAATCAAAATCTTGGGCATTACAGGGATGCTTGGGTGTTAAATCAGTTAACAATTGGCTTGTAGAGCACCTAATTTCTGTCTACACATATTTCTCATATTAATGTTTTTCAAGGGGGCGGACTGTTTTAAATTAGTTCTTTAATGTAAAATATTCCGTATATGTACCACGCTATCTAGTTTCTAAATTGGGATGTTTGAATGAGAAATTATACAATTAAATTCTGATTCATTCTCTGAACTCACCATTTTCTTTCCATTGAATTTATACCAAATGTATTATAATTTCGATGCAATTGTATTATTATTTCAATGCTTAGAACGATCGGAGTATAATGTCATAGTTGTAGAGTAATTCAATCGAAATGTTGTTTTAATTTTATAGTATTTTATTTATAATTAATTAACATCTTAATTTGGTTTGAGAATTATGCAATTACGTAATTAAAAAAGGAAGACTCCAAATTTCCATTGTGCTAGCTCATTGGTTGTGAATTAACATTAATGGAGATTTTTGGTAAGAATACAAAATCTAAAAAATCTTTTCAGTTGAAAGATTGATTTATTAGTGTTAACCTACAAACAAGAACGATGAACTAGATGAGAGTAATATCGAGGAACTTAATAAGTAAAAGGAAACAAGAAGTATGAAAAGCTGAGAATATCTACCAGCATTCTCCTTCAGCTTAATTTTCGCGGGACTTAACCCAGCGTGACACAGGAGATCTTCAGACAGAAGTTTGGGAATGTTTAAGCATCGGTCTCCTAGTACACTCATTATTCTTCTTGTGACCCTTGGAAAACTCAGGCTTGGTGAAAGTATGGTACCAATAGGTATAACAAGTCAATTCTTCGGGTGGCTGAATGAAGAAGAAGTATTTTTTCCAGTCCTTAACATGACTGGGAGCCCCATTGAAAAGCTTATGACTAGACTGAGAAGTCACATAAAATGGTCCTTCTTTTGATCTGGACAGGACTAAGAAGTAGGAGAAAGTGGTGCAATTCAAAGGGAGGTCTAGGGCCCGAAATAACACAGCAAAACAGCTTATCAAGCGGAGAGCGTTGGGAGTAAGCAGACCTAGGTGCACCTAAGAGTACTTGCTCAATTCTTGGAAGAAATCTCACAAGGGAAAACGGAGACCGGCATCAAGGTGGTGCTGAAAGAAGGTGTAATAGCCCTTAGGGGCTAGATAGGGCCGGTCCTCTAGGCTAGGAATGATGATCTCATGGGAGGGAGGAATGTGCCACATAGCCCTAAGTTTTGACTCGCTACCAATAGGGATATGGGATGACAAATGACCGTACCATAAGTTATCCGCTTCATATATGTTCTTCTGTTGGATCACATGACGAACTTCCTTACCAGGACGGTTGTGAGTGGTGACTTCCTCGTCATGAGAGTCAAGGGTAAAATCAGGATCAGCTAGGGAAGTCCTACCCTGGCTAGACTCGTTCGACTCGCTAGACTCAATAGACCCTTTAAACCTCTCGGAGTCACTCGAGGAACTAGACTCAGAACCGGAAGAAGACATAAGTGTTAAGGATAATCAAACATGAAAAGAAGGTAACTGACCCGGATGAGACGTGAAAAAATGCTCAAAGAATAAAACCGCAAGAACAAGCAGGTGAGGAGCACGAGGGCGTGCTGGCCAAGTGCTCGGAAGCTAACGTGTGGCGGCTGGGGCAAGTGCTCGTGGGCGAGCGTGCGTCTCGGGGGCGAGCAAGGTGGTGCTCGGTGAGCTGGGGGGCGTGGCGCTCTGGGCGAGCGATGGAGTGGGGGAAGGTGCGCACGGGGCGAGCGCTCGTATTGGGCGGGGGCCCGCCGGGCGAGCGTGGACTGTCGGAGTTCTCGTGGGCGAGCTTGCGTCTCGGAGGCGAGTGTGCGCTCGGCGAGCTGGCTGGGCGTCGCACGCTAGGTGAGCGATGGAGCGGGAGCAGGTGCGCGCGACGGCGAGCGTGGCGTTCAGGGCGCTCGGGCGAACGTGGCAAGAGGCTAGGCTAGCTGGTGATGGGCGAGCGTGCATTCGGCGAGGGCAGCGTCGGGGCGAGCACGACGAGGGGCGAGAACTCGGGCGCTCGAGCGAGCGTGGCACAGGTGAGGGGCGAGGGTGACGCTCGGGCAAGCATGTCTGCATGCTGGGCGATGCGAGGCTCGGGCAAATGTGGCGCTCGAGCGAGCGTGGCTGCGCGCTGGGCGACGCGAGGCTCAGGAGGTGTGTGGCAATGTTGTGCATTGGGCTATGCGCTGGTCGAGGCGTTGGGCGGTGGCTACGCGCTGGGCGATGCAAGACTGGGGTGTTGGGGGCGGTGGCTAGGCGAGAGTGTGGCGGTGTGGGGTGACAGCTTGGCGAAGCTCGGGCAGCGGCTCGAGCGAGGCGTTGGCTCGGATGTGACGGTGACAGTGAGGTGATGATGAAGCGGCGTTAGGGTTAACACGTAGATGGACGTGGACGGGATAGAGCTGGTGAGTTGAAGAAAAAATTATGCAGGGGAGAAGTGAAATTGAAGTAGGGGAGGAGGACATCTATTTATAAGGGAGCTCAGACCAAATATTACCATTCAGGAGGAGATTGCGATTTGATTTGATATCTTTTCCTTCGGAGCCAGATTGCGATTTGATTCGTTTCCAAGTTATTGCACGCCATCACCCTTGCGGATGATTATTTCTGAAGGGCTTTTGGGGGCAACGACCTGACCGGGCAAGTCGATCCCCGTGACTTGACAGGACAGGTCGATCTCCGTAATTTTCTCAGCGGTAGACATTGTTCATTAACGGCAAACAAAATAAAATTTTCTAATACGGTACGTCCTCGTCGCCGATAAACCAAGGACAACACAACTAATCGAAGTTTGAACCTATGATTCAGTTCGACTCGGGAGGGGGAGACTGGTGATTGGCCCACTACCATTGGCCCATCCCTAGTCTAAATGGAAGACAAGCCCATCAAGGGCCCAGTCCTATAAATACCAGGTTTGAGTGTTCAGTTATCTCATTCACTATATTGTTTTCAGCAGCACTCTTAGCTGCTCCCCCCATATATCCTCAGTCACTGACTTGAGCGTCGGAGGGACTACGCCAGGACACCCTTCTGACCCCCTTTTAACAGTCTTTTTCGTGATTTCAGGCTCAGAACAATTTCAAAACCATGTGTCTGTACTAGTGACACTTGCTGGAAGCGGGCCCTAAATTTTCCGCGAAGTATTATAATTTCAATGCAATTGTATTATTATTTCTATGCTTAGAACCATCGGAGTATAATGTCATAGTTGTAGTGTAATTCAATCGAAATGTTGTTATAAATTTTATAGTATTTTTATTTATAATTAATTAACATCTTAATTTGGTTTGAGAATTATGCAATTACGTAATTAAAAATGAAGACTCCAAATTTCCATTGTGCTAGCTCATTGGTTGTGAATTAACATTAATGCAGATTTTTGGTAATGGTGGCTACAAAATCTACAAAAAATCTTTTCAGTTGAAAGATTGATTTATTAGTGTTAACCATTTAGTTTTAACAGAAAACTGTAGAAAAAACATTCTCAACGACGGATCTTGTCAAGGCATAATTTGCTGTAAAATGTACAACGAAGTTCTTACAAATGACATGGTTATTTACGTTGAGCGAGAATTTGCTGAATCAAAACAGATGAGAACACTCGTAGAATTGAAAATTTCATAATTGAAATGGTTTGATTGTATTTTTATGACCTCGTTTATTTCTTATCTGTATTATCTATATTTTTTCTACCAAATTTGTGCAGACACTATCCAAATGTTGAATTCTGGTTTCGCCCCAGATTGTGTTCTTATCGCTCTTTTTGTATGATTGATTAATTGCACCATTTCATAATAATTTAATGTTTCACGCAACTTTTGATTTCCAATAAATTTATTTACAGAAAGAATGACAGAGAAATTTTGAGTCTCTGGATACGAAGCATGTCAAGATTTTGAACAACAAAACAATTCTGAGAAAAAATTAATACAATCACAATCTTCCATGTACCCTTGATCCCATAGGTCGTAACCCAAGCATAGACTGTGAAGCCAAAATTGTTCTAAAACATTTTATTGTAAGAAAATTAGGGAATATTGGTATATATATGTATAATTTAAATCCAAGAAAAATAAATTACCTGTTCACCAAAAAAGCCTTTGTTTTCTTTTTCTTTTGTTTATTTGTTTTGGACATAGATTGTGCTGTAGGTGCCTCCATTGCTTCCTCCACTGCCTCTATAATTTCTTCCATTTACTGTGCTGTCTCTTATTCACAGAGGATTTTAAATTTCTCAAACAATTATTTGAATGAAAGAATGAGTTTTAGATTGTCTCAACTTAAAGAAGGATAATATTACTTGTATCAAGTACAAACCATTTCGATAGCTTTAAGAAACGGAGAAAAGAATTGTTATCATACATTTTTTCACGCCTTAAAAAAGGTTTTTCTAAAAATAGACCCTATTATGTGTGTGTAGATAAGGAAATCTGTTTTGTATTATAATATATAATAATAGTAACAATATGCCACCCTATTTGGGAGGTGTTTCTTTAAATGTTCGTTTTTTTTTTTGTGCAGAACTCTTATGATATAATCTTACGAGTTAATTTTATGAGACGAATTTTCAACTTGAATTAAGAAGTGTTAAGAGTGTTCTAATTTTAACCATATTCACGGATGGGATATTGTTTTGACACCAATTATGCAGTGTAATACTAACCGAAGCTTCGACCCGTCGGCCCTGTTTTTGTGAGATTTTCCAGTCCCGATTTCCTTCGATTTTCCGGCTGATTTCGTGTTTGTGTCTCTAATATTCAGCTGAGTAAAGGTTTTCTTCGAGCTTAGGAAGTGCTCTGAGTGAACACGCATATTTTCCCATCGATTCTGCCACTACCGCTGTGATTTCCGCCATCCGCTGTTGCAAACTTCCGGACCTATACTACCTTGATGGAAGTTTAGCTTCGATTTTTGAACTTATTTGGCTTACTTCCAGCTTATTATAGACCTTTTGTGGGATTCCTGGAAGTAAGATTTTCTAGCACTAATATTGATTAATTATGAGTTAATGTTGTAGATATGGAGTTGGTCAACTTCGGTATATATGTGTTAAAGTAGATGTCCTGTAAGCCGATTGTTGGCTATGGAATTTATTGAATCGGTTGTAATAAACAATTTTTTTTTAATATGATTCATTATTTCATGCTTTGTTATTTCTTTATCTATATACCTGTAGTGACCCGTTCCAGAATCACCTACTAATCAAAAAACTAAGCATGCAATTAACCTAATAAACAATAATCAGAGATAACAGCGGAAAAAGTCAACAACTATACCGATAAACTAAACCAACCAGCTACTCAACTTCCTCCTCCTGCTCCTCCTGAGCTGTCCAACCTGAGGCCTGCCCCGTGGGAATGGGGTGTCCAAGAATAAACAAAACCGAGGACGTGAGCGATAAGAACGCCCAGTACAAAAGTATGAGTATACAGACCTATATGAAATGCACATGCTATGATCATGATACCGGGGTAGTCAAGAAACAGGAGTCACAAAAGGATCTCAACAATGCTCAGTCTAGAGGCGCCAAGTGGATAGTGCCGCGCGGTCCAACCTCTGGGTCACTGCATCCACTACAAGACAGACGTGGACCTAAAATGTCCCGGACCACCGAAGCCCTCCCGACCCGTCGGCCACTGTGTACTCTCGGTGTCCATGCGTCCACAAGACAGGGCTGAGCGGCCCCAAGATATAGCTTATCTCGAAAGAGATACAGCTCAACAGTAAAGGCTATCTCAAAGGAGAATACGGCTCAACATGAAATGCAACGTGCAGTAATAAACGTGACATAATAGCATGCATCATATGACATATATCAATGCACCACATAATCATGCAACACATATATGAATGTATACTCAACCAGGATATCTCGGATAGTACTTTCGTACCTCTATCACAGCAATCCTAATCCACTGGAACAACCAGACAACAGGTCTAATCCAAGCCTATTCATCAAGTGAAAACCATCACTAAACTTATCTACCAGACTTAACTAGATAATCCTGAGATAAATACTGATAAAATTCCAAACCTTCGTCCGTCGCTAGCCCGCTGAAGCCGCTAGCTCCCAACTAGAGCACAGCTCTGCTACAAGACCAGCAGCTCCCCGCTAGTGCCCAAATCTCGGAACAAGACTAGAACCTGTCAGAAACGACTGAAATGCTATGGAATTCTCTGAATTGGCGAGTCAAAATGAGGAAATCCGACCACTATTTATAGGCCATGTTCGGATCCTCCGAACACCACTTCGGAACGTCCGAACGCTACGTGTCCATTGGCTCTTGACAGCTCATGATCGGATCCTCCGATCATACACTTCGGACCGTCCGAACTTGCACGTGTCCAGCTGCTCTTGACACCTCATGATCGGATCCACCGAACCCACTTCGGACCTTCCGAACTCCCACGTGTCGATCAACTCTTGACACCTAATGATCGGATCCACCGAACTCACTTCGGACCTTACGAACTCTTCGGTGCTTCCGAACCATCTTCGGACCTTCCGATCATGATTAATCACCATTAATCCGTTAATTACCCAATTTGGAATTCGGGCTACTACAATACCTATGTGATCAACATAGATAAAAACCTTGATTATACTTTAATACAAATGAATCGTAATTCGATGTTGAAACTCATTTGTAAACACTTTATAATATAAATTCGTTCTTAGTCAATTCAGCCGCCTAAAACATGGATAAAGGTCGCTTGAGTTCAAGACTAGCATCTGTGATGTTGTGTACCGCGTTTCTTGATAAGGGCATAGAGATGTCCAAATATACAGATAGGTAGTCATATGATGATTATGTCGAACTGCCCTCCCTAGGACTTTTCAAGTGGTTATCATTAATCGAGAAGATAATTTCGTGGATATGATTATATACCATTAGTCCTTACGACCCGAGACAACACTGAGGCTCTATATGCTAGAGTTGTGATTTGACTCGTTTACCGACTCCAGGAGATTCATCGGGTGGCAAGATTGGGTACAGTTGCGACGCCTGTAAGAGCCAGTGCATTGTAGTTGAGAAATCACCGCTCACCTACGAGTGTGGATATCCTATGTAATCTAATGAAATAATAGTGCATGAAATCTCTGGTCAGAGTATGAGATGTACGTTAGAGAATGAGTTCTCCAACTGTACATGCGATGCCACTATTTATTCTCAAATATGTGTCACATAATTATCGAATTCTTATGCAACCTTCGATGAACCAATGGTTGCAGATTAGATTGGGATATATGAGATGAAAGGACCTTAATGTACGTTAATCATAACCAACTGGTTCTTACTAGCACTATCAATGATATCTAGGGAATCATTGGCGATGGTACTAGACGCTCTTACCACGATTCGATGGGTTTATTCAGAAATATTATTTCTGACATTCTCATGATCAATTGTTGATACATAGAATGAGGCAAATTAGGGTAAGCCTGAATAAAAGATTATGTCCAGATCACAAAGAGTTGTGAACCTACGGCTAGTTGTATCCCTGAACTATTGAGGGTCACACAAGTACTGGATTATTTTGTCCTTGTTGAGATAATAAATTCAAGGAGTTGAATTTTGAATTTATGTAAAATATTGAGATAATAAATTCAATGAGTTGAATTTATAGAATACATTACGAAATAAATTCAAGAAGTTGAATTTATGACTATTAAATTTTGGATGTGATAAATTCAAAGAGTTGAATTTATAATTTAATTATTAAATTCAAACGTTGAATTAATAAAGTATTTAAATTAAATGTAACGGATATATGTATAATGGGAAGGAGTACAAGACCAACATACATATTATTAAGGTTCTTAATTAGACTTCAAAAGATTAAAAAATTAATAAAACTAGTTGGACTAGAATAATTAATTGATTGAGCCCATTAAGTACTTAATTTAATTAATGGACCCTAAGCTTATATATATGTGTATTAGGCTTAGAGTTAAACACAATAATTCACTCTCAATTTTTCGAAACCCTAGCCTCCAAGCTAAGGGATTTTCGAAAAACACCTCCTCTCATTCTCCTTGTTTTCGGCCACCATCTCAATGTAAAATCTTTCTATACTTTCTATTGCAAGTTAGAAGAGGAACAAGTAATGTGAGAGCCCAATACCAATTTCGGGCAAAGCCCATTTCCATTTAATTACTTAAACCCATTTGATAGAAGAAGCAGCAGATCGCTCAAATCCAGAAAAGAAGCTTTTCCCCTGCCTTGCACCACCTCGCCTTTCCCTTTTGTTTTTTGTTGTCCTCGCGTAGCGTCTTCAACAGCCGAAAGATTAGCGCATCTCAGCAAATTTGTTTCTCCAGTCTATTAGTTTCTCTCCTGGCATTAATCAGAAGTTATAGAGCTCGATCGATTGGTTTTCCAACAATTGTGCGTGTGAGATTTGATCCGTTTTAGGTAAGGTTTTTACTTCGATTCTTAGTTATTTTTGGTGGATTAGTTTATATAAGTGAAGTATTAAGCTTTTCCCTATTATCCAGCTTTTTTTCTGACCGTGAGATGTAATTCTGGTGTACATTTTCGGCGAACCACCTATGCGAGATCACTATTGTGCGTTTAAGCCTTGATTCTTGAGATATTAAGCATGAAATTTCAGATCTAAACGGGTTTTATAGGCTGCCCGGAATTTGAATTTTAACCGAGCCGATTTAATTTGTTTTATTCAGTTAGAATGGAGTATATTGAAGTATATAGCGAATTTTTGTGTGTTATATCGTTGGATGAGTTCATCAGAAAGTCCTTAAGAAATTATTGTGGTATTGTAAATTGTAGTTGAGGTACGCTCAAACCTATAACATTATGACGCTTATATTGGCATGTAAGAATATTCAGTGAATGTTTTTTACTATTATGTTCCTTGAATGTTTATTATGATGCATTCATGCATTAATTGCATTGGCATAACATAGTGAGCATTGACTCCTTTGACGGCGATTTATGTTGACTCTGTTGAGATATATTGAGTCATCAGAGGGACGAGTGGGTTAGAATTATCTACATTCCCAGATGACAAGCTAGGGACGAGCGACTTAGCTACTCGCATTCCCGATTCTACGTGCATGGACGAGAGTTGATTTGATGCTGCATTCCTGGCACGGGTGGCCACTGTTACTGTTGATGTTGTGTGTGTGTGTGTATATATATATATATATATATATATATATATATACACACATCTTACAGGGAGATACCATGTGTAGCTGTATAGTGATGTTTTTATAATGTTTTGGATTTTATTTGTGGTATGTTGTGTCTAGTCCTGGCCAATGCGGCAGTAGGATATTTGTTTGGTTCATTTTGAACTTGATTGATGTTATAGTGTTTTGAATATTTTGGATGTCCTACTTACAAGGAAGTCATGCCGAAATTTGTGTAGGCCCAAATGAACATTTTAAACTCTTTTTCGTTGTTTACACCAGTTAATCCTTGTTGTTTGTTAATTAAATATTAATTAAGAGCACGGGCCCTCACAGTTTGGTATCAGAACGTAGCTGAGATACGCTCGAATTAGAGTATTGGACACTCGAGTTTAGACACAAATAAAATTATTGTGCAGGTGTTTGATTATTTGCTCTTACTTATTTATATGTTTTGAATTAATTGAATCAGCATGACTAGAGCGTATAGTTTATTAAGTTTTAACATTTAGTTTATAAATTTCCTATTAGTTTAATATTATTGCTCTTATACTTAACCGATTATTTTGTTTTTGCCAGTGGATTAAATCTTTATGTTTTGTAGGTCGCACCTAGACGTAAAGGTAGAAAAGAAAAGGAAGTTGTTCAGGAATTTGAAGCTCCTAATGTGAGAGGACTTAACGAGACTGAATAGGGAAGGCGAGGTCGTCGTCTTTGTGGTGAAGCACTAAATGTTAACGTTGAGCATGAAGTGGATCAGTTGACTAGAGGAATGGTTGAAATGGAACTAGTGATATCCTGATTTCAAAACATTTTTCCTCCTTGATTCTTTGGAAGCTAAGATGGTGAGAAAGCTGTAGCATGGTTAAAAGTATGAAACAATTGTTTAATATGTTGGAGTACACTCCTGATTTGCAGCTTAAGTTGGCTATTTGTCAACTAAAAGACCGAGATCAGTTATGGTGGGAAACTACTTAGGAAGATCTGAATGAATCATATGAAAGGGTTACGTGGGATGTATTTTGCGCTCAGTTTGCTCGAGAATATTCACCGCCTTCGTATTATTCGGCCAAAGAAGTTGGATTCAATAGATTGACTCAAGGTATAACATGACTGTAGTAGAGTATGCCTCTCAATTTTCAGTGCTTCTTGCCTATGTTCCTCGTGTTGCTGGCAATGATCGGAACAAGCTATTGCATTTTATGCAAGGATTGAATCGAACAGTTTTCACTTTATTAGTAGCTGAAGCGCCTGTTAATTATACCAATGCTGTAGAGAAGGCCAAGAATGTGGAGGCAAGTTTGCTTTTGGAAGAACCGCGATCAGTTCAACCATGTTTTCCTCATAGTTTCAGGGGCAATGTGCCGATGCCAGTGGGTGAACCACTATACAGTCCTTTACTGTTGTATCAGCCTTCGCAGTCTTATCAACAAACAAAGCAGCAAAAATTTAAGGCCAAAGGAAAACAGTTCAAGAAACAGACTCGTAGTAGTTCTTCTAGTTCGGTAGTCAGCGTGGAAGTTCAGTTGGTTTACCAGGTGGAGTATTTTGTGATCGTTGTGGTGCTAATAATTTCAGTACTCATTGTTTGGGATTTCATGGATCTTGTAATATCTGCGAGCGAGTTGGAAATTATGCTAGAGCATGTCCGAATGCAGTAAGACAACAATTTCAGCAACCTCAGTTTGGTCAGGGTTTTAGATGACAAACAACAAGACCTTTCGTTCCGACTCAGTCTTTTCAGTTTTCTAGATATCCTCAGCCTAGAGGTTCTGTTCAACAACGTTTTCCAGGGCCACAGCAGGCTCGAGTTCATGCTCTAACTCAAGACCAAGTTCAAGAGGTGCTGGGCAGAGTTATTGCAGGTATCTGTCTTATTTTTAATCATCCAGCGTGTATACTGATAGACACGGAAGCATCTCATTCATTTGTATTTGTTGTATTTGTTGATGAGCGTGAGATTGCTACTACTCCGTTTATAGATACTGTGTCAGTCTCTACTCCTGCCGGTGTGTGTTTGATATCTCATTAAATAATTATGAATTGTGTGATTAGATTCGATGATAATATTATGATAAATAATTTAATCAAGCTAGATATGTCTGACTTCGACTGTATTTCTGTAATGGATACTCTGTCAAATTATCGAGCTACCGTTGATTTTTTCCATGGATTTGTCGGATTCAAACCATATTATGGCAGTAAATGGAATTTTTATGGTAGTGATTCACAATCACGTGTTCCATTAGTGTCGTCAATGGAAATGTTTAGAATCTTGTCAACATGAAATGAAGGATGATATATCCAGTTGATGCGACACAGGGAAAAGATTTGAAATTTCAGATATTCCTGTTGTCAAGGAATTCCCTGATATATTTCCCAATGAAATTCCTGGATTTCCACCCCAGATGGAAATCGATTTTAGCATTGAGTTGGTGTCCGGGACAAATCCTATTTCTAGAGCACCATACCATTTGTCTCCAGCGAAATTGAAAGAACTCAAAGAGCAATGACAGGACTTACTGGAAAAAGGCTATGTTAGACCAAGTATGTCACCTTGGGGAGCTCCGATATTGTTTGTAAAGAAAAAATACGGAAAAATGAGAATGTGCATTGATTATAGACAGTTGAACAAAGCTGTTGTGAAGAATAAGTATTATCTACAGCATATCAATGACTTGTTTGATCAGTTGCATGGTACATCAGTGTATTCAAAGATAGATCTTTGTTCTGCATACCATCAGCTTAGAGTTCGAGAGGAATATGTTCCGATGACAGCATTTTGAACACGTTATGGACATTATGAATTTCTAGTTATACCTTTTTGATTGACTAATACTCCAGCGGTTTTTATGGATTTGATGAATCGTGTTTTTTGAGAATTTATAGAAAGATTTGTTATTGTCTTCATTTTGACATTTTGATTTATTCAGAAACAAATAAGGAGCATCGAGAACATTTAATGTTAGTCCTCCAAACACTCAGAGCAGCGCAGTTGTATGCAAAATTTTCTAAATGTGAATTCTAGCTAGACAGAGTAGTATTTCCGGGTCATATTATATCAGCTCAAGAAGTATCAGTGGATCCTTTTATAAATTGGCCAACACCGACGAATATTTCCGATATTCGCAGCTTCTTGGGATTGATAGGATATTATAAGCGTTTTATTGAATGATTTTCTAACAAGGCCTATGACCCAATTAACGCAAAAAAATCGACGCTTTGTGTTGACTGATGAATGTGAGTCAAGTTTGCAAGCTTTGAAGGAAAATTTTACAACAGCTCCAGTGCTAGCTTTGCCATCAGGCTCAAGTGGATATTTTGTTTGTTCAGATGTATCTCTAAATGTAATTGGTTGTGTGTATATGCAAAATGGGCGAGTGATTTCATATTCTTTTCGTTAGTTGAAGCTGCATGAGACCCGATATCCAGTTCATGACTTAGAGTTGGCTGCAATTGTGTTTGCATTGAAGTTATGACGTCATTATCTGTATGGTGAGCAATTTGTGATTTATTTGGATCACAAGAGTCTTAATTATCTTTTCACACAACTTGACTTGAACATGAGACAGCGTCGATGGATGGAGTTGCTTAAAGACTTTGATTTTGAGATTCAATATCAACGAGGTCGAATGAATCTTGTTGCAGATGCCCTCAGCAGGAAAGTTCATAATTATATGCTGACATCTTTAACTATCTCTAAAGTTCATAAGCACTTGGGAACTTCAGGATGGAATTATCAGATCAGCGGAGACTACTTTATAGTGTCATCTATTCAAGTTGAGCCACAGATTTTATCCAGCATCAAAGCAGCACAGAGGACCAATCCGCACATTCATAGATTAAAATAAATGTCTCGAACATGTCAGACAGAAAAGCTTAGTGTTGTCTCAGATGGTAGTCTGCGCTTTAATGGTAGACTTTTCGTTCCTAATTTGATAGATTTAAAAGAATCTATACTACGGAAGCACATTGTAGTCGACACAGTATTCATCCAGGAATTTGAAAGATGTATCATACCTTGAGAGACTATTATTGGTGGGAAGGTATGAAGAAAGATATTTCTCATTTTGTGGCTAAATTTTTAACGTGCCAACAAGTTAAAGCCGAGAGAATGAGACCTGGTGGAATATTACATAGTCTTGAAGTGCTGCAGTGGAACTGGGAGCACATTGCTATGGATTTCATGACGCATCTACCTCGTTCTAATCGTGGTTGTGATGTAATTTGGGTGATTGTTGATGGATTGTCTAAATCAGCTCATTTCATTCCATATGATCGTACTTGTACTTTATGAAAATGGCGAAACTGTATATTGATCATATAGTTAGATTGCATGGTGTGCCAATAATCATAGTATTTGATCGTGATCCAAGGTTTGTTTCGAAGTTTTGGGGAAATTTGCAATCAGCTTTGGGTTCAAAGTTGGCTATGAGCACCGCCTATCTCCCACAGACAGATGGTCAGTCAGAAAGAACCAATCAAACGTTTGAAGACGGGTTACGGGCAATAGTGATGTATTTCAAAGGTGGTTGGCAAGAATCATTGTCTTTGGTTGAATTCTCTTACAATAATAGTTTTCATGCAACAATCGGTATAGCACCACTTGAAGCTTTATATGGAAGAAAGTTCAAATCGCCAATATGTTGGGAAGATGTAGGAGAAATACAGATGTCAAAACAAGAATTTATTCCAGAAATGAAAGATATAGGTGAATTGATCAGAAACAAGATGAATGTAGCCCAAGATCGTCAAGACAGTTATGCTAATAAAATGCGTAGACCTTTAGAGTTCCAATTGGGCGATTATGTTTTCTTGAAAGTATCACCATTCCGAGGTACTATGAGATTTGGACATAAAGGTAAGTTAGCTCCACGTTATATTGGTTCGTATGTGATTGTTGAGAGGATTGGAACGTTATCTTATCATTTAGACTTACCGTCGAGTTTGTGTTTGATACATAATGTGTTCATGTATCTATGTTGCAGAAGTATGAGCTAGATCCGTCTCATATCTTGAATGTAGAGGATGTGGAGGTGGATAGTTCCCTTAGCTATGTTGAACATCAAGTGCAAATTTTGAACCGCAAGGAAAAACCACTCAAGATCAAGACGATTCCATTGGTTTTGGTACAATGGAGTAGACATGGAAAGGAAGAATCTACATGGAAATTAGAGTCAAAGATGCGACAAGAATGGCCTCATTTGTTTCAGAATGTAATGAATTACGCGATGTATTCTGAATTTCCTATGTATTATCAGTTGTAATGTTTTGCATATCAATGTTCTGTATGTTAGATTTTGAGGACAAAATATTTTTCTAGTGGGGGAGAATATGAGAGTCCAATAACCATTTTGGGCCCATCTCATTTCCATTTAATTACTTAAACCCATTTGATAGAAGAAGCAGTAGATCGCTCAAATCCAGAAAGGAAGCTTTTCCCCTGTCTTGAAACTCGTCGCCTTTCCCTTCTGTTTTCTGTTGTCCTCGCGTAGCGTCTTCAGCAGCCGAAAGAGTAGCGCAGCTCAGCAACCTTCTTTCTCTAGACTATTAGTTTTTTTCCTGCCATGAATCGGAAGTTATTAAGCTCGATCGTCTTGTTTTCCAGCAACTGTGCGTTTGAGCTTTGATCTGTTTTAGGTAAGGTTTTGACTTCGATTCTTAGTTATTTTTGGTGGAATAGTTTACATAAGTGAAGTATTAAGTTTTTCCCTATTATCCAACTTGTGTTCTGACCATGAGCAGTAATTCCGGCGTCATTTCTGGCGAACCACCTCTGCGAGATCACTATGTGCGTTTAAGCATTGATTCTTGAGGTATTAAGCTTGAAATTTCATAATCTAAACGGGTTTTATAGACCGCCCGGAATTTGAATTTTAACCGAGCCGATTTAATTTGGTTTAGTCGGTTAGAATGCAGTATATTGAAAGTATATAGAGAATTTATATTGTAGATTATATCGTTGGACGAGTTCATAAGAAAGTCCTTAAGAAATTACTGTGATATTCTAAGTTGTAGTTGAGGTATGCTCAAAACTATATCATTATGACGCTTATATTGGCGTGTAACAATATTAAGTGAATGTTGTTTGCTATTATGTGTCTTGAATGTTTATTCTGATGCATTCATGCATTAATTGCATTGGCATAACATATTGAGCCTTGACTCCTTTGACGTCGATTTATGTTGATTATGTTAAGATATATTGAGTAATCAGAGGGACGAGTGGGTTAGGATTAGCCACATTCCCAGATGACAAGCTACGGACAAGCGACTTAGGTACTCGCATTCCTGATGCTATGTTCATGGACGAGCGATGATTTGATGATTCATTCCTGGCATGGGTAGCTACTGTTACAGTTGATGTTGTTATTCGTTTGGACTCTATTTTGTATCCTTTATTCCATTGTTACCATTCATGCATCACTATCATTGCGTTTACTTGGTTTTATTACATGTCTTTTATTTACGTCGTAATTTTACTGGTTTGTCATTCTGGGGTCCGACCCATGTTTTCTTTTTATGTTGTGGTTGTTTTTTATGCCATAGCAGGTCATTCCAGGAAATTTGACGTATATGGTGGAGCGTTAGAGAGTGGTACCCAGTATTCAGCTGGTTTGTGTCAGAGTTTCCAATATACACACACACACACACAGATATAATATATATATATATATATATATATATATATATATTGTACTGTTTTTTTACACTTGACAAAGAGATGCCCTGTGTAGCTGTATGATGATTTTTTTATGTTGTTTTGGATTTTATTTGTGGTATGTTGCGTGTAGTCATGGCCAGTGCGACTGTGGGATATTTGTTTGGTTGATTGTGAACTTGATTTTATTTTTGAGCGTATATTGATGTTGTTGTGTTTTGAAATTTTTGGGATGTCCTACTTACGGTGAGGTCATTCCGAAATTTCTGTATGCCAAATGAACATTTTAAACTCGTTTTCCCTATTTACACCAATTAATTCTTGTTGTTTGGTAATTCAATATTAATTAAGATCACGGTCCCTCACAAGTAATCAAGTTGTGGACCGGATTAGGAGATTGAAGAAAATGGGTTTGAAAAAAGTTCGTACAATATACAACAAGAGCTATGTCCGCTTATACTGGAGTAGTTGGAGCCAAATGAAAATTGTTCTAAATGTGTATACTAAACATCCTATGAATATTTGTTTATTAAAACCATACGAGTACTCAAAACAATATCTTAAATGTCAAGATTTAAATTTTTGTAAAACTTCCACTACGTTTAGACATGAGAAAACACGATTCACAACTGTGGTATCAGAGACAGGTTCTCAATATCATATGGTTTTGAATCATGTTGAATAATATTTCTAACTACACAAGAAAATTTTTCAGAAAATTGATGCACCATAAAAATTTTATTTTTATCATAAATAAAAAAATATTCGAATCTTCCCAGAACTGTTCCGGCGTGCACGGCGATGCACTGCACGCTGCGTCGGGCACGCCAGCGCTCAGAGTACGCGCGGCGTCCGGTGCGCCAACACGCAGAGTATGTGCGGCGTCCGGCACGCCTGTGCGCTTAGGGCGCGCACAGCGTTCCCGATATGATCAAGCAGCGGGCGGGCAGCACGGGCGGCTGCCCGAGAACGTCTCGGGCAATGTGCTGATTAATGGGCTTGAATTGTTTTGTCCTAGGTTGCGATTTTTTGATTTTTCAGAACTTTGGACAAAATTGATATTTTATGAAAATTGGTTCAAATTTTCTTTTGAAACAAAAAATTAATTAATTTTTTCAAAATTAATAATTCTCTTGTAAAATAAATAATTAGAATATGATTTTAATTATTTATGATAAAAATGAGTTTTACAATAAATCAATTATTATTGAATTAATTGGAAATTAAATGAATGTGTTTATTTAATTTATTATATTCTTTAATAATTGTGGTGGTTAATAATAAAATTATTAGATATATGATTTATCAATTAATTAAATTTATTTAATTAATTGAAGTTAATATTTGATACATGGTTTATGAATTGTTCCCACCCCATGAGATATATCCCTTATGTGACATGGCTATTTAAATGTAATTATTAGAAATAGTGCGAGATTAAGACTAGAAGATGGTGGGCCTGATGCACAAGATGAAGGCATGTAAAATATTGGAAGCTCTTGTAATAAGTTGCATTTGCATCCCTGCATTCATCTAGGTTTTTGGGCATGGATCCATGTCTAACTCACATGGATCTAATTGTGTTGGTGATCGATCATCCTTATTTATTGTTAAATGTCATATTATGGTATATATGCGATATATAGTAGTATGCATGTATGTATATTATTAAATGATATAGTTTCATGAATCCGACAAACATACAAACTCGTGGCACGTGTTTTAAATTAAAATGACGAGACAATTTTAAAATTAAAATCCCCCATTTTGAATAAGATTCAAAATTTATATCAAATTACAAAAATAAAAATCAAAAGAGTTTAACTATTATTGTCATCCATCAATCGTGTTTGCGTGTTGAACGCTACCCTGGCTCATATTATTGGGGAGGCATGGACGTCAGAAAGCTGTGAATTCCACCGGAGATATGATGTGAATTGAGAAGAATTCCCATGGCTTCGGCTCATATTATTGGGGGAACTCGTGGCGACCGTCCACTACAATTCAATATTGATGGGTCGGTTTAACACGTGAAAATAAATGGCGTCATATTATTGAGTCCTTATTAAACGTGAGACGAAACACGCAGAGGTTACATAGGGATTCAATTGGGTTCTACCTTTTAGAAATTATAATTGGCTGATATTATTCGGTATTATAATTGTCTAATTAGGCTCTACTTGCCCACTTAAGAAATACGATTTCTCTTTTTCATCATAGGGTGGTGGAAATGTCAAAATAGTGGGAGGAGAATTTATAAAATAAAAATCCATATTTTATATCTTTAAATTATTTTAAAATAATCAGTAACCATTATTCTGTTTCCATATCAGTATATTTTCGATTTCGTCACGTAATCCATTTTTGTTATTAAAAAACTAACCAAACCTAATTTCAAGAGTGGTTGGGAAATTGTTCTGAATTCGGAGAAAGTTGCATACACATTAATGTCAGTCCTGCTGAACTGACAAAGCATACAAGATGGTAGGACTGTAGGGACAGTTTGAGGAAATGTTGAATGCTGCTGACATTCAAATGCACGTACAAGAGTTGCATGGTACATGAAAATCATATAATGATGCACACCACTTTCAAGAAGCTCATGACTACACGCATGCAAGATGGAGCTCTGACCCATGAGCGTAGTGTACATATGACCGGACTTATTGAGAATGTGGTGGGCCTGGAATATGTGATTCCTACCGAGTTACTTGATGACATCAATTTGTTGTCTTTCTCCAAAGGGTTATGGTGAACTTCTATTTGAATAAGAAAAATGATAGTCTTGAAGAGCTAGTTAATACGCTTACGACTTATGAGATCACCATAAAACAGGAATATGTTATTTTTCTAATGGGCCTCTCGTCAGGAGGAAAAATCGCCCACAAAATAAAGGAAAGAAATTTTCTGCCCCTCACAAGAAAAACAAACCCAATTAGAGGTAAACTCTGAAGGACACTGAAAAGGCCTACAAAGCCCGATAAGTTAGAACATATTTATTTCGTTGCAAAAAGTCTGGACATAAGAAATTATATGCGCCAGAAATGTTCTTGAAATGATAAGTGAATGTCCAAGTAAACATGATTTCAACAACAAACAAAAGAAAGTTAGATGATCCAAATCCCGCACAAATATAGAATGCTAGACTATGTCATATTTCCCAAATAAGGATGTTCAAACTAGTGGGAGAAAGCATGTTTGACTTTTCAGACATAAATTCTCTACTTACTTGTGAGTCTTGTCTAAAAGTAAAAATGACCAAAACTACATTCAATGGAAATGTGGAACGTGCACATAATCTAATGGATTTGATCCACACAGATGTTTGTGGCCCCGCTAAGTGTTAGCACAAAATATGGGCAATCCTACTTCATTACCTTTACCGATGACCATTCGAGATATGGGTATGTTTATTTGATGTAACACAAATCTGAAGCATTTGAAATGTTCAAATAATTCAGATCTAAAGTAGAAAAACAGCTGGAAAGGAGTATTAAGACACTTCGATCTGATCGAGGTGGTGAATACTTGAGTGATGAATTTTAGGTTACCTAAAAGATAATTGGATTCTCTCACATTAGACTCCACCAGAAACACCACAATTGAATGATATTTCTGAACCTCATAATCGAACTTTGATGGACATGGTTTGATCCATTATGTGATTCACTGAATTGCGTTGGGGCTTTGCGCTTGAAACTAAGGCAATGTTGTTGAATATTTTCCATACTAAAGCAATGGATAAAACACAAATGAGATATGGATGGGAAAAACTCTCAAATATTCTTATTTGAGAATATGAGGATGTCCTGCTTATGTGAAGCAAACAGTAAGAGACAAATTAGATAGTAGATCCACTTTGTGCTACTTTGTAGAATATCCAAAGAATTCTGTTAGTATTATTTCTATCACCTCCAATGAAGCAAAAGTGTTTATTTGAAGAAATGCCACCTTTTTGGAAAGATAATTTCTACTAGATAGAAATGGCAAGGTGATAGAACTTGAAGAAATTAAAGATACTTCCACAACTGTAGAAGTTGAACCTAATCCCCAACAACCAGTCGTTGAAGTACACGCTCCTAGAAGGTCTGATAGGGTTATCAGACCACCTGCAAGATACACGCTTCTTCATGAACAAGAACATGATGAGCCTTGTGTTGGATGTGATCCAATGAACTTCATAGAAGCAATATCTGAAACTGATTCAACCAAATGGCTTGAAACTATCCATTCGGAAATTGACTCTATGTATTCAAACCAAGTCTGGACATTGGTGGATCCACCTGAGAGAATCGTTCCCATAGAATGCAAATGGATCAAAAAAAAGAATGATTGGGGTATATGGGAAGGTATTGACCTTCAAAGCAAGAATGGTTGCAAAAGATTATACTCAAATCCAAGGAATTGACTATGAGGAAAAATTTTCACCAGTTGCTATGTTTAAATCCATCAGAATACTACTGGCCATAGCAGCATAGTATGACTATGAGATATGACAAATGGATGTAAAGACTGCATTCATCAATGGAGACATCAAAAAAAAAATTATATGTCTCAGCCTGAGGGATACATATCAGTAGGAAGTGAGCATAAGGTATGCAAACTTCAGAGATCAATATATGGTCTCAAGTAGGCGTCAAGGAACCTCAGATTTGATAGCACTATCAATGAATTTGGTTTTGCTAAAAATCCTGACGAACCATGTGTGAACAAGAAAGTTAATGGGAGTGCAGTGACATTCCCAATACTTTATGTTAATGACATCTTACTCATTGGGAATGATGTAGGATTACTGCAATCAACTAAAGTATGGTTAGCAAGTAAATTCTCCATGAAAGACATGGGTGAAGCATCATATATATTGGGTATTCAAATATATAGAGATAGATCAAAAAATATGCTGGGGCTCACCCAAGCTACTTAATTCTCTATGGAAGAGTCCAAGAGATGATACTTACCAATGTGTCATGGTGTTACTCTATCTAAAGCTATGAGTCCCAAAACTGATGAATAGATAGAGATGATGATACGTATTCCATATGCGTCAGCCATTGGTAGTATCATGTATGGTATTATATCGACACGTCCTAATGTTGCTTACGCTCTGAGTTTTACAAGCAGATATCAGGGGAACCCTGGTCCAATGAAATTGGAAGGTCGTGAAAGATATTCTTAAGTACTTAAGAAGGACTAAGAACTTGTTCAAGGTCTATGGGGGTGGAGAATTGAAATTGGAAGGCTACACTAATTCTATCTTCCAATGTGACGTAGATGATTCGAAATCGACATCTGGTTTTGTATTCATGCTAAATAGTACGGCTGTCTCTTGAAAAAGTTCCAAACAAGACACTGTTGCGGATTCCACCACTGAAGCTGAAGAGGCAGTTTGGATGAAGAATTTTGTCCAAGAGTTGGACGTTATTCCTAATGGAGTTGATCCAGTCCTCGTGTACTGCGACAACACTAGAGCCGTTGCGCAAGCAAAGGAACCAAGGTCTCATCAGCGATCCAAACATGTATTGAGGAAGTTCCACATCATCCGGGAGATTGTGGGAAGAGGAGATATGTCAGTCGAAAGATTCCCCTCTGCAGATAATGTTACTGATCCACTTACAAAGCCCTTGCCAGGAACATTGTTTAAGAAGTATCGCAAAGCAATGAGATTAAAGTTTATGAGTAGTTGGCTCTAGGGCAAGTGGGAGATTGTTAGAGTTGATGCCCTGAAAGCCGACTGTTGGCTAGAGAATTTATTGTTTCATTTGTAATAAACAATCTTTATTTTAATATAATTCATTATTTCATAATTTGTTATTTCTTTATATGTATACTCTTGTGATCAACATATATAAAGACCTATATTATACTTTAATACAAATGAATCGTAATCCAATGTTGAAATTTATTTGTAAACATTGTATAATCTAAATTCGTTCCTGGTCGATTCAGCCACCTAAAACATGGATAAAGGTCGCTTGAGCTCGAGACTAGCATCTGTGATTTTTTGTACCGCGTATCTTGGTAAGAGCAAAGAGATGTTCAAACATGCAGATGAGTAGTCATATGATGATTACACCGAACTGCCCTCCTTAGGACTTTCCAAGTAGTTATCATTCATCGATAGGATAAGTCCGTGGATATGATTGTATACCATTAGTCGTTATGACCCGGGACAACACTGAGGCTCTATATGCTAGTATTTTGCTTTGACTCATTTACCGACTACACGAGAGTCATTGGGTGGCGACATTGGGTACAGTTGTGACGCATGTAGGAGCCAATGCATTGTAGTCGAGAATTCACCGCTCACCTACGGGTGTGGATATCATGTGTGATATGATGAAATAATAATGCATGGAATCTCTGTCCAGATTATGAGATGTACGTTAGAGAAAGAGTTCTCCAATTTTACATGCGATGCCACTATTTATTCTCAAATATGTGCCACATAATTATCGAATTCTTATGCAACCCTCGAACAAATTGCTGCTGATTCAATCGGGATATATGAGATGAAGGGACCTTACTGTACGTTAATCATAAGCGACGGGTTCTTGTATGCACTATCAGTGATACCCAGGGAATCATGGGGCGATGCTACTAGACGCTCTTACCATGATTCGATGAGTTTAATCAGAAATATGATTTCTGACATTCTCATGATCAATTGTTGATACATAGAATTAGGATAATTAGGGTAAGCCCGAATAAAGGATTATTTCCTGAAATTGTGAACCCATATCTATCAACCATTGAGGGTCACACAAGTATTGGATTATTTTGTTCCCGTTGAGATAATAAATTCAATGAGTTGAATTTATATAAAATATTGACAAATAAATTCAAGGAGTAGAATTTATGGCTATTAAATTTTGGAGGTGATAAATTCAAGCAGTTGAATTTATAGTTTAAATATTAAATTAAAATATTGAATTTATAAAAGATTTTAATTAAATGTAATGGGTATATGTACAATGGGCTTGTAGGAGTACAAGACCAACATACATATTATCAAGATTCTTAATTGGACTTCAAAAGATTAATTAATTAAACTAGTTGAACAAGAATAATTAATTGATCAAGTCCGTTCAGTATTTAATTTAATTAATGGGCCCTAAGCTTATATATATGTGTATTAGGCTTAGGGTTAAACACAATAATTCACTCTCAATTTTCGAAACCATAGCCTCCAAGCCAAGGGATTTTCGAAAAACACCTCCTCTCATTCTCCTTGTTTTCAGCCACTATCTGAACGTAAAATCAATCTATATTTTCTAGTGCACGTTGGAAGAGGAACAAGTAATCCAGTCGTGGACCGGATTAGGAGATTGAAGAAAAAATGTTTGAAAAAAATTCCTAGGGATATACAACAAGAGCTACGTCCACTTATACTGGAGTAGTTGGAGGCAAGTGAAAATTATTCACTAAATGGATATACTAAACATCCTATGAATGTTTGTTTATTAAAACCATACAAGTGCTCAAAGCAATATATTGAATATATATCAAGATTTAAAATTTTTGAAAACTTCCGCTATGTTTGGACATGAGAAAACACGATTCACAACAATATGTTGGTGAATTCAAAAATTATTATTGAATGAGTACTGCGATTATTTGTGAATTTAAAGATATTTCGATAATTATGGAATTGTGATGTGATCATTCGAGCTAAGAAATAGACTAATTTAACTATTGTGAATTGTTGGGAAACTCGAAATCCCTATTTTTTTAATTGATTTAAGGTTTAAAAATTAATCGTTAGCAAATTATTTAACTCAAATTAGTAAGTTGAAAAAATTTGATGAAATTGATGAGAATTTGATAGAAAGAAATTATTTGCCACCTATTTGGCAACCAAAAAGCATATGAAGCCTCCTTCTTAAAAATTATTGTGTTATTTTTGGCTCACTGTTGAGGTGCGGATTGATTGTCATTACGGAATCTATAGAGATGTGTAATGTGGGTATTGGCTTATTTATGTGGATTACATGATTATGTGCTCTTATTTGTGCATTTATTATTGAGTTTGAGATTTATGCATATAAATGAAAGATTACACATTATTTTATCAAATAAAATTTGATTTTAAGATACATTTAAATAATATGTCGATTTTACGCATGTATTAACATGTATTCATATTGAGTCATGTCTTTATTACCGAGATTATAGTTCACTCTTGTTGGTCCCACGTGCGGAATTTGAGATAATAAAACCCGAAAATAAAGAATAAACTGGACACCGAGATTTACGTGGAAAACCCCTAAAAATTATTAGGGTAAAAACCACGGGCAAGATGAAAAGAATTCCACTATAATATTTTGTTGGTGTACAACTCACTCACTGTGTTTCCAAAGAGAACACAAACTCTCTTAATACAGGAGAACAAACACCTCACAAATATTATAGAACACACTCAAATATGTGTATACTGAGAGAGGAACTCAGAATGGGATGCTTATGAATTGCAAAATGATCACCTATTTATAGGTGCATGGCTATGTGTGAACATGGCTATGTGAACAAGAAATTGTTGAACAATTTCATCACGCAATTCCTTCTGAAATTCTCGCAAGTTTCCTCATTCATTGAATGTGTGCACCGGCCAACTTGTATTAAATGATGTGTGCAATTATTCTACCGACATTTCTCCCACTTGGAGATTTGATTGAGAATCAAACACATCTCCACACATCCTTTCAATCTTGCCATTTCCTGCTGCTTACGTTTCCGCTAGACCACTTGAGGATCTACACCACTCAAACTTATCAGTGTTTACTGGCTTGGTCAGAAAATCAGCTATGTTTTCCTTCGTATGGATCTTCTGCATATCCACGCTTCCTTCTTCTACTACTTCTCGTACAAAGTGAAATTGTACTCCAATGTGTTTCGTCCTGGAATGAAAGGCTGCATTCCTTGCGATGTGCAAGCACTCTGACTGTCACAAAACAAAGGAACATTCTCTTGTTTGTACCCGATCTCCTCCAATAACCTTTTAATCCATATTGCCTCCTTGCAACCTTGAGTAGCTGCCATGTATTCTGCCTCCGTTGTAGATAACGCCACAACTATTTGCAATTTTGAAACCCAGCTTACTACTCCCCCTGCAAGTGTAAACACATAACCAGTAGTAGATTTCCTCTTATCAGGATCACCTGCATAATCTGAATCGACATAGCCCATGAGTGTAAAATCCGATCCTCCATAACATAATGCAGCATTCGAGGTACCCTTAATGTATCTAAGGATCCTCTTAACAGTGCTCCAATGCTCTCGTCCAGGATTCGCCATATACCGACTAACTGCTCCCACTGCTTGAGCAATGTCCGGTCTTGAACATATCATGGCGAACATCAAACTTCCCACTGCTGATGCATACGGTACTCGAGACATCTCCATCCTCTCTGCTTCACTGCTAGGACACATCTCGGAGGATAACTTGAAGTTAACAGGAAGAGGGGTCGAGATTGGCTTACTATCTTGCATGTTGAAGCGTTGCAAGACTTTCTTCAAATAATTTCTCTGTGAAAGCCAAATCTTTCTGTTACTTCTATCTCGGTGAACTTGCATCCCTAGAATCTTGTTTGCTGGTCCCAAGTCCTTCATATCAAATTCCCTAGCCAACTGTGCCTTCAATCCTTGGACCTGATCTTTGTTGGGGCCTGCTACCAACATGTCGTCCACATACAACAGCAAAATGATATAATCATCACCAGACCTCTTGAAATATGTACAAGGGTCTGCACTCAGTCTGTTGTATCCAAGGCTCATGATATAGGAATCAAATCTCTTGTACCAACACCTCGGCGCCTGTTTGAGACCGTACAGAGATTTCTTCAACCTGCAAACCAAGTTCTCTTTGCCTTTTTCCGCAAAACCTTCTGGCTGGAGCATAAAGATTTCTTCTTCAAGATCTCCATGAAGAAACGTTGTTTTCACATCTAGCTGTTCTAGATGTAGGTCAAACACCGCACACAATGCCAACACTACTCTGACTGTTGTAAGTCGAACCACAGGAGAAAATATCTCATTGAAGTCAATGTCTTCTTTCTGAGCATACCCTTTTACCACCAACCTAGCACGATACCGTTCCACTTGGTTATTGCCATCACGCTTGATCTTATAGACCCATATGTTTCCAATGGCTTTCCTCCCTCGTGGTAGTGTAACAAGATCCTAGGTTTTATTCCTGTCTAATGCCTCCAACTCTTCTTGCATTGCTATCATCCACAAAGATACATCTAAGCTTTGAGTAGCCTCGTGGAAACTCGATGGCTCACCATCCTCTGATAATAGACAATATGCAATGTTGCTTTCAGTGACATAATCTGAAAGCCAACCTGGTGGTCTTCTGTCTCGAGTTGACTGCCTCACATTGGAAACCTCAGACTCAACATGTTCTTGTTCTTCGTGCTCTGGTACTGCTTCACAAGAAACTTGACCTTCATCTGTCTTATTCTCCACCTGAAATATAGTAGTTTCTGAATTCAGTGTGCATTTGTCTCCCTTTACTTTATCTTCCTCGAAGATAACATCACTGCTGATGACAAGCTTGTGAACAGTAGGATCCCACAAGCGAAACCCCTTTACTCCATCAGCATAACCCAAGAAGATACATTTTCTGGATTTCGAATCCAACTTCGATCTTTCTTGCTCATTGTACAGAACGTACACCAGACTTCCAAATGTATGCAAATGAGAATAATCTGTCGGCTTCCCGGTCCACATCTCCATTGGAGTCTTCAGATCAATCGCCATTGAAGGAGAACGATTGATAATATAACAAGCGGTTTTGACTGCTTCTGCCCAAAATGACTTTTCTAGACCTGCAGTCCGCAACATAGCTCTTGTTCTGTCCAACAAGGTCTTGTTCATCCGCTCCGCCACTCCATTCTGTTGAGGTGTGTAAGCCGTCGTGAACTGTCTCTTGATGCCCTCATGTTGACAATATGCATCAAACTCGTCACTGATATATTCTCCTCCATTGTCAGTCCTCAGACACTTGATTTTCTTTTCTGAATCAAGTTCAACCCGCGCTTTGAAATCTTTGAAGACCTGGAAAACATCTGATTTCTTCTTGATTGGATACACCCAACATCTCCTAGAGAAATCATCAATGAACGAGACAAAGTATCTCGCTCCTCCTAGGGATACAACCGGTGCTTGCCAAACATCCGAATGAATCAGCTCCAATATGCTTTTGCTCCTGGCAGTAGAAGTGCCAAACTTTAATCTGTGTTGTTTACTGGTAACACAATGCTCACAAAAGGGTAGTGACACTTTTGTAAGTCCCGGCAGCAGCTTCCGTTCTGAGAGAATTTTCAAACCCCGTTCTGACATATGCCCGAGCTTTCTATGCCATAACACTGTTAATTCTTCTCTTGAACCAATTGATGCAACAGCTAGTTCTGCCTCTTTATGTGTTTCCCCCAAAAGTACATACAGATTTGCAGCAACCTTTTCCGCCTTCATAACCACAAGCGCGCCTTTCACAATTTTCATGACCCCGTTCTCGATACGAGTTTTACACCCGATGTCATCCAATCGCCCCAAGGACAAAAGATTTTTCGTCAGTCCTTTCACATGTCGTACCTCCTGTATGGTGCGAATGGTGCCATCAAACATTTTAATTTTGACAGTACCGACCCCAGCGATTTCCAAGGCATGATCATTTCCCATGAATACTGATCCTCCTGAGACTGGTTCATAATGGTCAAACCATTCTCTCCGAGACGTCATGTGCCACGTCGCTCCTGAATCCATAATCCATGTGTCACAAAATTTGTGTCTGCCTTCTGCAACTGTTGTTGCTTCGCTGAATAATATTTCACCACTTCCTGAAGTACTGGCCACATTTCCTTGAGAACTTTTATCGATACTCTTACACTCTCTCTTGAAGTGCCCTTTACCGCCACATTTAAAGCAGTAAATATTTTTCTTCTTACTTCTCGACTTTGATCTACCTCGCCTTTGGCTCCCACTGAGTCACGGTCCATAAATCTTCCTCTTATCATCGGCAAAGCCTCTGCCTGCTTTGAAGTTACCAACCTGTCTTCCTTATTCTTGCGCCGGATTTCTTCTCCGAGATCCGCAGTTAAGACATCGTCGAATCTTAGAAAGCCCATAAGAATATTGTTGGTAATGTTGATGATAAGTTGATCATATGAATCTGGTAGACTTTGAAGTAGAAGCTCCGCATGTTCATTTTCCCCTATTTTATGCCCCATGGAAGTGAGTTGGGCAAATAGAGTATTTAGTGTGTTGATATGGTCGGTCATCGATGAAGATTCCGCCATTCGAAGAGTATAAAGCCTTCTCTTTAGGAAAATCATGTTGTATAGCGACTTGACCTCATATATCTTTGTCAGAGTATCCCAGATAACTTTTGCTGTTTTTATCTCAGAGATACTTGACAAAACTTCGTCGGCTATAGCCAAGTGTAAATTGGAAACATCATTATCATTCATCTCATTCCACTTTCCATCATCTGTAATCTCCACCGGTCTATCTCCAATAGCCGCCAAACAATTTTCCTTTCTTAAAACTGCTTGTATCTTTATTTTCCACAGCATAAAATTGCTTCCGTTGAACTTTCTATCTCGTACCTTCCCGCCATTATGTCTACAACAATTTTAGTAGACCGGACAAAATAATCCCGCCTTAAATAAAAAATCTCGAAAAATCTTTTCTGATGTGGAAGATCAGTCTAGGCTGCAACCACAGAGCATACTCAGAATTTTAAGAAATTTTAAACCAAGGCTCTGATACCACTTGTTGGTCCCACGTGCGGAATTTGAGATAATAAAACCCGAAAATAAAGAATAAACTGGACACCGAGATTTACGTGGAAAACCCCTCAAAATTATTAGGGTAAAAACCACGGGTAAGATGAAAAGAATTCCACTATAATATTTTGTTGGTGTACAACTCACTCACTGTGTTTCCAAAGAGAACACAAACTCTCTTAATACAGGAGAACAAACACCTCACAAATATTATAGAACACACTCAAATATGTGTATACTGAGAGAGGAACTCAGAATGGGATGCTTATGAATTGCAAAATGATCACCTATTTATAGGTGCATGGCTATGTGTGAACATGGCTATGTGAACAAGAAATTGTTGAACAATTTCATCACGCAATTCCTTCTGAAATTCTCGCAAGTTTCCTCATTCATTGAATGTGTGCACCGGCCAACTTGTATTAAATGATGTGTGCAATTATTCTACCGACAACTCTTTGATGAGTTATTAAAAACATTAGAGTCGAGGCCGTATTGACATCAGACATCTTATTTTTTGACGTAATAACATACGCGAGGTAAGTATATTGTATTACCTCATTGCTTACTTATACGATTCATTGAGCTATGCAATGTACTTGTTATTCTTCAATGTTATGTTGAGATATGCATTATGAATTAATTGAGGTGTTAATTTCTATTGAGGCATGATTAATTATATTATTTCTACTTAGATATTGAACATGACATTATAGCATTGCATCTTGAGCCTCATTCAATGCAGATTTGATTTGGCGGAGATCTCCTGGATTGTTCATGTATGGGGCTATATTTGAGTGGCATAGTGTAGTAAAGGTTACTGCTATGACATGAATACTCTGTTAGAGTAGATGTCCTGTAAGCCAACGGCTGGCTAGGGAATTTATTGACTCAAGTGAAATAAACAATCTTTATTTTAATATAATTTAACTTTTTATGGTCTTGTTATACTTTATTTGTATACCCATGCAAACAGCATAGATAAAGTCCTTGATTATGCTTTAATACAAATGAATCATAATTCGATGTTGAAACTCATTTGTAGACACTGCATATTCTAAATTCGTTCCTAGTCGATTCGGACGCCAAAAACAGGGATAAAGGCCGTTTTTTCGAGACTAGCATCTGTGATGTTGTGTAATGTGTTTCTTGATAAGGGCATAGAGATGTCCAAACATGCAGATGGGTAGTCATATGATGATTATACCGAACAACCCTCCCTCGGACTTTCCAAGTGATTATCATTCATCGAGATGATAAGTCCATGGTTATGATTGTACATCATTAGTCCTTACGACCCGGGACAATACTGAGGCTCTATATGCTAGGGTTGTGCTTTGACTCGTTTACCGGCTCCAGGAGAGTCATCAGGTGGCGAGGTTGGGTACAGTTGCGACACATATAGGAGCCAGTGCATTGTAGTCGGGGATTCACCGCTCACCCGTGGGTGTGGATATCTTATGTGATCTGATGAAATAATAGTGCATGGTGTAGTGACCCGTTCCAGAATCACCTACTAATCAGAACTTAAGCATGCAAAATTAACATTTAAAACTGAATCAGGTAAACAGCGGAAAAACAATAATACAACCCAATCGAATCTGTAAGTACAAAATACTTAAACAACCAGATCGAACTAAATTCCAAGAACAAATACCAACAACTACAGGTCAACCTCTGCCAGCTCCCTGTCCACTCCCTCCTGGACCGTCTAACCTGAGACCTGCCCCATCGAATAGGGTGTCCAAAACAGAGATAAACCGAGGACGTGAGCATAAAACGCTCAGTACCGAAAGCATGAGTATACAAGACTATGACATGCATGTATGCAAAATGTACTGGATACCAGGATCTGGGTATAACGAAATACTGCTCAGACAAATGACGTCAAGGTATGTAGCACTCTGCGCCGTCGCACCAGGAGGTGGCTCCCATACCAAATGAACCTGTGGATATACCGGTGACCTGACCACCGTCGGCCAACGGGGTCCAACCATCGACAACAAATGAGGGCTGAGCACCCTCTCAACAGGCTATCTCAAAGATAATCAGGCTCAACATGATTATGCAAATGCCGCATAATAAACCATGCATCATATGACAGATAATAATGCAACATATAAACATGCAACACATAGTAAAGCATACTCAATCCTGCTATCTCGGATAGTACTTTCGTACCTCAAACCAGTAGATCCTAGCAATCAGCCCTAGAATCAAGCCTACAATCCAAGTGATACCATATCACTAAACCACATCTAAAAGCCTTAACTAGACTAATAGATACTCCCAAATCTCAAAGGGAACCCAGAACTATACCTGCGTCCGTAGTCAGCCCACTGATGCCGCTAGCCCCCAACTAGAGCACAGCTCCGCTACAAAACCAGTAGCTCCCCGCTAGTGCCCGAACCTCGGGAAAAGACTAGAAACCCATCAGAAACGACTAAAACGCTCTGGAACTCTCGGAATTGGCGAGTGAAAAGTGAAGCCTCGCGCTTCTATTTATAGACAACGATCGGACGATCCGATCCACTTCGGACGCTCCGATCCGGTACACTTCGGACGATCCGATCCACTTCGGACGATCCGAACATTGCATGTCTTCCACGTGTCCAGCCACCTGTCTTCGGACGATCCGAACCCTGATCGGACGATCCGAACTCTGACATGACATGACTCGTCTGACTCCGAACAGAACGGTCCATCCGAACCCACTTCGGACGATCCGAACCAACTTCGGACGATCCGAACCCGGTTCGGTCCTTCCGATCCCACCGAAATACAATTAATCCAATAATTAACTCAAATTAGGCATCGGGATACTACATTCTCCCCCTCTAAAAAGGATTTCGTCCGCGAAATCGAGTCTGAAGAATGACAATTCTGAACAACAATACATTCAACTTAAGAATGAATTACAACTGAAAGCACAACTGAAATTACAATCATAACTGAAAATACTACAACTAGAACATCTCTGGATGCTCTGACCGCATGCGACTCTCTAGTTCCCAAGTAGCTTCTTCAGTACCTCGGCGCTGCCACTGCACTAAGACAAGAGGAATAGTCTTATTCCGCAGTACCTTATCCTTCCGGTCTAAGATCGAAACCGGTCTTTCCACAAAAGACAAATCCGGATTCAGCTGAACTTCTGTTGGATGCAAAACATGAGACTCATCCGCTACGTATCGTCTCAGCAAGGACACATGAAACACATTGTGAACACTAGACAGATACGGTGGCAAAGCTAATCTGTAGGCCAAATCTCCCACACATTCTAAGATCTCAAAAGGACCAATGAATCTCGGAGATAGCTTACCCTTGAGTCCAAATCTCAGAATCCTCCGAAAAGGTGATACCTTGAGAAACACTTTCTCGCCTGCATCAAAATGAAGAGGTCTGCGCTTGGTGTTCGCATAACTCGCTTGTCGATCCTGAGCAGTCTTGATCCGCTGTTTGATCACAAGAACTTTGTCCATGGCCTGCTGAATCAATTCTGGACCCTCGACCTGTCGTTCTCCGACTTCTTCCCAGAACAGGGGAGTACGACAACGTCGACCATACAATGCTTCAAACGGAGACATACCAATACTCCTATGAAAACTGTTGTTGTATGCAAACTCTATCAGTGGCAGATGATCATGCCAAGCTGGCCCGAAATCCATCACACAAGATCTCAACATATCCTCAAGAGTACGAATAGTCCTCTCTGACTGACCGTCAGTCTCTGGGTGATATGCAGTACTCAAACTCAAGGTAGTGCCCAAAGCTTGCTGAAAGCTGCCCCAAAATCTAGATGTAAAACGAGGATCTCTGTCACTAACGATACTCACGGGCACACCATGAAACCGTACAATCTCCTGAATGTACAACCGTGCCATCCGATCGAAAGTGAAATCTCTGTTATACGGAAGAAAATGGGCAGACTTAGTAAGCCGATCCACTACCACCCAGATAGCATCTCTATTCCCCACAGACATAGGCAAGTGAGTCACGAAGTCCATCGTGATATGCTCCCACTTCCACTCCGGAATAGGAAGATTCTGTAACAAACCTCCGGGTCGTCGATACTCAGCCTTCACCTGCTGACAGACTAGGCACTTGGAGACATACTGATAAACATTACGTTTCATACCCTTCCACCAAAATCGAGTCCTCAAATCTTTATACATCTTGTTGCTCCCTGGATGAACACTCAACTTGCTACGATGAGCCTAGGACAAAATCTCCTCCCTCAAAGTGTCATCTTCCGGTACAACAACACGACCAGATAAGCACAAAAGACCCTCGGACTGATAGTGGAATCCAGAAGTATTATCTCCATCAGCCAACCGAGCTAATTTCTGAACCTTAGAATCAGACATCTGAGCATCTCTAATCCGAGAATACAAAACTGGCTCGGACAAAATAGTAGCTATACGGATACTCTCTGTTCCCTTCCGATGCTTACAATTGAATCCCATCGAACAGAAATCCTGAATAATCCCAGATACAGCACAAGTCTGAAGAGCAGATAACCTCACCTTGCGACTAAGAGCATCGGCCGTGAGATTCGCAGATCCTGGATGATACTTGATCTCACAATCGTAATCCTTGAGTAGATCCATCCAACGACGCTGACGCATGTTCAACTCAGCCTGAGTGAACAGATACTTCAAACTCTTATGATCAGTGAA
This sequence comes from Primulina eburnea, assembly GCF_022965805.1. Classification (NCBI taxonomy): domain Eukaryota; kingdom Viridiplantae; phylum Streptophyta; class Magnoliopsida; order Lamiales; family Gesneriaceae; genus Primulina; species Primulina eburnea. Next base: position 19,468,205 of record NC_133116.1, read on the forward strand.
GATCTCAAATCGCTCACCATACAGATAATGGCGCCAGATTTTCAAAGCAAAAACGATCGCTGCTAATTCCAGATCATGAACAGGATAGTTTTCCTCATGAGGCTTTAACTGTCTCGACGCATAAGCAATCACATGCTCATTCTGCATCAGAACACACCCTAGTCCCTGTAAAGAGGCATCGGTGTAAACACTGAAACCACCAGATCCAGACGGTAAAGCCAAAACAGGCGCAGATGTCAAACGTCTGCGAAGTTCCCAGAAACTCTCTTCGCACTCTGATGTCCACTCAAATAAAACATCTTTCCGAGTGAGCTGAGTGAGTGGCTTAGCAATCTGAGAGAAGTTGGCAATGAAACGGCGATAATACCCAGCCAACCCCAGAAAACTGCGGATCTCGGCTACTGTCGTCGGACGCGACCAGTTCAATACCGCTTCCACCTTGCTCGGGTCAACTGAAACTCCCTCGCTAGAAATGACATGACCAAGGAATACAACCCTGTCAATCCAAAACTCACATTTACTTAGCTTCGCATAAAGCTGATTCTCGCGAAGTGTCTGTAAAATAATCCTCAAGTGTTGTGCGTGTTCTTGCTGATCATGCGAATAGATTAAGATATCATCTATAAACACCACAACAAACTTATCCAAGAAATCCCGAAATACCCGATTCATCAGATCCATAAAAACTGCTGGTGCATTCGTCACCCCAAAAGGCATAACCAGAAACTCATAATGTCCATACCGGGTCCTGAATGCAGTCTTCGATATATCTCCCTGATGAACTCGAAGCTGATGATAACCAGACCTTAAATCAATCTTGGAATACACAGAGGTACCTTGCAGTTGATCAAATAAATCATCAATCCGTGGCAACGGATACTTATTCTTTATCGTCGCACGATTCAACTGCCGATAATCTATGCAGAGCCGCATAGAACCATCCTTCTTTTTGACAAAAAGAACTGGTGCTCCCCACGGGGACACACTGGGTCGAATATACCCCTTGTCAAGAAGATCCTGCAACTGCTGTTTCAATTCTTGCATCTCCGATGGAGCTAAACGATAAGGAGCTCTAGAGATTGGTGCCGTGCCTGGCACTAAATCAATGCCGAAATCTACTTCCCGAACAGGAGGAAAACCAGGAATCTCCTCGGGAAAAACATCCGGAAAATCGCAAACCACTGGAATGTCACCGACACCGATACTACCTGCGGACGAATCAATAGCATAGATAAGGTAGCCTTCCCCGCCCGACTCTAAAGCACGACAGGCTTTCAGAGCAGAAACCACAGGCATCGGGGGTCGCGCTCCCTCTCCATAGAAAAACCAACTGTCGCCCTCAACTGGACGAAACTGCACAAACTTCTGATAACAGTCCACAGTAGCTCTAAACACAGTCAGCACATCTATTCCCAGAATGCAATCAAAATCCTCCATCGCAAGAATCATCAAATTAGCAGTTAAAACATTACCCTCAAACTCTAGAGGACAACCCAAAACTAGACGTTTAGCTAGCACCGAATGACCCATCGGTGTGGAAACAGATACCACAACGTCCAAAGAAGTGAAAGGTAACGCATGACGCTTAGCAAATCTCGCCGATATGAATGAATGCGATGCACCAGTATCAATGAGAACGTAAGCAGGTAATCCACATAATAAAAACACACCTGCGATAACTCTCTCGTTCTCCTCAGCCGCCTGATCCTGGTTAAGAGCAAAGACCTGCCCTTGAGTACGCGGTCGGAGGTTAGAACCCTGAGTAGACTGTCCCTGCTGTGGCCTCTGATGAACTGAAGCCTGAGAACCAGATCCTGATCCTCCGCCCGTCTGTGGACAATCTCTCTTCATGTGGCCCATCTTACCGCACTTGTAACAAGCACCCGCAACCCTGCGACAACGCTCCGTCGGGTGATCCTTCCCGCAGTGCTGACACGGGCCCCTCTTCTTCCCAAAATGGTGAACTCCTCCAGATCCAGAGGAAGAAGAAGTAGATCCAGCCTTCTTAAATGCTTGGGCGCGGGGACCCAAAGAACTAGTAGGACGAGCAGACTGCATGGCTCGACCTCTCAACAAACTGCCCTCAGCCTGGCGACAACGATTTACAAGGCCCTCATACGATGTCGGATCATCGCAGACAACAACCCGATCATAAATCTCCTGATTGAGGCCCTGAAGAAAATGGTTATACTTGGCCATAGCATTGTCACTGACATGCGGAACATATGGAAGCAACTCAAAGAACTTCTGCTGATACTCATCAACAGACAAACTTCCCTGCTTCAGATTGATCAACTCAATCGCCTTGGTCTGCAGAAGAGCTGGCGGAAAGTAAAGCAACATGAAAGCGGCTCGGAAATCGGCCCAAAGAACTCGACCCTGTCGCTGAACTATCGGTGCAGAGGTAGACCTCCACCACTTGCGCGCACCACCCTCCAGCAAGAAATCAAGGGTATCAATCTGCTGCTCCGCCGAGCACTGAAAAGTCTTGAAGCAGCTCTCCATCCTCTCAAGCCAGTTCTCCGCAACATCCGGAGTCTCACCGCCCGAAAGAGGTTTCGGCCCCATCTGCAAGAACCGATGCATACTAAAACTCCGAGGCTCATCACGACGGTGTTGACGACGTTCTCGATGCTCTCGACGACGTTCCCGATCGTCGCGGTCTCCCCAGCGTCCAACGCTGCCATGACTACTAGCATCGTCGTCAAAACCAGACATCTCTTAGCTACAAAAGTTACCAGAGATTAAACCCAAAAGAACAGTTCTAAATCCCAAAATCTTAATGCATGCTCTGATACCATAAATGTAGTGACCCGTTCCAGAATCACCTACTAATCAGAACTTAAGCATGCAAAATTAACATTTAAAACTGAATCAGGTAAACAGCGGAAAAACAATAATACAACCCAATCGAATCTGTAAGTACAAAATACTTAAACAACCAGATCGAACTAAATTCCAAGAACAAATACCAACAACTACAGGTCAACCTCTGCCAGCTCCCTGTCCACTCCCTCCTGGACCGTCTAACCTGAGACCTGCCCCATCGAATAGGGTGTCCAAAACAGAGATAAACCGAGGACGTGAGCATAAAACGCTCAGTACCGAAAGCATGAGTATACAAGACTATGACATGCATGTATGCAAAATGTACTGGATACCAGGATCTGGGTATAACGAAATACTGCTCAGACAAATGACGTCAAGGTATGTAGCACTCTGCGCCGTCGCACCAGGAGGTGGCTCCCATACCAAATGAACCTGTGGATATACCGGTGACCTGACCACCGTCGGCCAACGGGGTCCAACCATCCACAACAAATGAGGGCTGAGCACCCTCTCAACAGGCTATCTCAAAGATAATCAGGCTCAACATGATTATGCAAATGCCGCATAATAAACCATGCATCATATGACAGATAATAATGCAACATATAAACATGCAACACATAGTAAAGCATACTCAATCCTGCTATCTCGGATAGTACTTTCGTACCTCAAACCAGTAGATCCTAGCAATCAGCCCTAGAATCAAGCCTACAATCCAAGTGATACCATATCACTAAACCACATCTAAAAGCCTTAACTAGACTAATAGATACTCCCAAATCTCAAAGGGAACCCAGAACTATACCTGCGTCCGTAGTCAGCCCACTGATGCCGCTAGCCCCCAACTAGAGCACAGCTCCGCTACAAAACCAGTAGCTCCCCGCTAGTGCCCGAACCTCGGGAAAAGACTAGAAACCCATCAGAAACGACTAAAACGCTCTGGAACTCTCGGAATTGGCGAGTGAAAAGTGAAGCCTCGCGCTTCTATTTATAGACAACGATCGGACGATCCGATCCACTTCGGACGCTCCGATCCGGTACACTTCGGACGATCCGATCCACTTCGGACGATCCGAACATTGCATGTCTTCCACGTGTCCAGCCACCTGTCTTCGGACGATCCGAACCCTGATCGGACGATCCGAACTCTGACATGACATGACTCGTCTGACTCCGAACAGAACGGTCCATCCGAACCCACTTCGGACGATCCGAACCAACTTCGGACGATCCGAACCCGGTTCGGTCCTTCCGATCCCACCGAAATACAATTAATCCAATAATTAACTCAAATTAGGCATCGGGATACTACACATGGAATCTCTGGCCAGAGTACGAGATGTACGTTGGAGAAGGAGTTCTCCAATACTACACTCGATGCCACTATTATAGTTATCACATAGTTAACGAATTATTATGCAACCCTCGATAAACCAATTGTTGCATATTCGATCGGGGTATATGAGATAAAGGGACCGTACTGTACGTTAATCATAATCGACTGGTTCTTGCAGTCACTATCTAGGGGATCATGGGACGATGCTACTAGACGCTCTTACCATGATCCGATGGGTGCAATCAGAAATGAGTTCTGATATTCTTGATCAAGATGTTGATTAAAAGAATGGGGCTAACTAGGGTAAGCCCGAATAAAAGATTATGTCTTGAATCACAAAGAATTGTAAACCCACGACTAGCTGTATCTCTGAACCATTGAGGGTCACACAAGCACTGGATCGTTTGTTCTCGTTGAGAGAATAAATTCAAGGAGTTGAATTTATATTTTGATATAGTAAATTCAAAGAGTTAAATTTATGATAATTAAATTTTGAGAAATTAAATTCAAGAAGTTGAATTTATGAGATAGTAAATTCAAAAGGTTGAATTTATGAAATTTGGAGAGAATAAATTCAAGGAGTTGAATTTATAAAATATGATAATTTAATTTATTAAACTCAAAAGTTGGGTTTATTAAATATTAAATTTTGGAGGTGATGAAAATTCAAGTAGTTGAATTTATAATTTAAATAATAAATTCAAATGTTGAATTTATAATATATTTAATTTAATAAGCTCAAAAGTTGAGTTATTAATTAATAAATTAAATATGGTGGATAATGTGTTTAATGGGTTTGTAGGAGTACAAGTCCAACATAATAAATAATTAAAGTTTTAATGGACCTAGATTAAATTAATTAACTTTGTTGGACTAGCCCAATTAATTAAATCAAGCCCATTAATTTTAATTATGTATTAGGTTATGAGTTAATTATATATAGGGATTGAGAAGTCAAAACCCTAACATACCACACCATAAGATTTTTCGAAAATCAGCCTCCATCCTCCAAGCAAAAATCGGCCACCTCTCTTAAGAAAGAATTTTGAGCCGTCTCTCAAATAATTTTCTCCTACGTGAAATATCTTCCAATGTTTCTAGTGCAATTTGGAAGAAGATCAAACAATCTAGTCGTGGACCTGATTAGAAGAAAAAGAAAGGAGTCTCTTGAAGAAAGATCGTAGGGATTCATCAATAGCTAGATCCGTCATACCGGATCAGTTGGAGTCAAGTGATTTAATTCACAAAAGGTATAATTCTAACACCCTATGAATGTTTTTGTTAAAATCATACGAGCGCCCAAAGCAAAATAAATTTTGATTGTCAAAATAAATAAAAATTTTAAAACTTCCGCTGCGTTTGGACGTGTAGAAACCAAATCCAACAGTGGTTTCAGAGCCAAAGTTTTTCTAAATCGTATGGTTTTGATATTGAATAATTTATTTCTAACCACACAAAAAAATTTTCAGAAAATTATAGCACCATTAAAAATTTTATTTTTACAGAAATAAAAAAAAAATCGAGACTGCCCGGAACTGTTCCGGGCAGTGCACTGTGCGCGCACAGTGCCGCGCGCGCTGTGCGGAGCGTCCGCACAGCATGCGGCGGCGGCGTGAGCACAGTGCCCTTGCGGCTGCCCGAAACGTTCGGGCAGCGCGGGCGGCTGCCCGGGAGTGTCTCGGGAACCGTTCTGGATGATGGGCTTTAATTGTTTGGGCCTAGGGTGCAAATTTATGATTTTTCAAATTTTTGGGTAAAATTGATATTTTTTGAAAATTGGTTCTATTTTATTTTGGAAAATTGATTTTTAGAAAATTAATAATTTTCTTGTGAAATAAATAATTAAAATATGATTTAAATTATTTATGGTAAAAATGAGTTTTACAAGAAATCAATTATTATTGATTTAATTGGAAATTAAATAAAGGAGTTTATTTAGTTTATTAAATTCTTTAATAATTGTGGTGGTTAGTGATAAAATTATTAGATATATGATTTATCAATTAATTAAATTTTTTAATTAAATTGATTTTAATATTTGATATTAAATGCATTAGGATGATCGAGAGCCTTGACCAATGTGTTAGGTGTATGTTAGGATATTTTATTGTTTTTTATTAATTTTGTTAATATTTGATATTATTAAAGTGGGCCTGGTTTATGGCCCGTTCCCACCCCATGAAATGTATCCCTCATGTGTCATGGCTATTTAAATGTAATTATTAGAAATAGTGGGAGAACAAGACTGGAAGATGGTGGGCCAGAGGAACGAAATGAAGACATGTAAAATATTGGAAGCTCTTGTAATAGTTGCATTTGCATCCCTGCATTCACCTAAGTTTTGGACCTGGATCAATGTTTGGCTCACATGGATATAATAGTGTTGGCAATCGATCATCCTTATTTATTGTTGAATGTCATATTATGATATATGTGATATATAGTTGTATGCATGTATGTATATTATTATACAATATAGTTGAATGAATCCGAAAAACATACAAACTCGTGGCACGCGATTTTTAAATTAAAATGATGAGACAATTTTAAAATTAAATCCCTCGTTTTGAATAAGATTCAAAATTTATATCAAACCGAAAAATTAAAAATTAAAGGAGTTTAATTTTTCCTCGCCTTCCATCAACCGTGTTTGCATGTTGATTGCTACCCGCGGACAGTGTCTGGCTCATATTATTGGGGAGGCCTGTACGCCAGAAAGCTGTGACTTCCACCGGACATATGATGTGAATTGAGTGGAACTCCCGTGACTTCGGTTCATATTATTGGGGGAACTCATGGCGACCGTCTACTACAATTCAACATTGATGGGTTGGTTTGACACGCGAAAATAAACGACGTCATATTATTGGGTCCTTATTAAACGTGAGGCAAAACACGCGGAGGTTGCATAGGGATGCAATTAGATTATACCTTTAGAAATTATAATTGGCTGATATTATTCGGGAATATAATTGGCTAATTGGACTCTACGTGCCCACTAAGGAAATACGATTTCTTTTTTTCATCAGAAGGTGGTGGAAATGTCAAAATAGTGGGAGGGAGATTTATAAAATAAAATCCATATTTTATATCTTAAAATTATTTTAAAATAATCAACAACTATTATTCTGTTTTCGTATCAGTATATTTTCGATTTCGTCACGTAATAAATTCTTATTATTAACAAGCTAATCGAATCTAATTTTCAAGATTGATTGGGAAAATTGTTCTGAATTCAGAGAAAATGGCATACACACTAATGTCAGTCCTGTTGAACTGACAAAACATGCAAGATGGTAGGACCATAGTATGCAAGCTAAAGTGTAACATGCTCGCTTTCACGTCAAATGAACTGTAGGGACAGTTTGAGGAAATTTTGAATGCTGCTGACATTCGAATGCACGTGCAAGAGTTGCATGGTGCATGAAACTATGCACACCACTTTCAAGGAGCTCATGACTACATGCATGCAAGACAGGGCTTTGGCCCATGAGCATGGTGTACATATGACTGGGCTTATTAAGAATGTGATGGACCTGGAATATGTGATTCCTAATTAGTTACTAGACAACATCAATTTTTTGTCTTTCTCATTCTCATTTGACGGGGTTATGGTGAACTTCAATTTGAATAAGATAGATGATAGTCTTGAAGAGCTAGTCAATACACTTATAACTCATGAGATCACCATAAAATAGGAAATTATTGTTTTTATAATGGGCATTTCGTCGGACGAAAAAGGAACCACAAGGTAAGGGAAAGAAATGTTCCGCCCCTCATAAGAAAAACAATCTCAATAAGAGGCAAACTCTGAAGGACACTTAAAAGGCCTACAAAGCCTGATAAGTCAGAAGATATTTCACTGCAAGAAGTCCGGACATAAGAAATTATATGCACCAGAAATGTTCTGGAAATGATAAGTGAATGTCCAAAGTAAACAGGATTTCAACGAAAAACAAAAGCAAGTTAGATGATCCAAATCCCGCACAAATATGGCACGCTAGACTATGTCACATTTCCTAAAGAAGGATGCACAAACTAGTGGGAGAAGGCATGTTTGACTTGTCAGACATAAATTCTCTACCTACTTGTAAATCCTGTCTAAAAGGAAAAATGACAAAGACTCCATTCAATGGAAGCGTGGAACGTGCACATGGTCTGCTGGATTAGATCCACACAGACATTTGTAGCCCGCTAAGTGTTAGAAAAAAATATGGGCCATCCTATTTCATTACCTTTACTGATGACCATTCGAGGTATTGGTATGTTTATTTTATGAAACACAAATCTGAAGCATTTGAATGGTTCAAAGAATTCAGATTTGAAGTAGAAAAACCATCTAGAAAGAAGTATTAAGACATTTCGATCTGATCGAAGTGGAGAATACTTGAGTGCTGAATTTTTGGGTTATCTAAAAGAGAATGTGATTCTCACAGTGGACTCCACCAGCAACACCACAGTTGAACGGTGTTTCTGAACATTGTAAGTGAACCTTGTTGGACATGGTTCGATCAATTATGAGATTCACTAAATTGCCTACATCGTTTTGGGGCTTTGCGCTTGAAACTGCGGCAATGTTGTTGATTAATGTTTATACTAGAGCAGTGGATAAAACACCATATGAGATATGGATGGGAAAAAACTCCCAAATATTCTTACATGAGAATATGGAGATATCTTGCTTACGTGAAGCAGACAGTGGGAGACAAATTAGATAGTAGATCCACTTTATGCTACTTTGTAGGATATCCAAAGAATTCTGTTGGATATTATTTCTATCTTCCTAATGAAGCAAAATTGTTTGTTTCAAAAAATGCCACCTTTATGGAAAGAGAATTTCTATTAGATAGAAAAATGCAGATGATAGAACTTGAAGAAATTCAAGATACTCCCTCAACTATAGTAGTTGAACCTAATCTCCAACAACCAGTAGTTGAAGTACAAGCTTCTAGGAGGTCTGATAGGTTTATTGTAGTCGGGGATTCACCGCTCACCCGCGAGTGTGGATATCCTATGTGATCTGATGAAATAATAGTGCATGGAATCTCTGGCTAGAGTACGAGATGTACGTTGGAGAAGGAGTTCTCCAATACTACACGCGATGCCACTATTATAGTTATCACATAGTTATCGAATTATTATGCAACCCTCGATTGAACCAATGGTTGCAGATTCGATCGGGATATATGAGATAAAGGGACCGTACTGTATGTTAATCATAATCGACTGGTTCTTGTACCGCATTGTACGTACTGTACGTTCATCAAGAGCTAGATCCGTCATACCGGATCAGTTGGAGCCAAGTGATTTAATTCACTAAAGGTATAATTCTAACACCCTATGAATGTTTTTGTTAAAATCATACGAGCACCCAAACCAAAATAAATTTTGATTGTCAAAATAAATAAAAATTTTAAAACTTCCGCTGCGTTTGGACGTGTAGAAAATCAGATCCAACATACTCTCTATAGGTTCACCATATTCTAGGAACTCTAGATCACGACGCACCACCCCAAGTGAAGGATTAGGTAATTGATGTTGGGGATATCTTCCCTTTGGGTATACGTTGACTAGAAGATTCTCTTGAAACCGAGATTCAATCGATAGCTTATTTTGTTTAAGATAATGAATTACTTTTGTAATATTCAATGTAATTTATATGTGTGGTACTTTATTCAATTTTTGTACGGGGGCTTGACCTTTGTCCTTCTGAAGTTGTTGTGGTTGTTATGTGATTCTATGGAAGATTATACAAATGGTATAGATGCAGCAAGTGGAGCGTCTGACATTAATGCCCCGTGAGTTTAATTTGTGTGAGATCAGTATCTCATCAAGTTGAAGCACATGTGATGGATTTGATTCATACTTCTGCAATATAGAAACATGAAATACATCATGAATGGCAGATAGAGCTGGTGGCGATGCCAACTGATACACAAGATCCCCAACTCGATCAAGGATCTCGTATGGACCAACATATCGAGGAGATAATTTTCTTCGCATGCCAAATCGAACAATACATCTAAAGGGAGATATTTTCAAAAATACTTTATCACCTTTCTGGAATTCTAAAAGTCATCTTCATTTGTTAGCATAACTCGTTTGACAATCCTGAGCAGCTTTCATTCGCTGTCGAATCAACTAAACCTTATCATTCATTTCCTATATCATTTCAGGTCCCATCATTTTTCTTTCACCAATGTCATCCCAAAATAATGATGACCTACATCGTCTCTCATATAAGACTTCAAACGATGCCACACCAATACTCGTTTGAATGCTATTATTATAAGAAACTTCTACCAATCGTAAGGCATCTTGCCATCCCATTTGAAATACATCAGAATAGCACGTAACATGTCTTCTAACGTTTGAATTTTACGCTCAGTCTGGCCATCAGTCTGAGGATGATAATCAGTACTCATAGCCAAACACGTACACATGGCTTCTTGGAAACTACCCCAGAATTTAGAAGCAAATCTGGGATCATGATCTGATACAATAGAGACTAGCACATTCTGCAGTATCACAATATTCTCGATGTATAAACGGGTCATTTTCTTATAAGGATAAGTCCGATCATATGGAATGAAATGTCTAGATTTCGAAAGTCGGTCGATAATAACCCAAATATCATTACAGCCCTTGGGCGAACGAGGTAAATGTGTTACAAAGTCCATAGCAATATGTTCTCAATTACAATTTGGAATTTCAAGACTATGGAGTAATCCTCCTGGTTCCATTCTCTCGGCTTTCACTTGCTGACAGACAAGGCATTTCGAAACAAATTCATCAACGTCCTTCATACGTCTCCACCAGAATTGAGGTCTTAATGTCAGATACATTTTTCGACCTCCAGGGTGAATATTGTATTTGCTACAATGTGATTCCCGAAGAAGGGAAGATTTCAAATCAGAATTATCATGGAATACCAGCCGACCATTAAGTCGTAAAGAACCATCAGAAGCAATCTGAAAACCAGAATGATGTCCTGCATATACATGTTCTTTAGACTTTTGAATCTGAGCATCGCTTCGTTGGGCCTTTCGTATTATAGATATTAGGTTAGGCTCAATTTTCAATGCTGAGACGGTGACAGAACTCCAATTCGAGTGAAAAGTCCAGCCAGAAGTACATATATCTTCGTGTATTTTGTCGACACTGATAGAAGCTAAAACATAGTCATGAACTTTAAGTCTAAGGGCATCTGCAGTGACGTTTATCGATTCAGGGTGATACTGAATCTCACAATCAAAGTCCTTCAGGAGATCCATCCACCTGTGTTGCATCATAATTAAATCAGATTGTGAAAAGAGATATTTTAGACTCTTATGATCTGAATAAATAAAAAACTTTTCTCCATATAAATAATGGCTCCAAATCTTTAGAGCAAACACAATGACATCCAATTCAAGATCATGAACAGGGTAACGAGTTTCATGATATTTTAATGGACGAGATGCATAAGACACCACTTTTCCATGTTGCATCAAAACACAGCCCAAACCTTTACCAGATGCATCTGTACACACTACAAATCCTCCGGTACCTGAGGAAATAGTAAGCACATGTGCTGTGGTCAATCTCGTCTTCAATTCAAGAAAACTAGCTTCACATTCATCTTACCAAATGAATCTCTGATTCTTCTGTGTTATTTGAGTAATAGGTTTAGAAATTTTCAAAAACCCTTCAATAAAACGACGATAATAACCTGCTAAATCCAGAAGCTACGGATCTCAGGAACATTCGTAGGTCTTGGCCAGTTTAATACAGCTTCAACCTTAGCAAGATCAAAAGATATGCAATGTCTTGAAATGACGTAGTCTAAAAATACTACTTTGTACAGCCAGAATTCAGATTTGGACAATTTAGCATATAAATGGCCATTGTGAAGAGTTTGAAGTATCAATCTCAAATGTTCAGCATGCTCCTTTTTTTATTCGAACATACAAGAATATCATCAATAAAGACGATAACGAATCGGTCAAGAAAATATTGAAAGAAACAATTCATTAGATCCATAAAGACAGCAGGAGCATTCGTGAGACCAAAAAGCATAATCAAGACCTCATAGTGGTCATACCTGGTAAGGAAAACAGTTTTAGGCACATCTTCTTCTCGAAGTTGTATTTGATGATAACCAGAACAAAGATCAAAATTAGAGTAGACAGAAGTATCCTGAAGCTGATCAAATAAGTCGTCAATATGAGGAAGCGGATACTTATTTTTCACAATAGCCCGATTCAGTTGCCTATAATCAATGCACATTCGCATAGTACCATATTTCTTTCGAACAAATAAAACTGAAGCTCCCCAAGGTGATACACTCGATTGAATATATCCCTTATCGAGAAGATCTTGTAATTGTTCTTTCAACTCTTTCAATTTCAAATGTGTCATGCGATAAGGAGCTTTAGAAATAGGCACAGAGATCAATACTAAATTCGACTTCTCGATGAGGAAGAAAATCAGGAATCTCATTGGGAAATACATCTGAGAACTCTTTCGCAACATTAATATCAGATAAAGAGGGCTCTTTCTTAGAAACATCAACAGCATAAATAAGATCACCTTCATCTCCGCTAAACAGAATGCGGGACATTTCCAAAGAGGAGATACCAAAGGAAATTTTTCTTGGGAACCCTTGCCATAAAAATTCCACTTGGGTCCGTCAACAGGTCGAAATCGAACCACTCCATGAAAACAATCGACAGTAGCTCAATTTGTTGTCAAGATATTCATGCCAACAATACAATCAAAGTCGTGCATTGGAAGGACGATTAGATTCAGAAATATCACATTATCCTCATAGATCAATACACAATTATGCACAACTTGTTCAGAGAAAATAATCTTTCATGCTGGTGTGGCTTTATAATATCATGGGATGCAACAAATGCATGAGATATAAATGAGTGATATGCTCTTGTATCAAATAAAACACGTGCAGGATAATCGCAAAGCATGCTGATACCTGCAATAACACCACCAGGAGCTTATTTTGCCTGATCTTTGAGCATACACTCTAGCTTGAGGAGGGCCTTGGACAGTCTGACCACCAGGTCCTCAATATCGTAAGAAATTCGATTCCTAAAAAGAGGGAATTGGAACACCAGGTCTCATCATACTAGGGCCACCTCAAAATCCTAGCTGGGTTTGAAAAGACATCATACCCCTATTCGGACATACACCAGAGAAATGGCCTTCATGCCCACAAGTATCAAACATACCCCGACACTGCTCGATAGTATTCTTGCCTCCACAATAGCTACAATAAGGAGCAATAATGGGACTCCCTCGCTGGGATCCACTAGAACTAGAAGAAGATGAAGAAGGAATAGAAGCAGTCTTTTTAAACTTTCTACCTTTCGGACGCAAGGTAGGCTGCTGAGCTGACACTTGAGGTGGAGGAACGTACTGAGGACCTCCTCGCCTTAATCCAGCTTCGGATGCCTTTGCTCGTTCAACTGCCTCTGCATAGCTCGTAGGCAAACCAGAAATAACAAAAGTATAGATAGCAGGATGTAACTCATTCACAAACCCGTTCTATTACGCTTTTGCATTTGCAGCTACATGAGGCGTATATATCAACAAAGTAGAAAATTTCGAAGCATATTCTGCAATAGTCATCGTTCCCTACTGCAGACTATTGAATTCATTTTCTTGGGCAGTATAATAAGAAAGAGGAGAATACTGCTCCATAAATCGGGCCTTGAAGACATCCCATGTGACTTCAACATCGGCCTCTTTCAATCCAATCTCAGCGGCTTCCCACCAAGATTTTACTCGGTCCTTTAATTGATATAGGGCAAGTTTCATTCTCCGAGGCTTGGAATATTAAACAAGTGCTCGATATCTTTTAACCATGCATCTGCTCTTTTCTGCACTCTCAGTACCAAAGAACCTCGGTGATTTCAGATCCTGGAATGGAGCTCGAATTTTTCAATCATCCTTTCAATACTACTCATAGCATTTTCATTTGTGGGATCCATCTACAAAATATAGTATGAATACCACAAATAAATATCAATGACACATCATCATCATCTCATATCATTAATCTCATCAACAACTTACTCAAATTAGATCAAGCAAGAGCAAGTAATACAAATACATCAATAAAAAACGCACACTTCATTTGTGCCTAATCAAGTGTACACAAGACTCAATCAAGCGTTCTCAGCATGCTCTGATACCATACCGTGTGGGGCTCTTAACTCCTAATTGTCCTTACAATGCAATTTGATTAGAGTTAATTAAGTACATCAGAAAACGAGTAAAAAATTTCTTTACAATAAGCCCAAGAGGTGTCAATTATAATACTAAAAATAGTATATCATATCACATCATAAAATATGCCCACACATAATCAAAATCAACAACTCATATCCTCGGGACATGCCCCGGTTATATAGATACATATATATACTGCGATAAACTACTAAACCTTAACTCAACTGTGACTCCCTCCAGAAATACCATCTCTGGTCTCCTAATATCGTGGAGTATTTGCCATTGTCCACGCACAAAGACAAAAACAGCCTTCTTTGGGGGTGAGAAAAAGCTCTGTATGTAACAACCATAATATATACAACAGATATCTATACAATGATATATGATATGCAATTCATATATGTCGTGGAGATATCAAGTTAAATGAACATCCATTGAGCATGTAACGGAATCAACCGAATCGCTAACAAATCAATGCTTGAGCTGGCACACCGACATCAGTCAAAGATAAGGGAATCTCCGTATGATAGCATCGAAAAAGCACCATAAAATCTCAAATCTCAACCAATCATCGAGGATAGTAATGACTATGTTTTTAAGGGTCACATAATGTCAAACATAGCATCATGTTCACAAACCTTATAATCAAATCCAATCATATCAAGGTATCTAAGGATCATAACTCAACGTGCATGTCATGTATCGATGTATGAATAAAATGATGTGTGTTAACAAAATATTTATTTTATACATTGATATTCTAATCATAATGTTATGTATGCCACATCAACTCAGCAAATAAGGCATACAGACACATATTCTCAAGTCATCATTCAAACATATATCATATGACACAGATACCTGTCGTATGTTACTCTGTCGCAACATACCATAATTCTTCGTTGCCAGGTCACTGTAGCTCAATCCAATATTAGGATTTTAATACAGAGAATCAATCTACATCATCAACATATTCAATTCAATCAATGAATTCATTTAAAATCAACGTTTCATGTTTCAAAATTCTTTGAAACTTTGAAAATTCCTATAACATTGAAATCTTGATATAATTCAATTATATCTTTGAAAGTTAGATTCTTGTCCAAGAAGGATCCCGTTTACCGGAGAAGGGCCCAGAGGGAGCCCAACGATCGTATTTTCATTTTGCGTCGATGCCTAGTGCCAATCTCCATGCGCAATGGTTAGCTAAGACTGATTAGTCGAGAGAAGATAAAGGCTAATCACTTTCAAGGATCAAATTTCACCCAAAAAGATAAATAATTGAAAGCTTTACGATTTACGATTTATTTATGCTTACGAGTTTATTTTAAATAAAAGTATGATTTTAATGCATGAGATTGTATATGTATTATTTGTTATTCCTGTTTAGAACGTGTTGAGTCATTAGACTCACTAGACTTGAATGTTTCAGGTGATGATGATATTGAAGGAGACGCTGACGCTTGAGTGGATCGAGTTTGACAGTACACTCTCGAGAGGCTTTATTTTCCGCATTAGCTTGATGACTAAAAGATTTAAAGATTTTTGTTAATGAATTCATTAGAGATTTTTATGCTTTATTTTGAAGTTAGTTTAATCATGTTAAAGGTTGAAGTCGAATGTTGTTAATTGACGATTAGAGATTTTTATGCACTTGAGATTAAATATGTTAAATTATTTCGAGATATGGAAATGTTAAGTTATTTAAAATGGTGAATTTCTAAAGTATGTATGGAAAAAAATTAGTAGAATTTTAAAATTAAAAAGTAACATACGTTTTGATTATTCTACGATTAAATATAATTAAATAATATAATTACCATCAATTATATTTTATCATACATGTGTTGGACAATATAATATCACTTATAATTTATATTAGCAAGATTACATTTATCCATACAGTTGCATTTAAAAATACACCAACTAATTTTAAAAAATATTTTAAACTCTATAATATCACACATAAAATTACATTAGAAAGAGTAGATTTTATTCGTTACAATATAAAATACACCATAAACTAATTAACAAATACATATTAAAACTCCATTAAAACAACAATAATAGTTAATCACAGTTGACAATAATATTTTGTTAATTTGGTCTTCCAAAGGGGACATCAAGATGGTCTTTATCATTTTTATCTTTATTATCGCCCCATATCTGAAATTGTGGGACCACCTGTAACACGTGGCAACATGTGATTAGTCCATATAATTGATGCATATACAATGTTAATTAAAGTTAAACAAACTTGAATATATATAATGTGAGTAGATTTTTTGTGAGACGATCTCACAAATCTTTTATCTGTGAGACGTTTTAACCCTATCAATATTCACAATAAAAAATAATACTCTTAGCATAAAAAGTTTATTTTTTCATTGAAGACTTAAATAAAATATTCGACCCACGAAATTGATCTGTGAGATCATCTCACTAGAGTTTTTTTTGTAAACAGAATCATAACGCAGACTAAATTATTTAAATGTCAGTCATTATAAATATTTATCAACAATTTTCATTATTACATTAGCAATTTCGAATACCACATCATCACTTCGGGTGAAACATGAAAAACAAAATTGGGCAACTTATAAGATCACTTAAAACATCAAAAAAATAAAATAAACAAATTTAGAGAAAAAATTTGACAATTTTTCCGAATTTGGTTTTAGTCATTGGTTTATTTGGCATATTCAAGTGTGGATTTTCGTCAAGTGCTAATAAAATGCCATACATTGGGTAAATATTCACATTGTTAATATATCCTACGACGTCAACATCTAGCAAAAAAATTGGAATAAAAATGAACTAAATTATTGGAATAATATAAATTTTGATTATTCAGAGGTCAAAACTCATATATAGACCATTTTAAAATTTCCGTAATATGTATAATATCATGAATCGAACCATTTTCAAAAGTAAAAAAAATATAATTTAATGTTACAGAAAATCAACCTTATTGCAGATATGTAGTGAGACAAACCTGATCTTGTGAAGAAATATGGGCCGATAGTAATTTGGATTTCTTGTCTGTCTTTTTCGCACTGGACTCAACAATATCTACAATCAAATTTACAAACATGATAATATTATTTATCATGACAAATTATATATATATATATATATATATATATATATATATATATATATATATATATATCATGGGTTTTTAATAAATAATTTCTTAGATAACATCTTGTTACAAGAATTTTCCATTTTATAGTTGGATATTCAATAAATTTATATAAATATCTCACTAATCATCGGTAATTCAATAATATCAAGGTGTCTTAATTTTGTATTATATATTTACCTGAATAATTTTTTGTTTAAAATGATTAGTTGTATATATGTAAAAATAACACAAATCAAGCCCCCAAAAAAAAAAAAAAAAAAAAAAACAATTGGAGTTGTTTTTAATATGCCTTTGAGGGAAAAAAAAAAAAAAAAAGCTCTCGAACAATTGTAAAATCGATATACCTGAAGTGGAATATCTTCTCCTTCTTTCCCTGACCAAATCCTCGGTGGACTCCAAGGTGTCCGGCAAATAGCGATCGAGGCGTGGGTTATAACGACTGTCACTCTCGAACATTGTTCGGACAAAGGTGTCCTCCATGGAATTCAGGAAATGCACATGCCTCTCATTTGTCCAATGCGACTTGTTCGAATCCATCGCTTTCTTGTTATTGTTTTCCGACATCGGCCGCCGGGGGAACTTCCGTGCGTGCCGCCGAGGTGGTGATGGTGGTTTCCGGTGGCCAAGAGTTTTCGATGGTTAATACAAGATGGTATGATTCGAGTGTTCCCTGACTTTATAAGATGATGATTTGAAGGTGGCGGTTGCCTTTGTCAACAATTTCATCCAATTCTCCATATGTTGATATTTATTCGTGAAACTACTGTTCGTGTCCACTCTCTCTTTTAGCGCGTACATGCGCGTACATTTTTTAAAAACATTTAAAAAAAAACTTTATTCAAGGAAAAAAGTATTAATCACTATTTAGGTTCAAACTTTAGTATCAAGCTTTAATAATTATGCAAGGACTCAAGTTTATATATTATTTAGTTTCAATTATCTTTATATATAAATGTCGCAATCTGTCATATCGTAGACTATGAGTGCTACAACCAAAAAATAAATTTTTCTCATCTATATTATCTGAATTATAAAGTTTGAGATCTTTTCACTAATTAAATATTATTATTATTATTTTTATTATTATTATTTTAACGTAAAAATTAAATAAATTAAAAATAAATACTTAAAAATTATCGTATTTTACCACAAAAAAAATGTAAAAAATATTCTATATTAATATTTAGTTTATTACATGGATCATGATTCAAGATATTAATATTAAGCAAAATTATTAAATTCCAAATTACATTTGAGTGGAAGAACGAAAGTCGGCAAAAATATCTAACTAGTGGCGCGTATGGGTACCAGCTAGTACTAGCGCAAGTAGGCCAATTGAAGCAGAGGTGAAAATATCTTACATGAAAAGATATTTTGTTCGTAGTGTGTGACAGATTGAATAATTCTTCCTTACACAACAATATGATTATTATTAAATCCAATCAAAATAATTAAAAAAAAATCTCAGAACCTTTTCTATAAAGAAGAGGGTGATGTTATCCACTTATAGGATTATTTGATATTTTGGGTTGTGGTTACCTAAATGACCTCGTTGTTTGCCTTATTTTCCAAGGAAATTAAAATTGGAGTAGGTCTCTTGTGAGACGGTCTCACGAATCTTTATATGTGAGACGGATCAATATTACCGATATTCACAATAAAAAATAATATTTTTTCATTGATAACCTAAATAAGAGATCTGTCTCACAAAATAAGATTCGTGAGACCGTCTCATAGTAATTTTTACCTTAAAATTGTACGTGAGTCAGGTTCTCTCGGATTGTCTTTACTTTGATTTGATTTGACTAAGAGATTTCAAATCCGTTAAATGACAAAAATACAAGTTTAAAATGACATTGAAAGAAATTTGAAATACAAAATCATATTTATCCAAATCATTACAGTTTACTTAAATAACAGATTTGAAATTTCGAATCCATTAATTTAAACAAACCCTCGCATCAATAATTTATTCATAACCAAGATAATTACTTGTTTTTTACATTGTAGGATGAATGTTAACATATAATTTGTGGTCCAAGGTATATTTTGTCACCAGATAATATGTCACATGTGGTGGGTGATCTTTATTTTATATATTTAGTATCATTGGATTCCATGAGTTTCGTATTTTTGTGGGTTTTACATTATACATTAATGATGTAATCTCATGTCTTTTTTACTATATTAGAGGAAATTGGAAACGAAAAACTTGTTTCCTCCGATTTTGAAGTATTGGAAGTCGTTTTGTTTTATTTTTCGTTTAGTTCTGGTCATATTAGTTTTATTTTGAGTAATATGATTTTAATTCTTATCACATGGGTCATGTAAGAAAGAATATGTGCCAAAAAAAATCATACTTGATAGATTTAATAGTTTAGACTTAAAAAAAAGACCAAAAAAATCCAAAATAATGAATTTTAACAAGTTGTATAACTAAAATACAAACAAACCCATTTATCAGATTAAAACTGAAAATTTCCGACTCTATTACTAGTATTTGTGTGCACACCTTTTATTGTTAAAGATAAAGAGTTGACACTTTATCAGTAAATCTAGAAAGGAAAAAGGTAGAATTATGATCCGATACAGTATGGCAAATTGATAGAATAATAATTGATTCGATTATTCTAAATAGACTATCTTTGTTAATTGTGACTTAGGCGGTTTAGATGTACAAAACTTGAAATCAGTATCTCACAATAAGATGCATAAAGAATGCAGGCAAAAAGTTGTTGAGATATACTCACGAGTGGTATTTTGTGAGACAATTTAGGTCATCAATGAAAAAATATTAATTTTTATGCTAAAATTATTACTTTTTATTGTGAATATCGGTAGTATTGACTCGTCTCAAAAATAAAAATTCGTGAGACAGTCTCACAAAAGACCTAATCAAGATTGCATCGTATATTAGAACAGATAAAAGAAATTTTATGAATGTAAATATATTATTGATAATGT
Source organism: Primulina eburnea (assembly GCF_022965805.1). Classification (NCBI taxonomy): domain Eukaryota; kingdom Viridiplantae; phylum Streptophyta; class Magnoliopsida; order Lamiales; family Gesneriaceae; genus Primulina; species Primulina eburnea. The sequence continues at coordinate 19,488,715 of NC_133116.1, forward strand.
ATGAGAAATCAAACTGAGTGAAATACATAATGTCTGACGCATATTTTACGCTAAAGTTCTTTTCCGTCAGGAAGTAAAGGGAAAAGAAAAATTAAAGGCAAATACCTTTTTGGGTTAAGTTCAATTCTCTTTTGTCCTATTGATGAAATTGCATTTTAACATTCTTGTGAATTTTATTTATTTTATTTTTAAAAAAATTTCTTTTTTGTCCTATTGATGGAACTGCATTTTAACATTCTTATGAATTTTATTTATTTTTTAATTTTTTTTTAAAAAAAAGTAAGAAGAGAGACTATAGCTCTAATTTCCTATAAAGAAATTCAATTTAGATTGCTCTCTTTCTATTTTATATCCAAAATAATAATAATTTCATTGATAAAACGAAGCACAAATAACTTTTCTAAATAATGAAAATTATTTCTCTCAAACTGATGTACATGTAACATATCTGATTAATCAAATATATAATATAATAATTTCGATTATATAAAGATTTATTGGTGAAATAAAAGGATTAATTTGTACTATATATATATATTTACATATCCGGAAATGTACTACGAAGTGAAGTAGAAGTTTTCATTTCGTCTTTGGTAACTGCTCTATAAGGTTCATAAATAAGGTTCATAAATTTCATATTAAAAATCAACCATAGATGAATAGGGCGAATTCTTCCCTTTCTACAAAAATATAATAAAATTAATCAATATATAACCGTTTGAGCAAATGTAGGACCAAACGTTCCTCATATTACTAAAAGTTATAACTTGTGATATGTTAAAGTAGATGTCCTGTAAGTCAACTGTTGGCTAGAAAATTTATCGACTCAGTTGTAATAAACAATCTTTATTTTAATATAATTCATTATTTCATCATATGTTATTTTTTTATCTGTATACACATGTGATCAACATAGATAAATATCTTAATTAAATTTTAATACAAATGAATCATAATTCGATGTTGAAACTTATTTGTAAAAAATGTATAATTTAATTTCGTTTCTAGTCGATTCAGCCGCCTAACATATGGATAAATGTCGCTTGAGCTCGAGACTAGCATTTGTGATGTTGTGTACTGCTTTTCTTGGTAATGCCATGTTGGGGTTATCGTTTTTCTCGTGTCCAAATCGCAGTGAAAATTTAAAATTTTTATTTTGAAATTCAAAATATTTGGGCACTTGCATAGTTTAAATTGAATTAACATTCATAAGGAGTTAAAAAATTGTAACTTTAGTGAAATTTTCACTCGGCTTCAACTATTCCGGTATTGTCGGATATAGCTCTGGTTGAATTTCCATACGAACTTTCTTCAATCTCCGAATCAGGTCTACGACTGGATTATTTGTTCTCTTCAAACTTGCACTATAAAATATAGAAGATTTTTGCGTAGATATAGAAAGTGAAGAAGGAATCGACTCAATACTATTAATTAGGACAAGCCAAATTTTTCTTACATAAGAAAAGAGATTCCGAGAGCAGCCCTTTTGAAATTGGGAAGAGGCAATCAAAATCTTTAAACTTTTGGATGCTATCTTTAAATAATAATCAAAAACATTATTTTATTTCTAATATATCCTTAATTAATCTAAATAATTAAGTTAATTAAAGATTTTAAATTCATGCCATATCATAGCCAATCTCGGTTTTTTAATGCACATATATATTTGAGAATATCATGTACTAATATTATTTTGCTTTGTGTGCAATTTTTATAAAATTATGGTATCATGAATATTTTCATATTACATAAATCAATATCATATTTTATAAAAACTTAATGAGCTATATTTTAAATCAGTTAAAATATTATTTGATTATTAAAATCCATTTGAACTTTAATAAATTAACATGATAGACTTATACTTTTACAAGCTCAGGATCCACGCTCTCATTACATCAATCTCATCATAATCTCGATCAATGATCAAATATCATCGATGCGATAATTTCAACGTGTTAGTTATTATGATGCACACCATAAATTCGAGATCACCAATATCTAAATAAAACATGTGCACTCTATTTGACTTTCTTTAGCAGTCATGCTCTCCAAATTTCTATGAGCTTTTATAAACTTTATTTATAAGCTTATCGATTGATCATATCAAACTTATTTCTTATAAACTCAACTCATTAAATTTATTATCTCAACGGGAACAAGTAAACCAGTACTTGTTTGACCCTCAATGGTTTAGAGATACAGCTAGCCGTGAGTTCACAATTCATTGTGATTCAGGATAATTTCTTTTATTCGGGCTTACCCTAATTTTTCCATATTCCATGCACCAACATTTGATCATAAGAATGTCAGAAATCATTTTGTGATTAAACTCATCCAATAATGATAAAAGCGTCAAGTAACATCGCCCCATGATTTCCTAGGTATCATTGACAGTGTCTACAAGAATTAGTCGGTTATTATTAACGTACAGTATAGTCCATTCATCTCATATATCCCGATCGAATCTGCAACCATTGGTTCATCAAGGGTTGCATATTAAATTCGATAGTTGTGTGATACAATCATGAAATATTCATAGTATCATCGTATGTACAACTAGCTAGAGAACCCTTTCCTCAATGTACATCTCAAATTCTGGCAAGAGATTTCATACACTATTATTTCGTTATATCACATAGAATATCCACACCCGTAGATGAACGGTGAATTCTCGACTACAATGCACTGGCTCCTACACATTTCGCAATTGAACTCAACCTCACCACCTTGTGACCCTTGCGGAGTCAGTAAACGAGTCAAAGCACAACCCTAGTATGTAGAGTCTGTGTTGTCCCGGTCCTAAGGACTAATCATGTACAATCACTGTTGCGTATTTTCACTACCGCAAGTATACGGTGTCAAGTTTAGTAGTACTGTATGAGTACAGATATCGATCCCACGAGGAGTAATTGATTAAACTTTATATTAAATACCGTAATTGACATAGATAAACTTTATTTAGAACAATCAATAAGATGGTTTATACTTAATTCAAATAAAATAACAAATTATAGAAATCTTATCAAGCGGTTGAAATTCGGTGAGTAAAGCAATCTAGAGATATGATTCTGTCGAGTCTCCCCTATGCTAAATTAACCATGACTAACATTATATTAAATTGCACCATATTTATTAACCAAGAACTCACAATATTTTCTATTCCCTCTGTCGAGTGCTAAATAGAAATGTATTACCTATTACCGATTTTAATATGTCTATTCAAAATCATACAACACGTAATAAATGCACACAAGGTTCTTATCAAAGATTCGCAAGGGTTATACGTCTTTTGCACGTTATAAACAACTAGGGATGTAATTTCCCTTTTCCTAATTTCGATCACCTCTCTCGAGTGTTAGATCTCAATTATTTTATCAGTCGAATTATGGCCAATAATCCAAAAGCATTAAATACAGGAAGTCACAAATAAACACGATGAAACAATTCAATGCAATATCAAAACGTCAATAACATAGGTTCGACATCGACTACGTCAATCTCTAGAAAATGGAATTAGTTCATCACGAAAGCCAAGGGAAAACAAGACATGTTCGTAGAACTAAACATCGTTACACACGAAAACAAAGAAACAAGAGAAAGAGTAACAAATCCGAAGTGTCGTCTCTGTGTCCAGATGCGTCGTCTTCGTATTTGCGACCGTTCTTCGTACTCTGATGTCGTTATCTCGTGCCAGCGCTCCGCTCTCGCTTCCTTTTCTCCCCAAGATGGTGTAATTTCGTCTGAGTTCTTCCCACACGGCTCAATGAATCCATGACCTAATTCGCGCGCCCTTTTATAATAAATCTGGATCGCGGTGCGCGCGATAGCGCGAGCTCTGGCGCTGGGGCGTGCGGTCCTCTGTCATTGGCTGCTGTTGCGAGCGCGCGGTCGCGCGTGATGTTGCGCGATGGCGCGAGGTGTTCTGCAAGTGGTGTGATGGGGAGTCCGCGCGATGGCGCGAGATGTCGCGCGGTGGCGCGATGTGTTCTGTTTGGTGCCTTGCATGTCAGTACGCGCGATCGCGTGGGATGTCGCGCTGGGGCGCGAGAGCCACTGTCCGAGGTTATGGCAATTCATTGTTTTCTTGGTTTACTTGGTTTCGTGATCGCTATTTTCACCATTCCTGAAATGACAACAAAAACAAACCAAAAAACGCATAATCCCGTTCGAAACACGCATAATTCATAATGGATTCTAATGTAAATTAAGTGCAAAAATTGCACTTATCAATCACAACCACGGGCTTTTCATCTCGATGAATGATAACTACTTGGAAAGTACGAGGGAGATTTGTTTGGTATAATCATCGTATGATTACTCATCTATATGATTGAACATCTCTATGTCCTTAACATGAAACACGATACACAACATCACATATTCTAGTCTCAAAGCTCAAGCGGCATTTATTCTTGTTTTTAGGCGGCTGAATCGACTAGGAACGAATTTAGAATATACAGTTTTTACAAAATGAGTTTCAAGATTGAATTACGATTCATTTGTATTAAAGTATAATCAAAGACTTTGTCTATGCTGATTGCATGTGTATACAGATAAAGTAAAATGAAACCATAAAAAGTTAAATTATATTAAAATAAAGATTGTTTATTTCAATTGAGTCAATAAATTCCCTAGCCAACCGTTGGCTTGCAGGACATCTACTCTAACAGGGCATAGAGATGTTCAAACATGCAGATGAGTAGTCATATGATTATTATACCAAAATTCCCTCCCTAGGACTTTCCAATTGGTTATTATTCATCGAGAGGATATGTCCGTGGATATGATTGTACTCCATTAGTCCTTACGGTCCGGGACAACACTGAGCCTCTATATGCTAGGGATGTGCTTTGACTCGTATACCGACTCCAGGAGGGTCATTAGGTGGCGAGATTGGGTACAGTTGTAACGCATATAAGAGCTAGTGCATTGTAGTCGGGAATTCCCAGCTCACCTACGTGGATATCCTGTGTGATCTGATGAAATAATAGTGTATGAATCTCTAGCCATAGTATTTACGTTAGAGAAGGAGTTCTCCAATTGTATATTTCATGCCACTATTTATTCTCAAATATATGTCATATAGTTATCGAATTCTTATGCCACCCTCGATGAACCATTGGTTGCAGATTTGATCATGATATATCAGAAGAAGGGACATTACTGTACGTTAGTCAAAACAACTGGTTCTTGCAGGCACTATTAGTGATACATAGGGAATCATAAAGTGATGCTATTAGACGCTCTTACCATGATTCGATGAGTGTAATCAGAAATATGATTTCTGACATTCTAATGATCAATTGTTGATACATAGAATGTGGAAAAATTAAGGATAAGCCCGAGTAAAGGATTATATCATGATTCACAAAAAGTTGTGAACCCACGACTAGCTGTATTCCTGAATCATTGAGGGTCACACAAACTTTGGATCATTTTGTTCCCGTTGAGAGAATAAATTCAAGAAGTTGAATTTATATAAAATTATGATTTAGTAAATTCAAGAATTTGAATTTATGATATTTAAATTTTTAGAAAATAAATTCATTGAGTTGAATTTATGATATAGTAAATTAAAGAAGTTGAATTTATGAATTAATAAAAATTTTAGAGAATAAATTCAAGGAGTTGAATTTATAAAATTTGAGAATTTAATTTATTAAACTCAAAATTTGAGTTTATTAAATATTAAATTAAATATAATGAAAAATATGTTTAATGAGCTTATAGGAGTACAAGTCCAACATACTAAATAATTAAAGTTCTTAATGGATCTTGATTAATTGATTAAACTAGTTGAACTAACCCAATTAATTAATCAAACCCATTAATGTTAATTAAATGGCCCAAATATAATATTATGGTAATTAGGTCATGAAGGCTTGGTTTAAGTAGGAGAAAAAAACCCTAACCTCCATAACACTAATTTTCGAGAAAACCTCTGATATGATCGGTTAATCGAATAAAGAGTGTTTATAAGGGGGGTTGAATAAACACTGCTCGAATTTAAAATATTCTTCGACAATATGAGTTCAATTCTGTTACAAACTGAAACTAAATATCCCGTCGGTCAACAACAATCAGTTAAACTGAATAAAACAGTTGCGGAAAACTAACTGACTGAAAGATAGAGTATCTAACTGAAAATGGTAACTGAAGTAATGACACAATAAGTTTCCGGATGTTCGGAGAATTAAATAACTCCTACGTAACTCCTTCTATCACGAAGATATGATATCCACTAAAAGACTTTGATCAAATACACGATACTGTACTGACCCACTTCAGTTTGGACTTATCATTTTGCCAAAACTGAAACTCTTAGCATACAACACTTTTATAGATCGTAACTGATCTTAGCACAACTTAGAAAATCTATTAAAGATTACAAAGTGTTATATAAGCTCGAGAATATAGTCTTGAATACTACTTATATGACTAATAAGCGTGAGCTTTGATTTCTGATTGCGAGTAGATATTTTTGCAGCGTAACAGCAAGTAGAATAGGATAACTGAAAGTCGGGGGATTCTTCAGTTGCTGTTCTTCGACTATTTATAGGCTCTTCTCTCAACGGTAACATTAAAGAATGTTTGAATATTCTAACCGTTGATTGTCACATCGATATATTCTGACAGTCGTACACTGTTCATTCTGCAATGCGGCGTTCCACTACTAGTTGCAGGTATATGTACTATTTTGTCTGTTGTCGCTTTCAACTGATGACGTGTACAACTGAGAGGTCAGCTGGTAATGAATCAGTTGCCGAGAATGAACTTCAGTTGTATAGAACAGTTGACTGAGTTCAGCAGATGACGTGTTCAGTTGATGAGCAGTTCAGTTGCTAAGTTCAGTTGGTGTTCAGTTGCTAAGTTCAGTTGGTAAGTCTTTTTGTCAAAGCACCGGAATTAAGTTACCAACAATTTCCCCCTTTATGGTGTTTGACAAACTCAGAACAAATTATAACTGAATAACTGAACTCTTGTAGATAAAATAAGATGTAGATTCGACTGAACTCATATTCTTCATAGATATAAGAATTTAAGATAATTTCTGCTTTTCTAAAATCAGTTCTCTTCCCCTTTTTGTCAAACATCTCCATCTTAGAAGATAATTTTCTAACATCAATAGATAGGAGATGGACAGAGTCGGAAATATTGCTGATAGCAGTAGTCATGGCAACTTGAAGCAAGTCAATTTTTCTTGAAACAAGAGATTCTACACCGTCGACTCGTTTGTTGATGGAGTCTTGAGTGGCAGTGAGACTGGAAAAAATCCCTTTGTTTTTCTGTATATCGTCAACTGAAAAAGTCAGAGAGGTAACAGCTGCTTGTATGGCGTTCGGTTTTTCTAAGTTGAACTGATGGGAAGAGTCCAACTTCAGAGTATGAGACGGATGAGTGTTCTGAATTTTCAATATGGCAGTGATAATTTGTTGCATACTGTCCTGCATATGCCGAACTTCTTCAAAAATAAGATCAATATCTGAAGAAGATGGAGGAGGAGACTGATGAGATGTTCCTGGTTCTTTTGTCGTCTGTTCAGAAATGAGTAAGGCTTGTTTAGTTGAAATTGTATCAGCAACATTCTGAACTGGAACATCAGTTACAATAATTTCTTCTTGAATTGGAGGCGGTGAGGGTGGAGTCTGATCGGCAGAAGAACTGGCTAGATGAATGGCAGATGGTGATAAGATCAAAACTGGTGCCTCTAAAGAATGAACGTGAGAATCAATTGGCACATCAGTCGAAATAGCTTGGTCAGCAACTGGATCTTGCTGAACGGGTTCTTCTGATGAAACGGTGACCTCTGGATGGATTTGATCAGCAGAGTGATCAACTGGATTAGACAAAGGTTCACTCAATTTAGTATCCTGTACCACTGCTTGGATAATTTCTTCAATGTTTGCAAAAGAAAGCTCGGCTTTAGTGTACAGTTGTTGTTCAGCGGGAGATGGTTGAGGCATATCCTGAACTGACCTTTCAGTTGGAGACAAAGCCTGTCCTGAGGATGTTTGTTCAACTGTATCCTCTTCATCAGTATCTGAATTGCCTTGATGAAGAACCAATTCCTGATCCATTTCCCAAAATCTGATTTGAGATTGTAATCCAAGCAAATCGATATCAAGCTGAGTAATTACTGCTTGATCAGCAAATGCAGTAGGATTTGTTGGAACATAGTTGTCTTTCAATTTGCTGACGATTTGAGCCAACTTCTTTGCTCTTACTTGATCAAACAAATAAGATTTCCTTTCCATTGCCTGAGCAATTGTTGCAGCTTTCACCATTCTTAGAACATAAGCTTCCAATTTGATGAAGGTGTTCAGCCGAGATTTCTTTTTCAGTTGCTTGGCAAATATTTGAGTACGAAAGGCTGTCCAAGCGTCATAGGACTGAATTTTTGAAGCTGCATAGCTATTAACCTTTGCCCAAACAAGGTCAATATGTGTCTGAATGGCATTCGAAGGTCTAGGCTCTTCAATCAGCTTACCCTTGTCTTTATCAGTGCTCAGAATGTGAGGGATTTCCAATCATGTTCGAGTTGATTCCACCACTTCTATAGATTTTATCCCTTTGGGTCGAGCAGGTGCCACAGTGGCAGGGCGATTGATTTGAATCAGAGGCGCTTGGGTCCTAAATGATTCATTTTTGGCACCAACTAAAGCTTCTGGTGGAATGACTTTCAAAGGAACTGCTTCTATTGGTTGCTGAGCATCTGAAGAAATAAGCGGCAGTTGTTGATTTAAACCTTTGGGTTCTCAGTTTCTTGGCAATCTGTGGAGATGGAGTTTTCTCTGAGTCAGAAGTGCTCAAGATTATTTTCCTTTTAGCCTTCTTCAGTTGAGCCAAAGTTTTGGCTTTCTTCACTGATTTCGGGGCTGCTTTCTCAGTCCCAATTTCCTGTTTGATTTTGACAAACTGAGCAGGAGAAATGTCCAGTTTGGTTCTCAGTGGCTTAGTGTTCTTCGCATTAAAGACTTTAAACTTTGATGATCTTTCTGAGTCGTCGGCCACTAACCCTTTCAATTTCAGCAGATAACTAAGTTGCACAGAAAATCCCTTGGATTGTTTAGAAGAGAGAAACATATTCTTCAGAACAATAAATATAAGGTGCTTCCAGTTGAATTGACGATCAGCCATAATAACAGAAATGGCTTGAAATTTTTTCAAAGTGAGGGCAGCAAACGACCCAGCTTTTGCCAAAAGCTCTTTGGCTACAACATCAGCAAGTAACTGAACTTCATACTTCAGTTCTTTCTTTGGATCAGAGACTTTGATCTTCCGTCCATCAGCAGAGAATGCGGTTTGCATCTCTTCAATATCAGATACCTTAACATCCGAGAGTTGTGCCAAACCAGCAGAAGGTAGAGAGAAAATTTCTCCAAAGGAGTCTTTAGAAATGGTCAGAGACTGATTATTGACCGTAGAAATTATGTTGCCATCAGAGTCGACCTTACCGGTAGAATAGAAATCTTGAAGTTCTTTTGGGTAGATTTCTTGAGATGATGTACCCAAAAATGTCCGTAAACCAGCAGCTTCCAGTTTTTGAAAGACCTTCTTGACATCCGCATCACCGAAGGATAAGATGGACCCAAAATTGATAGCCATAGCATTGAGCATATAAGCGGGAATTTGAGTTGCCATTACGAACTGATTGAATGCCTGAAGGAAAAATTGAAGGATGAAACTAGGTTTTGCTCTCAAGAATCTGTGGATAATACGCAAAGTAAAACTGAAATGAAGCGGGGAATGGTACATATGTACGTGACTATTCAAATTCTGGACACGTGTCAGTCCATATAAATTCTGAATTACAACGTGTGTACGTGTGCCAAATGCGTGTGTATTTGAACGGTTTTGAAGGTGTCCACGTTGACACTAATCATTTTACTGAAAAACAACATTTAATGCTTGAAAGACAGTCACGTCGCTTGATTTTGAATATAATAGGTTTAATTAGTTAACGTAAACGAGAAGATTAGTGAGACGCTCAACTGAACGATCAGTTGTCAGACTGTGTCCTTTCAGTTGAGAGCTGACTAATCAGTTGTCTTCTCAATTAACCTTTTAAAAACCAATATTCCCCCTTAATAAATGCATTAAAAAAATTGATGATAATATAAGCAAGATTAATTAAGGAAATCCTGATGGTTGGTAGAGTAATCGTCATTAAATATGTCCTTTCATATTCCTCGACCTGGTCTATAAATAAGAGTTAAAGAGTTAGTCACAAGTATATCAGCAAAAAAATGGAGGGTGGAAGTTGCTCAAACGTTTCTCCATTCTCTCTGTAGGCCAGAAAGTCTGCTATTGAAGACGAGGTCTTCTATGATAGTCTTCCCTACTGGGAAGAGTTACAGGAGCTTGAGCTCTTGTACAACTCTGGAAGGGTTACCACCTACAAATGGATGGCACAACTGAGAGAAGTGCGGGAGCACTTAGACATTTCTGCGGGGGTGGACGTCTTCAAAGATGGTCATCTCTACCAGCTGATGCTTCGAAAGGAGCTGGAGACTCTCAATCTCATAGCTTCTTCGCACGCTTCTGCAAGACATCTTCCTCAGCTCTAGCTGTTTGGTTGAGGATGTGGATAGCTGATGTAGAAGAAAAATATGAAAATGTAGTCCTGGCCAATATATATGGTTAAATGAAATGTTTATTTTGTTTTATCATCGTTTTTTTTGTTCCTGCACGTAATGAGCTTTGTGAGATACTATGCAAACAAATGAGCTGATAAAACGTTAATTAATAGAAGATTAACTGACATCAGTTGCGAATTATAGAATTAAACAATTAACTGAGGAGTCAATAAGTGACAACAAAACTGAAGAATGGATTAAGAACCAAGACAAAAATAGCGACTGATTAGGATAAATCAATTAATCCAAGTATATTGCGAAAATAAGAAAACTTAGTCTCAGCCAATGGTTTGGTGAAGATATCAGCTGCTTGCTGCTCAGTTGATACGTATTCCAGTCTGATGTTCTTCTTCAGGGCATGATCTCTGATGAAGTGATGTCTGACATCTATGTACTTAGTCCTGGAGTGAAGAACTGGATTATAGGTAATAGCAATTGTGCTTGTATTGTCACAGAATATAGGAGATTCCTTTGCATCAACACCATAATCTGTTGCTGCTGAATCCAGAGAAGTTGAGCACAGCAGCTTCCAGCAGCGAGATATTCTGCTTCAGTTGTGGAAGTTGCTATAGATGTTTGCTTCTTACTGAACCAAGATATCAGTCTGTCTCCAAGAAACTGACATGATCCACTTGTACTTTTTCGATCAAGCTTGCATCCTGCATAATCTGCATCTGAATATCCAACTAAATTGAAAGATTAATCTTTAGAATACCATAATCTCACATTTTGTGTGCACTTAAGATATTTCAAAATACGTTTGGCAGCAGTAAAATGTGATTGCATAGGATTTGCTTGAAATCTAGCACACATGCATACAGCAAATACAATATCAGGACGACTAGCAGTTAGGTACAATAATGAACCTATTAAGCCTCTGTAAAGTGTCGTCTAAACTGATATTCCCCCTTGATCAGTGTCTAATTTAACTGATGAGCTCATGGGAGTGCTTGCAGCTGAACATGATTCCATACCAAATTTTTTCAGTAATTCCTTAGTGTATTTGGTTTGACTGATAAAGGTTCTTGAATCCAGTTGCTTCACTTGTAAACCAAGGAAGAATGTCAGTTCACCCATCATGCTCATTCGAATTTATCCTGCATTAACTTAGCAAACTTCTCGCATAATTTGGGGTTAGTTGACCCAAAAATAATGTCATCAACATAAATTTGAACGAGTAGAATATGGTCATTCTTAGAAAATTTGAACAAGGTCTTATCAACTGATCCAACCAAGAAATCGTGATCAGTTAGAAATTTTGAAAGAGTTTCGTACCAAGCTCTTGGAGCTTGTTTAAGACTATATAAGGCTTTGTTCAAATGATATACATGATCAGGAAAGTGATGATTGAAAAAACCTGAAGGTTGTTCAACGTAGACTTCTTCCTGCAACTGGCCATTCAGAAATGCACTATTCACATCCATTTGATAGACTTTGAAGTTTTTGAATGAAGCATAGGCGAGGAATATCCTGATTGCCTCTAGTCTTGCAACTGGTGCATATGTCTCATCATAATCAATTCCTTCTTCCTGCCTATAGCCTTGTGCCACTAGCCTTGCTTTGTTACGCACAACTGAACCATCTTCGTTCAGTTTGTTCCTGTACACCCACTTTGTACCTATAACAGTTTTCGAAATTGGTCTTGGAACTAAGTTCCAGACATTGTTATGGACAAACTGATTTAGCTCTTCTTGCATTGCATTTATCCAGTTTGGATCAGCAAGAGCTTCATCAGTCTTCTTGGGTTCTAGTTGTGATACAAAAGCTGAATGAATAAATAAATTGAGCATCTGATTTCTTGTTCTTACTGGATCAGATGGTTTATATTACCAACTCTGGAGGATGTGATTTCTTCCATCTGAGTTCAGCATTTATTGCTTCTGAATCAGCAACTGCTTCTGTGGGTAACTGAACATTTCCAGTTTCAGTTGGGGCAGTTTCAGTTGGTAACTGAATATCATTCGGTGGCTCTAATAACTGATCATTTGGAACAGCTTCTGGTTTTTCTGGTTGATCCAATACTTCTGGTTCCGGTGTTTGAAGATTGCTTTGAGTGATATGGATATCTTCTTCATCATCATCATCCAAGCTTATATTTGTAAATCTATCAGCTAGCTCAACTTGATCAGTTGGCTTATCAGTTAGTATAGTTTCATCAAAAACAACATGAATAGATTCCTTAACATTTAAAGTATTTTTGTTGAAGACTCTATACGCTTTACTTACTGAAGAATAACCAAGAAATATTCACTCTGCAAATTTAGCATCAAAGTCCTTTAAATGAGTTTTACCATTGACAAGTATAAAACATCTGCAGTCGAATATTTTGAAGTAGGAAACCACACTTTTTCTTCCATGCCAGATCTCATAGGGTGTTTTCATATGATTCTTATTAATCATTGATCTGTTTTGAGTGTAACACGCAGTGTTCACTGCTTCTGCCCAAAGCCTTTGAGAGATACCAGAATCAGCAAGCATTGTTCTAGCAGCCTCTTTAAGGGTCCAATTTCTCCTTTCAGCTACACCATTTTGCTGAGGAGTTCTAGCTGCTGAGAGCTCATGCTTAATTCCAGCATTCTCTAAATAATTTGAAAGAATTTGATTGATAAACTCAGTTCCTCGATCAGATCTGATTCTATCAATTCCAACTGATTTTTCATTTAATAGTCTTTTGAAAAGCTTAATCAGTTGAGCAGCAGTTTGGTCTTTGGACTTGAGAAATATAACCCAAGTGAATCTTGAAAAATCATCTACAACCACCAAGGTGTATTTTATTCCCTCTAAGCTCATGACTGGTATTGGACCAAATAGATCCATATGTAACAGCTCTAAGCATCGGGAAGAAGATTTACGACCCTTGTTCTTAAAAGAAGATTTGATTTGTTTACCAAACTGACATGCTGAGCAAATTTTGTCTTTGATAAAATCCATTTTGGGCAGCCCAGTAACAAGATCGTGGTTACTCAAATATGCAATAGACTTGAAATTCAGGTGGTTAAATCTCTTATGCCACAACCAGTTTTTAGAAGATTTTGAGGCAATAAAACATACTGGTGCATAAGGTTGATCATTCCAACTGACTTTGTAAGTGTTTCCATACCTTTTGCCAGTTAGGATGATCTCTTCAGTTGAGTTTTTGACTGAACAAGAATGTTTGTCAAACTGAACTGAGAATCCATTATCGCATAGTTGACTGATACTGATCAGATTATACTTAAGATTCTCAACTAATAATACATTATTAATGGTGAAGTTACCATGGATAAGCTTACCCTTACCCACAGTTTTACCTTTAGAATTATCTCCAAAACTGATGTTTGGTCCAGTATATTTGACCAGTTGAGATAATAAATTTGAATCTCCTGTCATGTGGCGTGAACATCCACTATCCAAGTACCATATAGATTCAAAGCTTGTACTTGTTACCTGCAATCACACACAAGATAAGATTCTGGTACCCCTTTTTTTTTATTTGGGTCCAAAGTTGATTAGTCCTTTAGGAATCCAGACTTGGATCAATCTAACTGACCGTCCAGTTGCTGTATTCCAGATGGTCTTTCCCTGTTTGTGTGTGCTTGATGTACGGTGTGCAAGAGATACAACATGTGATTTTCCCTTTTTCAACTGATTGTTCAGCCAATATCTTTTCTGAACTGGCTTGCTGTTGTAGTAATTTGAGTAGCCATTAGAGTAATTTTTGCTGAAAATTTTCGGTTGCTGACTTCGAGAGTCAGTCACAACTTTTGGGCTATAACCAATTCCACATCTTTTGCCCTTGTTCATACTTTGAGTTGGCTGTTCAATCAATTACTCGGCTCAGCTTGTTCTTGTACCATAACAGATTTTACAAAGTGAATGTATTTCCATTTGTTTATATTCAGTTTTGTCTGAGTATCTTTGGAAGATGAATCATCTTTACTATAGAATCATAAACCAGTTTTATCAGTAACTGATTTCTGAGAATTCTGTATATCAGTTAAAGCATCAGACGATTTGTTCCAAGCCTGAATAAGCTCAGTGTGCTTTGAATTTTCAAGCAACAACTTTTGAATCATTAATTGATCCCTGCTTCTTTCATTTCTGAGCTCAGCAATTTCCCTTTTTAGACTCAACATATCAACTGATTCATCAGTTTTTGTTTTATCGTCTTTGGGATCATTTTGCTTCGCTCTGGCTTTTTCAAACGATAAAGCAAGCTTTTGATACTAATTAACCATGTCATGCAATGTCGAAATAAGTTCTTCTCTTGTAAAATCAGTTGAACTAAAATCAAATACCTGTTGACTGCTGGACTCTAGTTCTGTATCAGCAGCCATCAGACATTTTACTTCTTCTTCAGCGTCACTGGAACTGCATGAAGTTTCTGGTTCTGATTCCTCACTGTCAGTGTCTGCCCATTTGGCTTTGCTATCTTCAGCTAGGAGTACTTCATGTTTCTTTCTGTAAGGCTTCTTGTCGTCCTTAGATCTCCTCTTGTGCTCATATACTTTCTTCTTTCTTTCAGTTGAAACTTGACTGTCCTTCTTGGGTTTGAGACAGTCAGCAATATAATGACCTGGTTTTCCACAGTTGTAGCATGCATTTGACTCTTCTCTGGAGTTGTTTCTTTGATAGTTCTTTTGAAAAATTCCCTTGATTCTTCCTCATGAATCTTCCAAACTTCTAAATGAACAATGACATGACATCATTGCTTAGTTGATCAGCAGCTTTCTCAACTGAACCAGTTGGTTCTGTTCTTACAGCAGTTAAGGCGGTAGTAGCTGCTGGGGTAGATGGTTCTCCCTCTCGAGTTTGCAGTTCAAACTCATATGCTTTCAAGTCAGCGAATAGGTCATGGAGTTCAACTTTGTTTAGATCTTTAGACTCCTTCATTGCCATGGTTTTCACATCCCATTCCTTGGGAAGACCTCTGATTATTTTCAATGCAACTTCTTTGTTTGAATACACCTTTCCAAGTGCATTAAGTTTGTTGATGATGCAGCTGGTTCTTTCATCATATTCATGCATTGTTTCTCCAACTTTCATTCTGATGTTGTCGAACTTCTGCAAGGCAACAGAAAGTTTGTTTTCTTTGGTTTGTTCGTTGCCTTCGCAAAGCTGAATTAACTTCTCCCAAATCTCTTTGGCTGTCTTGCACATCTTGATTTTACTGAACGTTACTTTGTCCAGTGTTTTGTACAATATGTCCTTTGCTACATTATCTAGATTTGCTTTCCTCTTGTCCTCAGTAGTCCACTCATCTCTAGGCTTTTCAATTCTGTGCGGTGCCCCATCTGTGATTGCAACTGCTGTATTGGCTTTCAAAATCTTCATGGGTCCTTCAGTTATAACGTACCACATGTCATCATCCTGTGCAGCTAGATGAGCATGCATCCTGATCTTCCAATCTTCAAAGTCTTCTCTTGAGAACATAGGAATCTTGTTGAATGAAGACATAGTGAAAAATTTAAGTAAGATAATCTTTGATGGGATATAACTATGCTCTGATACCACTTGATAGGATCGGTTAATCGAATAAAGAGTGTTTAGAAGGGGGGGTTGAATAAACAATGCTCGAATTTAAAATATTCTTCGACAATATGAGTTCAGTTTTGTTACAAACTGAAACTAAATATCCCGTCGGTCAACAACAATCAGTTAAACTGAATAAAACAGTTGCGGAAAACTAATTGACTGAAAGATAGAGTATCTAACTGAAAATGGTAACTGAAGTAATGACACAATAAGTTTCCGGATGTTCGGAGAATTGAATAACTCCTACGTCAATCCTTCTATCACGAAGATATGATATCCACTAAAAGACTTTGATCAAATACACGATACTGTACTGACCCACTTCAGTTTGGACTTATCACTTTGCCAAAACTGAAACTCTTAGCATACAACACTTTTATAGATCGTAACTGATCTTAGCACAACTTAGAAAATCTATTAAAGATTACAAAGTGCTATATAAGCTCGAGAATGTAGTCTTGAATACTACTGATATGACTAATAAGTGTGAGCTTTGATTTCTGATTGCGAGTAGATATTTTTGCAGCGTAACAGCATGTAGAATAGGATAACTGAAAGTCGGGGGATTCTTCAGTTGCTGTTTTTCGACTATTTATAGGCTCTTCTCTCAACGATAACATTAAATAATGTTTGAATATTCTAACTGTTGATTGCCACGTCGATATATTCTGACAATCGTACACTGTTCATTCTGCAATGCGGCGTTCCACTACTAATTGCAGGTATATGTACTATTTTGTCTGTTGTCGCTTTCAACTGATGACGTGTCCAACTGAGAGGTCAGCTGGTAATGAATCAGTTGCCGAGAATGAACTTCAGTTGTATAGAACAGTTGACTGAGTTCAGCAGATGATGTGTTCAGTTGATGAGCAGTTTAGTTGCTAAGTTCAGTTGGTGTTCAGGTTGCTAAGTTCAGTTGGTAAGTCTTTTTGTGAAAGCACCGGAATTAAGTTTCCAACAACCTCTCCCCATCTCCTCTCCAATTTCGGCCACCCTCTTGGGAAAGGGGATTTGAGTCGTCTCTCGAATTTTTCTCTCCAACGGTGAAAGTTCTTCCAAATATTCTAGTGCTATTTGGAAGAGGAACTAATCTTCTATTCGTGGACCTGATTCGAAGATTGAAGAAAGTAGCCTCGAAGAACGTACAGGAGATTTACAACAAATCTTCTAGTGCTATTTTGGAAAAGGAACTAATCTTCTAGTCCTATGTATGTTTATTTATTAAAACCACACGCGTGCTCAAAATATCTTGAATGTCAAGATCTAAAAAATTTTAAAATTTCCGCTGCGTTTGGGCACAAGAAAACACAATTCATAACATGATAATGGTGAAACTCATATCATTTAAATCGTACAACAACTCATGCGTCGTATGTCGATTGCTTTACTCAGGAAGGACAATTATTGTACTCTACAATCTCCGTCCTAATAATTATACTTCTTACAATCAATGAAAATCGAACTCATGACCTTGACTTTGATACTAATTGTAGGACCGAGAGTTTTCCACTTTACCAATAACTATTACTTGTGCTGACGATACAACTAAAATATTTTAAATCGTACAACAGCTCAAGCGGCACGTTTTGATTGTTTTACCTATCATGAACAATTATTACATCCGAAAGAGAAGTATTTATAAATTTTTTATATAAAAGTTTTTTTTACGAAAAAATAATAAATTTTTTTCAAAGTTTTTTTTAAAAATAATTAAGAAGAAGGTTAGACAACTATTCTACAAAAGTAATTTAATTGTAAATTTTATTTTGTCTTGTTTGCGATTTATTACTCGTTTGGATAGTGTTTTTTTTATTCATAAATTTTTTTACAAAACTTTTGTCCAAACATATATTTTAAATTTTTATGTATTTTTAAAAACTTAAAATATTTCAAAATACTTGTACAAATAAAACCTATTATTTATATATATGTAAAAATTGTTCAAAGAAAAAAGAGTAGGTCTATTGTGAGACAGTCTCACGAATCTTTATCTGTGAGACGGGTTAACCCTACCGATATTCACAATAAAAAGTAATACTCTTAGCATAAAAAATAATACTTTTTTATGGATGATCCAAATAAGATATTCGTATCATAAAATACGATTCGACTTGTGAGACAGTCTCAAACAAATATTTCTCAAGAAAAAAGTGAGTGATGCCTTGACCCACATGGTTCGAGTACAAGGATGCAATACTAAATTGATTTGAAATTAGCCTACCAAATTGTCTAAATTAAAATGTTTATTTATTAGACGCACACCCAAAAATATCTACACTGTTTGCCCAAGCCATGTAACATCATCTCATGTGATATTTTAACAACCACACCCCCAAACGCCCAAGTCCAACTACAAAATAATTTATATTTATTTTAACAATTATTATATAAAATATGATAAAAAAATATTTTGGACCCAAAAAACCCATTAAAATTCACGATATATAATTTGAAAAAACATGGAAAATTCCATAATTATAGATAAAAGCTGTCTCTATAAGCCATTGCATATATAACTAAAAGGAAAAAGAAGAGACAACTAGAGATTGCATAATGATTCCATGGTTTAGTTCATGACTCGAATAACATAATCCTCCATTTCCTATACCAACACACACACAGACACACATATGATGTTTTAGGAATAGTTAAAACTTTTATTTTTGTATTTGTTGTTGGGTTCATGGTTTTCTCGTGTCCAAATCGTAGCGGAACTTTAAAATTTTTATTTTATTTTTGACAATCAAAATATTTGGACAATCATATGGTTTAAATTGAATAAACATACATATGTTATTTAGTAATATACCTTTAATGAATTTCCACTTGGCTCCAACTACGCCGGTATAAGCGAACGCAGCTCTTGTTGTAAATCCCTACGTACGTTCTTCAAGTCTCCTTTCTTCAATCACCCAATCCGGTCCACGACTAGAAGATTAGTTCATCTTCTAAATAGCACTGGATTATTTAGAAGAAGTTGTCGTTGAGAACAAAAACTCGAGAGGCGGCTCAAAACCCTAAACTATCTTTAGGTGTGGCCGAATTCTTGGAAGACAGTGGACGAATTTTCGAAAATTTGGAATTGTGGAGGCTAGGGTTTTAAGTCTCCTACTTAAACCTTCATGACCTAATTTTTAAAATATAATATTTAGGTTCTATAATTAACTTTAAAGGCTTGATTAATTAATTGGACTAGTCCAACTAGTTTGGATTAGTTTAATTAATTAATCAAAGTCCATTAATAACTTTATTTATTGAATATTTTGTACTTGTACTCCTACATACTAATCAAATATTTCTCCCACTATATATTTAATTTAATATTTAATAAACTCAACTTTTGAGCTTAATAAATTAAATTATCATATTTTATAAATTCAACTACTTGAATTCATTTTATCTAAATTTTAAATATCATAAATTCAACTTCTTGAATTTACTATATCATAAATTCAACTCCTTGAATTTATTCTCTCAAACGAGAACAAAATGATTCAGTGCTTTTGTGACCCTCAATGGTTCAGGAATATATCTAACCGTGAGTTCACAACTCTTTGTGATTCATGACATTTTTCTTTATTCGGGCTGACCCCAATTTGTCCCATTTCATGCACGAACATTTGGTCATGAGAATGTCAGAAATCATTTTTCTGTTTAAACCCATCGAATCATGGTAAGAGCGTTGACCACCAAATTAATTCCTACCCTTTTAAATAAAAATGAGTGTAATGGTGAGTAGGGTCGAATCCACATGGAACGGTAGACTTATTTCTTTCGATAATAAAAATAAAAGGGGGAGATTTGTTTTGATAATTACGAAATAAAATAACCTAAAATAAAATTACCAAGCAAGAAAAATACTGAATTTAGAATTGCATATTAATCGACTAGAATAAATTGAAGAATTTATTATGAGAAAATACTTATTCAAGGGGATTCTACTGTTTAATTATCTCACTGTTCATCGGTTAACCAATCATTTCTTCATGTTATTCCAAGCAATTAACCTTAGAATAATAGGGATAGCTGCTAAAATTCATGTGTTTTCCTAAATGAATTGACCGAACCCAGGAACCAGTCAAAACTTACCAATAATTAACTGGGCACGATAGCATTCCATATTAATTAAAGTTAGCATTTTAGTTTTGTGAAAATATTTAATCCTAAAATCTAACAACCGAGATAGCTGCAATTGGAAGATCTAGTTTCGTCGATTTATTTAGATTACACATGTTATGATAGCACCACACATCTAAACTATTGCTACTCACGTACCAATTGTTCATTAAAATTACGGATAACTGAATTCATGGTTAGCATTAGAAAATCATACATCAAATTAAATTGTCAGATTAATTGACGTATAACATTCATATAATTAAATCATAAATCAACGAATACTTGGGCATACAAAAATAATAATTATAGTGCAAAAATCTCACAGTGATAAAATTAAAATAGTAGACTATCCTTTGAATCAGACTAAGAAAATTAGCCAAGCATAGTTTAATCTACAATATCCATAAAAAATAAATAAGAAAACATAAAGAAATGCAAACAATTTTTTTGTTGGGAAAATCTGGAAGTCTTCCGCCTTCTTGCTGCGTACGTGAAGATGGAAATTGGTTGTTGAGAGTTCTTCCAATTGAATTATTTTATGCGGCCGTCTTCTTGTGTTGGGGTGGTAGGCTTTTGGGTCTAAATTATTTTAGCTAAAAAGGTCCACTAATCTTAATTAACCCTAAATCTTAAAATATAAAATAATATATATTATCTTATCTACAGTTTCCTTCCAAAAATTTCTACTAACCACTACAGAAAAAAAAAAACGATTTGCGACGGCTAAAACCGTCGCAAAACGGGTAAGGCGACGGTTCTAGCGACAGTTTCCTGACCCGTAACAGAATGGCTCGTTGCCTTAGCCAAGCGACGTATACTTAAAAACCGTGACAATATTGCGACGGTTTAGCTGTTAAAGACCGTCGCTATTTTAGCGGCGGTTACAATAACACCGACGCTAAATTAAGCGACGGTGTATGTCAACCCGTCGCTTAATTAAGCGTCGGTTTCTGAAAAACCGTCGCTCTATGAATCGACGGTTTTTAAGAACAGTCGCTATAATAAGCGACGGTTTTTGACTAAACCATCGTTTAATATAGCGACGGCTATTGACAAAACCATCGCTTATTGTAGTGACGGTTTGCCAAAACCCTTCGCTTAATTGAGCGGCGGTTTGTAAGTACCCGTCGCTTAATTCAGCGACGGTTTGTAAGTACCCGTCGCTAATTACACGATGGTTTGTAAGTACCCGTCGCTAATTAAGCGACGGTTTGACAGTAACCGTCGCAACATTAAATTTTTTAATTTTTTTTAAAACCATCCTTAATTACGTACTGATTTTAAACTATATTGTGCTACATAATTGACAAAAAAGTAACAACAAAGTTTGCAAAATGTAATCATACATTACTAATCGAAAAATAATACAAGTGTTAACTACAAATCTCATTAGAAAACAATCACAAAAAACGTAGCTACGGTGACTGAGTCTCGTCATCGTCCTCGTCCTCCTCGTCGTCGTCGTCGTCGTCCCCGTAGCCCTGCGTCGGAGGAATATAAGTCTGTGATAATCTGTGTCTACGAGGTGAAGAACCAAGTGTTGCGCCACGGGATCGACCCCTGTGCGAACTGCCCGGTCCAAGCAGCGTGCGGCCTGATGTGTGCGGCGTAGCTCCCTGTGACATGCCTGCAACTAGGAGTCTGACATGCTCCTCTAGTGAGTTCATGCGATCTCTTAGCATGGCGTTCTCCGCCTCTGAAGCCCGCATCCTGTCGTAAAGCTCATCGTTACGGCGTAACGATGTGTCTAGAGTCTGGCGCATGTCTGCCATCTGCTGGGACTCAGACGACTGACCGACACTCGATGACCCACCACGTCGACCCGGAGCCATCTCATCGGGATAAAAGGTGCTGGCCATGGACCCACACCCATACATCCTCCCCTTCTTCTTCCCCCCAACAACAAGCTTGAA
Organism: Primulina eburnea; assembly: GCF_022965805.1. Lineage (NCBI taxonomy): Eukaryota > Viridiplantae > Streptophyta > Magnoliopsida > Lamiales > Gesneriaceae > Primulina > Primulina eburnea. Next base: position 19,510,901 of record NC_133116.1, read on the forward strand.
CATGCTGTTTACCGACTGCGGGCTGGGCACAGCAGGCTCTGATCCATCACCTGCAGGAGTTACCAACTCAGCCATGGCGCGCCCCATATCCTCCTGTGATGTTGATTACAAATGAATGAAATCAAATTTTCGTAATGTGACGTTAATGAGAGTAACGAAATTCAATAAACTTACGTGGACCAGTCGGGATCGCGTGTCAACGAAAGATTCATCTTCATGTCGATGTGTGTGAACATAAAGCTCCCACGACGTAGAATCTCTGCCATGTCGTGCCCGCTAAAATAAATTCAATAATTGTAAAACATGAACATTTATAAATAACAAAAAATAAATATATATGTTAAAGTGAAAATGAAAAGTATTAAAATGGAAGAAATACCAAATCCTGCCCGTGAGCGCTGTACGTCTTCGCACCTGCAATGTGCTTCGACGTCCCTGTACCTACACCTGCAGGCTCGCTGTTCCTGTTGGCCTTGTTCTTCGCGGCTCTGTCCTGCCAGTCCTGCTGTTGCCACGCATCTGTCCAAGCAGCCCATCTCTCAGGCGTGACCGTCGGTGGATGCTTGTCCGTGCTCCTCCAGCTATAAATGGTCCGGCGGTATAGGGTGGCACTGGTACGGAGCCACAAGTCTCGCACCTGAGCATCAATATCAGCAGCCCATCTATACCTCAACTGCAATATTTTATATTTAACTTAAATTTAAGTTTAATAAATTTTGAAACATGTTCGTGTAGAAATTAATTGTTTTAATAAAGACTTACACAGAACTGATCCCAATACCACTGCCGCTGCTCAGGTGTGACATGCCTCCATGACCAGCTTGGATCACATGTCTGCGCTGAGAACTGTCTCGATATGTATCTCGAGACACTGCTATTATGTGGGTCAAATATATAACCAGGGAAAAAACAAGTCATTGTAATATTTTTCCTCAAAATATTCAATAATTACCACGAAATTTTTTCAATAAATGATTTTAAGTTTTAAAAAAAATTTACTTACATCCCATCGAAGATGGTAAGCTCAATCCTGTGATCAGGCGGTGGAGGAGGCGGGGAATCATCCTGCTGTCCAGACATAGTATTTGAACTGTAAACCCAAAAAATTTGTTATTACAAATGTCTTTAACACCAACACAAAATACACCACTTAAGAACTCATTATCCAACATACGATACATCCAACTTCTATATCATTTGTTACATTTTCTAGCCTACAAGTGTTTAAATATTAATTTAATTAAATTATATTGTAAACTCTAGTTTTTAAGTATCTACACAAATAACATTAATTTAATTATCTTGTACAACAAAATCATGCATTCTTTACAAAATAAATAATGTACAACGCTACAATTCATAACAACATATTACGCTAAAATTTATCACAAAACTACTACGCGAAAATAACAAATACATGGAAAATTTTCAGTAAAGAAAACACTTTAAAAATCTCACTTGAACGAAGATACGTAGATCTACGTAACGCTGGAAGTTCACACGAACGAGCGAATCTACGAAATTAATACAAAGAGATGTTAGTAAACACCAAAAACCTCAACAGCACGCGGAAAAAATGATAGAGTTTCGATACTACCAGAGAAGGAAGTCGAAAATCGCGGAAGAAAATGTTCTCGGAACTCGGTACATATAGAAATAATAGCGACTGTTGGTCAAAACCCGTCGCCACTTAGCGACGGTTTTTGATTAAACCGTCGCAACAAGCGAAAGTTTTTGTCATACCGTCGCCAATAGCGACGGTTGTTGTCTACCTGTCGCCCATCTAGATCGGCGACGTTTTTTGCACAGTCGTCACAAAAAAGCGACGGTTCTAAGCGTCGTCAACATCGAGAAAGTAAAAAAACCGTAGCAAAATCTCGCGACGGACGGTTTTTACGAAAAACCATCGCAAATGAATAGTTTTTTTTAAAAAAAAACGTTACAATTTTTTTATGAAAAAAATGATAATTTATTAAAAAAACTTGGTTGGACCCATATCGGAGTATGTTATCTAAATTTTAAAAATTAGCAACGTCATGTATCTTAATTAAGTGCACAAAATCATATATACGTACATGTCCATATATACGTACATGTTATTTGCGACCCATATCGGAGTACGACCATCATGCGGAGTTGATCTTTGCTGCTGCTCTGCCATATATATAAGTACAAAATATAGGTCTGCAAACAGTTAATTAATTAAGTGCGCAAAGTCTAATATATATTTTAATTAAAAATATAATTCAATCATAAATAAACTCAACCTTATTCACTTTCGTCGTAAATGTCACGACCATCGTCGCTCGAATATTGAACCTCTTCTGTCTCACTTCCAGTGCTGTTCAAATCAATTTCATTGTCGTACATAACATTAACATCGACTAGATCTTGAGACGTCAAAAGAAATTGAGTTGAGATGTCATGAAATCCACTTTCGTCGGCCTGAAATGCATCGTTCGCCTCAGTTTAATTCTGCTCAGTATTTGCCTCAACATCAGTGACATAAGCTCGCCTTCGTAGAGTACTGACATGCATCCAATCTGATTCTGCTCTCTTCGTTGTTGAATAAGTCAAATACACAACCTGCGAGGCTTGCGTATGAAACACAAATGGTTCGTAATATCCCAGATTCTTTTTTCGATTGACGTCAACAATTTTATACTTTTTGTGTATGCGTGTGCCCTAGCGAGGATGCGTATCAAACCATTAATGCATGTACCTTTGAACGAAGTATCATGCACTGTATGAAAGTTAAATCCATTAATGCAATAACCTCGGTAAGTCTTGACTTTCATCAACGGACCTCCTGCGACTTGTTTAATAATTGGAAGTTCAATTTCAGCATCCGGCAAGGTAGCCTACGATACAAAAATTTAAAATTTTCAATCACGTTAATTAAATTTTATTGAAATATGTAAACAAAATTATAATTTGTCATTCATACATATTGACGAAACCACTGAAACAAATTGGTTTGGATGTACGCCTCCACCGAGGAGTCATACATCTCTGGATATGCCATACGGATGTTGTTCTCGTACATGCTGCAATACATTGAATATAATTATAACTCTGAAACGAGTGTTTATATAAATTAATGAATTACATATACATAATACCTGACAAATGGCTTTATATCATTGCAATTTTGCAAAACATATGTTGCAATTGCATGATACTCTTCATTTGTTAGCCATCGTGATTTTGCAGCTCCAATCTTCTTACCACGATTGCGGAATATTGAGAGAATCTCTGACTCGTTAGTGTCAACGTCTGTGATATCATGAGATTTCCCAGTTTTTCGCCTCCTGCTGCCCGTAGACTCACTGAAGTAATGCTGGCAGAATATAGCAGCCTCCTTAACCAAATACACATTACATATGGAACCCTCTACTCGTGCCTTGTTACGCACCATGTTTTTCAATTTACGTAGATATCTTTCGAAGGGATACATCCACCTAAGTTGTACAGGACCCATGATGCGTGCTTCGTATGGTAAGTGTATGCACAAATGCTCCATCGAGTCGAAAAAACTTGGGGGAAAAATCTTTTCTAACTTGCACATTATGATGGGAATTTGTTCAGTTAAACGCATCATATCAATTTGTTTAACATTCCGCGCGGTTAAGTCTGCAAAGAAAATACTCAACTCCGTAAGAGCCTCCCGAACATCTCGTGGTAACAACTCTCTGAATACCACAGGAAGTAGTCGCTGCATGAATACATGACAGTCATGACTCTTCATACCAAACATCCTCAACTTGTTCATGTCTATGCAACGCGCCATTTTAGAAACATACCCATCAAAAAATCTAACTTCTTTGAGCCATCTAAAAAGAACTTGTCGGGCATGCTTGTCAAGTGTGTAATTTGCTTTCGGAAATCTTCCGTCAGTTGTAGATGGATGCAACTCGGTTCGAATACCCATCTGAACAAGATCTGCTCTTGATTTGGCATTATCCTTTGTACGCCCTTGTATATTACAAACCGTATTGAAGACATTGTCGAAGACGTTTTTCTCAATGTGCATGACATCCAAGTTATGTCTTATGAGGTTCGTACTCCAATATGGAAGCTCCCAAAAAATACTCCGTCTTCTCCAACCACATCTCGTCAAGTTACAAATCTCTTTATTGATTGTGTCAGAATCAATCTCGTACGAAGGTCTGAAACCAAACTCGTCCAACTCATTGAGTAATTCGCCCCCAGTTTTAGTGATAGGTGGCGACTGTAACACTTGTTTACCTCTTCGAAACATTGTCCTATTACGACACAATGGATGATCTTCCGGCAAAAACTTCCGATGATTGTCAAACCATGATGTCTTGCCACTACACGGCAAACTAAAGGCGTCGGAGTCAGACATGCAGTGAGGACATGCTTGTTTTCCGGCAGTGCTCCAACCAGACAACATTGCGTACGCGGGGAAGTCACTTATCGTCCACATCAAAGCCACACGCATATTAAAATTTTGTTGGGCGTGAATATCGTACGTGGGAACACCATTAGACCACAAGGATTGAAGCTCGGCAATTAAAGGCTGAAGGAATACGTCTAATTTGTCTTTTGGGTTACTCGGTCCAGGTGCAATCACAGACAAGAACATGTATTCGTCTTTCATACACATCCAAGGTGGTAAATTATATGGAGTAACAATGACAGGCCATGACGAATAATGCTGGCCACTTTGTCCAAACGGTTGAAATCCATCTGTTGATAATCCTAATCTCACATTTCGGATTTATGAAGAAAAAGATGGATGCAAAGCGTCAAAATGACGCCACGCTGCACAATCAGAAGGGTGTGTCATTGTGTCACCGTCGAAATGATGATCATTATGCCAACGCATATGTGACGCTGTAGCTTTCGAAGCATACAACCTTTGCAAACGTGGCGTGATCGGAAAATAATACATCAACTTGTACGGAATTCCCTTCTTCTGAGGATTTTGAGATCGACTTCTACTACGTTTGTATCGAGGATGTTCACATATCTTACACTCTGTTAAAACATCGTCAACACCCCAGTATATCATACAATTATTCAAGCATGCATCAATCTTTTCAACCGGAAGCCCTAAATCTTTGATAATTTTCTTGGTCGCGTAAAAACTCTCAGGGACGTAGTTATCAGACGGACATAACTCTGACATGAGTTGACACATGTCATTGTAATTGCGCTCGGACATGTTGTGTTCATGTTTCATCTTCAATAACCGAGCGAGCACAGACAACACAGAATGACCGTGTGGATTTCCTTCCCAAATTTCTTTCTCGGCTGATTTAATGCATTCATACAGTGACTTAATATAACTGTTTGGACTTTCAGGAACTTCGGGAACAATATTTATTGTAGGATTTTCTTCACCAAAATTCTCATTCTCATTCTCAGGGTTCTCTTCAAAGTTAACATTTTCTTCAATAGTATCAAAAAAATCCGGAAATGTAGTTTGAGCAATTGGTGGTGCTCTACGAGACGAAGATGAAGAAGAAGCTTCCATATTAAAATTAGGATAGAACGGCTGAATATATTCCTCTCCATGAAAATACCAATTGTAGTAATTCGGTACAAATCCATAACGACCGAGATGAACCTTGACAGTATCTTCGTCTAAATATGTTCGGTTCTGACATTTTTTTCGATTGCACGAACAACGGATATTTTCATTTAATAAACATTCAGGATGACTAAGTGCAAATGTTACAAACGACTCTACACCAACACAATATTCAGCCGTTAGAAATCCATTCTCCAACCGACGATACATTCAATTTCTATCGTTATCCATTCGTATCCCTTACCGGGAGTGTTGGATGTCGTCTTAACATCATCCCAAGATTTATAACAAGTTTTTGAAAATTTGTTAGATAACAACATTATATTATACACAAATATATATACAAGATAGAAATTTACTAAGAATTGAATTGCAAAAAACGTACCTAAGTCAAAAACAAAAAAACGTCCCCGAGATAAGATTTATATCGCGCGCAGATGTGAGTGAAGGAGTTGCTGTGGAGAAAATTCGCCGAAAACGCGATAATTTATAGACTGTTTGCTAATAGCGACGGTTCCGAAAACACGTCTCTAATAGCGACAGTTATATGTAAACCGTCGCCGATCTAGATCGGCGACGGTTTATATGAAAACGTCGCCGATCTGCATCGGCGACGGTTTATACAAAACCGTCGCTATATTAAGTGGGTTTTATTTAACTGTCGCTGTATATTGCGACGGGTTGTGTTAAACCATCGTTAAAAAAAGCAACGGTTGACGTTAAACAGTCGCTAAATAAAGCGACGGTGTATAGTAAACAGTCGCTTTTTTGAGTAGCGACGGTTATTTAGAACCCGTCGCAATATATTACGACAGCTTAATAAAACCGTGGCCAAAAAAGCGACGATTCTTAGTAAATCGCGGCTTAAAAAGCGACGGTTTTCTTTAAACCGTGGCTAAAAAAGCGACGGTTTTTATTAAGCCGTCACGTGTTTTTATTAGCGACGGTTTATTAAAACAAGTCGCAAAATATTACGACGGTGTAATAAACCGTGGCTAAAAAAGCGACGGTTTTTATTCAACCATGGCTGAAAAAGCGACGGTTTGTTGTAAACCGTGGCTAAGAAAGCGACGGTTGGTAATAAACCGTCGTTTTGTTTATTGTGCGACGGTTGTTTTCTTAACCGTGACAATATAGTGACGGTTATAAAAAAACCGTCGCAAATGCAGCGACGATTTCTTAAAAACCGTCGCTAAACCATCCGTTTTTTTGTAGTGAACCATACACCATAATTAATTCTTTCAAATCTTGCATAATCTCCACAAAATCATATTTTCCACTTCCTGAAATTTTAGAAAGCTGAAACATAACCACAAGGCATGGCCACGCCTTATTCCAGGACCTCCTCTGGTTTAGCCATTCTTTTTCAAAACTCTATCTTGGAAACTTTAAATGTGTTAAGCATCACCTTTTTAACTCAAATTTGCTCCAAGACCGTAAAAGTTCCTCCTATAATAAAATTACACAAAAAATATATCAATTAAACATATCGAAAATTGGAATAATGACAAATATGAAAATAAAAATACTAACTATTATGAGCCTATCAAGCGTCTAGTAGCATCGCCCCATGATTCCCTAGGTATCACTGATAGTGCCTGCAAGAACCAATCAGTTATGTTTAACGTACAGTACGGTCCCTTCATCTCATATGTCCCGATCGAATATGCAACCATTGGTTCATCGAGGGTTGCATATTAGATTCGATAGCTATGTGATACGATCATGAAATATTCATATTGTCATCACATGCACACCTAGAGAATTCCTTCCCTAATGTACATATCACACTCTGACAAGAGATTTCATGCACTATTATTTCATTAGATCACATAAAATATCCACACCCGTGTGTGAGCGGTGAATTCCCGACTACAATCTACTGGCTCCTACCCAACCTCGCCACTTTGTGATCCTCACGGAGTCGGTAAACGAGTCAAAGCACAATCTTAGTAAGTAGAGCCTCGGTGTTTTCCCGGGTCACAAGGACTAATCACGTACAATCACAACCACAGACTTTTTCTCTCGATGAATGATAACCACTTGGAAAGTCTAAGGGAGAGATGTTCGGTACAATCATCGTATGATTACCCATCTACATGATTGGACATCTCTTTGTCCTTGCCACGAAACACAGTACATTACATCACAGATGTTAGTATTAACCTCAAGCGGCCTATATCCTTATTTTTGGTGGTTGAATTGACTAGGAACGAATTTAGAATACATAGTGTTTGCAAATGAGTTTCAAGATCGAATTACGATTCATTCGTATTAAAGTATAATCAAGGACTTTATCTATACTGATTACATGTGTATACAAATAAAGAAAAATTAAACCATAAAAAGTTAAATTATATTAAAATAAAGATTGTTTATTAAACTTGAGTCAATAAATTCCCTAGCCAACATTTGGCTTGCAGGGTATCTACCCTAACAATCTTCCACTTGCCATAGAGCCAACTACCCATAAACTTTAATCTCATTACTTCGTGATACTTCTCAAACAATGGTTCTAGAAAGGGCTTTGTAAGTGGATCAACAACGTTATCTGCAGAGGCGACCTTTTCGACTGATATATCTCCTCTTCCCAAAATCTCTCGGATGATGTGAAATTTCCTCAGTATATGTTTGGATCGCTGATGAAACATTGGTTCCTTTGCTTGTGCAATGGCACCAGTGTTCTCGCAGTACACCGGGACTGAATCAACTCCATTAGGAATGACGCCCAAATCTTGAACGAAATTACTCATCCAAACTGCCTCCTTTGCTGCAGCAGATGCAACAATATATTCAGATTTAGTGGTGGAATCCGCAACGATGTCTTGTTTATAACTCTTCCAAGAGACAACCGCACCATTGAGCATGAATACAAAACCAGAGGTTGATTTTGAACATCTACATCACTTTGAAAGCTAGAATCAGTGTAGCCTTCCAATTTTAATTCTCCACCCCCATAGACCATGAACAAGTTCTTAGTCCTCTTTATGTACCTAAGAATATCTTTTACGGCATTCCAATGTGTTGGACCAGGGTTCGTATGATATCTTCTTGTAACACTGAGAGTGTAAGAAACATCAGAGCGCGTTGATATCATACCATACATGATACTAACAATGGCTGATGCAAATGGAGTACATGTCATCATCTCTATCTCTACATCAGTCTTGGGGCACATTTTTTTAGATAGATTAACACCGTGACACATGGGTAAGTATCATCTCTTGGATTCTTCCGAAGAGAATCTTTTCAGAATGGTATCGATATAAGTCGCTTGGGTGAGCCCCAACATCCTCTTTGATCTATCTATATAGATTTGTATTCCCAATACATAAGATACTTCACCCATGTCTTTCATGTGGAATTTACTTGCTAGCCATACTTTAGTTGATTGCAGTAATCCTACATCATTCTCAATGAGCAGGATATCATCAACATAAATTTTTAGGAATTTCACTGCATTCCTACTAACTTTCTTGTACACACATGGTTCCTCAGGATTCTTGGCAAAACCAAATTCCTTGATAGTGTTGTCAAATATGAGGTTCCAACTTCTGGACGCCTGCTTGAGATCATATATTGATCTCTGAAGTTTACATATCTTACGATCACTTCCCACTGATTCGCATCCCTCAGGGTGAGACATATAAATATCTTCTTTAATGTCTCCATAGAGGAATGTCGTTTTTAAATTCATTTGCTATATCTCATAGTCATACCATGTTGTACGGCTAGTAGTATTATAATGGACTTAAACATAGCTACTGATGAAAAGTTTCCTCATAGTCAATCCCTTGCATTTGAGTATAACTCTTTGCAACCAGTCTTGCTTTGAAGGTCAATACCTTCCCATCCGACCCAATCTTCCTTTTGTAGATCCATTCGCATCCTATGAGAATGATTCTCTCGTGTAGATCCACTAATGTCCAGACTTGATTTGACTACATAGAGTCCATTTCAGACTGCATGGCTTCAAGCCATTTGGATGAACCATTATCAGATATTGCTTCTTTAAATTTCATTGGATTACATCCAACACAAGGCTCAACATGACCTTGTTCATGAAGAAACGTATATCTAGCAGGTGGTCTAATAGTCCCATCAGACCTTCTGGGTGAGTAAACTTCAACTACTGGTCGTTGGGGATCAGGTTCAACTTCTATAGTTGATGGAATATCTTGAATTTCTCAAATTCTATCTTCTCACGTTTTCTATCTAAAAGAAATTCCTTCTATAGGAAGGTGACATTTTTTGAAACAAACATTTTTGCTTCATTGGATGATTGAAATAGTATCCAACAAAAATTCTTTGGCTACCGCACAAAGTAGCACAAAATGGATCGACAAAATGGATCGACTATCCAGTTTGTCTCCCACTGTCTGCTTTACTTAAGCATGACATCCTCATATTATTAAGTAAGAATATTTGGGACTTTTTACCATCCATATCTCATATGGTGTTTTATTCACTGATTTTGTATGGATATTATTCAACAACATTGTCGCAGTTTCAAGCGCAAAGCCCCAAAATGATGTAGGCAATTCAGTGAATCCCATAATAGATAAAACCATGTCCATCAAAGTTCGATTAAGACGTTCAGAAACACCATTCAATTGTGGTGTTGCTAGTGGAGTCTACTATAAGAGAATCTCATTCTCTTTTAGATAATCCAAGAATTTAGTACTCAAGTATTCTCCAATTCGATCAGATCGAAATGTCTTAATACTTGTTTCTAGTTGTTTTTTCACTTCTGATATGAATTATTTGAACTTTTCAAATTCTTTATATTTGTGTCTCATTAAATAGACATACTCATATCTCGAATAGTCATCAGTAAAATTAATGAATTAGGATTGCCCATATTTTGTGCCAACCCTTAGCGGGGCACAAACGTCTTGGTGGATCAAATCCAGCAGACCATGTGCACGTTTCACGTTTGCTTTAAAGGGATCCTTGGTCATTTTTACTTTTAGACAGGACTCACAAGTAGGTAGATAATTTATGTCTAACAAGTCAAACATTTCTTCTCCCACTAGTTTGTGTATCCTTATTTGGGAAATGTGACCTAGTCTAGCGTGCAATACTTGTGCGGATTTGGATTATCTAACTTTTTTTTGTTTGTTGTTGTTTTCTTTTGTGCTTAGATATTGTTCAACGGAATATATTTCAATTTTAAGTTATAGAGTCGTTCATTAATTCACTGGTTCCTATCAAACATTCATTCTTGTAAATATTACAAACACCTTTATAAAAAGCACAAGAATAATCATATCTATCATGCATAGAAAAAGAAATAACGTTTTTAACCAATTCATGAACATATAAAACGTCTCTCAAAAGTAACTTAAAATTATTGTTCAAAATCAAAGTAATGTCTCCAATAGCAGTTGCAGCAACCCTTGCTCCATTCCCCAATCTTAGAATTGTCTCGTCATCTCTAAGTCTCCTGCTTCTTGTCTTAATACTTGTTTCTAGTTGTTTTTTCACTTCTGATATGAATTATTTGAACTTTTCAAATTCTTTATATTTGTGTCTCATTAAATAGACATACTCATATCTCGAATAGTCATCAGTAAAATTAATGAATTAGGATTGCCCATATTTTATGCCAACCCTTAGCGGGGCACAAACGTCTTGGTGGATCAAATCCAGCAGACCATGTGCACGTTTCACGTTTGCTTTAAAGGGAGCCTTGGTCATTTTTACTTTTAGACAGGACTCACAAGTAGGTAGATAATTTATGTCTAACAAGTCAAACATTTCTTCTCCCACTAGTTTGTGCATCCATATTTGGGAAATGTGACCTAGTCTAGCGTGCAATACTTGTGCGGATTTGGATTATCTAACTTTTTTCTGTTTGTTGTTGTTTTCTTTTGTGCTTAGATATTGTTCAACGGAATATATTTCAATTTTAAGTTATAGAGTCGTTCATTAATTCACTGGTTCCTATCAAACATTCATTCTTGTAAATATTACAAACACCTTTATAAAAAGCACAAGAATAATCATATCTATCATGCATAGAAAAAGAAATAACGTTTTTAACCAATTCATGAACATATAAAACGTCTCTCAAAAGTAACTTAAAATTATTGTTCAAAATCTAAGTAATGTCTCCAATAGCAGTTGCAGCAACCCTTGCTCCATTCCCCAATCTTAGAATTGTCTCGTCATCTCTAAGTCTCCTGCTTCTTGTCATCACCTGCAAATCATTGCACAGATGAGAACCACATCCGGTATCTAATACCCAAGAGGAGGAATTAATTGAGACATTTACTTCTTTGTAAAATATACAATGACCAGAACGCTTCTGGGCAAGATACTCCGTGAAGTTGGGTCTCTAATGTCTAGGTTTGTCGCAGTGAAAACAGACATGTTCTGACTTATCGGGCTTTGTGTGCCCGGAGTGGGTTTCTTGTATGGCTTCTTGTTGGGATTGTTTTTCTTCAGAGGGACATAACACTTTCTGCCTTTGTTTGGGGCTCTCTTTTCGTACCGAACGATGAGCCACTAGAAGAACATGTTTTTCTTCCTTGATTGTGGTCTCATAAGTAGTAAGAATGTTGATCAACTCTTCAAGGGTGTCCTTGAGCTTATTCATATTAAAATTAACCACAAATCCATCGAACGAGGAGGGCAGTGACAACAAGAGAATATCAGTCGAGAGCTCACTAGGAATAACCACGTTGAGTCCCACTAACCTCTCAATGAGCCCAATCATCCTAACACCTTGCTCATGGACCGAAGTCCTCTCTCGCAAGCATGTAGCCATGAGTTCTTTAACAGTAGTATATCTCTCTGAACGAGTTTGTACATCATACAATTCTTTCAGATGAAGGTGAATGTCAGCAGCATTCAGCGCCTCCTCGAACCTCCTCTGAAGTTCATTCGACATAGAAGCCAACATGTAGCTCTTAGCTTGAAGATCATGGTCCCACCATTTCTCAAGCTTAGCCAACTCATTCTGACCGACATTCGAAGGTGCTTCTTTTGGTGGCTTCTTAATAAGCACATACACAATCTTTTCCAAGTTCAGAACAAACTTTAAATTTCGAAAATTTATCGAGAATGATGAAAGCGGGTTACGAGAAGTCGTCGTAAATATACTGAAATGAAAACAGATAATGATTACTTATTTTTTAAAATAATTATAAGATATAAAAATAGATTTTTATTTTATAAATTTTCCTCCCACTATTTTAATATTTCTAAAACTCTCTGATGAAAAAGGGAAATCGTATTTCTTTACTGGGCACGTAGATCCCAATAAGACAATTATGATCCCGAATAATACCAGCCAATTATAATTTCTAAAAGGTAGAATCCAATTACATCCCTATGCAATCTCTCCGTGTTTCGCCTTAAGTTTAATAAGACCCAATAATATGATGCTGTTTATTTTCACGTGTCAAACCGACCCATCAATATTGAATTGTAGTGGATGGTCTCCATGAGTTCCACCAATAAAATGAGCCTAAGACATGGGAGTTCCCCTCAATTCACATCATATGTCCGATAGAAGTCACAACTTTCCGGATTCCAGGCCTCCTCAATAATATGAGCTAGACACTCTCTGAGGGTAGCGTTCAACATGCAACCACGGTTGATGGAAGGGAAGAATAAATTAAACTCTTTTAATTTTTACTTTATGGTTTGATATAAAATCTGAATCTTATTCAAAATGAGGGATTTTAATTTTAAAATTGTCTCATCATTTTAATTTAAAAATACGTGCCATGTTTTTATGTTTTCCGGATTCTTGAAACTATATTATTTAATAAAATACATACATGCATACTACTATATATCGCATATATTATAATATGACATTCAACAATAAATAAAGATGATCGATCACCAACACTATTAGATCCATGTGAGCCAGACATGGATCCTTGTCCAAAACCTAAGTGAATTCAGGGATGCAAATATAACTTATTACAAGAGTTTCCAATAGTTTACATGTCTTCATCTTGTGCATCGAGCCCACCATCTTCCAGTCTTGATCTCCCGTTATTACTAATAATTACATTTAAATAGCAATGACACGTAAGAGATACATCTTATGGGGTGGGAACGGGCCATAAACAGGCCTAGTTTTAATAATATCAAATATTAAAAAAATGAATTAAAAACATTAAAATATCTTAACATACACATATCACATTGGTCAAGGCTCTCGTTCATCCTCCATGAATTCAATATCATATATTAACATAAACTAATTAAACAAGTTTAATTAATTGATTAAATCACACATCTAATAATTTATTATTAACCACCATAATTATTATATAATTTAATAAATTAAATAAACACATTTGATCTAATTTCCAATGTATTCAATAATAATTTATTTCTTGTAAAAAGAATTTTTTACCATAAATAATTAAAATCACATTCTAATTATTTATCTTTATAAGAAAATTATCAATTTAGCAAAATTTTATTTTAAGGAAAAATTGAACAATTTTCACAAAATATCCCAAGACTTTGTAAAATCAGAAAATCGCACCAGAGGCTAGAACAATTCAAGTCCATGACCCAGGACGATGCCCGAGACGTTCCCGGGCACCTGTCCGCGCTGCCCAATCGTATTGGGCACTAGCGGGAACGTTGTATGCACGCGGCACGCAGGCCGCACTCAGATCCGATTTTTTTTTTATAAAAATCAAAATTTTAATTGTGTATCAATTTTCTGAAATTTTTCTTGTTTGATTAGAAATAAACTATTCGACATGATTTAAACCATACGATAAAGAGAACTTAGCTCTGATACAACTGTTGGGTTCATGGTTTTCTCGTGTCTAAATCACAGCAAAAGTTTAAAAAAATTTATTTTATTTTGACAATCAAAATATTTTTACAGTCGTATGGTTTAAATTTAATAAGCATACATAATATTTTTAGTAATATACCTTTAGTGAATTTTCACTTAGCTCCAACTAAGCCGGTATAAGCGAACGTAGCTCTTGTTGTAAATCTCTACATACGTTGTTCAAGTCTCCTTTCTTCAATCTCCCAATCCGGTCCACGACTAGAAGATTAGTTCATCTTTTAAATAGCATTAGAATATTTAGAAAATGTTTTCGTTGAGATCAAAAACTCGAGAGGCGGCTCAAAACACTAAACTTTCTTTAGGGGTGGCCGAATTGTTGGAAGAGAGTAGACGAATTTTCGAAAATTTGGAATTGTGGAGGCTAGGGTTCAAGTTTCCTACTTAAACCATGCCTTAATAACCTAATTTCCATAATATAAGATTAAGGTTCCACAATTAATTTTAATGGGCTTGATTAATTAATTGGACAAGTGCAACTAGTTTAATTAATTAATCAAAGTCATTTAAGAACTTTATTTATTTAATATGTTGGACTTGTAATCCTACAAGCCCATCAAATATACCTCAAACTATATATTTAATTTAATATTTAATAAACTCAACCTTTGAGTTTAATAAATTAAATTATCATATTTTATAAATTCAACTCCTTAAATT
Source organism: Primulina eburnea (assembly GCF_022965805.1). NCBI lineage: Eukaryota > Viridiplantae > Streptophyta > Magnoliopsida > Lamiales > Gesneriaceae > Primulina > Primulina eburnea. Next base: position 19,525,957 of record NC_133116.1, read on the forward strand.
CATTCTCTCCAAATTTTAAATATCATAAATTCAACTTTTTGAATTTACTATCTCACAAATTCAACTATTTGAATTTATTCTCTCAAAATATAATTACCATAAATTCAACTCCTTGAATTTACTATATCATAATTTTATATAAATTCAACTCTTTGTGTTTATTCTCTCAAACGAGAACAAAATGATCTAGTGCTTGTGTGACTATCAATGGTTCAGGGATACAGCTAGCATGAGTTCACAACTCTTTGTGATTCAGTAAATTTTCATTTATTTGAGCTTACCTCATTTGCCCCATTTCATGCACCAACATTTGGTCAAGAGAATGTCATAAATCATTTTTCAGATTATACACATCGAATCATGGTAAGAACATCTAGTAGTATCGTCCCATGATTTCCTAGGTATCACTGATAGTGCCTGCAAGAACCAGTCGGTTATGATTAACATACATTATGGTCTTTTCATATCATATGTCCCGATCGTATCTGCAACCATTGGTTCATCGAGGGTTACATATTAGATTCGATAGCTATGTGATACGATCATAAAATATTCATAGTGTCATCGTATGCACAACTAGAGAACTCCTTCGGTAATGTACATCCATACTGTGGCCAGAGATTTCATGCACTGTTATTTCGTTAGATCATATAGGATATTCACACCAATATGTGAGAAGTGAATTCCCTACTACAATGCACTGGCTTCTACACATTTTTCAATTGAACCCAAGCTCACGACCTTGTGATCCTCACAGAGTCGGTAAATGAGTCAAAGCACAATCCTAGTATGTAGAGCCTCAATGTTGTCCCAGGTCGTAAGGACTTATCACGTACAATGACAACCGCATGCTTTTCCTCTCGATGAATGATAACCACTTGGAAAGATCGATGGAGAATGTTCGGTACAATCATCGTATGATTACCTATCAGCATGATTGAACATCTTTATGTCCTTATCACGAAACACGATACACAACATCATAGATGCTAATCTTAACCTCAAGCGGCCTATATCCTTAATTTTAGGCGACTGAATCGACTAAGAGCAAATTTAGAATACACAGTGTTTACGAATGAGTTTCAGGATCGAATTACGATTCATTCGTATTAAAATATAATCAAGGACTTTATCTATGCCGATTGCATGGTATACAAATAAAGAAAAATGAAATCATAAAAAAGTTAAGTTATATTAAAATAAATATTTTTTATTACACTTGAGTCAATAAATTCTCTAGCCAACTGTTGTCTTGTAGGGCGTCTACTCTAACATTTGTGTTGTTTTACCAAAAAGTGGTACGTTATTAAGGGAATTCGAGATTCAGTTTTTTTACATCAAATATAATTTAAAATTCAGTTTATTGTGCTAGAAAACTTAGTTTGAGCTCAATGGCCCTACATGCTTTTGTCATTTAATATTCATGGTATTTTTTGAATTCAAATAGATACATTTCTTTGAAATTGTGACATAAATTTATGAATTTCTATCAATAGATTTAATTTATGTTATATGTAAGACATGAAATCTAAAACAATAAATATATGTAAAAATCATTCAGATTGTAATATAAATGTAAAAATTTTAAGTATCGACCGAATCAAATTAGGTAAAAAATTATAATTTTTATAAATGAAAAGTCAACACTTTTTTTGGGACAATAATGTACATATAGTTGAAAATAAAGTACAAATGTATGTATTTTAGGTACCAAACGGCTTAAATTGAGTATCAATCAACTCAAATCGGGTAATGTATTGGATTTTTAAATTCATGGAGTCAAAATGAAAAAAATATCAGATCAGAAAGTTAAAACTAAGTTTTTATGACACAAGGATTGAATCATTACTCATATTTGGACTTAAGGACTGAATCCCAATTAACCCTAATACTCACTAGAAATATAGGGTTCGATCCCGATGGATGAGACAAGTTTGAATTCATATCTCGAACCCGATTTGAACATGAAATCACGAAAAAACTATTAGAAGGGGCCCATGATGGTGTCTTGACGTAGCTCTTCCAATGCTCAAGTCAGGTACCGATGATAGATGAGAGAGTAGCTAATGGCATTGTTGAAAATTAATATATTGAACGAATAAATAAGATTTTCAAACCTGATATTTATAAGAGAGAATGTGAGGTACACGTAAGGTTAGCCTAGTCAAACCCTCAATGGTTGTCACCCACCCTTTCAATCACAAGCTCGTCTTCTGGATACGGGCTGACACCTATGAGCTCGCCCCTTGGCTCTTGTTCCTTCATGGCGACCTCGTCCTCCAGAATTCTTGTGTTGCACCTCCACCTACTGGTTCTCTCCCCATTCCTTGCTCAGTCACATTGATCGTAATCATAAGAGCTTTCTTACCCAAAAAACAGTTCCTCATATGAGCAACAACACCCTTGTTTCTCCTAACGATCCTTCTCTTTTCTCCCCTTCTACAAGGGATACCCTTCCTTGGTTAGAAATGGGTCTGAGGTCCAAGGGATTCGAGTTGGGCCTGACCATCTGATGGAACTATTAATGGGGTATCATCAGTTTCCTCCTCCAAAATCGAAATGAATTACAGGTTCAAAATTCAATTAATTGTGTTGACTTTGGCTTACAAAATGAGTCCTGTATTTTTCCCCTATTGTCCATTAGCGCTCAAAAATTTTGGAACAAGATAAAAGAAAAGAGTTATAAGTTAAATCTTATTCACATATCCCTAGGCACACCATCCACCACTTCAAAATTTGATTTGGTCTCATCTATAAATACATGTATACTCCTTCCTTCATTCTCTTCTCCCCACATAATATATTTTTCTCCATTCATCCACTAGCTTTTTCCCAGACCGTGCATCATCCCTCTCCCATCGCCTCGCCCTCACAGCGCATAACCCATCGCCTGCACCTTACCCCTCCCTGTGCTCTCTTCCCAACTCCTCTCCCACCACTTGTTTAATGGATTGCCTTACCTAGCCTCCATCACTCATCTTCTCGTCCCCCTCAACTCCTCGCCCCTTGCCTTCCCGACCTCACCCAATAGCTCAGCCTTGTCCATCTCAGCTTCGTCTTCACCTCTTACCCATCTTCTCCTTTCCACTCTCACCCTCACCCTCACCCTCGCCTTCTCACCTCTTCGGATCGCCCTTTCTCCAGTTCGCCCTCGCCCTGACCATGTTCGCCCTCGCCCTCGCCCTCGCCTACTCGCCTAGTTCACCCTCAACCCTTCCTTCTTTTCTTCACCTCGCTCAGTTCACCCACCCTCACCTGCTCATCCCCTTACCTCACCACACTCGCCTAATCGCAATAGCAACGCTCGCCCCTGCCTCTCGCTATCACCTCGCCCCACCTTCTCACCCAGTTCATCTTTGCCCCTTCCCTCTTTCCCAGTTCACACACCCTCGCCTCTTAAGATGTTATCTAAAAACTCCGTACTCAGCCCATTCTTGATGAAACCAATTTTATCTTCTTTGTTATTTGAAACACATCCCAAAGATCTGCACCATTTGTCACAAGTTAATCTTGCACACTTATGACAAACCCCTAACATTTTGGCCCTTCATTTTTTCGCATAAGTTCTTTTTCCTAATCCAGGCATATACCGAATGAGGAATGACTATGGAACTTATCCTCCTAATCGGACCTTAACTTCTATTACAAGTCGAATATCTTCTGGAATTCTTTTTTGCATTAGCAATCTCAATCTTTTACATCTACCTACATAAATTTTTCTTAGAACATTTTTAGAAACAGAGGGAAAATATTTACAAATTTTTTAGAAAATTTCATCCCTTTGGAAAGAAAAGAAATGATTTATTTTAAAAAAAATTTATATCAACAATTGTGGGAAACTGATTTAATCGACTATGAGAGCCACATAGTGTTGTTATCCGCCATTTAATCGTGAAAATAAAAAGATTATGGAAACCTCAAATAAAAGAAAACAAAATTAAATGCAACACAAAAAATCATGGAACGGAAAGGGAAATAAACTTTTCTTGAAAAATTTGATTTTCTAAAAATGGTTTAAGCTTTTGATCATTTACTTAAAAAATATCACCATTTTTAGGATTTTCAATTTACACGGCTCCATAAGGATACACATTTTTGACAACATATGGGTATGTCCATCTTGATCGTAATTTTCCTAAGAATATGTGAATTCGAGAATTATAAAGCAAAACTTTTTCCCAATCTCAAACGATTTTCTAAAAATTGTTCTATCATGAAATGATTTGATTTTTGCTTTATAAATCCTTGAATCTCATCCACATCATTTCTAAGTTCATCAAGTTGCAATTTACGCAATTTGTTAGCATCATCCATGCTTGAATTAAAAGTTTTGATCGTCCAATAAGCTTTATGTTCCAATTCCACCGGCAAATCACAATGTTTTCCGTAAACCAACCTATAGGAAGACGTATTCAATGATATTTTAAAAGATGTTCGATATGCCCAAAGTGCATCATTAAGTCGCAGAGACCAATCTTTTCTATTTGGGTTAACAGTTTTTTTTCCAAAATTTGCTTTATCTCCCTATTAGCTAATTCAACTTGTCCATTTGTTTGAAGATGATAAGGAGTAGTTACTTTGTGAGTAATACCATATTTTTCTCATTAATTAAGCAAATGGTTTATTAATAAAGTGAGTTCCCCATCACTTATCATGGCTCGAGAAATTCCAAATCTATTAAAAATATTTTCTTTCAAAAATTTGATGATGATTTTATGATCATTTGTTCGACATAGAATTGCATCTATCTATTTGGAAACGTAATAAATTGCAACTAAAATGTACAAGTATCGAAACGACGGTGGAAAAGGTCCCATAAAATCAATTCCCCAACAGTCAAAGATTTCAATTTCAATGATAGGATTAAAATGCATCATGTTTATTTTTGAAATCGCATTCAATTCACATATCTTGTAGATTTTGTTGGTGTCTTTAAATAAAGTGGGCCAATAAAATCCACATTGCAATATTTTTGCAGTCGTTTTCTATGAAGAAAAATTTCCTCCGCATGCTTTTGAAAGACGAAATTTAATGACACTACTTACCTCATTGTCGGGTATGCAACGTCGAAAAATTTGATTTGGACAATAATTGAATAGATATGGATCATCCCAATAAAAGTTTTTTACCTCATTCAAAAATTTTCTTTTATCTTGGGAACTCCATTTCGGTGGCGTTTTTCTTGTCACAAGAAAATTTACTATGTTAGTAAACCAAGGTGTAGTAATGACTGAAAATAGATGTTCATCAGAAAAATTATCATCAATTGGTGTAATTTCACAAGATGATCTTGTTACTAGTCTCGGTAAATGATCAGCTACGACATTCTCGGTTCTTTTTTTATATTTGATTACAATGTCAAATTATTGGAGCAACAAAATCCATCGTATCAGTCATGGCTTTGCATCCTATTTGGTCAATAAATATCTAATAGCAGAATGATCAGTAAACACAATAGCAGTTGATCCAATCAAATAAGAACGAAATTTATCTAATGGAAATATTACAGCAAGTATTTTTTTTTTCAATTGTGGAATAATTCATTTGAGTATTGTTTAACGTTTTAATAGCATAATATATCACATAAGGATTACCATTTCTTCTCTAACCCAGTACTGCATCGCTGCATAATCACTTGTGTCGCACATGATTTAAAATGATAAAGACCAATCAGGAGGTTGTATGATAGGAGCTGATGTTAAATTTTGAATGATTTTATCAAAACCATTTTGACATTCTTGAGTCCACTCAAATGCAGTGTCTTTTGTTAAGAGGTTACAAATGGGTTTGGTGATTAAACTAAAGTCCTTTATAAACCTCCTATAAAATCCAGCATGTCCCAAAAATGAGCGAATTTCTTTAATGTTTTTTGGAGAGGTAAATTTGCAATGACATCAATTTTTTCTTTATCAAATTCAATTCCATGAGATGACACAACATGTCCCAAAACAATCCCATAAGTAATCATGTAATGACATTTTTCCTAATTTAAAATAAGTTCTTTTTTCTCACATATTTTTAAAACATTTTTCCAAATTTTCAAGACAATTATCAAATATATTCCCAAAAACAGTTAAATCATCCATGAAAATATCCAAATAATTTTCAACAATGTCGCTAAAAATGCTTAGTATACATATTTGAAATGTTGTTGGGGGTATTGCATAAACCAAATGGCATTTTTCTGAATGCAAATGTTCCAAAAGGACATGTGAATGTACTTTTATCTTGATCTTCGAATACAATGGGAATTTGATAATATCCTGAATATCCATCAAGAAAACAGTAGTAGGGATGACCTGCTATCCTTTCTAAAATTTGATCCAAAAATGATAATGAAAAAGGATATTTTCTAGTGACATCATTTAATTTTTTTAAAATCAATATACATCGCCAACTAGATGGGACTTGACTTATTAACAATTCACCTTTTTCATTTTTTATCAATGCGATGCCATATTTTTTTGGAACTACTTGTGTTGGGATTACCCACTTACTATCAGAAATATGGTAGATAATTCCAACATCGAGTAGTTTGAGAACTTCAGTTTTTACAACATCTTTCATGTGTGGATTTAATCTCCTTTGTGGTTGTGGAGATGTTTTTGCATTTCTTCTCAGTGAATTTTGGGAATGCAAATTATTGGATTAATGCCCTTGAGATCTGTTTGTGAGATCCCAAGAATAAACAATAGTTCAATAAATTTTAACATAGTTAATTAAACTTTTGATGGCACAATGTGACGCATTTTAAAGCTGTGAGGCCCTGGGTTAAAGTGGACAACATCACAAGTGGGCTGGGCCGTGACATTTGGTCAGAGCGAGGTTTGAGCTAGTGTGTGTGAACGTTGCACGCTCTGACGCGTTTAAAGCTATGAGGTCTCGGGCCAAAGCAGACAATATCACAAGTGGACAAGTAGGCTGGGCCGTGACATTTGGTATCAGAGCCAGTGTGTGGCGCCACACAATGTGACGCGTTTTAAAGCCATGAGGCCTCGGGCCAAACCCAATATCACAAGTGGCCTAGGCTGTGAAATTTTGTATCAGAGCGAGGTTTGAGCCAGTGTGGGGGCGCCGCATTAAGTGACGCGTTTTAAAGCCGTGAGGCCTCGGGCCAAAGCGGACAATATCACAAGTGTGCTGGGCCGTAACATTTGGTATCAGAGCCAGTGTTCAAGTGGCGCCGCACGATGTGATGCGTTTTAAAACGCTGAGGCCTTGGGCCAAAGCGGACAATATCACAAGTGGGCTGGGCAGTGACATTTGGTATCAGAGCGAGGTTTGAGCCAGCGTGTGTGAACGCCGCACATTGTGACGCGTTTAAAGCCGTGAAGTTGAAGTACATGTAAGGGATCTTGTTCATACTTTCTCAACATAGAAACATGAAACACATCGTGAATTTCAGATAAATATGATGGCAATGGCAATCGATAAGCAAGATCCCCAACTCGATCAAGGATCTCGTATGAACCAACATATCGAGGAGATAACTTCCCTTGCATGCCAAATCGAACCATGCCTCTAAAGGGAAATATTTTTAAAAATACTTTTTCACCTTTCTGGAATTCCAAGGGTCGTCTTCGTTTGTTTTCATAGATTGTTTGACGATCCTGGGAAGCTTTCATTCGCTGTCGAATCAACTGAACCTTATCATTCATTTCCTGTATCATTTCATGTCCAGTCATTTTCCTTTCACCAATTTCATCCCAGAATAACGGTGATCTACATCATCTCCCATATAGAGCTTCAAACGGTGCCACACCAATACTCATTTGAAAGCTACTATTAAAAGAAAATTCCATTAAGGGTAAGGTATCTTGGCATCCCATTCTGAAATCCATCACAATATCACATAACATATCTTCTAGCGTTTGAATTGTACTCTCAGTCTTGCCATCAGTTTGAGGATGATAAGCAGTACTCACAGCCAAACGCATACCCAATGTTATGTATAGATGAATGCTAAAGATTTTGGGACAAAATCTTTTAAGTGGGGAGAAATGTGAGACCCCGAGAATAAACAATAGTCCAATAAATTTTAACATAGTTAATTAAACTTTTGATGGCAAAATGTGACACGTTTTACAGCCGTGAGGCCTCGTGCAAAAGAGAACAATATCACAAGTGGGCTAGGCCATGACATTTGGTATCAGAGCGAGGTTTTAGCCAGTGTGTGAACGCCGCACATTGTGACGCGTTTAAAGCCGCGAGGCCTCAGGCCAAAGCGGACAATATCACAAGTGGGCTGGGCCATGACACTTTTAGTGTCCAACCAATTGCATTTTTATGTCTTTTAAACATATCGACTAATTTTTCTTCTTGATCACTTGCTAGTTTGGAAGAAATTATCACCGGATATGTTTAATCTTCTCCAAAGAATGCATACTTTAATTCTTCTGGCAAGGGTTTCAACTCCAATATGGGTGGTTCATTTTTGTTATCATATTTTGCCTCAAATTGTTTCTCTAATCCTTTTAACGAGTAATACCTGATAAAATCATCAAAATTAATATCTGTATTTTCTTTAATAGTATCAATTGAACAAATATTTAATTGGTCATGAGTACTCCCTTCTTGAATGTTTTCTTCGACAAGAGTTTGAATAAGATTTCCATCTTCACTTTCATCTCATTTGTCATGTGGTTGCTTACAAAGGTTAAAAACATTAAGCTTCAAGGTCATGTTATCAAATGACAGCTTCATTATTCCACTCCTGCAATTTATTAGAGCTATAGAAGTTGCTAAAAATGGACGACTCAAAATTACAGGAATTGCATTACAAGTTTCAATAGGTTTTGTATCTAAAATTATGAAATCTACAGGATATACAAAGTTATCAGCTTGGACCGGCACGTCTTCTACCAGACCTCTTGGCACTTTTAACTGATCTATCGGCAAGTAAAAGTGTTACCGAAGTAGGTTTTAACTCGCCTACATTGAGTTCTTCAAAAACTGAATATGGTAGTAAATTCACACTAGCTCCAAGATCAAGGAAGACTTTTTTAATTTTTCATTCTCCAATAATACATGAAATAGTATGACAACCAGGGTCTTTGTATTTCAAAGTATTATTATTTTGAATGATTGCAATTACTTGTTCGGCTAAAAATGCATCTTTTTCACATTTAATTTTCTTTTCAGAGTACATAAGCCTTTCAAAATTTTTGCATATGATGGTACCTACTTTATTGCATCTAATAAAGGAATATTAAATTTTACTTGTTTAAAAATATCATATATATCATAATTCAAATTTGATCTTTTTTGTATTTTTCAACGCATGAGGGAATGATGGTGACACTGTCTGTTGAACCTCCTCTTTGCAAGTTATGGGTTCCACTTCCTTACCCTTTGGAGTTTATTTATCATCATCTTCACAAGGTTCAAGAATGGATTTTTCCACAACCTTACCACTGCGAAGGGTAATAACAGATTTTACCTGATCCATCGGTTGAGTTCCAGAAGTTCCAGTTTATTAATGATGATCCTTGGGATTAGGCTGTGGTTGTGAACAAAATTTACCTTTTTCATGAACATGAAGTGCAGATGCAAATTTAGCAAACGTATCTTTCAAATCTGTCATGGTTTGAGCAGTTTGAGTATTGATAGACTCTTGCTTTGCAATGAAAGAATTCAATGTATCTTCTAAATTCCTTTTAGGTGGAGGAACATAATGTGCATAATTTTGAAAATTTCATTCATTTTGGAAAAGTGGTAGTGAAATTTTTGCAACATTATCATTCCTCCAACTAAAATTTGGATGATTTCGCCAACCTAGATTGTAACTTGGTTCAAAATTTGGCCTTTCGAAATTGTTCAAAACATTGGCTTGTTCATGGAGACATTATTTAAAAGAGGGAAAAGTGGGACAATCTTTTGTAGAATGATCACTTGTATCATAGATGTGACACACAGTTTCTTGAACAGATTTTAATTGACCGTTCTTTTTCAATTCAAGTGCATCAACCTTTCTTGCTAAAGAGGTAAATCTGGCTTGGAGATTATGTTTTTCCTTGAGGGTGTACATACATCCACCAGATGTGGGAGATTGAATCTTGTTTGATAGTTCGATTGTAGTGTCCCAATTTTGAGCATTTTCAGCTAATGAATCGAGGTACTCAATTGGCTCATTTGGATCTTTATCTTCAAATGTATCATTACACATAAATTCAACAATTTGCCTATCTTTAGGTGTTAAGCCTTAATAAAATTGAGAAACGACTCTCAAAATTTCAAAATCATGATATGGAAAAATATTAAGCAATTCTTTATATTTATCCCAGCACTGATAAAAAGTTTCTCTTTTTTTTTGAGTGAAAGTGATTATTTGCCTTTTAAATAATTTGTTCTATGTGATAGAAAAAAAAATTTAAAAATGTTGTTGCAATTCATCTCAAGTTCAAATAGATCCTGGTATAAGATTTTGTAGCCAAGTTTTAGATTTTTCTTTTAAAGAAAAAGGAAAAATCTTATGTCGAATGTGTTCATGCTATAATTTAGATCATTATATGTGTTGCACACTTCTTCAAACTCTCATAAATGCATATATGGATTTTCAGAATCTAATCCATGAAAGTTGGATCAAAGTTGAATAATACTAGGCTTAAAATTGAAATGAGATGCATCAGGGGGAAAAACTAGACATGAAGGTGCACTAGTGCGTGTAGGATTCATGTGATCTCAAAGTATTCTTCGTCTATCATGATCATGTTGAGATTAAATTTCATCTTCATTTTCTTGGATGGGTTCTTCCGCCATGTTTTGTGAAAATAAAGGACTATTTTGAATGAGTCGACCACTAAGTGTACACGACAAAATGCTCATGCAAATGCAAAAGAATAAAAATAGACAAAAGCAATAAAAATTCAAAGAAAGAAAAATAAACTATAAACATAATTAAATAGACTTAAAATTAAATTATACTTCCCCGGCAACGACGCCAAAAACTTGATAAGACTTTGATTGTTGCACTCCCAAGAGCAGATTGTCCACAAGTAGTATAATTTGGTGAGTCCGAATATTGTATCCGTAGGGAAGCTAATGTAATTACAAGTCCACTACAATGTCTTTTTTATTTGTTTGTTTTTATTGAAATACACTTAATAAAATAGTTTCAATATATTAAATAATAATATTTACATCATGTTATATATTTTTATCTTATAAGTATACAATATATACCAAAATTTATAAATGTTGTCAAGTATTTATTGTGCTATATATATTTTTGTAAACAATAAATCAAGGTTCCATCTTTAAATGGTAAACAAACATTTAAATGGTACCAAGAAATTAATATTATGATATATTCATATAAAATAAATCAAGGCATCCACTTTAAATGGTTGGTGTTGAAACATTTCATGTTCGCAATCTTTATTTTGATGATAACAGAACTTGTTATTTTGTTTCTAATGATTTACCTCAGTGCGCAGATAGATGGAACTGATCAGGCTTTGAACTTATCAGTTGTCGAGCCAAAACTGGAGCTGAGTTCAGTTACGAGCTGTCAAAATCGAAAACTGAAGACGCCCAACTGATTGCACAAACTGAACCAGTCAAACTGAAATGTAAACGAGCAGCACAAATGATTGTCCAGCTGATAGGTGGTTCAGTAGAAGACCTTCAGAAGCCCGGTCAGCTGATGAAGAACCCAGCTGACAAGTTCAACTGAAAGAGTGAAATCAGTTCAACTGACGAGTCAACTGATTTCACCAGCCCAACTGAAGATCAGTTCATATGACCAGTTAGGTTGCATCAGTTGTGATTCAATCACTTGCAGATCTAGATAAGTTTACCTAAATGGATTCCAGCTACGCACAAATATACAAAAGTTATTGTACGATCAAAGGTACAATAATGGTCGTTGCAGCAAAGATTAAAGACAAAATGTTCCAGCATAGATTTAGGAAAAGTCGAGACACGAATCTTAAGGAACACATTCAAGCTGCAACTGATACAATTATCGAGTCTCACTGTACGATCATTTTCCCGCCTATAAATAGAAGATCAGTGAAGACCAATAGCGAATTGACAAGAGAGTGGAATAACAAGAAAAATGGCACACCTATTTCATATCAGCTTTGTAGAAGCAATCAGCCCAGAAAGAACACTTCATCATGTTATCAGCTTAGTTTAGAAGCACAACTCCCTCAGTGTGTGAGAACAATTTTGTGCTGTACACAGTGATCAGCTCTCAAACACACACACACACACACCACTACTCATATAAAGTCTTGCACAAAGAAAATTAAATTGTGTATGTAGTATTTTATACATAGACGTTAAACAAGTGTTGACCGGAAGGTGCTGCCTTCAGTCTAGTCTAAGAGTCTAGTTAGGCGGTGGGTAAGTCATAAGCTGGGTGGGTTATTACACTTTTGTAATTAATCAAAGTTTTCTAGTGGATCCTACCCGAGGTGGTAGAAGTGTGACGTAGGAGCAGTTGAAGTCTCGGAATATCCATAAACATATCTTGTATATTTAACTCTTTAACTATTGTTTTCAAACTGATTTGATCAGTAAGAGCATCCTTCGGTTCAGTTTTTCACCATAACTGAACTAATATATGTCACAACTGATTCTCGATACTTTCAGTTATTCAGTTACACATGATATAAATATATCAGTATTTCTTACAAAAGGATTAATTCGAGTGTTTTCCGCTTGATTTAATATCAAACTCTATTTAATTCATCGGTGTAAATATTCTTAGAACACGAGCTATTGCAGCTCATGGAGAATATTGTGTTTGAAACACCTCAAGGTGCCCAACACACAATCTTTCAGTCGGTGATACTAAACTAACATTTAAATGGTTCCAAGAATTTAGTGTAACATATAGCAACAATAAATCAAAACTCCCACTTATAAGTAGTGTATAATAATGCTTAAAGAAATAAATATAACATAAACAATAAATAATGATTAAATAATATAAAACATAGATTATTACCTTTTAATAACCTTATTATCATACCATGATTTCACCTTTTCATTTCAAATTTCGAAGTTAGTTACTCATTATTCACAGTGTAAAACTTTGAATATGAAATTAACATGCTAAATATATTTAAATTAAGAAATAAAAGAAAACAAAGAGAGAAATATTATGAACTCAAAGGTTTGTTCTAAAATGAGGGATATCTCAATACATTACAATATACCCCTATTTATAGCCAAATTTGGGGAGACAATCATAAATAAAATATTATTTTGTACACATAAGTCTTCATTGGTGTTTCAAAAAATTATGTCATCATACACATCATATTTTAAAATCTTCTCATCTGAGTTTGCTTTTCCACATAAACAAAACATGTAGATAATTGAGTTGTTTGAATTGTGGTATTTTTTTTACCGGTTGACTTAGTAATTTGAGAGAGATGGTCAAAATGCTAGAGCATGGTAAAACTGCCACTCCTTCGGTAAATTTATTTGTTGCTTAATTTGATCCCAATTGTGAAAAGATTTTTATCTCATGCTTGCCACCAATATAATTTTAGATATTAAAACCAATTTTCTGTGTGTCCAAGAATCATCTTAATCCCATTTGCAAAGTCAAGGTTGTTCTTGTTTTATCAAACCTGCAAAAATTGTAAAAACTTATAATCACTCAACCACTTATATTTTATACAATTTATTATAAAACATATAATATTTAAACATTTAATAAAACAAAACCTATAAATTCACATTATAAAACATTTAATTAATGTGCAATTTTTTCTGTTTATCACATAACTAATGAACAAAATTCAATTAAAGAAAATTGAACACATATATGTTGATATGATGCGATATGTATACATTTATGCTTTGACATGTCATGTTTTTGCTTACAATTTTAAGATCATGAAATGTATGTGAATTACAGTATTTTTCGCTGTTGCATGTTATGTATATGTACTTGTTATAACAATTCAGGTGTGTTGAGTCTTTAGACTCACTTCAGTTCGTGCCCCTAATTGCGAACGATGCCAGGGAAAAGTTGAGGCACTTCCTTGATGGTTTACGACCAATCTTGCGCTGTGATGTTCCAGTGACTGGTCCTACTATCTATGTCATTGTTGTATCCAGATCCTTGGCGGCTGAGCAGTACCAGAAAGACATTGAGAATGACAGGTAGGGTAAGAGGCCCTATCAGGTGCCCCAGCAGCAGCAGAAGCAATTCAAGAAGCCTTTCCAGGGACAGCAGGAAAGGAGATTCAAGGACCGCCCAAAGGCAAAAGACTTATGTCGTAAAAGAAGGATACTCGGAAGCCTGGTGAGTACCCATCGTGCCTGAAATGCAACCGTCAACATATGGGGCAGTGTTATGGGGTTTGGGCAAATGCTTCAAGTGAGGAGCCAGTGACCACATTCTAAAGGACTGCCCGCAATGGAGGCAGCAAACCAAGGAGAGAGTGTTCGCCATGCATGCCGAGGAGGCGAACCTAGACACGACTTTACTGACTAGTAACCTATTTAATTCAGCACATTATTTATTTTTTTGTCATGCATGCTTCAAATTTTTTTACATGGGTATAAAAGTATGTTGCTTTCATATTTTGGAGACTTTTGATAGAAATTTCCAACTATGCATGGGGTTAAGATTAGTATTTTGGGGTGTAAGTTTATGTGTTGTGCTAACGTCCTTCAGGAAATATCTTCATAAAGAGAGTATGTTGGAAACCAAATTTCGGAGTTTGACAAACTGAAGAAATTAACTGAACTATGAGACAACTAAACATTTAACAACTGAAAGCAGCTGAACAAATGAAGAAAACTGATCAGATGGAAACCGATCAGTTAATATACTCAGCCGCAAACATATCTCAACTGAATGGTTCTCGGGAAAGAACAATCAACCGACAAAAGGACATAGTAAACAACAAATGAATATGGAAAGCCACACCTCAATCATTACAGCATAGAACAACGTATTTCAGCTATTGCAATTAAGACGCCGTATGACAATCAATGAAGAGAACATTGCCCAACAAATTATGAAGTGGCAATCAACGGATACTAGAATTCAAATTTATATCGAAGTGACCGTTGAAAGAGAAGTATAAATATGACTGAAGAACAGCAGAAGAAGTACAGAGAGACGATTACTCAATCTTAAGCTTGCTGTTACTCTGTCAAAATCTTAGCTCACTTTCATTTGAATTACTTGTAGCAATCAAGGCTACAATCTGAGCTTGTTAGCACTCTCTATGTAAGGTCCAAAAATTTAGACGACGTAATCCAACTGCATGCAAATCTAGAAATTTTGAAAAAATGAGTATTTTATTCTAATTACTATTAAATTATGTGACGAACATGCTTATTATGATTTTATTGTCATTGTTGCATGAAAATACATTTTTTTAAAGGTTTATTCAGGTGACGATCGAGGAACGGAGACCGGGGGCTGTATTATGTGGAAAAAAATGTTTTAATTAAATAATTAATTTTAATTATTTAATTTAGGGGAGTTGTTTCTTATTCTTTTTAAAATAAAGAATTTTGAGGTGATTTAATACGCCGGGACTAATTTTATCGGTATTAGAATTTTTAACAAAAACTCGATCTTTTAGCAGTCCGACTATTTAATTCACTAATTTATTTTATTATGAAAACTTTTTTTAAATTTTATTTAGGCCTAGCTTGCACTAGTGGGCTTAATTAAATTTATCTAGCCTTAAGCCTAATTATCTTTGAGCTAGCTTATAAATAAAAGTGAGATTAACCTAAACCTATTCACTCTCACTCACTTTCACGCCGCCGAGAATTAGACAAGAAAGAAAAGAGATTTCTCTCGGCAGCTTCATCTCTCGGCGTGAGTTTGTGGCTTGTTCTTCACGGTTTGTGTGCGTATAGCCTCGGTTCCTCTCCGTTCATCGTCGTCGTCGGTATATCGTGCGTATATTACGTAAAGGCACGCTAACATCTTCCCTTTTCTCATCCAATACATCATATATCGATCGCTGAAATGCATGTGTACAAATTGTGAAGTTTTATTACGGTTTTTACGTATTCGTGTTGCGATCTAACATGTTCTTGTATCGATTCATGTCATGCTTGTTTTAGGGGACTGCCATGGTGTTACTTGTTGTCTAGATAATGTTTTCGGGGCAAGACACAACCTCTTGAACGCACCACAACCAGTAGAAACAGAAAATAACCGAGGGAACCATAGGCAGTGGGTTGATGTCTTGAGTGTTGGGGTTCGGGTTCCATGAGGGGGTGGCGGGCTTCGCCTAGGCAGGGGCCAGGGCTCGGCCAGGGGCTGTTCTTGGTCCAGGGAGGGTCCTAGCCATGCTAGGATTCAGTCTGAACAGCAGGGAGGAGTCCTTGCAAGCAAGGACTCCCACCCGTGAAGGGCACAAACCTGTGCAGTTTTCGTGAATCAGTCCAGGGGTGAGGGCTCGGTCCAGGGTTCAAGGGCTGGGCTGGGACGAGTCTTTAGGGTCTTAGGAAGGTGTGGGGGTGACTGGTTGGGGGCCTGGACTCGTGGGCTGGGTCCTGGAAGCAAACCAAAGAAACCTGCCACACTAGAACTCTCGGCCAACATAGGGTATTGTTGAAGGCTCACGTTTTCTTGGTGTGGGTCAGGGTCTTGGCAATTTTTAGTGACCAGTAGGCTAAACAAACATGTTGGGCACCTTTGGGCTCGGTTTGGTTCGGGGGTAACTCGATAAAATTAGGAGATGGCTCGGGGTTGAAATTCGAGTGTCAAAATGAGTTTTAAAAATAAAGAAAATTGGAAAACGGCTCACGAGGGTCGGGTCATGGTCCATAAAAGCTAAAATAATATAAAAAGACTAAATTTAGAATTTAGGAATTTTATATTAAAGTTTGGTATTTTTCGGGATTAAAACACCGTTAAAATATCTATTAAAAGATAAATTGAAAAGTCTAAGTTTTAAGCCAAATAAAATTACGAGAAAATTCTTATAAGCTTAAATATTTATTTGGGACATGTTAGAGTCATGAAATCAAGAAAATAGTCGATTTTTGTAAAAAGTCGAGTCCAGGGGTAAAACGGTCTTTTTACACCTAAAATTAGTAACGGTCATGGCAGTGCCCTAAATGCAGTTTTTATGTTATTATGTGAATTTTTAAATGCTTATGAATTGTTCATGATTTATTTATGATTTATTCATGATTTATTTTAAATGTCCATGAAATTTTATAATTAAAATTGACATTTAAAATACATGGTGCATGCTTGGTTTCAAAGGAAAATATATTCATGCATAATTTTATAAGGTGATGAAAACATGAAAAATATTGAGGAAAGTGAAGTAATTGTGACTATGAGGAATTCAGGATTCAAGTTTATGATCAAGATTAGGCCAAGGCTCAGTTGACGATCTTGTGTCACTGATGTCCCCGCCGCCCAGTACTGTGGTTTCACGTAGATGGTACCATCGTCATGTCATGTCATGTCACGTCAGGAAAGTCACAATTAACGATCTGAATTCAATCAAGAAAAATATAATGTTATGATCATGAAAAGATTCACGTCATGTTATCACGTCATGTTATTATATCATGTTATCATGTCATGTTAAGCTCAAGGAAAGAGGTAAAGGTTCATGTTCCTGTTATGCATTTAATGAAAATATTTACGAAAATGTTCATGCTCAAGTTTATGCATTTTCATGAAAGGCTATTTTAAGTACAAGTAATTTCACTGCTGCATGTGATTTTATACACGTATTACTCGTTACAAAGATTTGGTGTGTTGAGTCTTTAGACTCACTAGGTGTGTTGGATGCAGGTGATGTTGAGGGAGGGCTTGACGTATGAGATGACTGGACTGAAGGTGCACACAACCCGAGGACCAGCGCTTCTATTGTTTTTCCGCACTCATGATATTGATTATGATTTTACGTTAAAGGATTTTTAAACCATTTATTTATGCCTTAGAGTGGTTTTGGAGAGGAAAATACGTTTTCCCGGTTATTGTTTTTTAGGTTCGGTAACTCATGCGATTATTTTGATTTATGACGATTGCAATTGATTTTTAAATGCTAGCTAGCGAATGTTCTAGATCATGGACAAAAATATTTTATTAAAATATTTTACAAGGACCGAAAAAAAAAAAAAAAATTTCTAGTACTTTTTAAACACAAGAGCATGGGACGTTTCAGTTGGTATCAGAGCCGTGGTTCCTGTATAGGGTTGTGCCACCGTCAGCGCCGGAAAGATCAGTCGTCAAGCCCCCAGTTTGTAAGTTTTTACATGCTATACATGATTCAATATGATGTTACCTGCATGATTACGTGAATGATATGCTTACACCCCATGTTTACGAGTTTTATGATTATTATGCCTTATATGCTTATAATTGCTAAATAAATCGATATGTCACATGATTAGAAAACATAGATTTAATTGCATGTTGGTTACGTTAGATTTTGGAAAAATGTTCAGATAAAATGCCTCCACGTCGTGCCCCTGCCAGTGGAAACCAAGAGGAAAACAGCGTTAACCATCAAGGAAATAACCAAGGGAATGGACCACCACCACCACCACCAGATGCTGCTACTCGAGCTCTTGAGGGAATGGCTCGTTTATTTGAGCAACAATTACAGCAGCAGCAGTTGCAGCAGCAGCAGCTGCAGTTGCAGTTACAGCAGTTACAGCAGCAGCAGGTCCAGCAGGCTCCCAGGCCAGCGCATGATATTTATGATCAGTTCCGGAGGCTAGGGCCAAAGGAATTTTCTGGCACCACTGATCCATTTGCTGCTGAGAGCTGGATACGTTCTTTGGAGGTACATTTTCGCTATCTGAATATGGGTGATGCCGACCGTGTGAGGTGCACCACCTACTTGTTAAGGGATGATGCTTCACTGTGGTGGGAAGGGGTCGAGCATAGTGTTAACCTTGCTACTATTACTTGGCCTCAATTCAAAGACATTTTCTATGAGAAGTATTTTACGGCGGATGCTAGAGGCCGACTGAAGAGAGAGTTTATGAGCCTCCGTCAGGGAGACTTGTCTGTTGCAGATTATGTGAAGAAATTCGATCGGGGTTGTCACTTTGTACCCCTTATTGCTAGAGACCCAGCAGAAAAGCTTAGGCACTTTATGGATGGTCTCCGCCCTACTCTGCGTAACAATGTTATGATGATGAATCCAGTGGATTATGCTGCTGCCACTGCATATGCCTTCAGGTCTGAGCAATCTTTGAGGGAGATTGATTTTGAAATTCAGCGTAAAAGACAACAGCACAATAATATCAGTCAGCCAAACAAGAGGCAGAATTCAGGTCCATCTAGACCTCAAGGGCCTCAAAAGCCCCAGGGTCAAAACAGGAATCGAGGACAGCAGAGGCCACAAAATCAAGGAGCACCACCGCCTGCTGAGAGGCCACTGTGCAAGGAATGTAACCGACCGCATGCGAGCAAGTGTGAATGGGGTTCCTACAAGTGTTTCTATTGCAAAGAGAGTGGGCACAAGGCTATTGATTGCCCAAAGAAGAAGGCACCTACAGCAGGACGAGTTTATGTTATGAATGCTGAAGAAGCTGAGGAGGAAGCAGACACTACTCTTATCACAGGTAACTTAGTCATTTAACATTTTTATATTGCCTATTCTTGCATGAAATGTTAAATTGGTTACTAGAATTGATTTGGGAAGCAAGACTTGACTTAGTGGAACTTAGGTTGCATGTTCTATTTAGATGGGTTTAAGTTATAATTTTTAGGCAATTTCCGATTTTAGAGGGTTGATTGTGCAAATTCGGAAACTTAAGGACTAGAATTCAAGAAAGGCGAAAATGTGAGGGCTAAGATACAATTTTCATGAAATGCTTAAGCTCAACATGTAATCTTCTTATGAATTTGGGAAATTAATAATAGTTAAATCCTTAAGTTTCAACTCGAAAAGATTTTAAGGACATCTTTCACCGCAGGGAGGATTATCATTCTAGGTGTAGCTACCTATGCATTGCTAGATTCAGGAGCTACACATTCCTTCATATCTGAAACCTTCGTCGAAAGACTGAATATTACTCCTCAAGATATGGGTTTGGGTTTCAAAGTTTCGATTCCATCCGGTGAACAGATGCTCACGTCAAAAATTGTCAAGGGTCTGGAGCTTCGTTTATTCAAAGATGTAGTTCGGGCAGATCTCATTGTGCTCCCTATGCCCGAATTCGATATTATACTTGGGATGGATTGGTTATCAGTGAATGGAGCTTCGATTGATTTCAGGCAGCGATCAGTGTCTATCCGACCGCCTAGTGGTAAACCATTTGTTTTTGAGGCGGCAAGGAACAAGCAAATGCCGCACATTATCTCCTGCTTATGTGCGAGGAAGCTTATTAAGCGAGGATGCTCAGCTTACCTAGCATGTGTCACTACTGCACATGAGCCTACCAGCCAGCAGCTTGAGGATGTTGATATTGTGAGAGAATTCCCTAGCGTCTTTCCCGAAGACGTATCTGGCATTCCGCCTGATCGTGAAGTGGAATTCTCCATTGATCTAATGCCGGGCACGGTTCCTATATCAAAAGCACCCTATCGTCTAGCACCTGCAGAAATGAAAGAATTGAAAGATCAGATACAGGACTTGTTAGACAAGGGTTTCATTCGCCCCAGTTACTTTCCATGGGGCGCACCGGTATTATTTGTGAAGAAGAAGGATGGTAGTATGCGTCTTTGCATCGATTATCGAGAACTCAACAGGGTCACTATCAAAAATAAGTATCCACTGCCAAGAATCGAGGATTTATTTGACCAGTTGCAAGGAGCATCGGTTTTCTCTAAGATTGATCTGCGTTCGGGATACCATCAGTTGAAAGTGAAAGAAGCAGATGTCCATAAGACAGCATTCCGAACTAGATATGGGCACTATGAGTTTATGGTCATGCCATTCGGGTTGACCAATGCGCCAGCGATCTTCATGGATCTCATGAATCGCGTATTTCAGCCGTACCTGGATCAGTTTATTATTGTCTTCATCGACGACATATTGATCTATTCCAAGAGCAGAGAGGAGCATAGCCGCCATCTGAGAACCGCACTGCAAGTACTGTTAGACAGGAAGCTTTTTGCAAAATTCAGCAAGTGCGAGTTTTGGCTTGATAGAGTGGCATTTTTAGGCCACATCATTTCCAGCAGTGGAGTGGAAGTTGATCCGAGTAAGGTAGAGGCAGTGAAAGAGTGGCCAGTGCCGAAGAGTGTCACCGAGATCCGCAGTTTCTTGGGACTAGCTGGCTATTATCGCAAGTTCATTCAGGGGTTCTCATCTATAGCGGTACCCATGACCGCCTTGACAAAGAAGAATGCAAAGTTTGTATGGGGACCCGAGTGTCAAGACAGTTTTGACAAGTTGAAGCAAGCCTTGATATCCGCGCCGGTGTTATCTATGCCATCGGGGCAAGGGGAGTATGTTCTTTACACCGACGCTTCTAAGCTTGGTTTGGGTGCAGTTCTGATGCAAAACGACCGAGTTATTGCCTATGCATCGCGACAGTTGAAGATTCATGAAAAGAACTACCCTACGCATGATCTTGAGCTTGCAGCAGTAGTCTTCGCACTGAAAATTTGGAGACACTACCTTTATGGGGAGAAGTGCAAGATATTCACTGATCATAAGAGTTTGAAGTACTTCTTCACCCAAAAGGAGTTGAACATGAGACAACGCAGATGGCTCGAGTTAGTGAAGGATTATGACTGTGAAATTAGCTACCATCCGGGAAAAGCTAATGTTGTGGCAGATGCGTTGAGTAGAAAAGCTGCAGTTATTACTCAATTATCTCTTCAGAGACCGTTGCAGTCCGAGATACAGCGGTTTGAGCTTACAGTCTATGCCAGGGGCGAGGCCCCTAATCTTGCCACACTCTCAGTACAGTCGACTTTGAGGGATAGAATCCGAGAGAGTCAGTCCACTGATGAACAGTTGCAAAAGTGGAGAGGTAGAGATGAGGCCAAGGGCCGGAACTTGTATTCAGTGGTGGATGGTTTAGTTCGCTATCGAGATCGCCTATGGGTTCCTAGCGACAATTCTTTGAGAGAGCTTATTATGAAGGAAGCCCATGACTCGCCATATTCCATTCACCCGGGAACTACGAAAATGTTCAAGGACTTGCAGTTGTTATATTTGTGGCCAGGGATGAAGAGGGACATCTTGAGGTTTGTATCCGAGTGTTTGACTTGTCAGCAAGTCAAGGCAGAGCATCAGCGACCGGCAGGGAAATTGAAACCACTCCCTATTCCCGAGTGGAAATGGGAAAACATCACTATGGACTTTGTAGTGGGACTGCCGAAGACGGTTAAGGGTTTGAATGCCATTTGGGTGATAGTTGATCGTCTTACGAAATCAGCTCATTTTCTGCCTATTAAGACGACATTCACCATGGTTCAGTTTACAGAGTTGTATATTCGAGAGGTAGTTCGCCTGCATGGGATTTCAGTTTCTATTGTTTCTGACAGGGATCCGAGATTCACGTCCTCTTTCTGGAAAAGTCTGCATGCAACGATGGGGACCAAGCTACTGTTCAGTACAGCGTTCCACCCTCAAACCGATGGTCAGTCGGAGAGAGTTATTCAGACTTTGGAGGACCTTCTGCGAGCTTGTGTTATCGATTTCCAAGGCAGTTGGGAATCGAGGTTACCTCTAGTGGAGTTCGCCTACAATAACAGCTTCCAATCATCAATTGGGATGGCTCCTTTTGAGGCACTCTATGGAAGGAGATGTAGATCTCCTATTCATTGGGACGAGGTTGGAGAAAGAAGGGTTCTTGGTCCGGATGTTATTGAAGAGACAGCGGAGTTGGTAGTCAAAATTCGTGAGAGAATGAAGACTGCACAAAGCCAACAGAAGAGTTATGCGGACAAAAGGCGAAGGGACTTAGAGTTTGCAGTGGGCGACCACGTATTCGTGAAAATAGCACCTATGAAGGGTGTTATGCGCTTTGGCAGGAAATGCAAGCTTAGTCCAAGGTTTATAGGTCCGTTTGAGATATTGGAGAGGATTGGGACACTAGCCTATAGAGTGGCGTTGCCACCAGCGCTTTCAGGAGTTCACAACGTGTTCCATGTTTCTATGCTTCGAAAGTACATGTCTAACCCATCACATGTACTTAATTATGAGCCTCTTCAATTAACTCCTCATATGACATACGAGGAAAGACCTGTCCAGATCTTAGCACGTCAAGAGAGAAGACTGCGTAATAAAGTCATTCCAATGGTCAAGGTCAAGTGGCTGAATCACTCGGAAGAGGAAGCTACTTGGGAAACCGAGAGGGACTTGTTGAGTCGCTATCCAGATTTGTTCGGTAAGTTCTAAATTTCGAGGACGAAATTTTATTTAAGGGGGGGGGGGGGGAGAATTGTAAGGTCCAAAAATTTAGACGACGTAATCCAACTGCATGCAAATCTAGAAATTTTGAAAAAATGAGTATTTTATTCTAATTACTATTAAATTATGTGACGAACATGCTTATTATGATTTTATTGTCATTGTTGCATGAAAATAAATTTTTTTAAAGGTTTATTCAGGTGACGATCGAGGAACGGAGACCGGGGGCTGTATTATGTGGAAAAAAATGTTTTAATTAAATAATTAATTTTAATTATTTAATTTAGCGGAGTTGTTTCTTATTCTTTTTAAAATCAAGAATTTTGAGGTGATTTAATACGCCGGGACTAATTTTATCGGTATTAGAATTTTTAACAAAAACTCGATCTTCTAGCAGTCCGGCTATTTAATTCACTAATTTATTTTATTATGAAAACTTTTTTTAAATTTTATTTAGGCCTAGCTTGCACTAGTGGGCTTAATTAAATTTATCTAGCCTTTAGCCTAATTATCTTTGAGCTAGCTTATAAATAAAAGTGAGATTAACCTAAACCTATTCACTCTCACTCACTTTCACGCCGCCGAGAATTAGACAAGAAAGAAAAGAGATTTCTCTCGGCAGCTTCATCTCTCGGCGTGAGTTTGTGGCTTGTTCTTCACGGTTTGTGTGCGTATAGCCTCGGTTCCTCTCCGTTCATCGTCGTCGTCGGTATATCGTGCGTATATTACGCAAAGGCACGCTAACATCTTCCCTTTTCTCATCCAATACATCATATATCGATCGCTGAAATGCATGTGTACAAATTGTGAAGTTTTATTACGGTTTTTACGTATTCGTGTTGCGATCTAACATGTTCTTGTATCGATTCATGTCATGCTTGTTTTAGGGGACTGCCATGGTGTTACTTGTTGTCTAGATAATGTTTTCGGGGCAAGGCACAACCTCTTGAACGCACCACAACCAGCAGAAACAGAAAATAACCGAGGGAACCATAGGCAGTGGGTTGCTGTCTTGAGTGTTGGGGTTCGGGTTCCATGAGGGGGTGGCGGGCTTCGCCTAGGCAGGGGCCAGGGCTCGGCCAGGGGCTGTTCTTGGTCCAGGGAGGGTCCTAGCCATGCTAGGATTCAGTCTGAACAGCAGGGAGGAGTCCTTGCAAGCAAGGACTCCCACCCGTGAAGGGCACAAACCTGTGCAGTTTTCGTGAATCAGTCCAGGGGTGAGGGCTCGGTCCAGGGTTCAAGGGCTGGGCTGGGACGAGTCTTTAGGGTCTTAGGAAGGTGTGGGGGTGACTGGTTGGGGGCCTGGGCTCGTGGGCTGGGTCCTGGAAGCAAACCAAAGAAACCTGCCACACTAGAACTCTCGGCCAGCATAGGGTATTGTTGAAGGCTCACGTTTTCTTGGTGTGGGTCAGGGTCTTGGCAATTTTTAGTGACCAGTAGGCTAAACAAACATGTTGGGCACCTTTGGGCTCGGTTTGGTTCGGGGGTAACTCGATAAAATTAGGAGATGGCTCGGGGTTGAAATTCGAGTGTCAAAATGAGTTTTAAAAATAAAGAAAATTGGAAAACGGCTCACGAGGGTCGGGTCGTGGTCCATAAAAGCTAAAATAATATAAAAAGACTAAATTTAGAATTTAGGAATTTTATATTAAAGTTTGGTATTTTTCGGGATTAAAACACCGTTAAAATATCTATTAAAAGATAAATTGAAAAGTCTAAGTTTTAAGCCAAATAAAATTACGAGAAAATTCTTATAAGCTTAAATATTTATTTGGGACATGTTAGAGTCATGAAATCAAGAAAATAGTCGATTTTTGTAAAAAGTCGAGTCCAGGGGTAAAACGGTCTTTTTACACCTAAAATTAGTAACGGTCATGGCAGTGCCCTAAATGCAGTTTTTATGTTATTATGTGAATTTTTAAATGCTTATGAATTGTTCATGATTTATTTATGATTTATTCATGATTTATTTTAAATGTCCATGAAATTTTATAATTAAAATTGACATTTAAAATACATGGTGCATGCTTGGTTTCAAAGGAAAATATATTCATGCATAATTTTATAAGGTGATGAAAACATGAAAAATATTGAGGAAAGTGAAGTAATTGTGACTATGAGGAATTCAGGATTCAAGTTTATGATCAAGATTAGGCCAAGGCTCAGTTGACGATCTTGTGTCGCTGATGTCCCCGTCGCCCAGTACTGTGGTTTCACGTAGATGGTACCATCGTCATGTCATGTCATGTCATGTCAGGAAAGTCACAATTAACGATCTGAATTCAATCAAGAAAAATATACTGTTATGATCATGAAAAGATTCACGTCATGTTATCACGTCATGTTATTATATCATGTTATCATGTCATGTTAAGCTCAAGGAAAGAGGTAAAGGTTCATGTTCCTGTTATGCATTTAATGAAAATATTTACGAAAATGTTCATGCTCAAGTTTATGCATTTTCATGAAAGGCTATTTTAAGTACAAGTAATTTCACTGCTGCATGTGATTTTATACACGTATTACTCGTTACAAAGATTTGGTGTGTTGAGTCTTTAGACTCACTAGGTGTGTTGGATGCAGGTGATGTTGAGGGAGGGCTTGACGTATGAGATGACTGGACTGAAGGTGCACACAACCCGAGGACCAGCGCTTCTATTGTTTTTCCGCACTCATGATATTGATTATGATTTTACGTTAAAGGATTTTTAAACCATTTATTTATGCCTTATAGTGGTTTTGGAGAGGAAAATACGTTTTCCCGGTTATTGCTTTTTAGGTTCGGTAACTCATGCGATTATTTTGATTTATGACGATTGCAATTGATTTTTAAATGCTAGCTAGCGAATGTTCTAGATCATGGACAAAAATATTTTATTAAAATATTTTACAAGGACCGAAAAAAAAAAAAAAAAAAATTTTCTAGTACTTTTTAAACACAAGAGCATGGGACGTTTCACTCTAAAAGCTGTTAGATTCAATTGTGTTAATATATGTTACGTACTGATAATATTGTGTAGAACTAAGAGTTTCAGTTTTGGCAGTTGTAAGTCTAAACTGAAGTGGGTCTGTACAAGTGTTGTACTTTATAAAAGTATTTTAGTGAATATCCTATCCTTGTGATAGAAGGGGTGACGTAGGAGTAATTAAATTCTCCGAACATCCAGAAACAACTCTTGCATATTTATTTCAGTTTCGTATTCTATCTCTCAGTCAGTTACTTTCTGCAACTACTCCAGTTTAACTGATTGTTATTGACCAACAAGATTCCGAGATTCAGTTTGTCACTAAACTGAACTCAAGTATCATTAAAGAACAAATTTTAAGTGTGAGTGTTTATTCAACCCTCCCTTCTAAACACTCTTGTTACGACAACCGATCCTATCAAGTGGTATCAGAGCCGTTGAATCTTGTTCTTGAATACTTCTGATCTATAAATCTGCTAGCATGACTTCATTCAATAAAATTCCTATGTTCTCGAGGGAAGATTTCGATGACTGGAAAATCAGAATGCAGGCTCACTTAGCTGCACAAGATGATGATATGTGGTATGTCATAACAGACGGGCCCATGAAGATTCTAAAAGCAAACACAGCAATAGCCATAACTGAAGGGGCACCACAGAGAATTCAAAAGCCCAGAGAAGAGTGGACAACTGAAGACAAAAGGAAAGCTAATCTTGACAATGTGGCCAAAGATACTCTATACAAAACACTGGACAAAGCAACCTTCAACAAAATAAAGATGTGCAAAACAGCAAAAGAAATTTGGGAGAAGTTGATTCAGTTATATGAAGGAAATGACCAAACAAAAGAAAATAAACTCTCAGTTGCTGTCCAGAAATTTGACAATATCAAAATGAAGGTTGGAGAATCAATGAACGAGTATGATGAAAGGGTGAGCAGTATTGTGAATGAATAAAATGCACTCGGAAAAGTGTATACCAACAAAGAGGTTACACTAAAAGTGATGAGAGGTATTCCAAAAGAATGGGATGTCAAAACTATGGCTATGAGAGAATCTAAAGACTTGAACCAGATCGAACTTCATGAACTATTTGCTGACTTAAAAGCTTATGAATTTGAATTGTAAAACAGAGAAGGAGAACCATCTACTCCTACAACTACAACTGCTTTAGCAGCTGTCAGAACTGAACCAACTAGTTCAGTTGAGAAATCTGCTGATCAGTTAAGCAATGATGCTATGTCATTATTCATCAAAAAGTTTGGGAGGTTCATGAGAAAGAACCAAGGAAACCTTCAGAAGCAATACCAGAGAAATAATTCCAAAGAAGAAAAAAATGCTTGCTACAATTGTGGCAAAATAGGTCATTACATTGCTGACTGTCCTAAACCTAAAAAGGACAGTCAAGGATCAACTGATAGAAGAAAGAAACCATATGAGCATAAGAGAAGACCCAGAGATGATAAGAAAACCTACAAAAAGAAACACGAAGTTTTATTAGCTGAAGAGAACAAATCCAAATGGGCAGAAACTGATAGTGACGAATCAGAACCAGGAAGCTCATATAGCTCAAGTGATGAAGAGGAAGCCAAATGTCTAACCAAATGATACTGAAGCAGAATCTACAAGTCAATAGGTATTTGATTTCATTTCAACTGATTTTACACGAGAAGAACTCATTTTAACATTGCATGAAATGGTAAATGAGTACCAGAAACTTGCATCATCATTTGAGGAAATAAAGTCAAAGCAAAATGATCCCATGGACAACAAAACCAAAACTGATAAATCAGTTGATAGGTTGAGTCTAGAAAGGGAAATTGCTGAGCTAAAATCAGATAGAAAGAAAGATCAGTCACTGAACCAGAAATTGATCCTTGAAAATTCAAAACAAACTGAACTCATTCAATCCTGGAATAAGTCGTCTACTGCATTGAATGAGATGCATAATTCACAAAAATTAGTTTATGATAAAACTGGTTTAGGGTTCAGTAATCAAGGAGAAACGTTTTCAAATGATACTCAACCAAAGCTGACAATGAACAAAGGGAAGTACATTCAATTTGTCAGATCAACATTAGAACAAGAGATATTTGAGCCCAACAAACTGAATGAAAAACCTATTGAGAATATGTATAAAGCCAGAAGACATGGAGTTGGTTACAGTCCAAAAATCTCTACTGACTCAGAAAATCATTCATCAAAGAGATTCAGCAAGAGATATTCAAATTATTATAACTGCAAACCAGTCCAGAAAAGATACAGACTAAACAATTAGTTGAACCAAGCTAAAATACATACTGTATCATCTGTACACTATTCACCAAGCACACAAAGACCGAGAAAAACCATTTGGAATCCAGCTACTGGAAAGTCAGTTAGACAAATCCAAGTATGGGTTCCAAAGGGACTAATAAGCTTTGGACCCAAATAGATATGGGTACCAAATCAAATTATGTGTGTGCTTGCAGGTAACAGGTACAAATAAAAATTCAATATGGTACTTGGACAGCGGTTGCTCACGACATATGACAGGAGATGCAAGTATTCTATCTCAACTAATCAAATATAGTGGTCCAAACATCAGTTTTGGAGATAATTCCAAAGGTAAAACCATGGGTAAGGGTAAGATTATCCATGGTAACTTTACTATTAAAGATGTTCTATTAGTAGAGAATCTGAAGTATAACTTGATTAGTATCAGTCAGTTATGTGACAATGGATTCTCGGTACAATTTGATAAAAACTCATGCTTAGTTAAAACATAAACTGATGAAATCATACTAACTGGCAAACGATGTGGAAACACATATAAAGTCAGTTGGAATGAACAGCCTCATGCACCAGTCTGCTTCATTGCTTCAAAATCATGTCAAAACTGGTTATGGCATAAAAGGTTAAATCATTTAAATTTTAAATCCATTGCTTATCTGAGTAAACATGAACTTGTAACTGGTTTGCCCAAAATAAATTTTTCAAAAGAAAAACTTTGCTCAGCATGTCAGTATGGAAAACAAGTACGATCTTCTTTCAAAAACAAGGGCTGTAAATCTTCATCCCGATGCTTTTACCGTTCAAAATTTGCGAAAAATTTTAAATTTTTCTTAAACATAACATAACCCTCAAAGTTTGCCATAAAATATCTCAACCAAGTCCCCCATAAGACATGGTTTCTCAAAATAACTTCAATAAAATTTGCTCACAAAAGGTTTGCTGAAAGTGTTTCCCTCAAAAACATAAAATCAGAGTAAATTAACATTTGCATAAAAACATAAACATTGCGGTCCTCGGGTTAGCCTCCCGCTCAGTCCAAGCATGTCCCTTGGTCGCCACCTCCTGTCTCCTCATCAACATACTCACCTGCATCGATCAAGTCTTGTGAGTCTAAAGACTCAACACGTATAAACTGGAATAGCAAGTAATACATAATAAAACCACATGCAATTTTAAAATAGGACATACATACTTGAAACTTGAACTTGCAAAATGAACTTGAACATACGTACGTACATAATTAGACGTGCCATCAAAATAAACTTTCTTAAACATGCTTGCATACTTGAACATACTTGAACATACATAACTTCATCATTTTTCGTAGAGGATGTTTCAAAGCAAGTGACCCGTACATAATAAACGCCTGATCAGACAAACCACAGTACTGGGCTGACAGGGATGTATCCACTGCCACATACATGAGATCCCCGTTCATAATTTAACGGGCTGGTTGGTCCCCGTTCATAATTTAACGCTTTCCAACCACGATCTAAACCGTTCATAATTTAACGGGGTGGAGATGTCCTCGGCCACGTTCACCGACTTCCAAACCCATTCATAATTTGGTCACAAGACATTTAGCATACCTCAAAAACTTAAAATATTTTCTTTTGCACGTCGACATACTTACTTGGCGTTGAGGGATTCGTTGGACTTCGACTGGGGCCGTTGCTGCACATACTAACATGAATTTGCATACTTAACGTGCATAACTTAATGTAGAAATCATACTTACTCTTGAGTTCGACCACTACTTAGGACATTCTAAAATTTCCCATGACACGACCTTGATAATCATTGCACTAAACCATGACATCAAACTTCAAAGCATGCTAAAATATTTTCCCCAAAATATGCAAGACACGGACCCCGTGCCTACCTCTGTGTAGGGGTCCGTGTAGACTTTGGTGAGAAGACTCGAAAGGAAAGGTGGACACGAAACCCGTGCTAGTGTCCGTCTGTGGGTCCGTGTACCTACAGGACAAGCAAACTCACGAAAATTCAATACATGCAATACTTATCATTTTAGACTAGATTGTACGGATCATGAACCGAGACCCCGAGACCTATCCTAGCATGTCGTAACATCAAACCAAATGCGTACAAACACCCAAAGCACTGACGTTCACCCTACGACACATACAATTCGAAAACGTGGCAATTGACACCAAAATTGTTTCTTACGACTTCTAATGAATTCAAGTGCCTATCGACACTAACCAGCATACAAAATACCAACCCAACATCATACTAATCATACCTAGACGCAGCAACGATCACCCGTCGATCCCCAACGAAGCCTGCAACAATAAAATATCAAGAACACATCAATACATAATTTTCTGAAAACGTAGTTTGAGAAGTCCCACGAAAAACGTCATAACTCACTCAATTTATATCCAAATATTTCGAATTTACCGTCAAATCGAATGTATCGAAAAGTTCTACAATTTTCATACAGAAAGTTTTCTCAGAATCACGACCAAAAAGTCGCAGTATTTAAAAAGACTGTAAAAACGAGTTTTCAGATCTAAAAATTATTTCAAAACTGATCCAAACCATTTTCTGCTCAAACGAAAAACGTCACACATGAATTTTTACGCATAAAAATAACACAACACATAATATGACAAGATCGATTCAGAAAGAACAGAATATACGTGCATTTTGATATTTAAAAATACCGTAACGACGATACCGAAGCGGAACAAGTGCGAGGATTGATCCGGGACGAACGTGACACTAATTTCTTGCAATAAAATCACTGAAAGTTGCTGGAGAAAATGGAGAGGGAGGGGGCGGCTGCTATGTCTCTTTGAACCCTAGGTTTCTTTCTCAAGAAAATGAGAATCCAAAATGTGTGTGTGAGTGTAGGTGTGTGTGCGTGAGTCAACAAATAGATTAGGGAATGATTTTTGCTTAATTACTCATTCACAATACTAATTAAAAATGAAAGGCTAATTAGGTGGCTACTTAAAATAATAACTAAATTATTAGATTAATTAAACATATCAATCCCTATAAATCTTGAATAAAATTCCTTAATTTAAAATGAAATGCACAAGTGATACATTTTAAAAGTTTAAAATCATAAATTTACCTAATAATTAAACTAGGCTTTAAAAAAGCTTAAACTAAATAAATCATTTAAAATGCCCCTTCCTTGACTTAAAATAAAATACCACATTTAAATTTCCAACAATCGTCACCGGGTCTTTTGCGCTATCCCGCCTCGAATAATCGCCTGAACCAAGAAACTCAAGAAAACGTTTTAACGTGTACCCACTAAACGCATAATAATTTAAAATAATGAAAATTCATAAATCATGAATTAAAACATTGATTAATAAAATAAATATGCATTAAAATCATTTAATAAAATACATACAGAATTTAATAACTTGCACGCACGTGGTTCATGTGGACCTCAAATTTTCGAGACGTCGCAATCTATCCCCCTTAATTTGAATTTCGTCCCCGAAATTCGCTTATCCTTGATAATCCAAAAATTTAAGATTCTTAATTCTAGTATCCCAACGATCCACGCTACCGATGCGCTAATCTGATATAAACTTAAGTCATATGCTGTCCCTACGTCTCTTCAATCCCCATTAAATCACCTATCAAAACCTCGTTTGCGAGTCACAACTTAAAGAGCGACTTATGGCGTCTTAGTTTTACTTTACTATGAACTCGAATTCTGACTTTTCTCACAATTCCCAATATTAGAAATAGAGGTTCAAACTTATCGTATCTTACTTTCTCATACCATACCCCTAATGCTCATCGAACTATTACATACGCATTTATGCAGTCCAACCTAAGAGGTCTTAGCACCAACGGTTACTGATCAACTTCCATCCTCAGCAATACACTTAAAAGTTAAATCTTATCTTAATCCTCATAATAATGTTGGCCTACAATCCTTGAATCGAATATTTACCTTACGACACAAACTTACATAACTTAGCTATTTACGGGTACGTTCCAAATATAAAATTGTTGTCAACCTTTAATTTCGAGTAACATAAATCCGTAAAACCCCAAAATATATAATATCGATCCTCTCCTTAAATAATAAAAACTTTCTAGCATCAATCACATGCTTAAACTATTCTCTTCACGATTACAATATAGTTAAAGCCTAAGACACTTGAACCTTACTCATTGGAACGAATGTCCCACTTAGACGTATCCTCAATACTCAATTAATTATCGCGTATAAAACTTAATAAGCTTCCTTTATTAATAATGGACTAACTCTAATAATTCAAATTCACTTATAAACCATAGAATTCTAGAATCCCCATATCAAGCTTTTAGATTTCTTACTCAATAAAAATCTTAATATTCATTCATTGGTAACTTATGTTGAACACCACTAGTTCTCTTTGGTTTTATTTCACCCAAAAATTCCGTATGAACAAATATCCCATAAATTTGAAATTCAACCTTACGCAACCCAAATAGTTTTGGATAACATAATTCCAACACACGTATTCACTTATTCCCAAGTTTCATAATAACTTACAAAAATTTCTCAAGACAAGATGTCTACCTCAATTCTTACATGAGCATATCGATTAACCTAACCATCAAACATACTTTCTAGAAAAATTAAATTCTATCAAAGGTATAATCCTAACTGTTAAGATCAGGATTGAAACTTACGACACATCAAAAATTAATTTCCCAAAAATTTGCTATTTCGATGTCTAGTCTTATAACTTAGCTAACCGATCAACTTTACCTTAAATCGTCATCACTCTGAATTCTTAATTTTCCACATCATTATTTCACCTACGTTTAACTTTTCAAGTCTAAGGTTGATCCATCCAACAATGTCCCTGATTACCATTCCTTATAACCTTATAACCCAAATGTTTCGAGGTTCTAAATATCTCTTCGAGCCTATATCATCGAAAATTTCTATCATTTAAACCGTTCGATCTCACTTACTGATAACCTAGTTTCCAAATTTCTAAAAAACATTACAAAATTAATTCTTAATTTCCTCGAAAATTATCGAATTTTTCCTCAATCTCGAAAATTCCACAATTACTCATAAGTCTTCGGCGTTCTCAATTTCATTTTATAGGTTTCCCGTATCATAAGGTTCAATAGCCTTAAGTTTAATAAACCCAAAATTTGATTTCCATAACCCGTATTACATTTCTATAAATACTTAAAATCCCAAGTGTTCCTCAAAAGTTCGTATTTAATCCAAAAAAATTTCGGACTTTGCAATTTGGCCCTAAAAGTTCTCAAAATTTATATTTTTGGCCCTACAACTCTTCGAAATTTGCATTTTTGTCCCCATAAAATTTCGATTTAACCCCATTAACCTTAAAATTCTCGAACTCAAAATTAAATCCCAAAATTTGGTAAATTCGAAAA
Organism: Primulina eburnea; assembly: GCF_022965805.1. Classification (NCBI taxonomy): domain Eukaryota; kingdom Viridiplantae; phylum Streptophyta; class Magnoliopsida; order Lamiales; family Gesneriaceae; genus Primulina; species Primulina eburnea. The sequence continues at coordinate 19,559,877 of NC_133116.1, forward strand.
TAATCCCTTAGGATTTTTTTTTGCACTTAGGTCCTTAAAATTCTCAATTCATGCAATTCAATCCTTAAATCTAACTAGATAGAGCATGTATCTTACATAAATTCTACGTCTTTATACTTCCAAAGATCGTCGTAGTCTTCGAATCATTAATCCTTACATGAAATCCTCAAAAATTAACTAAACTAGCAACCACGAACCATCAATAATTTCTTAGAAAATCTACAAGTCCCAAAAGCATTCATAATTGTCAAGTTTAACTTATGACCCACAAGTATAACATCAGTACTACTAACCAAAAATTAATATATACAAATCATTTCCAACTTTTCCAAACGCCCAAAAGCAAAATTCTTACTTACGTCCAATCCACCACACCAGCATGCAAGAAAATTAAATAATTTCTCATTTCATGTCGTAACATGCATAGAAATTTTAAGATCCAATCTCAACTCATAACGACAGATAAACATGTACTCTAAAATGTAGGTCATGTAAACATACAGGTCATTGCATTAAAACATGCACATGCTGAAATCATGACTTGGATGCTTACTACATGAAATAATTTAAAACCTTAAAACTTACAGACTTGAGGTGTGACTTCGTGAGCTTCTTGCGGCTGGCGGTAGGCATAACCCTTTACAAGAGCACCGCTTTGATACCAACTGTAACATACCGTACTTTTACCGTTCAAAATTTACGGAAAATTTTAAAATTTTCTTAAACATAACATAACCCTCAAAGTTTGCCATAAAATATCTCAACCAAGTCCCCCATAAGACATGGTTTCTCAAAATAACTTCAATAAAATTTGCTCACAAAAGGTTTGCTCAAAGTGTTTCCCTCAAAACATAAAATCAGAGTAAATTAACATTTGCATTAAAACATAAACATTGCGGTCCTCGGGTTAGCCTCCCGCTCAGTCCAATCCTGCCCCTTGGTCGCCACCTCCTGTCTCCTCATCAACATACTCACCTGCATCGATCAAGTCTTGTGAGTCTAAAGACTCAACACGTATAAACTGGAATAGCAAGTAATACATAATAAAACCACATGCAATTTTAAAATAGGACATACATACTTGAAACTTGAACTTGCAAAATGAACTTGAACATACGTACGTACATAATTAGACGTGCCATCAAAATAAACTTTCTTAAACATGCTTGCATACTTGAACATACTTGAACATACATAACTTCATCATTTTTCGTAGAGGATGTTTCAAAGCAAGTGACCCATACATAATAAACGCCTCATCAGACAAACCACAGTACTAGGCTGACAGGGACGTATCCACTGCCACATACATGAGATCCCCGTTCATAATTTAACGGGCTGGTTGGTCCCCGTTCATAATTTAACGCTTTCCAACCACGATCTAACCCGTTCATAATTTAACGGGGTGGAGATGTCCTTGGCCACGTTCACCGACTTCCAAACCCATTCATAATTTGGTCACAAGACATTTAGCATACCACAAAAACTTAAAATATTTTCTTTTGCACGTCGACATACTTACTTGGCGTTGAGGGATTCTTTGGACTTCGACTGGGGCCGTTGCTGCACATACTAACATGAATTTGCATACTTAACGTGCATAACTTAATGTAGAAATCATACTTACTCTCGAGTTCGACCACTACTTAGGACATTCTAAAATTTCCCATGACACGACCTTGATAATCATTGCACTAAACCATGACATCAAACCTAAAAGCATGCTAAAATATTTTCCCCAAAATATGCAAGACACGGACCCCGTGCCTACCTCCATGTAGGGGTCCGTGTAGACTTGGGTGAGAAGACTCGAAAGGAAATGTGGACACGAAACCCGTGCTAGGGTCCGTCTGTGGGTCCGTGTACCTACGGGACAAGCAAACTCACGAAAATTCAATACATGCAATACTTATCATTTTAGACTAGATTGTACGGATCATGAACCGAGACCCCGAGACCTATCCTAGCATGTCGTAACATCAAACCAAATGCGTACAAACACCCAAAGCACTGACGTTCACCCTACGACACATACAATTCGAAAACGTGGCAATTGACACCAAAATCGTTTCTTACGACTTCTAATGAATTCAAGTGCCTATCGACACTAACCAGCATACAAAATACCAACCCAACATCATACTAATCATACCTAGACACATCAACGATCACCCGTCGATCCCCAACGAAGCCTGCAACAATAACATATCAAGAACACATCAATACATAATTTTCTGAAAACGTAGTTTGAGCAGTCCCACGAAAAACGTCATAACTCACTCAATTTATATCCAAATATTTCGAATTTACCGTCAAATCGAATGTATCGAAAAGTTCTACAATTTTCGTATAGAAATTTTTCCCAGAATCACGACCAAAAAGTCGCAGCATTTAAAAAGACTGTAAAAACGAGTTTTCAGATCTAAAAATTATTTCAAAACTAATCCAAACCATTTTCTGCTCAAACGAAAAACGTCATACATGAATTTTTACGCATAAAAATAACACAACACATAATATGACAAGATCGATGCAGAAAGAACAGAATATACGTGCCTTTTGATATTTAAAAATACCGTAACTGACGATACCGAAGCGGAACAAGTGCGAGGATTGATCCGGGACGAACGTGACACTAATTTCTTGCAATAAAATCACTGAAAGTTGCTGGAGAAAATGGAGAGGGAGGGGGCGGCTGCTGTGTCTCTTTGAACCCTAGGTTTCTTTCTCAAGAAAATGAGAATGTAAAATGTGTGTGTGAGTGTAGGTGTGTGTGCGTGAGTCAACAAATAGACTAGGGAATGATTTTTGCTTAATTACTCATTCACATTACTAATTAAAAATGAAAGGCTAATTACGTGGCTACTTAAAATACTAACTAAATTATTAGATTAATTAAACATATCAATCCCTATAAATCTTGAATAAAATGCCTTAATTTAAAATGAAATGTACAAGTGATACATTTTAAAAGTTTAAAATCATAAATTTACATAATAATTAAATTAGGCTTTAAAAATGCTTAAACTAAATAAATCATTTAAAATGCCCCTTCCTTGACTTAAAATAAAATACCACATTTAAATTTCCAACCATCGTCACCGGGTCTTTTGCGCTATCCCGCCTCGAATAATCGCCTGAACCAAGAAACTCAAGAAAACGTTTTAACATGTACCCACTAAACGCATAATAATTTAAAATAATGAAAATTCATAAATCATGAATTAAAACACCGATTAATAAAATAAACATGCATTAAAATCATTTAATAAAATACATAAAGAATTTAATAACTTGCACGCACGTGGTTCATGTGGACCTCAAATTTTCGAGACGTCGCAATCTATCCCCCTTAATTTGAATTTCGTCCCCGAAATTCGCTTATCCCTGATAATCCAAAAATTTAAGATTCTTAATTCTAGTATCCCAACGATCCACGCTACCGATGCGCTACTCTGATATAAACTTAAGTCATATGCTGTCCCTACGTCTCTTCAATCCCCATTAAATCACCTATCAAAACCTCGTTTGCGAGTCACAACTTAAAGAGCGACTTATGGCGTCTTAGTTTTACTTTACTATGAACTCGAATTCTGACTTTTCTCACAATTCCCAATATTAGAAATAGAGGTTCAAACTTATCGTATCTTACTTTCTCATACCATACCCCTAATGCTCATCGAACTATTACATACGCATTTATGCAGTCCAACCTAAGAGGTCTTAGCACCAACGGTTACTGATCAACTTCCATCCTCAGCAATACACTTAAAAGTTAAATCTTATCTTAATCCTCATAATCATCTTGGCCTACAATCCTTGAATCGAATATTTACCTTACGACACAAACTTACATAACTTAGCTATTTACGGGTACGTCCCAAATATAAAATTGTTGTCAACCTTTAATTTCGAGTAACATAAATCCGTAAAACCCAAAAATATATAATATCGATCCTCTCCTTAAATAATAAAAATTTTCTAGCATCAATCACATGCTTAAACTATTCTCTTCACGATTACAATATAGTTAAAGCCTAAGACACTTGAACCTTACTCATTGGAACGAATGTCCCACTTAGACGTATCCTCAATACTCAATTAATTATCGCGTATAAAACTTAATAAGCTTCCTTTATTAATAATGGACTAACTCTAATAATTCAAATTCACTTATAAACCATAGAATTCTAGAATCCCCATATCAAGCTTTTAGATTTCTTACTCAATAAAAATCTTAATATTCATTCATTGGTAACTTATGTTGAACACCACTAGTTCTCTTTGGTTTTATTTCACCCAAAAATTCCGTATGAACAAATATCCCATAAATTTGAAATTCAACCTTACGCAACCCAAATAGTTTTGGATAACATAATTCCAACACACGTATTCACTTATTCCCAAGTTTCATAATAACTTACAAAAATTTCTCAAGACAAGATGTCTACCTCAATTCTTACATGAGCATATCGATTAACCTAACCATCAAACATACTTTCTAGAAAAATTAAATTCTATCAAAGGTATAATCCTAACTGTTAAGATCAGGATTGAAACTTACGACACATCAAAAATTAATTTCCCAAAAATTTGCTATTTCGATGTCTAGTCTTATAACTTAGCTAACCGATCAACTTTACCTTAAATCGTCATCACTCTGAATTCTTAATTTTCCACATCATTATTTCACCTACGTTTAACTTTTCAAGTCTAAGGTTGATCCATCCAACAATGTCCCTGATTACCATTCCTTATAACCTTATAACCCAAATGTTTCGAGGTTCTAAATATCTCTTCGAGCCTATATCATCGAAAATTTCTATCATTTAAACCGTTCGATCTCACTTACTGATAACCTAGTTTCCAAATTTCTAAAAAACATTACAAAATTAATTCTTAATTTCCTCGAAAATTATCGAATTTTTCCTCAATCTCGAAAATTCCACAATTACTCATAAGTCTTCGGCGTTCTCAATTTCATTTTATAGGTTTCCCGTATCATAAGGTTCAATAGCCTTAAGTTTAATAAACCCAAAATTTGATTTCCATAACCCGTATTACATTTCTATAAATACTTAAAATCCCAAATGTTCCTCAAAAGTTCGTATTTAATCCAAAAAAATTTCGGACTTTGCAATTTGGCCCTAAAAGTTCTCAAAATTTATATTTTTGGCCCTACAACTCTTCGAAATTTGCATTTTTGTCCCCATAAAATTTCGATTTAACCCCATTAACCTTAAAATTCTCGAACTCAAACTTAAATCCCAAAATTTGGTAAATTCGAAAATAATCCCTTAGGATTTTTTTTTGCACTTAGGTCCTTAAAATTCTCAATTCATGCAATTCAATCCTTAAGTCTAACTAGATAGAGCATGTATCTTACATAAATTCTACGTCTTTATACTTCCAAAGATCGTCGTAGTCTTCGAATCATTAATCCGTACATGAAGTCCTAAAAAATTAACTAAACTAGCAACCACGAACCATCAATAATTTCTTAGAAAATCTACAAGTCCCAAAAGCATTCATAATTGTCAATTTTAACTTATGACCCACAAGTATAACATCAGTACTACTAACCAAAAATTAATATAGACAAATCATTTCCAACTTTTCCAAATGCCCAAAAGAAAAATTCTTACTCACGTCCAATCCACCACACCAGCATGCAAGAAAATTAAATAATTTCTCCTTTCATGTCGTAACATGCATAGAAATTTTAAGATCCAATCTCAACTCATAACGACAGATAAACCTGTACTCTAAAATGTAGGTCATGTAAACATACAGGTGATTGCATTAAAACATGCACATGCTGAAATCATGACTTGGATGCTTACTACATGAAATAATTTAAAACCTTAAAACTTACAGACTTGAGGTGTGACTTCGTGAGCTTCTTGCGGCTGGCGGTAGGCATAACCCTTTACAAGAACACCGCTCTGATACCAACTGTAACATACCGTACTTTTACCGTTCAAAATTTGCGGAAAATTTTAAAATTTTCTTAAACATAACATAACCCTCAAAGTTTTCCATAAAATATCTCAACCAAGTCCCCAATAAGACATGGTTTCTCAAAATAACTTCAATAAAATTTGCTCACAAAAGGTTTGCTCAAAGTGTTTCCCTCAAAAACATAAAATCAGAGTAAATTAACATTTACATAAAAACATAAACATTGCGGTCCTCGGGTTAGCCTCCCGCTTAGTCCAAGCCTGCCCCTTGGTCGCCACCTCCTGTCTCCTCATCAACATACTCACCTGCATCGATCAAGTCTTGTGAGTCTAAAGACTCAACACGTATAAACTGGAATAGCAAGTAATACATAATAAAACCACATGCAATTTTAAAATAGGACATACATACTTGAAACTTGAACTTGCAAAATGAACTTGAACATACGTACGTACATAATTAGACGTGCCATCAAAATAAACTTTCTTAAACATGCTTGCATACTTGAACATACTTGAACATACATAACTTCATCATTTTTCGTAGAGGTTGTTTCAAAGCAAGTGACCAATACATAATAAACGCCTGATCAGACAAACCACATTACTGGGCTGACAGGAACGTATCCACTGCCACATACATGAGATCCCCATTCATAATTTAACGGGCTGGTTGGTCCCCGTTCATAATTTAACGCTTTCCAACCACGATCTAACCCGTTCATAATTTAACGGGGTGGAGATGTCCTCGGCCACGTTCACCGACTTCCAAACCCATTCATAATTTGGTCACAAGACATTTAGCATACCTCAAAAACTTAAAATATTTTCTTTTGCACGTCGACATACTTACTTGGCGTTGAGGGATTCGTTGGACTTCGACTGGGGCCGTTGCTGCACATACTAACATGAATTTGCATACTTAACGTGCATAACTTAATGTAGAAATCATACTTACTCTCGAGTTCGACCACTACTTAGGACATTCTAAAATTTCCCATGACACGACCTTGATAATCATTGCACTAAACCATGACATCAAACCTCAAAGCATGCTAAAATATTTTCCCCAAAATATGCAAGACACGGACCCCGTGCCTACCTCCGTGTAGGGGTCCGTGTAGACTTGGGTGAGAAGACTTGAAAGGAGAGGTGGACACGAAACCCGTGCTAGGGTCCGTCTGTGGGTCCGTGTACCTACGGGACAAGCAAACTCACGAAAATTCAATACATGCAATACTTATCATTTTAGACTCGATTGTACGGATCATGAACCGACACCCCGAGACCCATCCTAGCATGTCATAACATCAAACCAAATGCGTACAAACACCCAAAGCACTGACGTTCACCCTACGACACATACAATTCGAAAACGTGGCAATTGACACCAAAATCATTTCTTACGACTTCTAATGAATTCAAGTGCCTATCGACACTAATCAGCATACAAAATACCAACCCAACATCATACTAATCATACCTAGACGCAGCAACGATCACCCGTCGATCCCCAACGAAGCCTGCAACAATAAAATATCAAGAACACATCAATACATAATTTTCTGAAAACGTAGTTTGAGCAGTCCCACGAAAAACTTCATAACTCACTCAATTTATATCCAAATATTTCGAATTTACCGTCAAATCGAATGTATCAAAAAGTTCTACAATTTTCGTACAGAAATTTTTCTCAGAATCACGACCAAAAAGTCGCAGTATTTAAAAAGACTGTAAAAACGAGTTTTCAGATCTAAAAATTATTTCAAAACTGATCCAAACCATTTTCTGCTCAAACGACAAACGTCACACATGAATTTTTACGCATAAAAATAACACAACACATAATATGACAAGATCGGTGCAGAAAGAACAGAATATACGTGCCTTTTGATATTTAAAAATACCGTAACGACGATACCGAAGCGGAACAAGTGCGAGGATTGATCCGGAACGAACGTGACACTAATTTCTTGCAATAAAATCACTGAAAGTTGCTGGAGAAAATGGAGAGGGAGGGGGCGGCTGCTGTGTCTCTTTGAACCCTAGGTTTCTTTCTCAAGAAAATGAGAATGCAAAATGTGTGTGTGAGTGTAGGTGTGTGTGCGTGAGTCAACAAATAGATTAGGGAATGATTTTTGTTTAATTACTCATTCAAAATACTAATTAAAAATGAAAGGCTAATTAGGTGGCTACTTAAAATACTAACTAAATTATTAGATTAATTAAACATATCAATCCCTATAAATCTTGAATAAAATTCCTTAATTTAAAATGAAATGCACAAGTGATACATTTTAAAAGTTTAAAATCATAAATTTACCTAATAATTAAACTAGGCTTTAAAAATGCTTAAACTAAATAAATCATTTAAAATGCCCCTTCCTTGACTTAAAATAAAATACCACATTTAAATTTCCAACAATCGTCACCGGGTCTTTTGCGCTATCCCGCCTCGAATAATCGCCTGAACCAAGAAACTCAAGAAAACGTTTTAACGTGTACCCACTAAACGCATAATAATTTAAAATAATGAAAATTCATAAATCATGAATTAAAACACCGATTAATAAAATAAACATGCATTAAAATCATTTAATAAAATACATAAAGAATTTAATAACTTGCACGCACGTGGTTCATGTGGACCTCAAATTTTCGAGACGTCACAAAAGTCATAACAATCAAGACATCTTTCAAACACCAGAACCAGAAATATTGGATCAATTAAATGAGCAGGAAGTCAATGATGACAATCAGTTATTAAAGCAAACTGATAACATTCAAATACCAGCTGACGAGGCATCAACTGAAGCTGAAAATTGCATTCAGTTACCAACTGAAGCAGTTGCTGATGAAACAAATGCAGAGTACAGATGGAGAAAATCACATCCACCACATCTGGTAATAGGAAATCCATCTGATCCAGTAAGAACTCTCAATCAAATGTTAAATTTATTTATTCATTCATCCTTTGTTTCACAACTGGAACCAAAGAAAATTGATGAAGCTCTTGCTGATCCTAACTGGGTAAATGCTATGCAAGAAGAGCTGAATCAGTTCACTCACAATAATGTCTGGAACTTAGTTCCAAGACCAACTTCAAAAACCATTATATTTACAAAATGGGTGTACAGGAATAAACTAAACGAGGACGGTTCAGTTATACGCAACAAAGCAAGACTAGTAGCACAAGGATATAGACAAGAAGAAGGAATTGACTACGATGAGACGTATGCTCCAGTTGCAAGATTGGAAGCAATCAGAATATTCCTTGCTTATGCATCTCACAAAAACTTCAAAGTTTACCAAATGGATGTGAAGAGTGCATTCCTAAATGGTCAGTTACAAGAAGAAGTATATGTTGAACAACCTCCAGGTTTTATAAACTACAAACTTCCTGATCATGTATACTATTTGAACAAAGCATTATATGGTCTTAAACAAGCTCCCAGGGCTTGGTATGAAACTCTTTCAAAATTCTTAACTGATCATGACTTTACAGTCGGATCAGTTGATAAGACCTTGTTTAAATGTACTAAAAATAATCATATTCTACTAGTTCAAATTTATGTTGATGATATAATTTTTGGGTCAAATAACCCCAAATTGTGCGAAAAGTTTGCTAAGTTAATGCATGATAAGTTTGAAATGAGCATGATGGGTGAACTAACATTCTTTCTTGGACTGCAAGTGAAGCAACTGGAAAATGGTATATTCATCAGTCAAACAAAATATACAAAGGAGCTGCTAAAGAAATTTGGTATGGAATCATGTTCAGCTGCAACAACTCCCATGAGCTCATCAGTTAAACTAGACACTGACGAAGGGGGAATATCAGTGGAGGCGACATTGTATAGAGGGTTAATAGGTTCATTGTTAAACCTAACAGCCAGTCGTCCTGATATTGTTTTTGCTGTCTGTATGTGTGCCAGATTTCAAGCAAACCTTAAGCAATCACATTTCTCAGCTGCTAAAAGAATTCTGAGATATCTTAAGGACACGCAAAATGTTGGGCTATGGTATTCCAAAGACTCCACCTTCAATTTAGTTGGGTACTCAGATGCAGATTATGCAGGATGTAAGCTTGATCGCAAAAGTACAAGTGGATCTTGTCAGTTCTTAGGAGACAGACTGATCTCTTGGTTCAGCAAGAAGCAGACATCCATAGCTACCTCAACAACAGAAGCAGAATATCTTGCTGCTAGTAGCTGTTGTGCACAACTGATCTGGATTCAGCAACAACTGAAGGATTATGGAGTAACATCAACTGAATCGCCCATATTCTCTGATAATACCAGCACAATTGCCATCACTTACAATCCAATTCTTCACTCAAGGACTAAGCATATAGATGTTAGGCATCACTTCATCAGGGATCATGCGTTAAAGAAGGATATTTGACTAGAATATATTTCAACTGAACAGCAAGCAGCTGATATCTTCACAAAATCATTGTCCGAGGCTAAGTTTTCTTATTTTTGAAATATTCTTGGTTTAATTGATTTATCTTAGAAATTATTAGTAATATTGCTTCACTAACAGAATTATACGAAGAAAATAAGAACACAACAAATTAAAAATAACACTTCATTAAGAATACCAACGTTCCCAGTTTACAGAAGATATCATAGAACCAACTGAATCTAGCCAAGCCCTAACCCAATCATTTAACTCATAAATTCGAATTCTAGCAAATGCCCTAGATTTCGAAATCTTATCAACAACATGCCACTCCTTCCATAGCATCGCCTCCAAAAGACATTTGTCTTCAACCAAATCCCTAACATGTCTAACCTCAAAACGCTCAAGGTACTTCAGTGCTCTTGCCTCCTGAGCACGAGTAGGAATAGCACCACTGTCACTCACCCTCTTCAACTCATGAATCTTTTCCCATGTTGACAACACCTTCTGAAAGACATAAATCTCCATCTTTCTCTTGATATTTGTTAAACGAGGGGTTGACTGCTCAGTAACATGAACATGAGTGCTGCTGCATGCATCAGAATCAGAGATATTGAAATATTTTTTAACTGATGTTGCATCACATCTTTATCACTATCATCTTATTTATAGGAAAATAACGTTGGAGAAACTGAAGAGTCTCACTGACAATTAAGGTGTCTTTCAGATTTACCGAGGATTTTAAGTTGTCAGTTGTTCATAGTCAACTGACACCTGTTCAAATTCTGTTAATAATTGTTTAAATAGTCCCAGTTCATAATCAACATATGACAGTTAGTTTCTCATCAGTTTATGTCACAACTGATAAAATATATCACTTGCAGAAAAACAGAGTTAAAATCAGATAAATATTTCATTACTTATAAATGTTTGCCTGGATTACATCATCATACATATTCTCCACAACAATTATCCAAAATTTCAGCCAAACAGATAAAGAAGAAGGAGCAGTCATGAGAAAGCTGTGAGAATGAGCTATGCGCATCAGGATCTTCAATTCCTTGCGGAGCATCAGCTGATACATGTGACCATCCTTGAAGACGTCCACCCACACAACAATATTCAAGTGTTCTCGCACTTGATTCAGTTCTGCCACCAATTCAGGAGAAGTGGCCTCCCCAGAATTATACAAGAGCTCAAGCTCCTGCAATCGCTCCCAATAATGCAAACTTTTATAGAAGACTTCGTCTTCAATCTCAGCCTTCCTGGCCTCTACAGAAAAGGGAGAAAGACTTGAGTCACCAGTATCAGACATCTTTGAATATTTTGAATGATATGTCTAAAACTAACTGAGTGATTTCTATTTATAGGAGAATATCAAGAAAGCTGAAGAGTCGTCAATGGTTCAGCAAGACCAATAACTTCTCGCACTCTAAAAATTATTTTGTAGCACTATTTTAATTACGTTATGCACCAATTTAGGGGGAATATTAATTTTAAAAGGTTAACTGAGAAGACAGTTGTTTGTAACTTCTCAACTGAAATGAATCAGTTTCCCAACTGATCGTTCAGTTGGATTGTTTACAAATCTTCTCACATACGTTAACTAATTAAAATTTATTATATTCTAAATCAAGTGACGTGACTGCAGATTGACGACGTGGCTTACTCTAAAACCGCTAATCTTTATACACACGATTACAGCACACGTACACCTATTTTTTATTCAAAATTTTCATGGACTGACACGTGTCAAGAATTTGAACAGTCACGCTCAAATGTACTATGCCCGCTTCAATTCAGTTCTTCTCCTTCACGCATGCAATCAGTTCTAAGAGCATACTAATTTCCAAAGCTTATTTTCTACGAATTTCAGATCATCTTACCTTCCGAAATGGCTAAAAAGATCCCTGCTCACGTGATGAATGCCATGGCAATCGATTTTGACTCAGTTTTATCAATTCAAGAAGATGATATCAAAAATGTCTTTCTGAAGATTGAATCTGCTGGACTCAGGATGTTCTTGGGACAATCTTCACAAGAAATATACTCGAAGGAAGTGAATGAATTCTATCTGAAAGGGTATGTTACTGTTGAAGGAAACATCGCTGTCACTATCAATGATCAGTTGCTGATCTTATCTGAAGAAAACTTTGGAGAAATATTTTCCTTGCCGACTGATGGATATGTCAGTTTCTCTGAAGTTAAAACATTTGATATTGAGCAAATGCAATCCTCATTATCTGCTGATGGGCGGAAAATCAAAGTCTCCGACCCAAAGAAAGAACTGATACCAGAAATTCAGTTGTTGGCTGATATTGTAGCAAAAGGAATTCCAGCTAAAGCTGGCTCATATGCAGCTCTCACTCTTGAGAAATTCCAGGTGATGACAATCATCATGGGTGAGAAGAAAGCCAACTGGAGGTACATTATTTTCAACATTATAAAGAATATGCTTCAATCAACAAAACAGTCCAGGAGGTTTGCTATTCCAATCAGTTATATTCTGAAACTCAAAGGACTGGTAGCTAACAATGCCGAAAAATTCTCCGAATTCAAGATATTCACTGCCAAGAATATATTTCCACCAAAAACCAAGATGGATCTCTTTCCTAAACAATTCGTAAAAGTCAAGAAGGAGATTGGGATACAACAAGCTGCTCCTAAATCAGTCAAGAAAGCCAAGAAGCTGGCCCAACTGAAGGCTACAAAGAGAAAACTGATTCTCAGTGAAACAGATCCTGAGAAAACTCCATCTCCCAAACTTATCAAGAAACCGAGAACACAAAGAACCAAAACAATATCAGCAGTGGAACCAACCATTACTGAGAAACTGTCTCAGTCAGCTGCTGAAAAACCTATTCAGGCTATTCCATTGCAGGTCATCCCTCCTGATGATATAATTCCAACTGAAAAGATACCCACGAGAGTAAAAGCTCCCTTCACTCGTGTAAATCAACCCACTATTTTACCTCAAGCTAGACCAAAAGGCGTCACATTGAAGGAACCAGCGAAGTCTATAAAATCTGGCTTACAAATTCCTCATATTCTAACCACGGAGAAGGAAAAAGGCAAGCTTGAGGAGGAACCAAGGCCATCTCACTCCATTCAAACTCATATCGATCTAATTTGGGAAGAGGTAAATACATTAGCCACATCAAAACTCACAGCCTTTGACCGTTGGAAAAGCTTCAGGACCGAAATTTTTGCCAAGAAACTGAAGCAAAAATCCAAATTGAAGATGTTTATTAAACTAGAAAAGATAGTTTTGAGGGTAGTTAAAGCTGCTACCATTATTCAAGCACTGGAAAGGAGACAGTATTTCTTTGATCAAATACGGGCTAATCAACTGACTAAGATGGTTAGACAGTTGAAAGAAAACTACAACCCCACAGGGCCAACTACATATCAAGATAGAGCTGTGTTCACTCAACTGGATACAGATCTTAGTGGTCTACAAAGGGAAATAAGGTTTTGGGAACAAGATCAAGAACTTGTTTTTCCAGAAAAATCTTCAGGAACAGAGGAATACAAATCTTCATCACCTCAGAAGAATGAATCTTCTGAAGAACTCATTGCTGAAAAATCAGCCCAGGAGGTTCCACAAACAACAGCCGGGGATCAACATCTGTACTCTGAGACTGAACTTACCTTCGTCAATATCGATGAAATCATTCAGTCAGTTGCTCAGGAAGCTCAAACTGAAGCACATAATCTTGAATCAGTTGATCCTCTGACTGAACAAAAAGAACAAGAAGTTCTGGTTACATCTGAAGACCCAGTTCAAACTTTTATTGCTGAAGAACATATTCAATTCTCTGATAATGCAGAACAAACTCAATTTTTTGTTGATCCAGAAACAGTTCAGCAAGTAACATCTGAAACTGAAGAGCAAACTGAAGTGCTCACTCAGAACCAAGAGGAAACACTCACTAAATCTGTGGAAGAGCAATTGCCTAATGTTGGAAACCTTCAAACTAAAGAACCCCCCCAAGTTTCAGCTGTTGATCAAACAGAAGAACAAGCCCATGACTCTTCAACAGTAGTTCCCACAGATAACCCTGTTATTATAGAACAAAGTGTTTCTGATGCTCAGAAGCAACCTTCTTCATCTCAAGGTCAATAAGAGACAGTTGATCGCACTATGATAATTTTCACTCCTCCAGAACAAGTGCCAGATCAGGAAGATATAGGAGTTATGTCTCCTGAAATCTCAAATTCAGAAGCACTGTTCGATGAAATCAACACCATCAAGACAAATATGAATCAAATAATGGATGCCATCAAATCCATTCAGTCAACCCAATACTATCATTCTGTAAAGCTGAATGGATCCGAAGAATTTGTTTTTTCAAAGCTGAAGAATATTCAAGAAGTTGTAACTGAACTTTCAGTTGCCATAGAACACAAGCCGAACAAAGCAACAACTGCTGCTCTTTTCGTTGCTCAAGATGTGATCAACCAACGAGTTGAAAGACTAGAAACATCTGTTGCAAACAAAATAGACTCACTGCAAACCTCAGTTCTTACTGCCATCTCCAGTATTTCAGCCGATGTCGGCATCTTATCTACTGAAGTTAGAAAATTATCTCTTCACATGGCTCAGTTTGACAAAAAGGGGGAAGTGTAGTATGACTCAGATTTAGCAGTTTATTTTGAGACAGTTTTTGTTAAGAAGCAGTCTATAAAAGTTCAATCCTTCAGTTAATATATGCTTAGTTTTGTCAAACACCAAAAAGGGGAAAATTGTTGGAAACCAAATTTCGGAGTTTGACAAACTGAAGAAATTAACTGAACTATGAGACAACTGAACATTTAACAAATGAAAGCAGCTGAACAAATGAAGAAAACTGATCAGATGGAAACCGATCAGTTAATATACTCAGCCGCAAACATATCTCAACTGAATGGTTCTCGGAAAAGAACAATCAACCGACAAAAGGACATAGTAAACAGCAAATGAATATGGAAAACCACACCTCAATCATTACAGCATAGAACAACGTATTTCGGCTATTGCAATTAAGACGCCGTATGACAATCAATGAAGAGAACATTGCCCAACAAATAATGAAGTGGCAATCAACGGATACTAGAATTCAAATTTATATCGAAGTGACCGTTGAAAGAGAAGTATAAATATGACTGAAGAACAACAGAAGAAGTACAGAGAGACGATTACTCAATCTTAAGCTTGTTGTTACTTTGTCAAAATCTTAGCTCACTTTCATTTGAATTACTTGTAGCAATCAAGGCTACAATCTGAGCTTGTTAGCACTCTCTAAAAGCTGTTAGATTCAATTGTGCTAATATCAGTTACGTACTGAGAATATTGTGTAGAACTAAGAGTTTCAGTTTTGGCAGTTGTAAGTCTAAACTGAAGTGGGTCTGTACAAGTGTTGTACTTGATAAAAGTCTTTTAGTGAATATCTTATCCTTGTGATAGAAGGGATGACGTAGGAGTAATTAAATTCTCCGAACATCCAGAAACAACTCTTGCATATTTCTTTCAGTTTCGTATTCTATCTCTCAGTCAGTTACTTTCCGCAACTACTCCAGTTTAACTGATTGTTATTGACCAACAAGATTCCGAGATTCAGTTTGTCACTAAACTGAACTCAAGTATCGTTAAAGAACAAATTTTAAGTGTGACTGCTTATTCAACCCCCCCTTCTAAACACTCTTGTTACGACAATCGATCCTATCAGAGTAGCCACGAAGGCCTTGTTTGATTCCGGGGCCACTCACTCTTTTATCTCAGTGACGTTTGCTAATTATTTGGACGTCAAGTCTATTGGACTTGATGTGAGCTACTCCATGACAGTCTCATGAAGGGAGGAGTTATCATCTACTATAATGGTCAGAGATATCGATCTTGAACTACAGGGCCACCTAGTTTACGCTGTTCTAGTTGTGTTGCCAATGCCAGAGTTTGATGTTATCTTATGGATGGACTGCTGATGAAGAACAGAGTTCTAATTGACTTTCAGAAAAGTTCATTGTTGGTAAGACCGTTGGGCATTGAGTAATTCCTTTTTGAGCCAGACAGGTGGATAAGTTTCCCTCGCATGATCTCTCGCATGCAGGCACAAAGACTTACTAATAAGGGGTGTCAGACATTCTTGGCCAATATTATTTCAACACCTGACGTACCCACCTCGTCGATATCTGACGCACAAGTTGTCAGAGATTTTCCTGATGTTTTCCCAGACGACGTCACAGGCCTTGCACCAGAGAGAGAAGTTGAGTTCGCCCTTGACCTTGTGCCAGGCACTGTGCCAATCTCTAAGGCACCGTACCATTTGGCTCCAACAGAGAAGTTAGAGCTCAAACAGCAAATTCAAGAGCTCCTAGACAAGGAATTCATCCGCCCTAGTTTCTCACCATGGGGCGCACCAGTGCTCTTCGTAAAAAGAAAGATGGGAATATTGAGGTGTTGTATCGATTAACAAGAATTGAACAAGGTAACGATCAAGAAAAAATACCCATTACCAAGGATCGAGGACTTATTCGATCAGTTGCAGGGAGCTACAGAGTTATCTAAGATAGATCTACGTTCTGGGTATCATCAACTGAAGATAAATGATGCAAATGTTCATAAGACAACCTTCATAACTTGATATGGGCACTACGAGTTTTTAGTGATGCCATTTAGATTGAAGAATGATCCAACGATTTTTATGGACCTAATGAATCGAGTATTTCAGCCCTACCTAGATCAGTTTGTCATAGTATTCATTGAAGATATTCTTATTTACTCGAAGAGCCATGAGGAACACTGCCAGCATTTGGTTACAGTTTTTCAAGTCTTGCAGAGTCGCAAGTTGTTCGCAAAATTCAGTAAGTGTGAATTCTGCTTGGAGAAAGTAGCATTTTTGGAACATATCATATCTAGCAGTGGCATTGTTGTGGATCCAACTAAAGTGGCCGCAGTAAAAATAATCGGTGGAGTCGAGGAACGCGTCAGAGATCCGTAGTTTCCTAGGCTCGGCAGACTACTACATAAAATTTATTCAGGGGTTTTCCTCGATTGAAGTGCCACTCACTTCATTGACTAAGAAAAATACTAAATTTGTATGGAGTGAAAAATGTCAGAAGAGCTTCGATACTTTGAAGCTAACTCTTATCACAACGCAAGTTTTAGCCATGCCATCAAGGCAAGGGAATTTTGTGTTATACACAGATGCTTCTAAGCTCTGTTTAGGCGTAGTATTGATTCATCATGGTCAGGTTACAACATATGCTTCCAGATAGTTGAAAGTACATGAGAAGAACTACCGACTCATGACCTCGAGTTAGCTGCCGTTGTCTTTGTGTTGAAGATATGGAGACACTATTTGTACTGCGAGAAATGCCAGATATTCACTGATCACAAGAGTCTCAAACACTATTTGTGGCAGATGCTTTGAGCAGGAAAGTAGCAGTCATAGCACAGCTGCATCGCAGAGATCTCTTCAGTTAGAGATTCAGAGGTTTAGCCTAGAATTTTACCCTAAGGGCAGAGCTCCTAAGTTGTCTAATCTGACAGTCCAGTCTTCTTTGCTAGACCGAATCCTTAGAGGTCAGCCTGTAGATGAACAGTAACAAAAATGGAGACTGAAGGATGAAGCCAAGGGCAGTGTACTCTCTGCAATGTCCTATGGGATTGTTAGATACAGAGGAAGGATGTGGGTGCCTAGTGTTGATTCGATCAGAGAGGATATTTTGACCGAGGCACATACATCTCCATATTTCATCCATCCAGGGGGTACCAAGATGTACAAAGACATAAAAATATTGTATTGGTGGCCAGGGATGAAGCGGGATATCCGTCGATTTGTATCTGAATGCCTAACTTTTCAGCAAGTGAAAGTAGATCATCAGAGGCTAGCAGGGATGATTAAGTCTCTCCCTATTCCCGAGTGAAAATGGAATAATATCACCATGGATTGGTTTGTCGAGGTCAGTTAGGGGATCTAATACCATTTGGATTATAGTGGATCGACTTACTAAATCGGAACACTTCTTACCGTTGAAGACGACTTTCTCCATGACTCAGTATGCAGAGCTCTATATCCGAGAGATAGTCCGATTTCACGGGATCCCAGTTTCTATTGTTTCTGACAGGGACCCGAGATTCACATCGTCATTTTGGAAGAGTTTACATTCAGCTATGGGAAGAAAGTTGCAATTCAGTATGGCATTCCACCTTCAAACAGATGGCTAGTCTGAGCGAGTGAGTCAGATTTTGGAAGATTTATTGCGAGCATGTGTAATCAATTTCCATGGGAATTGAGAATCGAAACTACCCCTAGTGGAGTCTACCTAAAACAATAGTTTTCAATGATCTATAGGTATGGATCCCTACGTAGCAATGTATGGAAGGAATTGCAGATCGCCGATTCATTGGGACAAAGTCGACGAGAGATCGGAACTTGGCCCAGAGATTGTTCAGTAGACTGCAGACATGATGGTCAAGATCCAAGACAGGATGAAGACCGCCAAAAGTCGACAAAAGAGTTATGCTGACAAGAGAATAAAGGATCTTGGATTTGCAATATGAGATCACATATTCGTGAAGATAGCACCCATGAAGGGTGTTATGAGGTTTGGGAAGAGAGGCAAGTTGAGCCCGAGATTCGTTAGGCCATTTGAAATTCTTGAAGATTTGGGACACTTGATTATCGTGTAGCTCTACCGCCGAATCTAGCCGGAGTGAACAATGTATTCCACGTTTCGATGCCGAGGAAGTATATGGTAAATCCTTCCCATGTTTTGAGTTACGACCCATTGTAGCTTGTCAAGATCTGTCATATGAAGAAAGACCTGTCCGAATTCTAGACACATGAGCGGAGACTTCGGAACAAAGAGACCAAGCTGGTCAAAGTCCAGTGGCTGAATGAATCAGTAGAAGAGGCCAATTTGGGAGGCCGAAGCAGATATGAAAAGTCTCTACCCTAAGTTGTTTCGTAAGATTTAATTTTGAGGAAAAAATTTATTTAAGTGGGAGAGAAATTGTAGATCTCAAAATCAGTACATGTAAACCCATTCATTTATTAAATTGTTAAATAATTTATTTAATTTTAAAAGCATTTTTAACGATGCATGATTTATGATTATCATTATTTTTAAGTTATTACATGTTTATATGAAGCACATTAAAATTTTTTCTTGAGTTTTATGTTTCAGGCGAATATTCAATACGGGATTAGGAAAAGAGACCGGAGACTATTTAGGCGATGTCTTTTATTGTGGTATTTTATTTTAAGTCAATAAAATTGATATTTTAAATGATTTATGAAATTTTAAGCATTTTAAAGCCTGATTTAATTTATTAGGTGATTTTAAGCTTTTCAAAAATACTAATTTAGAATTTGAGAATTTTAATCTTGAAAATTTAGTATTTAATTATTTTATTAAATATTTGAGTGGGATTAAATAGTTAGGTTAGTATTTTATTTAGCATGTTAATTGGTTATTTGTATTTTTATTAACCCTAATTAACTTCTAATCACACACACACACACACACACACACATGCTATACACACACACACACATTAGCACACACTAAACACACACTCTTACACGTTCATTTGAAGGGAACAGCTAGGGTTCTTGAGCCTCTTCCAGCAGCCACCCCTTCCCCATCTAGTTTTCAGTGGATTTACGTTGGTTTTTCGAATCGTGTAGTAAGCGTCTCCCGATCATCTTCCGTAATCCACCGCATCGATATTTGTTATTTTCGTGCGTTATAACGTAAAGGCATGTATATTCTTTTATTTCAGCATCGATCCTGTCATAGTAATTATTTTGAAATGTATTGTGTGTAAAAATCTGTTTATGTTATGTAAAGTTTGAGCAAAAATGGTTGAAAAGAATTTGAACCAGTTTTTAGATCTCAAAAATCAAATCAGCTGTCATTTCAAATCCTCTGGATTTAAGGTCAATTTTCTGGAAAACTTTCAACATGTAAAACATAGTGCTTTTTGATAATTTTGATTTGACAGTAAATTCAAAATTTTCGGACAAGAAACGAGTGAGTTATAATCATTCTCGTGTGACTGCTCAAACTTTGATGTAATAAAATATGTTCTTCATTTTTCTGAGTTTTATTTTGTTGCAGGCTTGGTTGGAAATCATCGGGTGATCATTGCTGTGTTTAGGCATGTCATGGTTGTGGTCAGATGCCAATTGGTGTTTCGTTTCGAGTCGGTAGGGGTTTGGTTACATTAGAAGTCATAGAGAAGTGAATGGGTAGAAGATGATACTTTTGGGGTTTGGTTCGCGTAAGATTAGAGCCGCAGCGCTGCATTTGGAGCACTGTAGAGCTTCGTCTACGTGCAGGGTAGCACCGCAGCTCTGGTTGGTAGCGCCTAGGCGATTGACCAGGCACTGCAGCACTACACCTCATCGCCTAGGCGTTGGTTCATGGGTCTTCGAGCTTCAAGTTTAGGTGATATTGCTTCATTTGGGTATTAATACGTCATTATGTCCAAGCTTAGTGAGGGTTAGATTAGACGTTATGGAGTTTGAATAGGGAACATTGAATTATGGTTTAAGTGAGGTCTATGTCTTCCATTGCTTGGGAAACGTTCATATTCCATGTCGAGATTGTTTCGGGGTTGAAGGTCATGGTTTAATATGTTGATTAAACGTGGTCATGTCTCGAGTGGTTTAGAAAGTCATAAGTTATTTAATTATTTCGGTGGTAAGTTTGATTGGTACGGTTAAGTTATGGAATTTTAAGTTTTTGGAATAATGTATTAGTATGTATGTGCAGCAATAGCCCAAGCGAGATCCAACGAAGCCCTCAACGGTATGTAAGTATGTTTGACGTTCAAAAAGAAAATGTTTTATGTGTTTGAGGTATGAGATTTGTCTTGTGACCAATTGTGAACGGGTTAGGAAGCCGGAGAACGTGTCCGAGGACCTCTCCGCCCCAGTAAAGCATGACCGGGTTATGATCAGGATTGAGAAGCGGTAAAGCATGACTAGGAACCAATCCACCCAGTAAAGCATGACCGAGATCTTATGTATGTGGCATCGGACATCCCTGCCAGTCCAGTATTGTGGTTTACTCTGATCAGACATTATGTTATGGGTCACTTGTTTTGAAACTTATCTCTACGCAAAATGATGATGATTATGTATGTTTAAGTATGTATGTTGCAAGCACGTTTATGAAATTTTTTATGAAATGATGGCACGTCTATGATTATGCAAGTATGTTCAGGTTTTAAGTATGTATGGACTACTTTAAAATGAATGTGGATTTATTATGTATTACTCGTTATTCTCAGTTTATACATGTTGATTGTTTAGGCTCACTAGACTTGATCGATGCAGGTAAGGACGAGTTTGAGGAGACGAGAGGCAGCGACCAGTGAGATGACTCGGACTGGGCGGAGGACTAACCCAAGGACCGCTTAAGTTTTAATGATTTTTATGTATGTTGAACTCTTTTACTGTGGTGACCCGGACGCTAAATCATGTCTTAATCATTATTAATGTCAAATATAACAATTAAGAAAAGTGGGACTAAATTTTTTTCTTTTTAAAATATAAATGCGGAAACGTAATAGTAATCTATTTCATTTACATATCAAAATCAAAGTACAAGTCATGTACTACATGTCTCTATCTCAACTAGGTTCAACGACTATACATTTAGTGCTGAATCCTATTCTGCTTCTGGGCCCGGATCTCCACGCTAACTATTATCTCTCATCTTCTTCTTGATCCTGATCATGTCCCACCTGTTGTCAAGCACACATACAAACAAGACAACAGTCGGATAACTCCGGTGATAATTATATTCGCAGTATAAACCAAGTATGCATGCATTTCATATAAACAGATATAACAACATAAAATAGATATTCATAACATGTATCATATTCAGAAACAAGAATCGATATCAAACTGTAAATCATGCTCTGAACATGTACCATAATCAGGAACATGAATTGGTATCAACCAGTAAATCACATTCTGTAACTCTTAAACTCGGACTCGACTCTTAGACTCGGACTCAACTCATTCCTAATCTAGGGATCCCAGTTTCTGGACATTGTCTTATGCATCGAATCTCAGCGATGGGGATGAATCAACCCCTAAGCGACATCGATATAAACTAAACGTCCAATGTCTTGGCGAATCTGCCGAAGACTTGGCGAATCAGCCAAAGACTAGGCGAATCAGCCTATGACTCAATACATGCTCCGTCTATGAATTAATAGACCACACATATCAATTTCATAATTGCAGATATCAATGCAATAAAATAAAGTATGTGATTTAGGGAAACTCAAGTCAAATCGAACTTGAGTTGTGCAATCTCGAATCAAAATTGATTTATACCTTTCTCTTCTCGGTCTGACGAAGTCGAAGTCTGAAGTTAAATCTGTCCATATTAAATCTGAAATGACAATATCGAATAGATTGTGTCAATATACAGCTCAATTCAAGGCATGTTCTGATCAATATGCAAATCAAGACATAATCTGATCAATTTCAACGATATAACGATTCAATCTCAATCAATACTGAATCTGATCAAAGTCAATCTACTGATGTTTCGACGGCATGACAATACAGTCTTGATAACCCCGTCAATCTCAACATCACAGATATAATACCACAACTCATAATCGGTATCAATACGAATCATAATCTTCAATAATAACAAACAATAATCGTAAATCTGTATAATCTCGATCATATCAACTCTGAAAATCATAACAATTATATAATCAATCCGTTCTTCGATCTTACTTCAATTATATACTGATCAATATACCCAGAACACAATATATCAGTCAAATCATTCTTCCCCCAATATCATAATTTCAAATCATATCAAAACGTAATGAAACTTACGTCCAGTTGTAGCCGGTGTCGATTGAAGTACGGTACTGAAGACGGATCGAAAATCTGACGGACGGATATTTCACAAACTTCAAATTTCTGAAAGAAAAGGCTTAAAGATTTTCCACTTTCTTCCTCGGTTCTTTTCTCGATTCTTTGTTTCTGAATTCTGAGATGTAACATATGTATATATATAAATATATATATATATATATATTATATATATATATATATATATATATATATATATATCTCATTGCATGTGAAGGGCAAGTGGCTCATTCTAAAGGCAACACGTCTCGCGCATATGCGCGAGACACTAAGTCTCGGTGCGTCTTCATCACGACAGCTCGCGCATATGCGCACACTGACACCACGCATATGCGCGAGACCTACTGTCTCGGCATTCAGCACTCGCGCATATGCGCGCCATAGCTCGGCGCATATGCGCCCAACTCTCTGGACTCGGCACTCAACTCATGCACATCTCACGCATATGCGCACACATCTCGCGCATATGCGCGCACACATCTCGCGCATATGCGCGAGGTCTTCTGCCACTGTCGCGCATATGCACGAGGTGCTCTGTCCTCGCACTTACTCTGTGTTTTCTTCCGTCTTTTCGGTCTAATCATTTCCATCTATAATTACCTAAATTATCACCAAATCATTTCAGATTACGGTAATCACATTCTCGGGCCTTACATTTACTCTGATTTTAACGAGTTACTTTATGTTATTCTAAACAATTACTTGTTGCACGTTCGTTTACATTTCAAATATTTGATTAAGCATTTTATTTACAAGTGTATTTTGAGAGATGGTTAATTATTTAAGAAATTTTTTTTTCCCGCAAATTTTAATTATGTTCAAAAGTACGGTACGTTACATTATGTATCTTGCAAATTGCACAAGACCTGGTATATCTTTTGCTGTAAATTTATTGGCAAGATTTAGCTCATATCCAACAAAAAGTCAGTAGAACGGAATTAAACATATATTCCGTTATCTATGATGAACGACACACTTGGGACTTTTGTATTCAAAAGATACCAATCAAAGCATAATTGTTTATGCTGATGCTGGGTATTTATCTGATCCACACAAGGCACGTTCCCAAATCGGATATGTATTTACTCATGGAGCCACTGCAATTTCTTGGGGTTCATAGAAACAAACACTTGTAACAACTTTATCAAATCACGCAGATATTATTCCACAACATGAAGCAAACCGTGAATATGTGTGGCTAAAATCAATAACCAAACATATCCAAATCTCATGCGCATTATCATTTGGCAAGAGGCATGTGATACTATATGAATGTTGAAATTATTAAATGTTGAAAATATTGAAAATTAATGTGTAATGATGTATGTAATGATTTATTTATTTTTGGATTATTTGCAAATAAATTTTATAAATAAGTCTCTCAATTTGTGAAGAAGAACACAATTGAGTAGACAAAATTTTATAAAGTGTATAGTTTAATATATTTTGAAAATTTGAGATTTTTACTTTTAACCGTGAATTTTTATTTTTAACAAGCTTATACTTTTCTCCTTTAATATTTCTATTTAAAGCAGTTATTTTTAATATAACATTTATATGAGCAAATGATATTCTTATGTTCACTTATATTTTTAGGGCATTACAACCCACCCATTGGTTTTAGATTTCTTGAATTAGTCTATCTGCCAAAACTTTTGAAACATCTACTAAAATTTATGTATTTTTTTAAAAAAAAGCTACAATTCAAAAATAAATGTTTACAAGCATGCATGCAATAATTGCTTAATCTCACACATAAAAAAATAAGGGGAATTCAATACTGAAAATTACTGCAGTTAAAAATATTTTCAAAATCGGTGTCGGACCATAAACATTTAAAAAGACAACGTATGAAAATATCCAAATCACTTGTATCTCATAAACATGATGTGCTGAAGAAATAAGGCCCTCGGGTTCGCGTGTGCACATCCAACTATGCCTAATCAGTCTTCGACACCTCAAATCTCCTGATCAATACACTCACCTGCATCATTCACACCTAGTGAGTCTAAAGACTCAACACACCTGCAACGTTATAAAGAATACATACACATAACAGAAAATAGTGGAAAGTACTGTAATCAACATATATTTCATGATCTTAAAAGTGTAAGCGTAAACATATCTTATAAAAGTATAACGTGTCAAAACATGTCTCATCATAATCATCATATACGTATACATTTTCTTGATTGAATTCAGTTCGTTAGTTGTAACTTTCGTATCAGCTCTATTCGACGGATCCATCTACGTATAACCGTGGTACCCAACGACGGGGACATCAGTGACTGGCAGGACTAAAAACTCGACCAATGTGCAAAATGATCATTTTGTCCCTGGACACCCTAATTGACCATTTTACCCTTGGACCTCAAATTTCGACCTGAATCCAACCAAACTCCTAAAAACATAATAATAAGCATTTCTTAGACGTAGACTCGAGCCCGATCCAAATTTAAATGATCGTTTTAAACTTGGACCAGGGTCCCGGTTTTAACCCGAATCAATCCGAAACTTAACCGAATCTTTCTCAGCTTAAACCACGACCAATCGCGCTCTACTAGCCCCTAAACCTCTTAGACCAGACCACTTAAGACACTCGAGCAGCCCCAGAAAGTTGCTGGAATTTTCTGCTCTAGCCTCACTGCAAAACCCTAGCGCCTCAAACCATGAACCGTCGACCCTAGCCAATACGAAGCCAGACCAGCTTCGAACCAGCATACCCTAGGACCAATACTGACCACGTAAAACTATCCCTGGTCTATCCTAACCACGCCGACTCCCCAAGCATACGCAAGGCTCGGCCATGTCAAGAAAAATGGACAAAAACCTAACCGCCACTACTCAAAAACGTTCGGCCATCCTCCAAATCACCCAAGGCTCGACTCCAGCAATGTGTACCCTTCACTCATGTCCTAAACAGCCCTCTAACACCAAACTTCAGCAGCCCCTTGCACAAGGACATGAAAAACGTGAGTCATACACAAGATAAATGCATGTTCATGTCAAAACCTTTGCAAAAACGATGCTATATGATAGACCAACAATATTTCATGCAAAAACATATACAACAACATATAAATAGGTTAAATGATGAGAAAAAGAGATACATGGTGTGCCTTAACATTTACGAGCTCAAAAACTCGAAGATATACGCGCGGGACGTGAACCGGAGAGGCGAGAAAAACTTTTTCTTGAAAGCTTGAGGGATTTTCGAAGTGTCTCATGGTTTGCTGCTGAAAAAACGAGGGTAGGATGCTGTGGGAGGGTATAGGACAACTGCTAGGTGTTATTAGTTTTAGGGTTTGCTTAGGGTAGTGTTTAAATAAAATACAAAACACTCAAGAACCCTTAATTAAATTTTAAAAGGATTAAAAAGTTTTTGAGCCCATTACGCATTAAAACGAACCCATCAAGTCCAATAATACTACTGAAAAATATTTCGTTTAGGTAAATTTTAGAAATTATTGCCGAACGCTCGAAAAGTCCTCCAAATCGATAAAATTTATGTACCGGTTTAAAATACGGCTCGACGAGTAAAAATACCTGCCAAGACCCATTTTCAAAATTTTCCCTTAAATTCACCTTATATTTAATAATTAAAAATAATTATTAAATAAAAAAATATTTTTCCCGATTATCCCTGAGCTCCGTTACTCGTTCTAGCGCGAAATGCATCTAAACACCCTAATGCATGAAACTTTAAAATAACCACCTATCCGTGCCAACCATGAAATAGATGTATAAAAATCATTAAACACTTATTTAAATAAAACCCTAGATTGTATGGCGTCGAGTTACGTAGTTCGAATTTCCTAAACATTACAATTTTATTCATTCTCCCAAAAAATTTTATACATTTTAAAATAAATTATTTCGCACACTATAAACAATCATTCGCCAACTCCATCATTTTCAACAAATTCCTGGTGTCTAACGTCAGACCAGTTCTTATGGTTTGTTTTATATGCTTGGGTTTATAGTAAGGTTCTTGACTTCGAACGTATCTTGGGGCGAACACAAATTACTTTATAAAGTAAATAAATTCTTCAACTTTTAATGAGTGTACATTTTTCCTCCTTTAAGCATATGCTATATGAGATAAATTTCAATCCCTGGATGTCCAAAATATTCAATTCATACCTCACTTAGCGTAAGATATATACCTATATAATCCAATGATTTTGAGAGAGAGATGATCATGGTGTAACATACAAAACCCTTTTGGTGTAAGCCTTTTAGCGTAATAAGGAACACTTTCGTAGGGAAAAATTCGTACGTTTTCCACATTTTATTTGATGCAGATAAATTTGAGTTGAATATCTTGTAGGCCAAATTTAAACTCAATGTTGAGCTTCACATTGGTCTTTTAGCCACATATGTGTGTTCAAAAAATCATGTTAGCAAGAATATCGTACAGTTTCATAACAAGTCAAAGGCTGAGATGCCTATTAAATTTTCATTAGATAAAATACGTATTTTCGATAGTTCACGTAATGTCTTGATGTAAAAAAACTTGCTTTCTCATTATTCATAATTTTTTTCGATATTTCACGTAAAATTTTGATGCGAAAAAAAAAAAAAAAAAAACTAGAAATTTCTCCTTGTTCATTAAAATTATTAAAGCAATAATTATGCATCACCATTCCTATTGGCACGGCTTAATCAAGCTTTACAACTTCATTCACATACTTGACCAATACCTTGCAGCATTTGTTTTAAAATCTTAAACTAGCTCCCACGATAGAATCAGCATTCTCTCAGAAAGAAAGCACGCAACTGATTGCTGCTTTGAATCATGTCAACCAGATAACTAGACAAGTCGGGCACCGTGTTAGTGTCAAGCTAAGAATTTTGGCTTCTTAGGCAAGGAGAGTTTGGCAACAGTAACTCCTCAAAAAGTTTGAAAAATAAACCATGTTCCCCGAGTCAGCTGATAAATAGATTGTAAATTATCATGTGACAAGTGAGCATCTCATGAAGTAAAAAGGGAAGTGGAACGGTGCTCTTCTATCTACAAGGTTAACCGAGTCAATAAACATCATCAGCACTTTGCACTCTGTTCTTCGGTTGAATTGTGTAGAATGATTCCTACCCCAAGCCGTTGTACCAAAATTATATATGATGATGATACAACCCAAATCTCATAAATTGTATACTAGCTCAAATTCCACCTCAACATTTCATTTTTCTAATTCTCAGATTGGAATTAGACAACATTCGAAACCCTATCACATCCCATGAAATTAGCTAAATGACAACCACCAGCCGAGCAAATCTCGTTAATCAGTCACACAAGACGGACTGTCCCACACCAATTTTGTCATCCTCATCGGAGTAATCTGAAGAACTACTAACATCTATAACACCATCCAAATCTTCTCCAGTCTTACCATTTTCCTTGATCTGAAAGTCATCCCCCATGTAATCTCCTCTTACACCCCTCATGTCATCCTCCTCTCTTCCCCTCCTGTAATGAATCAACTCCATATCGATTCTCGCTTTCCTTGGACTCATCAAAACCAACTCAGCCAACTTTCTCCGAGCCAAATACAACTCATTTGGCTCCACCAAGTCCCCCTTCTTATACGCCTCCCTCAAGAAAACAGTGTGAAGCTTCCCATGATTCCCCCTAGTCGAAATGTAAAATATCCCCTGATGTTGGAGCAAGAATTCCTTCAACTTCTTCGGCAAATCCAACGCCATCCTAAAATGCGCGATTCTCTCCAATGTTATCTTCTTCTCCACGGTTAATGTCAATAATTCATGAATCATTGCCACTGCTCTCTTTTCCATCCTCTTCTGCGCCTCCAAAGACCTCAGGTCATACCCTGAAACGTCCTCGTATGGCGACCAATACGGCAACCTCTGCCATTTCCAGACTGCAATCTTGTAATACTTCCCAATCTTAAACCCAGGAGGAAAATTAACAATAAACGAAAACCGAACGTCCTCTGCATCAGCGCCCTTCTCTCTGTACTCTCTTTCCCTCGCTTTCTCAATCTCAGAAACACCTAAATTTTCATCCCTTTCCACCATTCCGATATACTTGTTCCTAGTCTCATCAGCATCAAACAGTCTAAAATACTTCGGGTACTTCAAAATTACCGAGTACTCGAAATCATCGGGTAAACCAAACTCTTTGCGCGCGATCCGAACATGTTCTAACCTAATCCTACCCGTGTTAGACATCATAAGCAACTTCCTAAGACGGGTCACGGCTTCCGGCACTTGATTCAAAAGAGCTTCGTTTTCCCACTGAATTTGTGAGATAGCTTTCCTTGTCAGCCGGCAATAGAGAATTCTCTGCACGGGGTGTTCAAACACCTCGAAAACGTGGGGGAATTTGAGGATAAACCGACCAGCTTCAAGCTGCTTAAATCCGATTCTGCGAGATAGCGAGTCCAGGCGTGAAGTGGAAATCATTTTGTTGGGTTGTGAGAGGATCAGTTCTTGGAATCCGAGGACTTTACGCATTTTCTTCTCGATTTCCATATAATCATCGTAGCCGTGGTCTCGGATTCGAACCTGCTTCTTGGGGATGGATGTCGATTGGGACATTGTTCTGACAAGAATTTTGGACATAGAAATCTTTGAAGCGTATGAAATAAAGGCCAACATTTCGGCGAGGCAAGGGTTTCTTGGGTGTTTAGGGTTTTTAATTTTGAAATTTGGGACTTGTAGACGGTTTAGCGGAGATGATGAGTGGCGTTGTCGGAAGCAGAAGAAATATTGAGTGCTTTTTTGAATTTGATGAGAGTTCAGGGGTGATATTACAGTTAATTGTAATTCAACACAACATTACTTATAATTATAACGTCATATATGACTACATTTTGAAGAGGAATTAGGGATTGAGTTCGAATTTACCCTTGCTGGCTTTCGAACCTTGCAGCAATTTTCTCTTCAATTCGGTGATGCAAGGGAAAATTGCAATTTTAGTCAAAGTCGTCATATTTGGATTTTATTTCTGTAAATTGTAAAAATTTGGTTGTTTTGTTATATCCAATAACGTGATTTTTTTATTTTTTATTTTTTATTTTATGTTATAGTCATTTTGCTTGAAATAATAAAATCTAACAAACATTACTTGTAAGGTCTAGGAAATTCGAAGTACGTAACCTGACTGAATGCAATATAAGGTTTTTATTTAAAATATGTGTTTAATGATTTTTATACATTTATTTCATGATTATTGCATGGTTGGGTGTTTATCTCTTGGTTATTTAAAATTTAACGTATTAGGGTTTTAAGTTGCATTTCGCGCTCGAACGAGTAACGGAGAACGGTAATAATAAGAAAAAATATTTTTATTAAATAATTATTTTAATTTTTTAATATATGGTGAATTTATGAATGATATTTGAAAATGGGCATTGGTTGGGAATTTTTACTCGCGAGGTTATATTTTTACCGGTACACAAATTTCAACGATTCGAGGGACTTTTTGAGGGTTCGGCCAATATTTTCAAAAACATATCTAAACGAAATATTTTTCGAGAGAGTTTTTGGGCTTGACGGGTTTATTTTATGGCATAATGGGCCTAAAACCTTTTTAAACTCCCTTAATTATTATTATAGACTCATTAGTGCATAAGCTTCTACTTAAACTCTACCCTATCAAAACCCTAACCGTAAACCTATTACACGGCTTCCCCTCCCCTTCAGCAACAACAGCATTTCAGTAGTTTTCTTCAGTAGCCACACGATTTCCTCTCAAAGATTTCAAGAAAACTCCTTTCCCGCCTCTCCGGTGCAAGGCATACTCGTATATTTTAAAGTTTTCGAGAACATAAACATTAAGGCACGTCATATATCTTTTTTTCTCATCATTTACACCATTTATATGCTGATGTATATGTAGTTGCATGGAGAATGCTTTGATTTATCTTGTGGTATCATTTTTGCAAGGTTTGACATGATATATGCATACCCTTGTACAAACTCATGTTTTTTTTTGTTGTCCTTCTGTAAAGGGGCTGCCGACTTGTGTTGCTGGGGAACTGATAATGTCGAGAGTGATGAGGATTAAGTGTTGGAGTCAAGGCTTGGTCAGTGTAGGTGAGTATTGATCGGATTGTGTTGAGAAACCTAGCGGCTATATGACTAGATCGAAGGTTTGTTGTGAGTCGGTTGTGCAAGGGCCATTCCTAGCCTTGGACCAGACCCTGTGGGTCTGAGCCCTAGCCTAGGAGGGCTCGAACGCTGCTGGACGGAGTCTTGAGGCCGATCGGGTGAGAGGTGTAAGGGTTGGTCTCGGTTGAGGCGTGTTTGAGGGCTAGCGAGTGTTTGCATCTTGCAGCATGCATGGGGCTATGAGCTGGGGTTAGGTTGGTCCAATAGGGTCCAAAGGTGGGCTAAGAAGTGTTGGTTTAAGGCAGGTTCGGGTTGGTAGGGCCTAGAGTCGAAAGTTTGAAGGTTTAATGCATCAGGGTTTGTAGGTTGTAACGCGCTGGAAATCTCCAGCAAATTCCTGATATGATTCGTAGGTCCTAAGGGGTCTGGAACGAGTTGTTTAGAGTCTGGTTGTGTAGGTTCAAGTCATAGTTAAGTTGGGAAAAATTTGGTTAAGTTTCGGGTTGATTCGGGTTAAAACCAAGACCCCGGTTCAAGTTTTAAAATGAATCGTATAAGTTTTGGAACAAGATCGAGTTTACATCTAAGAAATACTTATTAATATGTTTTGAGGTGTTTTGAGGATTCGAATCGAAATTTTGAGGTCCGGGGGTAAAATGGTCAATTAGGGTTTCCGGGACCAAAATGGTCATTCTGCACTCGGGTCGAGTTTTTAGTCATGGCAGCGCCCTAAACACGATCTGACATGTTTTAAACGTTTATGTTAACATTAATATGACTTTATATGTAAATATGAAAAATAAGTTGCGGCGTGCTTGATTTTCAGGAAAAATTTACACATACGCATGATTTTATAGTGATGAATATGATGAAATGTTTTGAAAGATGGGAGTTGGTTGTGACTAATACGATTACACGATAATACGATGATTTGCACATGGGTACTGTGGTTATACATAGATGGATTCATCGCCTAATACGATGATACTAAAGTCACAACTATAAACGAAGTTGAAATTAATATAACGAACACGTATATGTTGATATCATGAGATATGTTATGAAAATATTTATCCTTGCATCTTTTTAAGATCATCAAACGTATTTTTATTATGGTACTTTTTACTGTTGCGTGCTATGCATATATATTTGTGATGACGTTACAGGTGTGTTGAGTCTTTAGGCTCACTAAGTGTTAATGATGTAGATGAGAATTTTGTTCTGGAGGTGTCGAAGACTGAGTAGGCGGAGTTGGATGTGCGCACGCGAACCCGAGGACAGTAATTTTCCACACATTATGTTTTGAGTTAGGAGTGAATGAATGTTTTCATACTCGTTCATTTTATTATGTTAATGGTTGTCAAGGTTTTTACGCATTTTATATATGTTTTATTTTTAAAACGTATGTCGAGGGTTGTCGGATTGTCTATATTTTAAACTGCTATATTTTTACCCGTTAGTTGATTAATTTTATTTCAATATATGTGATTTATAGTTGTTATTGCATGCCTGCATAAAAATGAGATTTTTCGAGATTTATTTTTTAAAAAATAAAAAACTCTAGGAGTATTTTAAGTAGTAGACGTTTTAGTTGTATCAGAGCAAGGGTCCTGTATAGGGTTGTGCCACCACCAGCTTCTGCAGTACAGTTTTCAAGCCTCGGGTCTATAAGTTTATATGTTTTAATACTATCACCTGCATGATTACATGATATATGATTTACAACGTTTTACAGTACATGTTTAGTTGCTTTCATGATTTAAGGATTAAATGTTTAGAAAACTACATTAAATTCATGATGGGTTAAGTTTAGAATTTGGACTGTATTCAGATATCATGCCTCACAGACGCGCCTCTATCACTGACCTATAGGATGATACTACTGGAGGTGATAGAGGCCTCCCACCACCACTGCCACCGCCAGGGGACGAAGCTACTCGGGTCATCGAGGGCATTGCTAAACTGATGGAGCCAGCACAGTGGGCTCCTCGACCCCAGACAGACATATAGGAGCAGTTCAGATGGCTCAACCCGAAGGAGTTCAGGGGTACTAGAGATCCTTTCTTTGCAGAGGGTTGGATACAGTCTTTGGAACTACATTTTCAGTATTTGGAGATGAGAGACGGTGACCGAGTCAGGTGCGCCAATTACATACTGAGGGACGATGCATCACTATGGTAGGAGTGAGCTGCCCACGGAGTGGACTTGGCTACCCTTATTTGGAGTCAGTTTGAGGATATTTTCTAGACCAAATATTTCCCAGTAGATGTCAAGGGCCGCCTTGATAGGATCGATTAACGTATCAAGAGTTTTTAGAAGGGGGGTTGAATAAACACTCACAATTAAAACTGATCTTTTCGAATTTTGAGTTCAGTTTGGTGACAAACTTGATTCTCGGAATCTTGTTGGTGAATGTCAATCAGTTAAACTGAATCAGTTGCGGAAAGTAACTGACTGAAAGATAGAATACAAAAATAAAAATACGCAAGGGTTGTTTCTGGATGTTCGGAGATTTCAATTACTCCTAAGTCACTCCTTCTATCTCAAGGATAGGATATCAACTAAAAGATTTTGATCAAATACAAGAATTGTACCGACTTACTTCAATTTGGACTTAACACTGCCAAAATTGAAACTCTTAGTTTAACAGAATGTTCTCAGTGCATAACTGATCTCAGCACTATCGAATTTCAATGATTATTACAACTTGCTAATGAGCTCAAACTGTAGCCTTGACTGCTACGAATAAATCAAGCAAGAGTGAGCTAAGATTTTGACAGAGTGACAACAAGTTTTTGAATTGTGTTGACTTGTTTTCTTCAGCTGTTCTTCTGTCATATTTATAAGCTCCTTTTCTCCAACGGTAACTTGAGATGAATTTGAGTCTTTGTATCCGTTGATTTCTTCTTAATTATTCCTTGGACATTGTTTGCTTCATTTATTGTGATGCGGCGTCTTAATTGCTTTAGCTGAAATGCGTTGTTCTAAGCTGTATTGATTGAAGTGCGGCGTTGCAATCTTCTTTGTCTCTTGACGGTTGATTGTTCTTTCCCGAGACATGTTCAGTTGAAGGGTGTTTAGCATACGGCTGAATATATCAACTGATCAGTTTCCAACTGATCAGTCAGTTGATTTCAGTTATTAGGTCCAGTTGTTGAATGTACTTGCGCGTATCAGTTGGTTGATCAGTGGTTCCAAGCTGTATTGATTAAAGTGTGTCGTCCCACATTCAGTTGCAGTCTTTTATGTCTCTTTGTCGGATGACGTGTTTCAGTTACTGGTGAGGAGAATAACTGAATTTTCAGTTGCATAGATTCAGCTGCTGAGTTCAGTTTACTCGATCAGTTGGTTCGTAGTTTCGGTTGATTCATATTTTGTCAAACTCCAGAATTTAGTTTCCAACAATTTCCCCCTTTATGGTGTTTGACAAAACTTAGTAAATAATAACTGAACGTCTGGACTCATTGTA
This sequence comes from Primulina eburnea, assembly GCF_022965805.1. Lineage (NCBI taxonomy): Eukaryota > Viridiplantae > Streptophyta > Magnoliopsida > Lamiales > Gesneriaceae > Primulina > Primulina eburnea. The sequence goes on from NC_133116.1 coordinate 19,594,685, forward strand.
GATAAAATAAGAGATTGAATTTTTTGAACTAATAGAAGTCTTGAATTAATAACAGCTGAATCTAATAATCTGATTAACTGCTTTTTAATAAGATGGTTTCTTCTGCTGCTCTCAAGATGCTCTTTGATTTCTTCCCCCTTTTTGTCAAAACTCATCCATCTTCATATATAATCTTCGAACGTCAGTGGACATAATTTTGACATCTGAGGAGATACTTGAGACAGCGATTTGTAAGGAAGTTTGCAACAGTTCCATTTTATTAGAAACAGAGGTTTCCAATCGCTCAACTCATTTGCTGATTATATCTTGAGTTGTAAATAGACTTTGAGCTAGACCTCTGTTGTTTTTCATCTCATCCACAGTTTGGGTAAGAGACTCCATGTTGGCTTGGATGGCTTTCAGTTTTGCTGTATTAAATTCAATCGAGGAATCCAATTGGACAGTATGAGAAAATTGTGTGGATTGAATTTTCTTGATTTCGGTGAGCATCTGCTGCATATTATGCTGCATATTCTGTATTTCTTCAAGAACAAGATCAAAATCTAATGAGGATGGAGGAGGAGACTGATGAGAGGATTCCGGTCCTCTTGTGGTTTGATCAAATATAACCAACTCTTGGTCAGTTGCTACTATTTTAGCAACGTTCTGAACTGAGGTGATTGTTGCAGCAATGTCTTCTGAAATTTGAGGCGGAGAAAGTGGATTTTGATCAGCAGATGAGCTGCTTGGAGGAATAATAGAGTCTTATGAAGCCAAAACTGGTGCCTCTAGAGGATGATCTTGGGAATCAATTGGCACAACAGTTGGAATAGCTTGTTCAGCAGATAAATCTGGTTGAACTGGTGCTTCTGAAGAGATAGGAACCTCTGGATTGATTTGATCAACGAGGTGATCAACTTTATCAGAAATAGGTTCACTCAATTGGGATTCTTGCACCACTGTTTGAATAATTTCATCTATGTTTGCAAAAGATAATTCTGCTTCAGTGTACATTTGATGTTCACCAGTAGGTGATTGAGACATATCCTGAATTGGCTCTTCGGTTGGAATAATAGCCTGTTCTGAGGATGACTCTTTCTGCTGAGAGGGAGGTTCTACAACTATTTCCTCTTCATCATCGTCTAGATCTCCTTTATGAAGGACTAACTCTTGATCCATTTCCCAAAACTTTATCTGATATTGCAAGCCAATCAGATCTGTGTCTAGCTGAGTAATCACCGCATGATCAGCATAGGCAGTAGGATTTGTTGGAACGTAGTTAGCCTTCAGTTTGTCAATAATTTGTGCTAACTTCTTGACCCTCATCTGATCAAACAAATATGTTTTTTCTGTAGTGACCCGTTCCAGAATCACCTACTAATCAGAACTTAAGCATGCAATTAACTTAATAAAACTGAATCAGATAAACAGCGGAAAAACAACATATACAGCCCGATCGAATCAGTAAGTACGAATACTAAAACAACCAAATCAAACTAAATCCCAAGAATAAAATACCAGCAACTACAGGTCAACCCCTGCTAGCTCCCTGTCCTCTCCCTCCTGGACCGTCCAACCTGAGACCTGCCCCATCGAATAGGGTGTCCAAAACAGAGATAAACCGAGGACGTGAGCATAAAACGCTCAGTACCGAAAGCATGAGTATACAAGACTATGACATGCATGTATGCAAAATGTACTGGATACCAGGGTCTGGGTATAACGAAAAACTGCTCAGGCAAATGACGTCAAGGTATGTAGCACTCTGCGCCGTCGCACCAGGAGGTGGCTCCCATACCATAAACCTGTGGATATACCGGTATCCTGACCACCGTCGGCCAACGGGGTCCAACCATCCACAACAACCGAGGGCTGAGCACCCTCTGAACAGGCTATCTCAAAAGATAAACAGGCCCAACATGATTATGCAAATGCCGCATAATAAACCATGCATCATATGTCAGATAATAATGCAACACATAAACATGCAACACATAGTAAAGCATACTCAACCAGGATATCTCGGATAGTACTTCCGTACCTCAAACCAGTAGATCCTAGCAATCAGCCCTAGAATCAAGCCTACAACCCAAGTGATACCATATCACTAAACCACATCTAAAAGCCTTAACTAGACTAATAGATACTCCCAAATCTCAAGGGAACCTAGAACCATACCTGCGTCCGTAGTCAGCCCACTGATGCCGCTAGCTCCCAACTAGAGCACAGCTCCGCTACAAAGCCAGTAGCTCCCTGCTAGTGCCCGAACCTCGGGAAAAGCTAGAAACCCATCAGAAACGACTAAAACGCTCTGGAACTCTCGGAATTGGTAATTGAAAAGTGAAGCCTCGCGCCTCTATTTATAGACGACGATCGGACGATCCGATCCACTTCGGAAGATCCGATCCTGTGCACTTCGGACGATCCGATCCACTTCGGACGTTCCGAACTCTGCACGTCTTCCACGTGTCCAGCCACCTGTCTTCGGACGATCCGAACCTCTTCGGACGATCCGAACCCTGACACGGTCTACTGTTGACAAGACTCGGTCTGACACCGAACTGAACGGTCCATCCGAACCCACTTCGGACGATCCGAACCTCTTCGGACGGTCCGATCCTGGTTCGTTCCTTCCGAACTCGCAGAATATAATTAATCCAATAATTACTCAATTTAGGCATCGGGATACTACATTCTCCCCCTCTAAAAAGGATTTCGTCCGCGAAATCGAGTCTGAAGAATAACAATTCTGAACAATCAATACATTCATCTCAAGAATGAATTACAAATTGAAAGCACAACTGAAATTACAATCATAACTGAAATTGCTACAACTAGAACAACTCAGGATGCTCTGACCGCATGCGACTCTCTAGTTCCCAAGTAGCTTCTTCAGTACCTCGGCGCTGCCACTGCACTAAGACAAGAGGAATAGTCTTATTCCGCAGTACCTTATCCTTCCGGTCTAAGATCGAAACCGGTCTTTCTACAAAAGACAAATCCGGATTCAACTGAACTTCTGTCGGATGCAAAACATGGGACTCATCCGCTACGTATCGTCTCAACAAGGACACATGAAACACATTGTGAACACTAGACAGATACGGTGGCAAGGCTAATCTGTAGGCCAAATCTCCCACACATTCCAAGATCTCAAAAGGACCAATGAATCTCGGAGATAGCTTACCCTTGAGTCCAAATCTCAGAATCCTCCGAAAAGGTGATACCTTGAGAAACACTTTCTCGCCTGCATCAAAATGAAGAGGCCTGCGCTTGGTGTTCGCATAACTCGCTTGTCGATCCTGAGCAGTCTTAATCCGCTGCTTGATCACAAGAACTTTATCCTTGGCCTGCTGAATCAATTCTGGACCCTCGACCTGTCGTTCTCCGACTTCCTCCCAGAACAGAGGAGTACGACAACGTCGACCATACAACGCTTCAAACGGAGACATACCAATACTCCTATGAAAGCTGTTGTTGTATGCAAACTCTATCAGTGGCAAATGATCCTGCCAAGCTGGCCCGAAATCCATCACACAAGACCTCAACATATCCTCAAGCGTACGAATAGTCCTCTCTGACTGTCCGTCAGTCTCTGGGTGATACGCAGTACTCAAACTCAAAGTAGTGCCCAAAGCTTGCTGAAAGCTACCCCAAAATCTAGACGTAAATCGAGGATCTCTGTCACTAACGATACTCACAGGCACACCATGAAACCGTACAATCTCCTGAATGTACAACCGTGCCATCCGATCGAAAGTGAAATCTCTGTTATACGGAAGAAAATGGGCAGACTTGGTAAGCCGATCTACTACAACCCAGATAGCATCTCTATTCCCCACAGACATAGGCAAGTGAGTCACGAAGTCCATCGTGATATGCTCCCACTTCCACTCCGGAATAGGAAGATTCTGCAACAAACCTCCAGGTCGTCGATACTCAGCCTTTACCTGCTGACAGACCAGGCACTTGGAGACATACTGATAAACATTGCGTTTCATACCTTTCCACCAAAATCGAGTCCTTAAATCTTTATACATCTTGTTGCTCCCCGGATGAACACTCAACTTGCTACGATGAGCCTGGGACAAAATCTCCTCCCTCAAAGTGTCATCCTCCGGTACAACAACACGACCAGATAAGCACAAAAGACCCTGAGACTGATAGTGGAAACCAGAAGTATTATCTCCATCAGCCAACCGAGCTAATTTCTGAACCTTAGAATCAGACATCTGAGCATCTCTAATCCGAGAGTACAACACTGGTTCAGACAAAATAGTAGCCACACGGATACTCTCTGACCCCTTCCGATGCTTATAATTGAATCCCATCGAACAGAAATCCTGAATAATCCCAGATACAGCACAAGTCTGAAGAGCAGACAATCTCACCTTGCGACTAAGAGCATCAGCCGTGAGATTCGCAGATCCTGGATGATACTTGATCTCACAATCATAATCCTTGAGTAGATCCATCCAGCGACGCTGACGCATGTTCAACTCTGCCTGAGTGAACAGATACTTCAAACTTTTATGATCGGTGAAAATATCAAATCGCTCACCATACAGATAATGGCGCCAGATTTTCAAAGCAAAAACGATCGCTGCTAATTCCAGATCATGAACAGGATAGTTCTCCTCATGAGGCTTCAACTGCCTCGACGCATAAGCAATCACATGCTCATTCTGCATCAAAACACACCCTAGACCCTGCAAAGAGGCGTCGGTGTAAACACTAAAACCACCAGATCCAGCCGGTAAGGCCAAAACAGGCGCAGATGTCAACCGTCTGCGAAGCTCCAAGAAACTCTCTTCGCACTCTGATGTCCACTCAAATGAAACATCTTTCCGAGTGAGCTGAGTAAGTGGCTTAGCAATCTGAGAGAAGTTGACAATGAAGCGGCGATAATACCCAGCCAATCCCAGAAAACTGCGGATCTCGGCTACTGTCGTCGGACGCGACCAGTTCAATACCGCCTCCACCTTGCTCGGGTCAACTGAAACTCCCTCGCTAGAAATAACATGACCAAGGAATACAACCCTGTCAATCCAAAACTCGCATTTACTCAACTTCGCATAAAGCTGATTCTCGCGAAGTATCTGTAAAATAATTCTCAAGTGTTGTACGTGTTCTCGCTGATCACGCGAATAGATTAAGATATCATCTATGAACACCACAACAAATTTATCCAAGAAGTCTCGAAATACCCGATTCATCAGATCCATAAAAACTGCTGGTGCATTCGTCACCCCAAAAGGCATAACCAGAAACTCATAATGCCCATACCGGGTCCTGAATGCAGTCTTTGATATATCTCCCTGATGAACTCGAAGTTGATGATAACCAGACCTTAAATCGATCTTGGAATACACAGAGGTACCTTGCAGTTGATCAAATAAATCATCAATCCGTGGCAACGGATACTTATTCTTTATCGTAGCACGATTCAACTGCCGATAATCTATGCAGAGCCGCATAGAACCATCCTTCTTTTTGACAAAAAGAACTGGTGCTCCCCACGGGGACACACTGGGTCGAATATACCCCTTGTCAAGAAGATCCTGCAACTGCTGTTTCAATTCTTGCATCTCTGATGGAGCTAAACGATAAGGAGCTCTGGAGATTGGTGCCGTGCCTGGCACTAAATCAATGCTGAAATCCACTTCCCGAACTGGAGGAAAACCAGGAATCTCCTCGGGAAAAACATCCGGAAAATCGCAAACCACTGGAATGTCACTGACCCCGACACTGTCTGCGGACGAATCAATAGCATAGATAAGGTAGCCTTCCCCGCCCGACTCTAAGGCACGACAGGCTTTCAGAGCAGAAACCACAGGCATCGGGGGTCGCGCTCCCTCTCCATAGAAAAACCAACTGTCGCCCTCCACTGGACGAAACTGCACGAACTTCTGGTAACAGTCCACAGTAGCTCTATACACAGTCAGCACATCTATTCCCAGAATGCAATCAAAATCCTCCATCGCAAGAATCATCAAATTAGCAGTTAAGATATTACCCTCAAACTCTAGAGGACAACCCATCACTAGACGTTTAGCTAACACCGAATGACCCATCGGTGTGGAAACAGATACCACAATGTCCAAAGAAGTGAAAGGTAAAGCATGACGCTTAGCAAACCTCGCAGATATAAATGAATGCGATGCACCAGTATCAATGAGAACGTAAGCAGGTAATCCACATAAATTACAAATACCTGCAATAACTCTCTCGTTCTCCTCAGCAGCCTGATCCTGGTTAAGAGCAAAGACCTGCCCTTGAGTACGCGGTCGGAGGTTAGAGCCCTGAGTAGACTGTCCCTGCTGTGGCCTCTGATGAACTGAAGCCTGAGAACCAGATCCTGATCCTCCACCCATCTGTGGACAATCTCTCTTCATGTGGCCCATCTCACCGCACCTGAAACAAGCACCCGCAACTCTGCGACAACGCTCTGTCGGATGGTCCTTCCCGCAATGCTGACACGGGCCCTTCTTCTTCCCAAAATGGTGAACTCCTCCAGATCCAGAGGAAGAAGAAGTAGATCCAGCCTTCTTAAATGATTGGGCACGGGGACCCAAAGAACTAGTAGGACGAGCAGACTGCATGGCTCGACCCCTCAGCAAACTGCCCTCTGCCTGGCGACAACGGTTCACAAGGCCCTCATACGACGTCGGATCATCACAGACCACGACCCGATCATAAATCTCCTGATTGAGGCCCTGAAGAAAATGATTATACTTGGCCACCGCATTGTCACTGACGTGCGGAACATATGGGAGCAACTCAAAGAACTTCTGCTGATACTCATCAACAGACAAACTCCCCTGCTTCAGATTGATCAACTCAATCGCCTTGGTCTGCAGAAGAGCTGGCGGAAAGTAAAGCAGCATGAAAGCAGCTCGGAAATCGGCCCAAAGAACTCGGCCCTGTCGCTGAACTATCGGTGCAGAGGTAGACCTCCACCACTTACGTGCACCGCCCTCCAGCAAGAAATCAAGGGTATCCATCTGCTGCTCCGCCGAGCACTGGAAAGACTTGAAACAGCTCTCCATCCTCTCAAGCCAGTTCTCCGCAACATCCGGAGTCTCGCCGCCCGAAAGAGGTTTCGGCCCCATTTGCAAGAACCTATGCATACTGAAACTCCGAGGCTCATCTCGTCGGTGTGGACGACGTTCCCGATGCTCTCGACGACGCTCCCGATCGTCGCGGTCTCCCCAGCGTCCCACGCTGCCATGACTACTAGCATCGTCGTCAAAACCAGACATCTCTACAAAAAGTCACCAGAGATTAGACCCAAAAGAACAGTTCTAAATCCCAAAATCTTAATGCATGCTCTGATACCATAAATGTAGTGACCCGTTCCAGAATCACCTACTAATCAGAACTTAAGCATGCAATTAACTTAATAAAACTGAATCAGATAAACAGCGGAAAAACAACATATACAGCCCGATCGAATCAGTAAGTACGAATACTAAAACAACCAAATCAAACTAAATCCCAAGAATAAAATACCAGCAACTACAGGTCAACCCCTGCTAGCTCCCTGTCCTCTCCCTCCTGGACCGTCCAACCTGAGACCTGCCCCATCGAATAGGGTGTCCAAAACAGAGATAAACCGAGGACGTGAGCATAAAACGCTCAGTACCGAAAGCATGAGTATACAAGACTATGACATGCATGTATGCAAAATGTACTGGATACCAGGGTCTGGGTATAACGAAAAACTGCTCAGGCAAATGACGTCAAGGTATGTAGCACTCTGCGCCGTCGCACCAGGAGGTGGCTCCCATACCATAAACCTGTGGATATACCGGTATCCTGACCACCGTCGGCCAACGGGGTCCAACCATCCACAACAACCGAGGGCTGAGCACCCTCTGAACAGGCTATCTCAAAAGATAAACAGGCCCAACATGATTATGCAAATGCCGCATAATAAACCATGCATCATATGTCAGATAATAATGCAACACATAAACATGCAACACATAGTAAAGCATACTCAACCAGGATATCTCGGATAGTACTTCCGTACCTCAAACCAGTAGATCCTAGCAATCAGCCCTAGAATCAAGCCTACAACCCAAGTGATACCATATCACTAAACCACATCTAAAAGCCTTAACTAGACTAATAGATACTCCCAAATCTCAAGGGAACCTAGAACCATACCTGCGTCCGTAGTCAGCCCACTGATGCCGCTAGCTCCCAACTAGAGCACAGCTCCGCTACAAAGCCAGTAGCTCCCTGCTAGTGCCCGAACCTCGGGAAAAGCTAGAAACCCATCAGAAACGACTAAAACGCTCTGGAACTCTCGGAATTGGTAATTGAAAAGTGAAGCCTCGCGCCTCTATTTATAGACGACGATCGGACGATCCGATCCACTTCGGAAGATCCGATCCTGTGCACTTCGGACGATCCGATCCACTTCGGACGTTCCGAACTCTGCACGTCTTCCACGTGTCCAGCCACCTGTCTTCGGACGATCCGAACCTCTTCGGACGATCCGAACCCTGACACGGTCTACTGTTGACAAGACTCGGTCTGACACCGAACTGAACGGTCCATCCGAACCCACTTCGGACGATCCGAACCTCTTCGGACGGTCCGATCCTGGTTCGTTCCTTCCGAACTCGCAGAATATAATTAATCCAATAATTACTCAATTTAGGCATCGGGATACTACATTTTCTCTCCAGAGCTTGAACAATGATGGCAGCTTTGACTATTTTGAGGACTAAAGCTTCCAGTTTGATGAACTTGTTCAGCTGGGATTTCTTTCTCAGTTTCTTGGGAAAAATATGAGTACGATAGGCTGTCCAAGCATCATAGAGTTGAAGTTTTGATGCTGCAAAATTATTAACCTCATCTCAAACAAGGCCAATGTGGGTTTGAATGGGATTGGATGGCCTGGGCTCTTCAATCAATTTGCCCTTGCCTTTATCAGAACTGAGGATGTGTGGAATTTCTAGACCAGTTCGAGTAGTATCCAACCGTTCTATAATATTGATGCCTTTGGGTCGGGCAGGTGCCAGAACAGTAGGACGAACAATGTTAATCAAAGGAGCTTTGATCTTAACTGTTTCTCTCTTTGCACCAGCTGATTTTTCTGGTGGGATGATCTTCATAGGGACTGCTTCAATTGGCTGCTGAGCATCTGAAGATATTAGCTTGTCAGTAGGAATAGATTCCTCTGTAGTTGTTGGTTTAATCCTCTGGGTTCTCGGTTTTTTGGCGATCTTTGGGGAAAGAGTTTGCTCTGAATCGGATTCACTCACAACTAATTTGCTTTTGCTGACTTCATTTGAGCCAATGTCTTGGCCTTTTTCATTGATTTAGGAGCCGCCTGTTGAGTTACAATCTCCTGTTTTATTTTTACAAACTGAGCAGGAGAAATATCCAATTTGGTCTTGAATGGCATAGTATTCTTCGCATTGAAGACTTTGAATTTGGATGATTTTTCTGAATCATCTGTCACTAACCCCTTCACTTTCAGCAGATAGCTCAGTTGCACTGCAAAGCCTTTGGACTGTTTGGATGATAGAAACATATTCTTTAAAATATTGAATATAAGATGCTTCCAGTTGAGTTTACGATCAGCCATAATGATAGAAATAGCTTGAAATTTTTCCAATGTGAGTGCAGCAAAAGATCCAGCTTTTGTCAAAATCCCTTTGGCGACTATATCAGCAAGTAACTGGACCTCGTGCTTCAGCTCCTTCTTTGGATCGGAAACTTTTATTTTCCGTCCATCAGCAGAAAGTGAGGTTTGCATTTTTTTCAACATCAGATGCTTTAACATCAGAGAAGTGTGCCAGTCCATCAAATGGTAAAGAAAAGATTTCTCCAAAGGAATCTTCAGAGATGGTCAGCAACTGACCATTGATAGTAGAATCGATGTTTCAATCAGAATTGATCATACCTTTAGAGTAGAGTTCCTGAAGTTCTTTGGGGTAGATCTCTTGTGATGATTGTCCCAAGAATGTCCTTAACCCAGCAGTTTTGAGTTTTTTGAAATACATTCTTGACATCAGCGTCGCCGAGAATGAATCCGAAGTTGATAGCCATTGCATTCAGCATATAAGCAGGAATTTGATTCCCCATTTCGATAGATAAAATGATCTGAAATTCGTAAATGATAAGCTCTGGAATTAGTATGCTCTTAGAAACTGATTGTATGCGTAAGAAGAAAACTGAATTGAAGCGGGCTTAGCACAGTTGTTCGTGACTGTTCAAATTCGGGATATGTGTCAGTCCATTAAAAATTTGAGTAAAACTATGTGTACGTGTGCTGTAAGCGTGTGTAATTTAAACGGTTCAAAAAGTGTCCACGTTTCCACTAATCATTTGCTGAAGAATAGCATTTAATGCTTGAAAGACAGTCACGTCACTTGATTTGGTATATAAAATGGTTTATTAGTTAACTTATATGAGAAGATTAGTGAAAAACTCAACTGAACGATCAGTTGTAAGACTGTGTCCTTTCAGTTGAGAATTTACTAACATTTGTCTTCTCAGTTAACCTCTTAAAACCATTATCCCCCCTTAATTGGTGCATAGAATAATTAAAGTAACGATATAAAATAAGTTTAAGGGTCAGAGAGCTTATTATTTGCTGAAACATTGACGACCCTTCAGCTTCCTTGATATTCTGCTATAAATAGAAGTAAAACAGTTAGTTTCAGTCATATTGGTAAAAAAAAATGACAGATGCGAGTAGCTCGAGTGCTTCCCCATTTTCTTTGGAGGCTAGGAAGGTTGTCATAGAAGATGAGGTCTTCTATAAGAGTCTTCACTATTGGGAAAAACTACAAGAGCTTGAGTTCTTGTATAATACTGGAGAGGCTACTACTCCAGCATTGATGGCAGAGTTGAGAGAAGTGCGGGAGCACTTGAACATAGCTATGTGGGTGGACGTCTTCAAGGATGGTCACATCTATCAGCTAATGCTTCGGAAAGAACTGAACATCCTCAATCGCATAGTTGTTTCTCATAGCTTTCTTAAGACATCTACCTCTGCTTTATCCACTTGGTTGAAGATGTGGATAATTGTTGTAGAAGAAAAATATAATGATGTAATTCAAGCAAATATTTGTCGTTGAATGAAGTATTTCTATGTGCTTATCTTTGTTTTTCTCTTCCCTACAAATGATAATTTTTATCAGTTGTTATATAGGAATTGCGAATTTAAACTTATGACAGACTAACTGATATAAGTTGACTATGAACTGAAGTCAGTTGATAATTAACAACTGATAAAATAAAAGTCTGGGTAAAATAGGAAAATTGTCTCGGTTGACTTGAGACTCGTTGGTTTCTTCAACATTTAATGTCACCTGTCTATAAATAAGACGAGAGAGTCAAAATGTGAGACAATAACAGTTCAATATGTCCGATTCAAGTAACTCTGATGCATGCAGTAGTTCGCATATTCAAGTTAATGAGCAATTAAGTCCTTATTTAGAAGAGTTGAAGAAGACAATGGAAGAGTATGTTTTGATGAAAGTGATGTCAAAATGGTTCAAGATTCATGATTTGCAGAGGGTAAGTAGTAGTGGTGTTGTTCCTACTCGTGCTCAAGCAGCAATAGCAAGAAAATACATTGATCGTTTTGAAGTTAGGCATGTTACAGATCTGACTGATGACAAATGTCTGTTAGAAGCAATGTTATGGAAGAAATGGCATGTGGTTGAGAAGATTTCTTCAACTAGGTCATTTTCTAGAATCCAAATTTATGAGTTGAATAATTGGATTAGAGAGTGGCAGGATTCAGTTGGTTCTATGATATCTTCTGTAAACTGGGATCGATTGTATTCTTAATAAAGTATTATTTTCAATTTGTTGTGTTCTTATTTTCTGCAGATAATTCTATTAGTAAAGCAACATTGGTAATAATTTTAAGACAAATCAATTAAACCAAGAATATTGCGAAAGTAAGAAAACTTAGTCTCGGGTAATGGTTTGGTGAAGATGTCAGCTACTTGTTGCTCAGTTGAGATATATTTCAGTCTAATGTCCTTCTTCAAAGCATGGTCTCTAATGAAGTGATATCTGACATCTATATGCTTGGTCCTTGAGTGAAGAACTGGATTATAGGTGATGGCAATTGTACTCGTATTGTCACAAAATATGGGCGATTCATTTGTAATTACTCAATAATCTCTCAGTTGTTGCTGGATCCAGATCAATTGTGCACAACAACTACCAGCAGCAAGATATTCTGCTTCAGTTGTTGAGGTAGCTATGGATGTTTGCTTTTTGCTGAACCAGGAGATCAGTCTGTCTCCAAGAAACTGACATGAACCACTTGTACTTTTTCGATCAAGTTTACATCCTGCATAATCTGCATCTGAATAGCCAACTAAATTGAAAGTAGAGTCTTTAGAATACCATAACCCAACATCTTTTGTACCCTTAAGATATCTCAAAATTCTTTTAGCAGCTGAGAAATGTGATTGCTTATGATTTTCTTGAAATCTAGCGCACATACAGACAGCAAATACAATATCAGGACGACTGGCAGTTAGGTACAACAATGATCCTATTAAACCTCGATATAACGTCGCCTCAACTGATATTCCCCCTTGATCAGTGTCCAATTTTACTGATGAGCTCATGAGAGTATTTGCAGCTGAACATTACTCCATGCCAAATTTCTTTAGCAGCTCCTTTGTATATTTAGTCTGACTGATGAATGTACCAGTCTCCAGTTGCTTCACTTGTAGTCCAAGAAAGAATGTCAGTTCATCCATCATGCTCATTTTGAACTTTTCCTGCATCAGCTTAGCAAATTTCTCACATAATTTGGGGTTAGTTGACCCAAATATGATATCATCAACATAAATTTGAACTAATAAAATGTGATCATTCTTTGCAAATTTGAACAAGGTCTTATCAACTGATCCAACAGAAAAATCATGATCAGTTAGAAATTTTGAAAGAGTTTCGTACCAAGCTCTGGGAGCTTGTTTAAGACCATATAAGGCTTTGTTCAAATGATATACATGATCAGGAAAGTTGTGGTTTACAAAACCTGGGGGTTGTTCAACATATACTTCCTCTTGTAGTTGACCATTTAGGAATGCACTTTTGACATCCATTTGATAGACTTTGAAGTTCTTGAATGAAGCATATGCAAGGAATATTCTGATTGCCTCCAATCTTGCAACTATTGCATATGTTTCATCGTAATCAATTTCTTCCTCTTGCCTATATCCTTGTGCTACTAGTCTCGCTTTATTGCGCACAACTGAAGCATTCTCGTTCAGTTTGTTCCTGTACACCTATTTTGTACCTATAACAGTTTTTGAAACTGGTCTTGGAACTAAGTTCCGGACATTGTTATGACTGAACTGATTTAGCTCTTCTTGCATTGCATTTACCCAGTTAGAGTCAGCAAGAGCTTCATCAGTTTTCTTTGGTTCTAGTTGTGAAACAAAAGCTGAATAGATAAATAGATTTAGCATTTGATTGCGAGTTCTTACTGGATCAGATTGATTTCCTATTACCAATTCAGGTGGATATGATATTCTCTATTTGTACTCAGTATTTTTTGTATCAACAATTTCTTCAGTTGGTAACTGAATGTCATCAGTTTGCTCTATCAACTGGTCATTAGAAATGGCTTTTAGTTCAGCTGATTGATCTGACACTTCTGGTTCGGGTGTTTGAAGATTGCTTTGATTAATATGATTGTCTTTTTCACCATCGTCCTCCAAACTGATATCTGTAAATCGATCAACTAGCTCAACTTGATCAGTTGGCTTATCAGTTAGTTCAGTTTCATCGAAATCAACATGAGCAGATTCTTCAACATTTAAGGTTTTCTTGTTGAAGACTCTATAAGCTATACTAACTGATGAATATCCAAGAAATATTCCTTCTGAAGATTTAGCATCAAACGCTTTTAAATAATTTTTACCATTATCAAGGATAAAACATCTGCAGCCGAATATTTTGAAATAAGTAATTATACTTTTTCTTCCATGCCAGATCTCATATGGTGTTTTCATATGATTTTTATTAATCATTGATATGTTCTGAGTGTAACACGCAGTGTTTACTGCTTCTGCCCAAAATCTTTGAGAAATACCAGAATCAGCAAGCATCGTTCTAGCAGCTTCTTTAAGGGTCCGATTTCTTCTCTCAGCTACACCATTTTGCTGAGGAGTTCTGGCTGCTGAGAGCTCATGCTTGATTCCAGCATTTTCTAGAAAATTTGAAAGAGTTTGATTGATGAATTCAGTTCCTCGATCAGATCTGATTCGATCAATTCCAACTGATTTTTCATTTAAAAGTCTTTTGAAAAGCTTGATCAGTTGTGCAGCAGTTTGGTCTTTTGATTTGAGAAAGATAACCCAAGTAAATCTTGAAAAATCATCAACAATCACCAAGGTGTATTTCATTCCCCCTAAACTCATGACTGGTATAGGACCGAAGAGATCCATGTGCAATAGTTCTAAGCATCGGGATGAAGATTTACAGCCTTTGTTTTTAAAAGAAGATTTAACTTGTTTTCCAAACTGACATGCTGAGCAAAGTTTTTCTTTTGAAAATTCTATTTTGGGCAAACCAGTTACAAGTTCATGTTTACTCAGATAGGCAATGGATTTAAAGTTTAGATGACTTAGTCTCTTGTGCCACAACCAGTTTTTAGATGATTTGGAAGCAATAAAACAAACTGGTGTATAAGTTTGATCATTCCAACTGACTTTATATGTGTTTCCACAACATTTGCCATTTAGTATGACTTTATCAGTTGAAGTGTTGACTGAACATGAATTTATGTCAAATTGTACTGAGAATCCATTGTCGCATAACTGACTGATGCTAATCAAGTTATATTTCAGGTTTTCTACTAATAGTCCATCTTTAAAAGTAAAGTTAACATGGATAAGCTTACCCTTACCCACAGTTCTACCTTTTGAATTGTCCCCGAAACTGATGTTTTGACCACTGTATTTGATCAGTTGAGATAGCACACTTGCATCTCCTGTCATATGCCGCGAACATCCACTGTCCTAATACCATATTGAGTTCTTGTTTGTACCTGTTACCTGCAATCACACACATAATATAACTTGGTACCCATATTTATTTGGGTCCTGAACTGATTAGTCCCTTAGGAACCCATACTTAGATTAATCTAACAGACTTTCCAGTAGCTATATTCCAAATGGTTTTTCTCGGCTTTTGTGTGCTTGGTGTGTAGTGTACAAATGATGCAATATGTGATTTGGCTTTATTCAACTAATTGTTCAGTCTATATCTCTTTTGAACTGGCTTGCAGTTATATAATTGAAATAGCTATTTGAATAGTTCTTGTGAAACCTTTTTGATGACTGACTTTGTGAAACAGTTGAAATTTTTTTTCTATAACCAATCCCATATCTTCTAGCCTTACTCATATTTTTAGTAGTTTGCTCAATCAGTTTACTGGACACAATTTGTTCTTGTACCACTGTTGCTTTGACAAAGTTAATGTATTTTTCTTTGTCTATTTTTGGCTTTGGTTGAGTATCATTTGGATACACTTCTCCTTGAGTATTGAACCCTAAACCAGTTTTATCAGAAACTGATTTTTGTGAATTCTGCATATCACTTAGTGCAGTTGATGACTTGTTCCAAGACTGAATGAGCTCAGTCTGTTTTGAGTTTTCAAGCATCAACTTCAGGATTAGTGACTGATTTTTATTTCTCTCTGCTTTTAACTCAGCAATCTCCCTTTTTAGACTCAACCCATCAACTGATTCATCAGTTTTGGTTTTATTGTCTGTGGGATCAGCTTGCTTTGCTTTGAATTTTTCAAATGATGATGCAAGCTTTTGATACTCATTTACCATGTCATGTAGTGTTAGAATGAGTTCTTCTCGTGTAAAATCAATTGAACTGAAATCAAATACCTGTTGGCTAGATGACTCTTCTTCTGCATCATTAGCCATCAAACACTTTACTTCCTCATCATCACTGGAGTTGCATGAGCTTTCTGGTTCTGACTCCTCACTGTCAGTTTCTGCCCATTTGGATTTGTTTTCTTCAGCTAAGAGTACTTCACGTTTCTTTCTGAAGACTTTCTTATCTTCCTTGGGTCTTCTTTTGTTTTCATATGATTTCTTTCTTCTATCAGTTGAGCCTTGACTGTCCTTCTTGGGTTTAGGACAATCAGCAATAAAGTGACCTGATTTTCCACAGTTATAGCAGGAATTTGGTTCATCTTTGGAATTGTTCCTTTGGTATGGATTCTGGAAGTTCCCTTGATTCTTTCTCATGAACCTTCCAAATTTTTTGATGAACAATTACATAGCATCATTGCTCAACTGATCAGCAGATTTTTCAACTGAACTGGTTGGTTCAGTTCTGACAGCAGCTAGAGCAGTTGTGACTGCAGAGGTAGATGGTTCTCCTTCTCTGGTCTGCAGCTCAAATTCATAGGCCTTTATATCAGCAAACATATCATGAAGTTCGATTTGATTCAGATCTTTGGACTCCCTCATTGCCATGATCTTGACATCCCATTCATTGGGAAGACCTCTCATTATTTTTAGTGCAATTTCTTTGTTGGTATACAATTTTCCAAGTGCATTTAACTCATTGATGACACTGCTTACTCTTTCATCATACTCGTGCATTGATTCTCCTGCTTTCATTTTGATGTTATCAAACCTTTGAACAGCAACAGAGAGTTTATTATCTTTGGTTTGATCATTTCCTTCACACAACTGGATCAGCTTTTCCCAAATTTCTTTGGTTGTTTTACACATATTTATTTTGCTGAAAGTTACTTTGTCCAGCGTTTTGTACAGAATGTCTTTAGCCACATTGTCAAGATTTGTTTTCTTTTGTCTTCAGTTGTCCATTCATCTCTGGGCTTTTCTATTCTTTGTGGTGCCCCTTCTGTTATGGCAACTGTTGTATTTGCTTTTAGAATCTTCATGGGTCCATCAGTTATGACATACCACATGTCATCATCTTGTGCAGCTAAATGAGCCTGCATTCTGATTTTCCAATCATCAAATTCTTCTCTGGAGAACATAGGAATTTTGTTGAATGAAGTCATGCTAGCAAGTTTATAGATCCAAAGTATTCAAGAACAAGATTCACCCGCTCTGATACCACTTGATAGGATCGATTAACGTATCAAGAGTGTTTAGAAGGGAGAGTTGAATAAACACTCACAATTAAAACTGATCTTTTCGAATTTTGAGTTCAGTTTGGTGACAAACTGATTCTCGGAATCTTGTTGGTCAATGTCAATCAGTTAAACTGAATCAGTTGCGGAAAGTAACTGACTGAAAGATAGAATAAAAAAATAAAAATACGCAAGGGTTGTTTCTGGATGTTCGGAGATTTCAATTACTCCTACGTCACCCCCTCTATCTTAGGGATAGGATATCCACTAAAATACTTTGATCAAATACAAGAATTGTACTGACCCACTTCAGTTTGGACTTAACACTGCCAAAACTGAAATTCTTATTTTAACAGAATGTTCTCAGTGCGTAACTGATCTCAACACTATCAAATTTCAACGATTATTACAACTTGATAATGAGCTCAAATTGTAGCCTTGACTGCTACGAATAAATCAAGCAAGAGTGAGCTAAGATTTTGACAGAGTGACAACAAGTTTTTGAATTGTGTTGACTTTTTTTCTTCAGCTGTTCTTCTGTCATATTTATAGGCTCCTTTTCTCCAACGGTAACTTGAGATGAATTTGAATCTTTGTATCCGTTTATTTCTTCTTAATTATTCATTGGACATTGTTTGCTTAATTTATTGTGATGCGGCGTCTTAATTGCTTTAGCCGAAATGCGTTGTTTAAAGCTGTATTGATTGAAGTGCGGCGTTGCAATCTTCTATGTCTCTTGACGGTTGATTGTTCTTTCCCGAGACATGTTCAGTTGAAAGGTGTTTAGCATACGGCTGAATATATCAACTGATCAGTTTCCAACTGATCAGTCAGTTGATTTCAGTTATTAGGTCCAGTTGTTGAATGTACTTTCGTGTATCAATTGGGTGATCAGTTGTTCCAAGCTGTATTGATTAAAGTGCGTCGTTCCACATTCAGTTGCAGTCTTTTATGTCTCTTTGTCGGTTGACGTGTTTCAGTTACTGGTGAGGAGAATAACTGAATTTTCAGTTGCATGGATTCAGCTGCTGAGTTCAGTTTACTCGATCAGTTGGTTCGTATTTTCGGTTGATTCATATTTTGTCAAACTCCTGAATTTAGTTTTCAAGGCCGCCTGACGAGGTAGTTTACGAGTCTCTGATAGGGGGATTCGTCGGTGGCCGAATTTATCAGGAAGTTTGACAGGGGTTGTCACTTTGTGTCCCTTATTGTGAGAGATTCCATTCAGAAGCTGAGGAATTTCATGGATGGCCTGAGACCCACCTTGCGCCAGGATGTTATGCTGATGAGACCGGCGAGCTATGACGAGGCCACTGCTTGTGCGTTTCAGGCGGAGCAGGCTCTGAGGGACATTGATTTTGAGGTGCAGCGGAAGAGGCATTAGACCCAGTGTAGCGCTCAGCCACAGAAAAAGCAGTTCACAGGGCCACCGAGGAATTAGGGGTAGCAGAATCACTAGGGACAGTTTATGAGGCTTGGACAGCAGTGACCACCACGGGCGTCAGGGCCTCTTAAGTCGGAGGAGGGACACCTGTGCAAGCATTGCAACAATTACACTACGAAAAGTGTATGTGCGGTACTTTCAAATGCTTCTTATGCAAAGAAGAGGGCTACAAGGCAGATGATTGCCCTAAGAGCAGGGGCCCCATGATTGGCAGGTCCTATGTGATGCATGCAAATGAGGCAGAAGTTGCCAATGAGAATAGTGAAAGCAAATACTGATGTTGCCATAACTGATGGTGCACCACACTGCATCGACAAACCACGTGAAGAATGGACATCAGAAGATAAAAGAAAAGCCCTTTTAGATAATGTGGCCAAAGGTATTCTATACAGACGTTGGATAAAATCACTTTCAGTAAAATAAAGATGTGCATAACAGCACAAGAGATTTTGGAGAAATTGATACAGCTATGCGAGGGCAATGAACAGACAAAAGAAAATAAACTCTCAGTTGTTGTTCAAAAGTTTGATAATATTAAAATGAAAACTGAAGAGTCTATGAACGAGTACGATGAAAGAGTCAACGGCATTGTAAATGAACTGAATGCACTTGAAAAAGTGTATTCCAACAAAGAAGTTGCACTGAAGGTGGATCGAGGTCTTCCCAAGGAATGAGATGTCAAGACCATGGCTATAAGAGAGTCAAAGGACCTGAATAAGGTTGAACTACATGACTTATTTGCTGATTTCAAATCTTATGAGTTCTAGCTGCAGACAAAAGAAAGAGAACCTTATACACCAGCAGCTACAACTGCTCTCAGTGCTCACAAACTGGAACTAACTGGTTCAACTGAGAAAACTACAGATCAGCTAAACAATGATGCCATGTCATTATTTGTGAAGAAATTTGGTAAATTCATGAGAAGAAACCAAGGTTCATTCCAACGACATTATAACAATTCTAAGAAATAACCAAACTCTTGCTTCAACTGTGGAAAGCAAGGACACTTTATTGCTGACTGTCTACAACCAATAAGGACAGTAGACATTCAACTGAAAAAGGGAATAAATCAGTTGAATACAAAAAAAGAGATGGGAATGATAAAAGATCATTCAAGAAGAAACATGAAGTCCTGCTAGCTGAAGAAATCAAATCAAAATGGACAGAGACTGACAGTGAAAATTCAGAATCAGAGAGCTCGAGTAGCTCTAGTGATGATGAAGAAGAAGTTGACTGCTTAATGGCAAATGATGCATAACTGAAGTCAACAAGTGAACAGGTATTTGACTCCAGCTCTACTGATTTTACACAATAAGAACTCATTGTCATTTTGCATGACATGATGAATGAGTATCACAAACTTGCTCGCTCTTTTGAAAAAGCCAAAGCTGAGAAAACTGATCCCAAATACAACAAAACTGATGAGTCAGTTGAATTGTTGAGTCTAAAAAAAAAGATTGCAAATCAAAAGCTGAATTAAAAATAAACGAGTTTTAAAACATTTTCAGTTCGAGGGTAAGAAAACTCCCTCTTAATAACTGGTAAAACATTTTCAGTTCGAGGGTAAGAAAACTCTTCCGTAAGAACTGAATTTTTTTTGAAAAAAACTCCTCTTTAAAAATTATTATCTACGCCAAAATTTAATTGCATTTAATCATTCAAACAGTTTAGACAAGAAATCTTGAATATATCACTTCAATCACATAGAGACACAACTGGATAAACATCATGTTTATTTAATCAAATATATCTCCCTTGTATTATACATTTAAGTACATCATCAATTATAAGGGAAATTTCTACTACAATAGCACATTTTAAACAACATCAAATGTAAGTCAGTTTATGCATGACAGAACTGGATATACCAACAACTGGTTGCCTTGACTGCTTGAAATGCTGCAACGATCTTAAGTCTCTTTGTCAGAAGAACAGCTAGCTGCCTTGGAAAAGATCTATGTGCTGCCCAACTGGTCCAGCTGACTCAGACTGGACTCAACTGATGATAATTATGAGCCACTGCAGCTGACGTCGAGGAGGAGGCCACTTGGGAGACTGAGACCGAGATAAAGAGTCGTTACCCGGAGCTATTCGGGACGTTTTAATATTGAAGACGAAATTCTTTATAAGGGATGAGGTATTGTAAGGTCTAGGAAATTCGAACTACGTAACCCGACTGCATGCAATATATGGTTTTACAAATTACGTGTTTAATTATTTTATTGTATGATTATTACATGGATATGTGGTTTAATTCATGATTTATTTAAAGTTTCATGCATTAGGACTTTGTGTTGTATTTCGCGCTCGAACGAGGAACGAAGACCGAGGATATTTCGGAAAAATATTTTTATGAAATAATTATTTAATATATGATGTAATTAAGTGTGATTTTCGAAAATGGATTTTGGTTGAGTATTTTTACTCGTTGGATCATATTTTTAATTGGTACGCAAATTTTAGCGACATGGAAACTTTCAATCTTTGTGGAAAAGGGCTTTGATTAGCATAAAAGAGGGATATGATTTGGAGGGAATATGTATAATTATAATTGTTTTAGGGACCCTACAACCCACAAGTTCGATACAGCTTTAGTCCACTAGGATCATGTTTTTACATAGGATTCGACTTTGCCTTCGGTACTTCACACCAAAACACATAAATGTCTCGACATTTTTACGATTTCTATGCATCGCCTTTTCTTGTTATTGTACCTTAAGAGGAGATTATATTTGTACTTCAAAATTATACGCGAATGAATTATTTCTGTTATAATTGGATGCAAACAAACTCGATTCATTGTTATGGAAATATTGGTCCCAACTAGCTAGTATGCCATTATCTTTACCTGTATATATTACCTATAACAATAAGTATTAAAGATGCCCAAAAAAAGTTGACGAATTCCATAATATGCGGACTTGATCAGATAATCTAACCTGCAGTTTAGTTATTGGAATTCTTCAAGTACCTAATTAACTATTCGAAGCTAATTAACAAGATGTTAGCTTGACAATGGTAGAGTAACTAAATGGGAAGGTTAAGACAGGCTGATTAACATAATTGATGACAGATTAGACTTGTGTGATTGGATAATTTTGACTTAAAACAACTGCATTATTTTTGTCAAATGAAACCCAAATGGATTGTTCTTGGATCATGTCTGATGAACCGGACTGCCGAACACGACTGTCTGAAAGATAATTTTGACTCGAAACAATTGTTATGTTTAATTGTTTTTATTGACATGGAATTTCTCGCAAATGATTCATGCTTCTAGTTTGTGCGACCGAGAAGAAGAAAGTGCGAAAATATCGCTCATGTATCATTGTTTGTACAATATGGGAACACTGATGGCAAGACAACCCTGTCATGATATAGCTTTGGGCTGACCCACATTCATGCTTCTAACTGGGAAGATTCACCGGAGAAGATGATGATGGAAATGATGTTGAATCCTCACGCAGTCGAGAGAGAAGAACTATGAATAAATATCGAACCAAAAATAATCATCCAACATTGACATGAATATCAGATCGAGATACCTATGTTGTGTTATTATACTTACAAGTACTCGTTTCGTTAGAAATTCACTAAATCAGAGTTGAAAGGTGAACAAGATTAACATCACATCAATCATAACATTCTTAATTGCTTTGGTCATTGGAACAAACTTCTGAATACAATTCATTAAGATCAATAAGCAAGAAAAAAGAAAGAAAGAAAGAATCCATGTGAAATATGAATACTCCAACCAGATAATATTATTTCGAAAATACGTACCAAATGAAGATCAAACTGTAATACTCCAGTAATCTGCCCATGATAGGAAAGGAAAAAAAATGAAAGCTTTATTCTTTAGATAGTAAGTGCGAACTCAAAGGAGTAAAACCTTGAAATTGCAAATCTTTATGCATTCTCCGAATCTCTTGCTAATTAAGTAGTCGATTGAAAGTCCAGAAAATTAATGCTGAATGGGTTATTGCTGCTTCTCTTCTGCTTTTCTTGGCTGCAAATTTGGAAAAAGAAACGAGAAAAGAGATTAATTTTCCACGGCCATGTCACACTTAGCATAAAATTATTGATTTGTGCTAAAAAAAACAAAAATTATCCAAGAAAGGGTCGCACACCACGTGCTCACCAAATTGTCCATCAAAATCATATCAACCACAACGTATTTCCGATCCCGCTCCAAACCAACGCAAATCATCTAATAAAAAAAAATCAGCAGACAAGAACAAGTATCCCATTACCTTAATTCCAGTAAACGGTTGACTGATCTCTTCTTCGGGGATAACGACAGGCCATTTCTCACCAGCTTCGCGAAACATCTGCTCAGTCTCGAGAAACTGGCCCTTCTCGAGAATCAGGTTGCGGATTTTTTGCGCTGGAGTGGAGGTAGCTTCGAAGGTCTCCTCGACGCCGTTGACGAAAGTAACTGTAATCTTGGGCGGGAAATCGTCGGTGCGACGCTTGACCTGGACCTGGCAACTTGGGTTCGATTCTTTGGCCTTGCGAGCATTGCACTGAGCTAAGAACTCCATGCACGATGCTATGCGTGGGTCCAGTGCGTTAAACTCGATCCTCACCTTCGACAAAAATTTCAACATTCTCTTCTCTCTCCAAAGGTTAAGCAAGGTTCTCGTCCAGAGGCACTGAGCCGAGAACATTTGTTTGGGTTTTTTAATTAAATAAAACGGTTAATTATATATACTTTCCCAGAAATTTATCAAAAACTAAAAAAAAAAATTCAACTAATTTCGAAAATCACATGTGCATCTTTTTAAATTTGTATCAAATTTAAATGACATTCGTTTATCTAAAAAAACATACATATACACACCCATAATTTTGTTTGTATCTTTTCTACCTTACTTTGTTGAGAATGTTAAGTTTCGAAATAATATGTTTTAATTAATTTATTTTAAAATTAAAATCATATATACAACAAAGCCAAAATATTTTTTTATGATTTGAATTTTTAATTTTCTGTTTGCTTTTATTTTAATTTTTTGTTGACTTTTTACTTAGACATATTAAAAATAAAACTATTTCTTAAAAACGCATTGAATGAGAAATTGAAAGATGATGTGAGGTACAAGGTATATGTAATTTTAATGTTGAGCGAGTCTGACATGAGACCGTCTCACAGATTCTAATCTGTTAGACGTATCAACTCTTTTGATATTCACTATAAAAAGTAATATTGATATTCACTATAAAAAATAATATTCTTAGTATAAAAAGTAATATTTTTTTATAAGATATTTGTCTCACAAATACGACACGTGAGACCGTTTCATACAAGTTTTTGTTTGAATGTTAAAGAGTGTAAATATAAGATTGAGATAAATATGCAGGCATATATAATTTACATAACAAGACTGGGACTGTGTTGAAACCCCTACTCCTCAGATTTATCATTTAATTTTATATTTTTTTAATAATTTTATAAATATATTGTATTTTATTATTTAAATAATACTATTATTATTATTATTAATGTTACAAATTTTAAAATTAACCATAATAATAATATTTAATAATTTTATAAATATATTGTATTTTATTATTTAAATAAATAATAATACTATTATTATTATTATTATTATTATTAATGTTACAAATTTTAAAATTAACCATAATAATAATATTATCAAATTAAATAGAAAGAATTTTGTTAAACAAAAAAATCAATAAAATATTGAAAATATTATAACTATATGATAAAGAAAACTAATAGATTCGAATGTAAATATATTGAATTTTATTTAGAAATTCGATTTATTCATTATATATTTTAGAAAAATAATCATAATTAGACTAAATAAAAATTGATTTTTTGTAATGAATTTTTCTAATGTGCAACACGTTATAACTAGAAGCTTAAATTATTCATATTTCAAAACAAATTTATCATATTTTAATTAAATAAATAAATACTTTCTAAAATGATATTCACCATTCTAAATAACATGCAATAAAAACAAACTAAATTAAGTATTTATTGACAACAAACTTACAATGTGATTGTAGAAAAACACTGCACGAGCAAAAAAAATCAGCTGGAAATCGATCTGCATTACAATCTAACAAAATTTATGATCTTAATCAACACCAAAAAATTTACCACAAATTGAAGCTAAAAAACTTACCTCAACTCGAAACTAAAATCGGAAGAGAGAAAATATGCATCAAAGAAAGGGAAGCGGTGAGTAGAAAAATGGACCGAGGATATATAGAAACTTTGCGACGGTAAAGAACAAACCATCGCTATTAGCGACGGTTTAGGTTAAACCGTCGCTATCAGCGACTGCCAATAATCTGTCGCCGATCAAAACGGCGACGGTTTCTAGATTATGCGACGGTTTATTACACCGTCGCTAATTATAGCTATTGTTTTGTAGCCGTCGCAATTTTACCCACCGTCACAAGGTTAGGAAAACCGGCGCTAACATGACATACTTTCCATAAAAATCACAAGAGCAAGTACAGAAAATAATTGTGAAAGTAAAATAGTTGCACGATTTAATGAAGGTGTAAATTTTGGATTTGGGTGAGTAAATTAATAAATAAATACACTTAATGATGAAATCAATAACTATTATGATGAAAAGGTCGCCGATTAATAACATTTGTTTAATGTTTTGAAATCAAAATCTATTAAATCTCTTGTTCATATAAATGCAAAGTTTCAAATTGTTGAATGTTTTGTACGTAGTCAAACTAGGGTAGCTGATTCATTCCGAGAAGGAAGTCACTTGGCAGACTGAGACCGAAACTGAGATAAAAAGTCGTTATCCGGAGCTATTCTGTACGTTTGAATTTCGAGGACGAAATTCTTTATAAAGGAAGAGAAATTGTAAGGTTTAGGGAATTCGAACTACGTAACATTACTGCATGCGATCAAGAGTTTATTGATTACATGTTTAGTAATTTTATTGCATGATTATTGTATGGATATGTGGTTTAGTTCATGATTATTTAAAGTTTCATGCATTAGGACTTTAAGTTGTATTTCGCGCTCAAACGAGAAACGAAGATCGGGATATTTAGGAAAAATATTTTTATTAAATAAGTATTTAATATATAGTGCAATTAAGTGTGATTTTCGAAAATGGACATTGGTTGGGTATTTTTACTCATCGGGTCATATTTTTAACTGGTACGCAAATTTTAGCGAGTCGGGTGACTTTTTGAGGGTGTAGGCAATATTTACAAAAAACGTACCTAAACGAAATATTTTTCGGGAGTGTTATTGGACTAAATGAATTTATTTTATTACTTAATGGGCTCAAAACCCTTTTACTCCATTTAATTTTTATTAAGAACTCATTAGTGCGTAATTATGTCACTTAAACACCATTATCTAACTCTAAAGGTCCTAGGATGAGTCTCTTTATGGTGGTTCATGGCCTGGAGCGGCAGCTAAGAGTCTGAACAAAGAAAGTTGCGGTTGTGCAATTGGGCTTACGTAGAGCGCTGTGGGGTTTGGGGCGGTTGCTGGACGGGGCCAGGGTGTGGGGTAGTGTCTTGGGTCGTTCCTTAAGGTCTTATGAGGGTCTGGTGGTGTTGGTTCAGGTCTAGGTTGGCTAGGGAAGGGGGCTGGACTAGGAAGCAACCAGCTGCATCAATGGGGGACAGGTTAGGCTAGTCACGACTCTTGCTTGCTTTGGGGCTCAGGCGTTAGTTTTGATTTTGAAAGGGGTGCATCATGGTCTTAAGTTATGTCTAAGGGTCAGGTCTAGGGCCTGGTTCGGGTTTGGTTCGATTCGGTTTAAGCATGAAGTAGTTAGAAGCATGCTAGGGTCACGGCTAGAGTTGGGCGATGGCTTGCTGAAATTTCCAGCAGCTGTTCAGGGTTTTATTCAAGTGTCTAAAGGTCTGGTTTTGAGGTTTTTAGGACTTTTAGATGTTTTTAAGGTATGGAAAAAATTTGGGAAAGTTGTGGTTAAGTTTCGGTTAGATTCAGGTTAAAACCAGAGCCCCGGTCCAAGTTTTAAATGGAATCGTTTAAGTTTTGGATTTGGCTCGATTTTACGTCTGGGAATGCTTTTTAAAAAAAATTTGGAATGTTGGAAACGAAATTCCGGCGTTTGACAAAAGATTTACCAACTGAATCCAGCAACTGAATTTGACTAACTGATCGACGTAACTGAACACGTCATCAGTCAACTGATCGCTACAACTGAAGTCTATTCCATCGTCAACTGATCTTTACCAGCTGATCTCTCAGCTGTACATATCATCAGTTGAAAGCGACAACCGACAAATAGTACAGCTATCTGCAACTGATAGTGGCTCGCCGCATTTCAGAATGAACAGCGTACGATTGTCAGAATATATCGACGTGGCAATCAACGGTTAGAATATTCAAATATCTTTAATGTGACCGTTGAGAGGGAAGCCTATAAATAGTCGAAGACAGCAGCTGAAGAACACCCGACTCTCAGTTTTCTTATCTTACTTGCTGTTACGCTGCAAAAATATCCACTTACATACAGAAATCAAGCTCACGCTTATCAGTTATATCAGTAGTATTCTAGACTACGCTCTTGAGCTTATATAGCACTTTGTAATCGATTGATAAATTTTCTAAGTTGTGCTAAGATCAGTTACGATCTGTAAAAGTGTTGTATACTAAGAGTTTCAGTATTGGCAAAGTGATAAGTCCAAACTGAATTGGGTCAGTACACCTTTTTGTATTTGATCAATGTCTTTTAGTGAATATCCTATCTTCGTGATAGAAGGGGAGACGTAGGAGTTATTCAAGTCTCCGAACATCCAGAAACAAATTGTGGTGTTATTACTTTCAGTTATCATTTTCAGTTAGATATTATATCTTTCAGTCAGTTAGTTTTCCGCAACTGTTTATTTAGTTTAACTGATTGTTATTGACCGAAGGGATATTTAGATTCAGTTTGTAATACAACTGAAATCAGTTTGTCGAAGAATAATTTTAATTGAGCAGTGTTTATTCAAACCCCCCTTCTAAACACTCTTCACCCGATTCACCGATCTTTTCAAGTGGTATCAGAGCGAGTCATATCCTTTCAAAGATTATATATACTCAAATCGCTCACTATGTCTTCATTCAACAAGATTCCTATATTCTCCAGAGAAGATTTCGACGATTGGAAGATCAGGATGCAGGCTCATCTAGCTGCACAGGATGATGACATGTGGTACGTTATAACTACGGACCCATGAAGATCTTGAAAGCCAACACAGCAGTTGCAATCACAGATGGGGCACCTCACCGTATTGAAAAGCCCATAGATGAGTGGACTGCTGAAGACAAGAGAAAAGCTAATTTGGATAATGTAGCAAAAGACATATTGTACAAAACACTGGACAAAGTGACGTTCAGTAAAATCAAGATGTGCAAAACAACCAAAGAGATTTGGGAGAAATTAATCCAGCTTTGCGAAGGCAATGAACAAACCAAAGAAAACAAGCTATCTGTTGCTGTACAAAAGTTCGATAACATCAGAATGAAAATTGGAGAAAAAATGCATGAATATGATGAAAGAACCGGCTAGATCATCAACGAACTGAATGCACTTGGAAAAGTGTATACCAATAAAGAAGTAGCATTGAAGGTTATCAGAGGTCTTCCAAAGAATGGGATGTGAAAACCATGGCTATGAGGGAGTCTAAAGATCTGAACAAAGTTGAATTCCATGACCTGTTCGCTGACTTAAAAGCATATGAATTTGAAATGCAAACTCGAGAAGGATAACCATCTACCCGAGCAGCAACCACTGCCTTAGCTGCTGTAAGATCAGAACCAACTAGTTCAGTTGAGAAAGCTGCAGATCAACTAAGCAATGACGCCATGTCATTGTTCATCAGGAAATTCGGAAGATTCATGAGGAAGAATCAAGGGAATTTTCAGAAGCAGTACCAAAGAAACAATTCCAGAGAAGAGTCCAATGCATGCTACAACTGTGGCAAACCTGGTCATTTTATTGCTGACTGTCCCAAGCCTAAAAAGGATAGTCAAGTTTCAACTGAAAGAAAGAAGAAAGTGTATGAGCATAAGAGGAGATCTAAGGACGATAAGAAGCCTTACAGAAAGAAGCATGAAGTACTCTTAGCTGAGGATAGCAAAGCCAAATGGGCAGAGACTGACAGCGAAGAGTCAGAACCAGAAACCTCTTGCAGCTCTAGTGAAGATGATGAAGAAGTAAAGTGCTTGATGGCTGATGACACAGAAGTTCAATCAAGCAGCCAACAGGTATTTGACTTTAGCTCCACTGATTTTACAAGAGAGGAACTTATTTCGACTCTTTATGACATGGTTAGTGAGTATCAAAAGCTTGCCTTATCATTTGAAAAGGCCAGAGTAGAGCAAACTGATCCTATTGACAATAAGACAACAACTGATATATCAGTTGAGATTTTGAGTCTAAAAAGGTAGATTGCCGAACTCAATACATTCTTTTGAAGCCAAGCATGCACCATGTATTTTAAATGTCAACTTTTAATCATAAAATTCATGGACATTTAAAATAAATCACGAACATTTCATAAACATTTAAAAATGAACATGATATCATAAAAACAGTATTTAGGGCCCTGCCATGACCTTTACTAATTTTAGGTGCAAAAAGATCGTTTTACCCCTAATCGTGACATTTTACGTTTCTGACTTTTTTCTTGATTTCTTGACTCTAATACTGAAAGGAGCAATGATCAATTAATGATTCAAAAGTTAATGCTTGAAAACTCAAAGCAAACTGAGCTCATTCAGGCTTGGAATAAATCATATGTTGTATTGACTGATATACAGAACTCTCAGAAATCATTTACTGATAAAACTGGCTTAGGGTTCAGTAACCAGGATGAAATACCTTCCAAAGATATTCAACCAAAACTGAATATGGATAAAGGGAAATATATTTACTTTGTCAAATCAGTTATGGTACAAGAACAAGCTGAGCCGAGTAAACTGATTGAACAACCAACTCACAATATGAGCAAGGGCAAAAGATGTGGTATTGGTTATAGCCCAAGAGTTGTGACTGACTCACGAAGTCAGCCACCAAAATTTTTCAGCAAAAACTATTCAAATGGCTATTCAAACGACTATAACAGCAAGCCAGTTCAGAAAAGATACTGGCTGAACAATCAGTCGAAAAAGGGCAAATCACATGTTGTATCTTCTGCACACCATACACCACACACACACAGACCGAGAAAGACAATTTGGAATACAGCAACTGGACGGTCAGTTAGACTGATCCAAGTTTGGATTCCTAAAGGACTAATCAACTTTGGACCCAAATAGAAAAGGGTACCACAATCTTATCTTATGTTTGATTGCAGGTAATAGGTACAAGCATTGGATCTATATGGTATTTGGACAGTGGATGTTCACGCCACATGACATGAGATTCAAATTTATTAACTCAACTGATAAAGTACACTGGACCAAACATCAGTTTTGGAGATAATTCTAAAGGTAAAACTGTGGGTAATGGTAAGCTTATCCATGGTAACTTCACCATTAATGATGTTTTATTAGTTGAGAATCTCAAGTATAATCTGATCAGTATCAGTCAGTTATGCGATAATGGATTCTCAGTTCAGTTTGGCAAACATTCTTGTTCAGTCAAAAACTCAATTGAAGAGATCATCATAACTGGCAAAAGGTGTGGAAACACTTACAAAGTCAGCTGGAATGATCAACCTTATGCACCAGTATGTTTTATTGCCTCAAAATCTTCTAAAAACTGGTTGTGGCATAAGAGATTGAACCACCTAAATTTCAAATCTATTGCATATTTGAGTAACCACGATCTTGTTACTGGATTGCTCAAATGGATTTTATCAAAGGCAAAATTTGCTCAGCATGTCAGTTTGGTAAACAAATCAAATCCTCTTTTAAGAACAAGGGTCGTAAATCTTCTTCCCGATGCTTAGAACTGTTACATATGGATCTATTTGGTCCTATACCAGTCATGAGCTTAGGGGGAATGAAATACACCTTGGTGGTTGTAGACGATTTTTCAAGATCCACTTGGGTTATATTTCTCAAGTCCAAAGACCAAACTGCTGCTCAACTGATTAAGCTTTTCAAAAGATTATTAAATGAAAAATCAGTTGGAATTGATAGAATCAGATCCGATCGAGGAAATGAATTTATCAATCAAATTCTTTCAAATTATTTAGAGAATACCGGAATCAAGCATGAGCTCTCAGAAGCCAGAACTCCTCAGCAAAATGGTGTAGCTGAAAGGAGAAATCGGACCCTCAAAGAGGCTGCTAGAACAATGCTTGCTGATTCCTCTATCTCTCAAAGGTTTTGGGCAGAGGCAGTGAACACTGCGTGTTACACTCAAAACAGATCAATGATTAATAAGAATCATATGAAAACACCTTATGAGATCTGTCATGGAAGAAAAAGTGTGGTTTCCTACTTCAAAATATTCGGCTGCAGATGTTTTATACTTGTCAATGGTAAAACCCATCTAAAAGCTTTTGACGCTAAATCTACAGAAGGAATATTTCTTGGTCATTCTTCAGTGAGTAAAGCCTATAGAGTCTTCAACAAAAATACTTTGAATGTTGAGGAATCTATTCATGTTGTGTTTGATGAGTCTACACTAACTTCTAAGCCAACTGATACAGTTGAGTTAGCTTATAGATTTACATATATAAGCTTGGATGATGATGATGAAGAAGATATCCATCTTAATCGAAACAACCTCCAATCACCTGAACCTGACATATTGGATCAATCAGCTGAATTGGAAGCAAATCTTGACAATCAGTTAGTGGAGCATACAAATGAGAATCAGTTGCCAACTGAATTAGCTCCTGAAACTGAAGACATTCAGTTACCTACTGAGGAAATTGCTAATACAGAAGAAACAAATGATGAACTTAGATGGAAGAATTCACATCCTCCAGAATTGGTGATAGGTAATCCATCTGATCCGGTAAGAACAAGAAATCAAATGCTTAACTTATTTTATCATTCAGCTTTTGTATCTCAACTGGAGCCAAAGAAAACTGATGAAGTTCTTGCTGATCCGAACTGGATAAATGCAATGCAAGAAGAGCTAAATAAGTTTATCCATAACAATGTCTGGAACTTAGTTCAAAGTCCACTCTCAAAAACTGTGATAGGTACAAAGTGGGTGTACAGGAACAAGCTAAACGAAGATGGTTCAGTTGTGCGCAACAAAGCAAGGATAGTAGCACAAGGATATAGGCTGGAAGAAGGAATTGATTATGATGAGACATATGCACCAGTTGCAAGACTGGAGGCAATCAAAATATTCCTTGCCTATGCTTCATTCAAAAACTTCAAAGTCTATCAAATGGACATAAAGAGTGCATTTCTGAACGGTCAGTTGCAGGAAGAAGTCTACGTTGAACAACCTCCAGGTTTTGTCAATCATCACCTTCCTGATCGTGTCTATCATTTGAACAAAGCTTTATATGGTCTTAAACAAGCTCCAAGAGCTTGGTACGAAACCCTTTCAAAATTTCTAACTGATCATGACTTTTCTGTTGGATCAGTTGATAAGACATTGTTCAAATTCTTCAAGAATGATCATATTCTACTTGTTCAAATTTATGTTGATGATATTATTTTTGGGTCAACTAACCCCAAATTATGCGAGAAGTTTTCCAAGTTAATGCAGGAGAAATTCGAGATGAGTATGATGGGTGAACTGACATTCTTCCTTGGTCTACAAGTGAAACAACTGGATTCAGGAACTTTTATCAGTCAAACCAAATACATTACGGAATTGCTGAAGAAATTTGGCATGGAATCATGTTCAGCTGCAAGCACCCCTATGAGCTCATCAGCTAAATTAGACACTGATCAAGGGGGGATATCAGTTGAGACGACGCTTTACAGAGGTTTAATAGGTTCATTATTGTACCTAACTGCTAGTCGTCCTGATATTGTGTTTGCTGTATTTATGTGTGCAAGATTTCAAGCTAATCCTAAGCAATCACATTTCTCTGCTGCCAAACGTATCTTGAAATATCTTAAAGGCACGCAAAATGTTGGATTATGGTACTCTAAAGACTCATCTTTCAATTTAGTTGGCTATTCAGATGCAGACTATGCAGGATGCAAGCTTGATCGAAAAAGTACAAGTGGATCATGTCAGTTTCTAGGAGACAGACTGATTTCTTGGTTCAGTAAGAAGCAAACATCCACAGCAACTTCCACAACTGAAGCATAATATCTTGCTGCTGGAAGCTGCTATGCCCAACTGCTCTGGATTCAGCAACAACTGAAAGATTATGGTGTTGATGCAAAGGAATCGCCAATATTCTGTGACAACACAAGTACAATTGCTATTACGTATAATCCAGTTCTTCACTCCAGGACTAAGCACATAGATGTCAGACATCACTTCATCAGAGATCATGCTTTAAAGAAGAACATCAGATTGGAATACGTATCAACTGAACAACAAGCGGCTGACATCTTCACCAAACCACTGGCTGAGACTAACTTTTCTCATTTTCGCAATATACTTGGATTAATTTATTTGTCCTAATTAATTGTTATTGTTTGTAATTCATATGTCAGCTGTACTGTTTTCTTACTGATTATTTAAAGTGAGTTGTTTATCCATATGAGTTTTAACTGATGTCAGTTAGCGTTTCATTAGTTCACATGTTTGTATCTCATACAGATCATTGCGTGCAGAAACAAAGAAAAACGACGCTTAATCAAAATAAACATTTTATTTATCCATAAATGTTGGAGAGGACTACATTTTCATAAGTCTCTTCTACACTAGCTATCCACATCCTAATCAAAATAGCTAGAGCTGAGGAAGAGGTCTTGCAGAAGCTGTGCGAAGAGGCAATGCTATTAAGAGTCTCCAGCTCCTTGCGAAGCATCAGCTGATAGAGATGGCCCTCCTTGAAGGCATCCACCTCTGCAGAAATATTTAAGTGCTTTCGCACTTCTCTCAGCTGGGCCATCCGCCTGAAGGTGGTAACCCTCCCAGAGTTGTACAGGAGCTCCAGCCCCTGTAACTCTTCCCAGTAGGGAAGACTGGCATAGAAGACCTCGTCCTCTATAGCAGCTTTTCGGGCTTCAAGAGAAAGTGGAGAGACGATTGAACTAGTTGCTCCTTCCATTTCTTTTTGAATATTGTCTGCTGATACTTGTGACTAACTCCTCAACTCTTATTTATAGGCCAAGTCGAGGAAAATGAAAGGACACTTCCTTAAGTGACGATTACTCTACCAAGCCTCAGGATTTTCTTAATTAATCTGGCTTATTTTATTGTCATTTTCTTTAATGCATCTATTTATGGGGAATGGTGGTTTAAGAGGTTAACTGAGAAGACAGTTGTTAGTGAATTCTCAACTGAAAGGACTCATTTTTACTAACTGATCGTTCAGTTGAATATTCCACTAATCTTCTTGATAAGTGCAATTTATTGTACTTTTATTACTTGTTTTTAACTTGGAATTTTGTGATTCTTGAGCAGGTTTTATTTGATTTGTTGTTGTTTTTGTTATTGTAGTTTGGAAGCTTAGACATGAGAGTTTGGAGTAGTATAGTGATGAATTAGAAGGTGCAAAGGACAACATTTGACGAAGCAGGACCGCACCCGCAGCCCCTAGCACACCGCACCTGCGATGCAAAGCCGAAGCATGACCGCACCCGCGGTCTCACACGCTGGAAAGGAGGAATTCTGCCGAACGTACACCGCACCCGCGGTCCTACTCTTATCGCACCCGCGGTCGTGCACCAACAGCATTCCGGAAATTCTGAAACTTTGTGGACTTTGAATAAAAGTAGAGGAAAATGGTGTGCTACGTGGGGAATCTGGTCTGGACTATAAAAGGATGCTCTTATTCATCATCTAGGTCATATTGAGGAGCAAGAAAAAGGGTGGAGGCTACAAGGAAAGGATTGAAGATCAAGCTCATCTTCTTCAACAAAGTTCTTGCACACTTTTGGACAAAAAACTTCATACACTCCAAAACTCTTGTTCTAAGTTCTTCTTTCTTTATTTTTACTTTTATTTGATATGTCTTGTTTAAGATTTATGTGTTGTTGTGTTATTTGTATTATTATGAACTAAATATTAATTCTAGAGGAATGATGGAACAAAACTAGAAACCATGTGTTGAAATTTATAATTTATGCTATATAAGTTTCCTTTCTTGTTCATTTGTATTTTTCCAATCTTAATGCTTTCATTTTATTGGCCATATCTTGAATGATTTGTATGTTTATAAATTATCACTTGGAAAAGGGAATTTATAAACAAGAAAGAGAAAAATACATCGATGGTATTTATATAGTTCGGGAGGACATATCTTGCTATTGAAGCCATTAAAAGAATTTAGTGCTTATTGTGTTATTTAATTATAGATTGTTGACATGAATGTTACAATCTTTTGTTAGATAATTAGTATCTACTTAGCACTCGGGAGAGGGAGTAGATAATTATAGAATTCTTGGTTAATGAATAAGAAGGACAATTATAATATAGCTACACAAAATAGCACATGGTGGATAGTTGCGTGAAGTCAGACCTCTAGATCTTTTATTCCATTGTTCAACTTTGTTTGGTACTACAATTAAATTTATTTTCAATCTAGTTATTGGTATAAACAAATCTATCAATTGATTATTCTAAATAAAATCGAAACTATTTTAATTACAAGCATTAATATAAATTTAGAAAGACATTCCTCGTGGGATCGACACTTGTACTCAAAATGAGTGAGTGGGAGGATCTAGCCTATGGACAATCGATAAACACTTTAATTGAGTCAGAATCTTGATCAATTTTACACACACCTCATTGCATGAAATATTTATTGGGTATCCATTTCTTGAATGAATATTTCTTTGAACCCAATCTTTACCGAAAAAGACCTTGTGATGTGTGTTTGTAAAAATTTGAAATCAATTGAAAATGATTTGAAACATGGTTGAAGAGATTAGAAGTTAAGAGAATTAACCGATCACATGATTTTATCCGGATGAACAAGTGGTTGAATTGATGTGAATTGTGAATGCATGAAAAGTTTTAAATTTATCTTGATGCCAAGTTCTATAAAATATTTCATGATTTGTTTGGTGAGGAATGTCTTTCTAAATTTATATTAATGCTTGTAATTAAAATAGTTTCGATTTTATTTAGAATAATCAATGGATAGATTTGTTTATACCAATAACTAGATTGAAAATAAATTTAATTGTAGTACCAAACAAAGTAGAACAATGGAATAAAAGATCTAGAGGTCTGACTTCACGCAACTATCCACCATGTGCTATTTTGTGTAGCTATATTATAATTGTCCTTCTTATTCATTAACCAAGAATTCTATAATTATCTACTCCCTCTCCCGAGTGCTAAGTAAATACTAATTATCTAACAAAATATTGTAACATTTTCAATCTAGTTATTGGTATAAACAAATCTATCAATTGATTATTCTAAATAAAATCGAAACTATTTTAATTACAAGCATTAATATAAATTTAGAAAGACATTCCTCGTGGGATCGACACTTGTACTCAAAATTACATTTTACTATAACTTGACGTTGTGCGCTTGCGAGCAATCAAGAAAACACGCAACAAGTTTTTGGCGCCGTTGCCGGGGAATATCAAATTTGAATTTATATTAGTATTGTTACCAATTAGTCTAGATTTTAATTTAGAGCTGTTTTTATTGTATTACATTGAACATTGATTTGTTTATTGTCTTTGTTTGACAGTGCATGCGAAGATCGCAAAATCTTGACTTGCTTATCTTTGATCCTTAGATCGAAAGAACCACAAGAAGATTAAGAAAGGCAAGAAGAGAAGAGATTCGAGCAATGGCTGAAAATAGAGACAATGAAAATCCACCCCCTGCAATACCCAACAGAGATCATTTTAGGCCGGTATTGAATGCTCATTATTCGGGTATAGCACGAGGAACTATTAATGCAAACAACTTTGAGCTCAAGCCTGCATTGATAAACATGGTTCAACAGAATCAGTTTGGGGGAGCCGCTACTGCAGATCCTCATTTACATCTCAGAACATTCCTTGAAATTACTGACACGGTAAAAATAAATGGTGTTTCTGATGATATAATTCGATTGCGGTTGTTTCCTTTTTCTCTTAGGGACCAAGCAAGAGGATGGCTCCAATCTCTTCCTTTGGGGAGTATCATTACATGGCAGGAGTTAGCAACCAAGTTCCTTGCTAAATATTTTCCACATGCGAAGTCTGCACAGTTGAAGATAGAGATAAGTACTTTTAGGCAGACTGAATTTGAGCAATTATATGAGGCATGGGAACGTTATAAGGAGTTGTTGAGGAGGTGCCCAAACCATGGTTTTGAAGATTGGGTACAGATTGAATTGTTTTATAATGGTTTGAATGGACAAACAAGAGGCACTGTTGATGCAGCACCTAGTGGCACAATATTTGCCAAATCACCCGATCAAGCATATGATTTGCTTGAACAGATGACCATTAAAAGTTATCAGTGGCCGTCTGAAAGGTCAGGAGTAAAGAAGCAAGCTGGAATTTATGCCATAGATCCTATTACATCACTCACCGCTCAAGTTTCAGCTTTAACAACTCAAATTGCAGCAATGAACAATGATAGTACATCAGAAGTTGAAAATGCATCTGTTGTTACTGAAGAACCACATATTCCTAAAGAGGCTCATTATATCAACAATAGGAATTTTGGTGGTTATGGAGGATATCGAGGTAACCCTCCCCCTAACACTTATCATCCTGGTTTGAGAAATCATGAGAATTTTTCATATGCTAATAATAAGAATGTGTTGAATCCTCCACCGAGGTTCAATGCATCAAAGGGGGAAGGAAAACCTTCACTTGAGGATCTTGTTGGGACATTTGTTGTTGAATCGAGTAAAAGGATGGCTAGGATTGAATCCCGTCTTGATGGCATGGAAACTCACATGGGAAATATGGGAGCCACAATGAAATCATTGGAGACACAGATTGGTCAATTGGCTAATGCATTGAAAGATCAAAATAAAGGTCAGTTCCCAAGTAACACTGAAGTGAATCCAAAGGAGCAATGCAAAGTTGTAACTTTGAGAAGTGGAAGAGAACTTGAGGGTAAAAATTCCAATGAGAAGGATGAAAATGAGGTGACTGTTGAAGAAGTTGAAACTGAGGTTTCCAAAGCTGAAGTTGAAGTTGAACAACCTCCGGTATTTAAGCCAATTCTTCCATATCCACAGATGTTCAAAAAGAATAAATTGGATGATCAATTTGCCAAATTTTTGGAAATTTTCAAGAAGATTCACATCAACATTCCATTTGCTGATGCTTTAGAGCAAATGCCAAACTATGCAAAGTTCATCAAAGATGTGATGTCAAAGAAGAGGAAGTTGCATGAGTTTGAGACAGTGAAGTTGACAGAAGAGTGTAGCGCCATACTCCAAAGGAAACTACCACAGAAACTCAAAGATCCAGGGAGTTTTACTATTCCTTGTGTTATTGGTGGTTCCAGAATAAATAAAGCTTTATGTGATTTAGGTGCCAGTATTAATTTAATGCCTTTTTCTATTTACAGGACTTTAGAGCTTGGCGAGGTGAAGCCTAGCACTATTACCATGCAGCTGGCGGACATATCACTTACATATCCACGGGGTACAGTGGAGGATGTTCTGGTAAAGGTAGACAAATTTATATTTCCTGCTGATTTTGTCATTCTAGATATGGAAGAAGATCAGGACACTCCGCTTATCTTTGGAAGGCCATTCTAGGCCACCGGAAAAGCTTTGATTGATGTACACAAGGGTAGGCATGCTTATCGGGTCCACCGGACCGGTTCCTACCGGTTCTCGGTCTGGTGAGTTCGGAACCGGTCTGAACCGGTAAGGAACCGGTTCCGAACCGGTTCCGGTTCCAAGGAGAAATATTTGGAATCAATCCAAATCTAGACCGGTTCGGGCTCTAATAAACCGGTTCCGGTTCGGATCGAACCGGTTCCGAACTTAATTTATTATATTTATTATATAATTAAAATTAAAAATATTAAGGGACAATTTTTTATTTAATATTTCGGTGCAAATAAATGTGCATTACATTTAAAAAAATTTAACAAAATAACTTAAACATTTATTTTTACAATTGAACATCTAAAATTCATCACGATTTATTAAAATATATTTTGAATATTCTGGATCTTCGTTGGAGCTTGAGCTTTGAAATTCGTCGATCGCGCCAGATGTCCTATTCTTTTTTTCTGCAGCAAACCAATCTTGTAGGCATGTTAGCATGGAAAGTGTTTCTGACTTTAAATTAGTTCTTTGATCACCAATGATCCTTCCACATACTGAAAATGCTGATTCGGAAGCAACACTTGAACTTTGAATTGGTAGGACATCTCTTGCGATTGCAGCTAACACTAGATAAAGTTTAGAATTTACTTTCCACCAGTCAAGAACGTCGAAATTCTACGGCGTCTCAATATATTGGCTTAGATAAATTTGGATCTCATTGTAATTGGTTGTTGTCACCGATTCATCCTCGTGGCCAGGTTCGACTTCATCAAAGTCGGGGATGTAGCCATAATGTTCACCAAAGTTGGGAGCGTATTCGCCACCACCACCACGACGGTTTGAAGATGATGCCATTGAAATTCGAAATATATTGCTTGTAGGGAAATGAAAGTTGAGAGAAAATTGATATATGAAATGAAAAAAATGACTTGTATTTATAGGTGATTTTTGGGGGTTAAAAGAAAAAATTTTATTTGCAATTTGGGGGGCCAAATTGAGATAAATAAACTGCAGATTTCAGTAGCAACGGCTACTGAAATCTGCAGTATGCAGCCGTTGGCCCAAATTCTATTTTTAATTTTTTTTTAAATTTTAGAATTTCGGGTTATGGGTCCGGTTCCGGGTCGGTTCCGGATACGGTCCGGATCCGGTCCGAAACCGGACCCGGAACCGGTTGAACCGGTTCAGAATATGCTGAACCGGTTCAACCCACAAATTAAGCCATTGTACACGGTTTCGGGTCCGGTTCTCACATACCGGTTCCGGTTCCGGGCTTATCGGACCGGTTCCGGGTCGGTTCCGGGTCGAACCGGTCCGATAAGCATGCCTACACAAGGGTGAGCTTACATTGAGAGTAGGTGGAGAAGAAGTCATGTTCAACATCTACAACACAATCAAAGAACCAAATGAGGTAAGTACTTGTAATAGTATTGATGTAA
The DNA here is from genome assembly GCF_022965805.1 of Primulina eburnea. NCBI lineage: Eukaryota > Viridiplantae > Streptophyta > Magnoliopsida > Lamiales > Gesneriaceae > Primulina > Primulina eburnea. The sequence continues at coordinate 19,634,448 of NC_133116.1, forward strand.
TTGATTCATGTGTATCTCATGTTGGTGCAGGTAGATTGACGAAAGATTCCTTGGAGAGATGCTTGTTGGAATCGGCATCTACACTGGACGAAGATGATTGGGACGTGCAAGAGGTGTTATTTGCTCTCAATACAATGCCTAAAGAAAAGATTGATATGCATCATGTAGAGCTACTTGAAGATGCAAGTATAGAGGTACCAAAAGTATCCCCTGAATTGAAGGAACTTCCAAGTCACCTTTGTTATGCATTTTTAGGAGAAAAGTCAACATATCCGGTAATCATCTCTTCTTTACTTACTTGTACTGAAAAAAAGAAATTGTTGAGAGTGTTGAGGGAATTTAAATCTGCTTTGGGATGGACAATTGCTGATATAAAGGGGATTAGCCCTACTGTTTGTATGCATAAAATCTTGATGCATGAGTCATATTCACCCTATGTTGATCATCAGAGAAGGCTTAATCCAGCAATGAAAGAGGTTGTGAGGGCTGAGGTATTAAAATTGTTAAATGCTGGTGTTATTTATGCTATATCTGATAGCTCGTGGGTTTCACCAGTACAAGTAGTGCCTAAGAAGGGAGGAATAACTGTAGTGAGAAATGAGAATAATGAATTGATTTCAACTCATCCAGTGACTGGTTGGCGAGTATGCATAGACTACAGGAAATTGAATGATGCGACTAGAAAAGATCATTTCCCTCTTCCATTTATTGACCAGATGCTTGATAGAGTAGGTGGTTATCATTATTATTGCTTTCTAGATGGTTATTCAGGTTACAATCAGATTGTCATAGCACCGGAGGATCAGGAGAAGACTACCTTCACTTGCCCTTACGGTACATTTGCTTTCAGGAGAATGCCATTTGGACTGTGCAATGCACCTGCTACTTTTCAGAGGTGTATGATGGCCATATTTTCTGACATGGTCGAGGAAATAATGGAGGTTTTTATGGATTCGGTTCATCTTTTGATCACTGTTTGCAAAATTTAATGCTTGTTTTGCAGAGATATCAGGCGAAGAATTTAGTTTTGAATTGGGAAAAATGTCACTTCATGGTTCCAGAAGGTATTGTGCTTGGGCATAAAATTTCGGCTAAAGGAATAGAAGTTGACAGAGCCAAATTTGTGGCAATTGAAATTCTTCCACCACCAAAGAATGTGAAAGGGATCAGAAGCTTCTTGGGACATGCCGGGTTCTATCGTCGTTATATCAAAGATTTCTCTAAAATTACTAGACCTTTATGTAATTTGTTAGAGAAAGATTCGACATTTATTTTTGATGATGATTGTTTGCAGGCGTTTAACAGGATCAAGAAAGCACTGATTTCTGCTCCCATTATGATAGTGCCTGATTGGAAGGAGCCATTTGAACTCATGTGTGATGCTAGCGTGGGAGCAGCATTGGGACAGAGGCGAGACAAGATGTTCAAGGCTATCTACTATGCAAGTCGTACACTTAATGCAGCCCAACAGAACTATACAACTACAGAGAAAGAGATGCTAGCAGTGGTGTTTGCATTTGACAAGTTCAGAACATATCTCATTGGCACGAAGGTAACCGTTTTCACTGACCATGCAGCTCTTCGTTACTTGTTTGCCAAAAAGGATGCCAAGCCCAGGTTGATACGATGGATACTCCTACTTCAAGAATTTGACTTTGAAGTAAAAGACAAGAAAGGTTGTGAAAACCAGGTGGCAGATCACTTGTCACGACTAGAGATGGAAGAAAGAACTGACGATGGAGTTATCAATGAGTCGTTCCCAGACGAACAACTGTTTGAGGTAAGTTCTAAACTCCCTTGGTTTGCTGATATAGCTAACTTCTTGTCTTGTGGTACTCTTCCTCCAGATCTAAATCACCATCAGAAAAAGAAGTTCTTCCATGATATCAAAATTTTCTTTTGGGATGATCCTTGTGTGTATAAGAGATGTGCTGACCAAGTGATTAGGAGATGTGTTGATGGAGAAGATGCACACAAAATTCTGGAACAATGTCATTCATCACCTTATGGTGGACATTTTGGAGCAACACGAACAGCAGCTAAGGTATTGCAATCAGGTTTTTACTGGCCTACTTTGTTCAAGGATAGCTATACCTTAGTGAAATCATGTGATAGGTGCCAAAGGTTAGGAAACATTTCTAGGCGTCACGAATTGCCACTGACAAATATTTTGGAAGTGGAACTTTTTGATGTCTGGGGCATAGATTTCATGGGACCTTTTCCCCCTTCTTTTGGTCAATCTTATATATTATTAGCCGTAGATTATGTTTCGAAATGGGTGGAAGCAATCGCCACCAGTACTAACGATGCTCGTGTTGTAGTTAAGTTTGTGCACAAGAACATCTTCACCAGGTTTGGAACACCGAGAGCCATCATAAGTGACGAAGGTACGCACTTTTGCAATAAAAATTTCAACTCACTGATGACTAAATACAATGTGAAGCACAGAGTGGCATTAGCATATCATCCTCAGTCGAACGGACAAGCTGAAATATCCAACCGGGAAATCAAACAAATATTAGAAAATACTGTCAATACAAACCGGAAGGATTGGGCTATAAAGTTGGATGATGCACTGTGGGCTTATAGGACCGCATTCAAGACGCCTATTGGGATGTCTCCCTATAGGTTGGTTTTTGGTAAAGCCTGTCACTTGCTGCTGGAATTGGAGCATCGAGCATTTTGGGCAGTTAAGAAGTTGAATTTTGATTTGAAAGCATCTGGCGATGAAAGAAAACTACAGTTAAATGAAATGGAGAAGTTCCGCAATGATGCTTATGAAAATGCCAAGATTTATAAAGAACAGACCAAAAAGTGGCACGATAAGCTCATTGTACGAAAGGAACTAAAACCAGGACAACAAGTAATCTTGTTCAATTCCCGTCTAAAGTTGTTTCCTGGTAAGTTGAAATCGCGTTGGTCAGGTCCATTTTTGGTGGAGACAGTGTATCCTCATGGAGCGATCGAGCTAAAATGCAGTGATGGGAGGACTTTCAAGGTGAACGAGCAAAGAGTTAAGCCATACTATGGAAATGAAGTAAGGCACCTTGACAACATTCCTTTGGGTGGATCAACTTGATATATAGACTGATGGTAGTCAGGCTGATGACGTTAAACCAAGCGCTTATTGGGAAGCAACCCAAATTTTTGTTTTTCTTTTGCATTTATATTTCGGTGTTGATTTTATTTTTGTATCATGTTATTTTTTGTAGTGTATTTTTGATATAATGTGTGCTTATATCTTCCCAAAATTTAATGAATCCCATTTGTTTTCTTTTCAAGACTGAAAATTTGAGAAAAAAATATTTTTTGACGAAACAGGAGTGCACCCGCGGTACAAGCACACCGCAGCCGTGCTCAGGAGTGCCGAAGCATCACCTCACCCGCGATGATAACTAGAGCGCACCCGCGCTGAGCTGCCGAATGCACACCGCACCAGCGGCTTTACATATATGCCGCACCCGCGCTGCACAGCCGAACATACACCGCACCTGCGGTACCATGCATACCGCACCCGCGGTCGTGCCTTTTTAAAACAGAATCGGGCATTCTTAACCATTATCGAAGAACACAACTCAAGAACACCCTCTTCCATTTCAAAATCCCTACTCACGAAGACAATTTTCCCACTAAATTTTTGTTATTCCTTCAACAAATTCACCACTACAAACTACATAGCTTCACTCATTCCATCAAATATCACATTCCTTTCCACCAAATTCAACATAAAACCTAGGGTTGAAAAGGGGCTCGAAAATTTCTTCAAGAATTTGAACAAATCTTTGTTTTTGTTCTTCAAGAAACAATTCAACACACTCAAGGTGAACAAATTCATCTCATATTTGTGAAAAATTCGAATTTGTTGGTGATAGTTGCTATGGAAGAAAAAAAATTCATTTGGTGAAGCACATTCTTGATTTTGGGGATATTGTGATTGATTGTTTTGTACATTGTTGAGGTGTGGATATTGTGAATATTAGTTTGGGGGAGTGCAATAATACTTGAATTTTGAGAATTGGGTTGAAGTAAAGTTGGTGTTTGAAAGGTGTTCGACACAATGCCTCCAAGAAGAAAACAATCTAAGGGGGCATCATCTTCATCAACTGTGAATTACGATGCAAGTCGGTTTTATGATGAGAAGGCGGATGAGCAATATGGCAAAATTTTGAATAAAAGCATTGTCAAAGAAAGGGGATTTGATATGAGTATCCTCGATCCGAAATTGGGATAATGCTTACATCTCGACATTGGGAAGAATTTGGCAGGCAGCCACAAGATGCTGTCATTTCATTGGTGAGAGAGTTCTATGCTAACCTCAAGGTTAGGTATGATCGGTTGACAGTGTTTGTGCGAGGAAAATGGGTATCCTTTGATGCACATACAATTAACACGTTATATGGTATCCCTGGAATCATGCACGACGAATATGAAGAATACAAGAACGAGCATGTTGATTATAATAGTATTCTTCAAACAATTTGTATACAGGGAGCTGAGTGGAGAATGAGGGACGATGTGCACATCAGCCTAGCGAAGTCTGATCTGAAGACTGTTGCGAAACATTGGTATTCATTCATTTCTGCTAGGATCAAGCCTGCCGAACACACCACTACCGTCATCAAGGAGAGGGCTATCCTCACATTTTGCATTATGACAGGGAAGGCAATTGATTTAGGTCAATTGCTTCAGCATGCGATACTTGATTATGCAAGAGGTAACTCTCCGAGTGGACTTCTCCACCCCTCTCTCATCACTATTTTATGCCAACATGCGGGAGTGACTTGGGCAGCGAACAAAGAATTGTTGAAGCCAAAGAATGAAATTTTGGTTATTCAACCATTTGTGGGAGTCGGAGGTGATCAAGCTGCACCACGTAGAGCTGAAAGGGAATTCAATAGGAGAGCTGCAGAGAGACGTGCCCAAGCCCAGGATCAAGAACCACCACCGCAACACAGGCAGAGGAGAGATAGATTGACTCAGTTGGAAGAGGATATGCGAGTTCAACGCCAAGAGATGGATGCTTTTCGGTATAGGACCGATACATTCATGGGGTATATGATGGATTTCACATCGGTCTTGGCTCAGCAATTTCCATCTGCTTCCACTTCTGGTCATCCATTTCCACCTCCTCCACAGTGGCCACCCGTTTACCACCCGCCGGAGTTCTAACCTCCCCACGACGACGAAGATGAGGATGATGGCAATGACCACTGACGGTCGTTGCCCAGTGTATGTGTATTCTCCTAATTTTCATGCTTATTTACATCGAGGACGATGCACATGTTTAAGTTTGGGGGAGATTTAGTTTATTTGGTGTGTTTAAATTTTTTGTGTTTTATTTTATTTTATTTGGTGTGTTTATTTATTTAGGTTATTTTGTGTGTTTTTAGTCATGAAATTTTTTTATTTCGAATTGGCCAATGATGAAAATATTTTTTTGAATTGAAAAGAAAGGTCATGCATTATATTCATGTTAATCGATCAATTTGAAAAATTTAGAGAATAATAATGAGAATTGGTAAGTTTGAGACTTATAATTTCTATAAAACTTTGTGATTTTCATTGGATATTAAAATAAATTTTTTGCAAACACATAAATGATTGAGGCAATCTTTGATTTTATTTGGGCCATTTATATTGTTCATAAACATTCATTTGAAGCCCTTTTGAGCCTATATGAACAAAGAATTGTGTTTTTGAAATTCCTTGGAAGACAAGCACTTTTCTTTTTGAATATATATGTATTTGGTTGATGCATTGAGACACCATTTTCACGATGATTAGATTCTACTCTGCGTTGGTGAATTGAGATTTTGTCTAGAACTATCCAAACAACATTCGAGGCGAAATACGGACAACTTATGATTTAGGAATGATTTAGGTGATTTTTGGATCGATTGAGCCTTTCAAGCTACCAAATAAAATTAATTTATCATTTGTCACCTCTTTGAGCTTATATGAATTTGAATGGCACACGTAAATATGTGTAAAAGACCCCCATTCGAATATTTTTTCAAGTATCCCACAATTACCAACCTTTTGAATATCTTATACAATTATTTCCTACCTTCTCAAGGGAGTAAGAATTCAAAAGATTAAAGAAAGTAATATTCTCCTACAAAATAAAACAAAAGAAAAAAATGAATGATTATACATTGATGAAGTTGGAGAAAAAGGGGAGAAAAAGAGATGAAATGAATAAAGAAAAAAAATGGAGATAAAAGAAATAGTGGAGTTTGCAAAAAGAAATGAAATTCAATTTACTCCCTTATTTGAACTCCTAATCTTTATTTGTAGCCATGAACCAAGGCCTAACATTACAACCATTTAAAATCCTATTAACCTAGTCATAGTTGTCCAATATATTAGTGGAGAGTGAGTGGGAGGATCTAGCCTATGAACAATCGATAAACACTTTCATTGAGTAAGAATCTTGATCAATTTTACACACACCTCATTGCATCAAATATTTATTGGGTATCCATTTCTTGAATGAATATTGCTTTGAACCCAATCTTTACCGAAAAAGACCTTGTGATGTGTGTTTGTAAAAATTTGAAATCAATTGAAAATGATTTGAAACATGGTTGAAGAGATTAGAAGTTAAGAGAATTAACCGATCACATGATTTTATCCGGATGAACAAGTGGTTGAATTGATGTGAATTGTGAATGCATGAAAAGTTTTAAATTTATCTTGAGGCCAAGTTCTATAAAATATTTCATGATTTGTTTGGGTGTTTTTGTTATTTTGTTTTGCTCGGGACTAGAAAAATCTTAAGTTTGGGGGAGTTTGATAAGTGCAATTTATTGTACTTTTATTACTTGTTTTTAACTTGGAATTTTGTGATTCTTGAGCAGGTTTTATTTGATTTGTTGTTGTTTTTGTTATTGTAGTTTGGAAGCTTAGACATGAGAGTTTGGAGTAGTATAGTGATGAATTAGAAGGTGCAAAGAACAACATTTGACGAAGCAGGACCGCACCCGCAGCCCCTAGCACACCGCACCTGCGATGCAAAGCCGAAGCATGACCGCACCCGCGGTCTCACACGCTGGAAAGGAGGAATTTTGCCGAACGTACACCGAACCCGCGGTCCTACTCTTATCGCACCCGCGGTCGTGCACCAACAGCATTCCGGAAATTCTGAAACTTTGTGGACTTTGAATAAAAGTAAAGGAAAATGGTGTGCTACGTGGGGAATCTGGTCTGGACTATAAAAGGATGCTCTTATTCATCATCTAGGTCATATTGAGGAGCAAGAAAAAGGGTGGAGGCTACAAGGAAAGGATTGAAGATCAAGCTCATCTTCTTCAACAAAGTTCTTGCACACTTTTGGACAAAAAACTTCATACACTCCAAAACTCTTGTTCTAAGTTCTTCTTTCTTTATTTTTACTTTTATTTGATATGTCTTGTTTAAGATTTATGTGTTGTTGTGTTATTTGTATTATTATGAACTAAATATTAATTCTAGAGGAATGATGGAACAAAACTAGAAACCATGTGTTGAAATTTATAATTTATGCTATATAAGTTTCCTTTCTTGTTCATTTGTATTTTTCCAATCTTAATGCTTTCATTTTATTGGCCATATCTTGAATGATTTGTATGTTTATAAATTATCACTTGGAAAAGGGAATTTATAAACAAGAAAGGAAAAAATACATCGATGGTATTTATATAGTTCGGGAGGACATATCTTGCTATTGAAGCCATTAAAAGAATTTAGTGCTTATTGTGTTATTTAATTATAGATTGTTGACAGGGATGTTACAATCTTTTGTTAGATAATTAGTATCTACTTAGCACTCGGGAGAGGGAGTAGATAATTATAGAATTTTTGGTTAATGAATAAGAAGGACAATTATAATATAGCTACACAAAATAGCACATGGTGGATAGTTGCGTGAAGTCAGACCTCTAGATCTTTTATTCCATTGTTCAACTTTGTTTGGTATTACAATTAAATTTATTTTCAATCTAGTTATTGGTATAAACAAATCTATCAATTGATTATTCTAAATAAAATCGAAACTATTTTAATTACAAGCATTAATATAAATTTAGAAAGACATTCCTCATGGGATCGACACTTGTACTCAAAATTACATTTTACTATAACTTGACGTCGTGCGCTTGCGAGCAATCAAGAAAACACGCAACACTTCTCATATAAGTTAACTAATTAAACCTATTATATTCCAAATCAAATGACGTGACTGTCTGCTAACTCATGGTGAATTTCAGTTTATAACGTGGACACATTTTTAACCGCTCAAAATTGTACACACGCTTATAGCACACGTACACACTTTGCTTTTTCAAAATTTCTACGGACTGACACGTGTCCAGAATTTGAATAGTCACGTACATATGTACCATTACCCGCTTCATTTCAATTTCACCTTACAATTATCCACAAATTTTTGAGAGCAAGAACTATTCTATTCTTCAATTTCGTTTCAGGAACTCACTCACTTATCAATGGCAACCAAAATTCCCGCTTTTATGCTGAACGCTATGGCTATCAACTTTGGATCCATCTTATCCTTCGGCGATGCTGAAGTCATGAAGGTATTTCAGAAACTTGAAACTGCTGGACTCAGAACAATTTTGGGACAATCCTCACAGGACATCTATCCCAAAGAACTTCAGGATTTCTACTCCACCGACATGGTTGATTCTGAGGGTAACATTAATTCTACTGTCAATGGTCAGTTGCTGGCCATCTCTGAAGACTCTCTGGGGGAATTATTTTCTTTACCATATGATGGTTTGGCACAACTTTCAAATGTTAAAGCATCTGATATTGAAGAGATGCAAACCCTTCTCTCTGCTGATGGACGGAAGATTAAGGTTTCCGATCCTAAGAAGGAACTGAAGCATGAAGTTCAGTTGCTTGCTCATGTAGTTGCTAAAGGGCTTTTGGCAAAAGCTGGATCATTTGCTGCCCTCACCTTGGAGAATTTTCAAGCCATTTCTGTTATTATGGCTGATCGCAAACTCAACTGGAAGCACCTTATCTTTAACACTCTGAAGAATATGTTTCTGTCTTCAAAACAATCCAAGGGTTTTGCTGTATAAATCAGTTATCTGTTGAAAGTGAAAGGATTAGTGGCTGATGATTCTGAAAGGTCATCGAAATTTAAGGTGTTTAATGCAAAGAACACGATGCCACTCAAAACCAAAATGGACATAACTCCTGCTCAGTTAGTGCAAATCAAACAGGAGATTGGGACTCAGTTAGCAGCTCCTAAATCAGTTAAGAAGGACAAAACGTTGGCTCAACTGAAGGTCGCCAAAAGAAAATTAGTGTTGAGTGCATCTGAGTCAGAGAAGACTCCATCCCCTCAGATTGCGAAGAAACCAAAAACCCAAAGGGTTAAAACAACTTCGGAGGTATCCATTCCTACTGATGCAATGATTTCTACAACTGATTAGCAGCCTATAGAAGCAGTTCCTCTGCAGATCATTCCACAAGAAGCTTCAATTGGTACCAAAAAGGAATCAGTTAGAATCAAAGCTCCTCTGATTCAGATCTCTCGTCCTACTGGTATGGCACCTGCTAGACCTAAAGGCATAAAATTTGTAGAGCAGGTGGAATCTACTCGAACTGGATTGAAAATTCCTCACATCATGAGTACTGATAAAGGGAAATGGAAGTTGATTGAAGAGCCCAGATCCTCTAACCCAATTCAGACTCATATTGACCTTGTATGGGCAAAGGTTAACAGTTTTGCTACTTCAAAAATTAAGTTCTATGATGCTTGGATAGCCTATCGCACTGAAGTTTTTGCCAAGCAATTGAAGAAGAAGTCCGAGCTGAGCAAATTCATCAAACTGGAGGCCTTTGTCCTCAGGACAGTCAAAGCTGCCTCAATTGCTCAAGCTATGGAGAGGAAGAGTTATCTATTTGATCAGACGAGAGCGAAGAAGTTGGCTCAAATTGTTGCCAAGCTAAAGACCAACTACTTACCTACAAGCCCTACTGCCTACGCTGATCAAGCTGTAATTACTCAGCTAGACACTGATCTTATAGGGCTACTATCTCAAATCAAGTTTTGGGAATTGAATCAAGAATTGGTTCTCCATCAAGGAGATTCAGATGATGACGACGAGGAAATATTTGAAGAAGCATCCTCTGACAAAACAGAACCATCATCAGCTTTAGTCATTGTTCCAACTGAAGTGCCAGTTCATGATAAGCCTCTTTCACCTCCTGGTGAACAACAACTGTATACTGAAGCTGAGCTCTCTTTCGCACACATTGATGAAGTTATTCAGGCCGTTGTGGAAGAATCCCAGATTAGTGCACCCGTTTCTGACAAAGTTGATCACTCTGCTGATCAAATCAATCCAGAGGTCACTTTTCCTTCAGAAGAACCTGTTCAGCCAGATCCATCTACTGATCAGGTTATCCCAACTGATGTGCCAGTTGATTCAATCGATCACCCTTTAGAGGCACCAGTTTCAGTTTTGTCACCATCTGCTGAACCAAATCCTCCTTCACCACCTCGGGATCAAGGAGAAATCACTGCTGCTGATACTTCAGTTCGAGATGCTGCTGAAACAATCTCAAATGATCAAGCCTTGATAATTTCTGAACTTACTACAAGTGAACCAAGCACTTCTCGACAGTCTCATCCTGCATCTTCATCAGATTTTGATATTATTTTTGAAGAAGTTCAGCATATGCAGGACAGTATGAGTCAAATGATTACTGCCATCTCCAAGATTCAAAACACGCAATTATCGCATACTCTGAAGTTGGACGATAATCAGCAGTCTTTACAAAATCAGAAGGATATAAAATCTGCTGTTACCGCTCTTTCATTTGCAGTTAAAGATATTCAGAAAAATAGAGGAATTTTTTCAAGTCTGACTGCCACTCAAGACTCTATTAACCAACGAGTCGACAGTGCGGAGTCACTTGTATCAAGAAAAATCGAATTGCTACAAGTCACTATGTCTACTGCTATCGATAACATTTCATCCTCTGTCAAGCTCCTTTCTACTGATGTTCGGAAGCTATCTCTCAAGATGGAGCTGTTTGACAAAAAAGGGGAAAAGATCAAGGAGATCTTAGAACAGCAGAAGAAACAATAAGAGCAATATCTATTGTATTTATTTGAAGAAATGTGAATTCAGTTGATTCAGTTAACCGACATCTTATTTTATCTACTTTGAATTCAATCAAGTATCTTTCACTATAGTTTTGTCAAACACCTATAAAGGGGGAAATTGTTGGAAACGAAATTCCTGCGTTTGACAAAAGATTTACCAACTGAATCCAGCAACTGAATTTATTTATTTGAAGAAATGTGAATTCAGTTGATTCAGTTAACCGACATCTTATTTTATCTACTTTGAATTCAATCAAGTATCTTTCACTATAGATTTGTCAAACACCATAAAGGGGGAAATTGTTGGAAACGAAATTCCGGCGTTTGACAAAATATTTACCAACTGAATCCAGCAACTGCATTTGACTAACTGGTCGACGTAACTGAACACGTCATCAGTAAACTGATCGCTACAACTGAAGTCTATTCCATCGTCAACTGATCTTTACCAGCTGATCTCTCAGCGGTACACATCATCAGTTGAAAGCGACAACCGACAAATAGTACATCTATCTACAACTGATAGTGGCTCGCCGCATTTCAGAATGAACAATGTACGATTGTCAGAATATATCGACGTGGCAATCAACGGTTAGAATATTCAAATATCTTTAATGTGACCGTTGAGAGGGAAGTCTATAAATAGTCGAAGACAGCAGCTGAAGAACACCCGACTCTCAGTTATCTTATCTTACTTGCTGTTACGCTGCAAAAATATCCACTTACATTCAGAAATCAGGCTCAGGCTTATCAGTTATATCAGTAGTATTCTAGACTACGCTCTTGAGCTTATATAGCACTTTGTAATCGATTGATAAATTTTTTAAGTTGTGCTAAGATCAGTTACGATCTGTAAAAGTGTTGTATACTCAGAGTTTCAGTATTGGCAAAGTGATAAGTCCAAACTGAAGTGGGTCAGTACACCTTTTTGTATTTGATCAAATTCTTTTAGTGAATATCCTATCTTCGTGATAGAAGGGGTGACGTAGGAGTTATTCAAGTCTCCGAACATCCAGAAACAAATTGTGGTGTTATTACTTTCAGTTATCATTTTCAGTTAGATACTCTATCTTTCAGACAGTTAGTTTTTCACAACTATTTATTAAGTTTAACTGATTGTTATTGACCGAAGGGATATTTAGATTAAGTTTGTAATACAACTGAAATCAGTTTGTCGAAGAATAATTTTAATTGAGCAGTTTTTATTCAACCCCCCTTCCAAACAATCTTCACCCGATTCACCGATCCTTTCATGGAACATTTTAAGGATTTTGGTAATTTTCAGGTAAATTCTAGAGGTCCATGGGTGGAACGATAATTTTCGGGTTCCCAAGGGCAAAATGGGTGAGACCCTGGGTGAGATTTTGGTCAAGACAGTGCCCTGAGCACAAATTTATGATATTTTAAATGTTTATGCATCATGTTTATGATTTTAATGAAATTGTGATAATTACGGTGCATGCTTGGTTTAAAGGAAAAATTACGTATATGCATGCTTTTGATTAAGTGATGAATATGATGACATGTTTTGAAAGAAGTGATTTAGTTGTGACTAACACGATAACATGTAAGGCTAGGACTCAGTGGGCGGGTAATGTCGTCGCTGATGATCCTCACCGCCGGGAATCGCGGTTACATGTAGATGGATCTATCGACTAACATTATGACATGATGCTACGAAAGTCACAGCTAATGAACGGAATTCAAATTAAGATTTTAACATGTATATGCTGATATGATGATACATGCTATTACCATGTTTTGACAGGTTACGGTTACATGTACGATATGATGACATGATGAGACATGCTTTGACACGTTACGATTTTACACGACACGCTTATGTTCACGTTTTTAAGCTCATGATATGTATGTTCATTATGCTATTTTTCACTGTTTTGTTCTACGTATATGTACTCGTTATCTCTGGTACAGGTGTGTTGAGTCTTTAGACTCATTAAGATTGTGTGATGCAGGTGAGCATTTTGAGCAGGAGACAGGAGATGCTGAACTTTGAGTAGGCAGCCCTGGTGCGGTGACATAACCCGAGGACCGCACGTTTTTCCGCATATTGAGTTATGAGTTTTGAGAGGAGTTAAACAGTTTTTATACATTGAGGATATTTCAATTTTTACACGTTTACGTTTATGTTGATTTTGGATGAAGTTGATTATTTTTAACTGCGCTACTTTTATTGGCAAATAAATACGAATGTTAAATGTAATTTTGTAATCGTGAGCTTTTAAAAAAAATATTTCCGCCCTTTCAAAACGGTAGACGTTTCAATAGGTGCACTAGGGTTCGGCTCGCGTTTGTGCAGAAAAATCCAACAACTTTCAGGTGATGTTCGAGAGTCTTAAGTGGTCTGTTCTAGGTGGTTTAAGGGCTGGTAGGGAATGGTTAAGGCTTGGTTTAAGTTTTGAAAGATTTGGTTGAGTTTCAGTTTAATTCGGATTAAAACCGAGATCTCGATCCAAGTTTAAAACGAATTATAGAAGATTTTACATGGGCTCGAGTTTACGTCTAGGAAACGAATATAAATATTTTTTGAGGTGTTTTGGGATTTTGGTTGGCTTCAGGTCGAAATTTTGAGGTCCAGGGGTCAAATGGTCAATTAGGGTTTCCAGGGGCAAAATGGTCATTTTTCACCCGGTTGAGTTAGCAGTCCTGGCAGCACCCTGATCACAAATTGACATGTTTTAAATGTACATGTAATCGCGAACATGAATTTTTATGGAATAACGAAAATACATTGCATGCTTGATTTTAAGGAAATTTACGCATGTGCATTATTTTTATAAGTGATGAATATGATGATATGTTTTGAAGGGTGTGAGTTGGTTGTGACTAATACGTACATGAACATGAACATGTAAGGCCAAGGCTCAGTGGATTGGTAATATTGTCGCTGATGTCCCTGCCGTCAGGTATCACGGTTATACGTAGATGGATCCATTGAATTAGAGTTGATACGAAAGTCACAACTAATGATATGAATTCAATTAAGGAAAATATTATGAAATGTCTACTATTTAAAATATTGCTAGAAATTTTATTTTATTTTATTTTTGTAAAATAATTTTCGAAAATAACTCAATGCATGCATTTAAAAATAATCATGCACTATTGAATAAAAAATATTGAATTTAAATATATTTAACCATGAGAAATTCCGAAACTACTGTTTAAAATAGTTCACACAAACAACATGCAAAGTCCAGACAACCATCAACTTATAAAAACGAAAGTATATAAAAATATACGTAGTTCTTCCTAATTCATAAACGTAATGTGCAGAAAAAATAAGGTCCCCGGGTTAGCGTGCGCACACCCAACTCCGCCTACTCAGTCTTCGGTGCCTCCAGTCTCCTCATCAATATACTCACCTGCATCATTCACACCTAATGAGTCTAAAGATTCAGCACACCTTAATCGTTATAACAAGTTCATATACATAACATTCAACAGTGAAAAGTGTTGTAATCAACATACATTTCATGATCTTAAAAGCATGAACTTAAACATATCGTGCAAAGCATAACGTGTCCAAAACATGTCTCAACATATGAGCATATACATATTCATTTTCTTTATTTGAATTCCGTTCATTAGTTGTTACTTTCGTATCATCGTATTAGTCAATGGATCCGTCTACATATAATCACGGTACCCGACGGCGGGGACATCAGCGACAGTATTACCCATCCACTGAGTCTTGGCCTTACATGTCATCGTATTATCGTATCATCTTATTAGTCACAACCAACTCATTTCCTTTGAAAACATGTTATCATATTCATCACTTATAAAAATCATGCATATACGTAAATTTTCTTAAAATCAAGCATGCAGCGTATTTGTAAAAGCCCGAAAATATGTACTTGAAAATTTGCGGAAAATTAAAAAAATTTCTTTTTAAATAATTAAAATGTCTCAATCATAAGTTAAACTGAAAAAATGTTTGATATTCAAAATAGCAGAGGAAGAAATCTAATGTTTGCGAAATAATGACTTAAAAATAATTCAGCAACATAAAAACTTGATTTGAATTAAAAATAATAAATGCTGAAATGAGGTCCTCGGGTTCAAATACTGCCGACCCAAGCCAGCTCACTGGTCTCCTCCACTCCTAGAAAGTGTGATGTGCTTTCGGAACAATCAAGTCTAGTGAGCCTAAAGACTCAGCATGCATATATCGTAAATAACGAATAAATAATCACTACAACAAATTTGACATTCAACCACACACAAAAGACAACGGTTTTTTTAAAAAAACCGTTGTCTTTTCCTTTTTAACAACGGTTTTAGAAAACCGTTGTTAAAAAGCAGCAAACGACAAAGGTTTTGTAAATCCGTTGTCGTTGATCCTCAAAAACACGCTAAAAAACCGTTGTCTTTTAGCGTGTTTCTTTGGAGAAACGACAACGGTTTTTTTGAACCGTTGTGGATTAGCGTTTTTTTTTGGCGAAAAGACAACGGTTTTCGTGAACTGTTGTGGATTAGCGTTTTTTTTCGGAGAAATTACAACGGTGTTAGAGAGCCGTTGTTAAAAATTGCGACGGTTTTAACAGAAAACCGTCGCTATTAGCGACGGGTTTAGTAAAACCGTCACAAAGTTTAATATAGCGACGAATTACAAACCGTCGCTAATTTTAAATCGGCGACGGTTTTAGAAAATCCTGTCGCCGATTCAAAACTAGCGCCGGTGTTGAAACCGTCGCCGATTTGCATCATAAACCGTCGGTACCTGTAATGTTATAATTCGCACTTGCAATAAAAGGGAGATAAAAAGAGGAGTATATACCCGCGCTACGTCTCTCTCTTCCCCCTTCCAAAATCCCTAGCCGACGAGGAACAAGTGATTTCACAAATACACAAGTAAATCAAAACTCACACTCAAATCTTCTTCTCTTTAATCTATCTCCAATCCCTCCACATCTCCAACAAGGTACGTCGTTATGCTTTTCGGCTTCTGATGCTTATTTGTACAGGTATGCATTTTCCTGTGTAATTAGTGTTTTTTTTTCGTTTTCCTTTATTATTTTTTGATTGATTTTGTTTCCATTCTTGCGGGTTTACTGTAATGGTGAGCATGCTTCATTTTCATTTCTCGTGGGGGTTTCAATGGTGAAGATCAATGCGGAATGTTACAGCAGACAAAAATATCTCTACCATGACATAGAGCAGACGTTTGGTGACTAACGTCTAAGGTAGGTAGTCATTTTTCATTTTCATATTAGAAGTTTGCAGCTGACTTGAGTGAGGAAAACATGGGTAAATGAATATATTTTTTAGGCTATAATCTTATTCTTAGGTTATTAACTACACCGATCCAGGGAAAAAAGCAACTCAAATGGTAAATAACTATGTATGATTTTATTGGGTGTGGAGATAGTAGAGGGTGTGAATTATGTCTGTTGAGCTGATCATATTAGGTTTTTTTTATAAAAAAATAAGACAGAAGCTGTGATCATTTACTAAAATTGTACCACTGCTGCTGCAGATGTATGTTGTCCTAATGGCCACAGATATATATTTTGATGCTCTTAATGGCCACAGATATATCAAACATTCCTAGCTCGTTTTGATGCTCTTAATGGCCACAGATATATATTTTTCCTTTAACATTGAACAAGATGTGTTCAAGTTAATCAAACAGGGTTTGGAATTTCGAATATTGGAGAACATTTACTTACTTAATCAGGCTCTAATTCTTCTAGCTACAGTTACTTATATTATTTGGTCAATCTGAGGGTAAATCATGATAACTATTCAGAGATATAACATACACCAGCTACTGACATGTTGTATAATATTGATTTTTATATGGGATTTCTGTATATGTTAATAAATTTTGTGATGCATGTTGTACCAAAATTTGAACAGATCTCAAACTCCATCTCGAGGATGTGTTGAGTTTCTTGATAAAGAAATCTTGAGGATTTTATTTGAGATGCATGTGATATAACGTGAATTTGATAAAGAAATATATATTCTTGAATTTGAAATAATGTCATAAAATAACGTGAATTTTAATGTTTGATTGCAGGTATTTTGACTAGTATTTTCCGCGATAGAACAATTTCAAAGATGTCAAGCTATCACGAGCAAGCTTCTTTGATGCGGATTTGAGCGGTATGTTTCTGCATATTTACGAAATAATTACAACTCTTTTGAACACCAACTTAATAGTATTTTTACAACTGTTTTGAAGGATTTGACTCATTGTTGGTTGCTTAGTTGTACGTATAATGGACAAAGATTGGATGTCAAAGAACAGGTTGTCACATGAATATGAGGTTGGGGTGGAGTATTTCTTGCAGTTTGCATCGCGAAACGCTAACAATCCGAATGCAATGCCTTGCCCATGTGCAAAATGTGGTAATCTAAAGACGAAAGATATTGACACTATAAGGGCTCATTTGTGTTGTAATGGTATAGATTTAACATATCATACATGGATTTGGCATGGCGAAAGATATAAGTTCGGGAACTAAATGAATGATAGTGATCGAGTAGGGCAAGATGAACGCAAATATTTTACCGAGGAACCTATAAGTATGGTACATGGTGCATATGATAGTTATGCTAAGAATCCAAACCAATTCCATAAGCTACTTGAAGATGCCGAGAAACCTTTATATCCTGGATGTGTTAAATTTACAAAGTTATCTGCACTTGTGAAATTATACAACTTGAAGGCAAAATATAGTTGGAGTGATAAAAGTTTCACTGATTTACTTGGTTTGTTTGGGCAAATGCTTCCAGATGACAATGAATTACCTTTATCTTTGTATGATGCAAAGAAAAGCTTATGTGCTTTAGGGATGGATTATGTGAAAATTCATGCTTGTCCTAATGATTGTATCTTATACCGGAAGGAGTATGAGGATTTTACCAGTTGCCCTATTTGCGGGATATCAAGGTGGAAGTTGGGTCAAAAATCTACGATAAATGGAGGAGTTCCTGCAAAGGTCCTTTGGTACTTCCCACCTATTCCCAGATTTCAAAGATGGTTTCAGAAGAAGGTGATATCTAAGGAGTTAACTTGGCATGCTGATAAAAGAATTCGTGATGGATACTTGCGTCATCCGGCTGATGCACCCTCTTGGAAAGTAGTGGATCACAACTGGCCAAATTTTGCTTCCGAGCCAAGAAATCTAAGATTGGCCATATCAGCAGACGGCATGAATCCACATAGTTCGATGAGTTCTGCATATAGTTGTTGGCCAATTGTGATGATCACTTACAACCTTCCTCCAACTTTGTGTATGACGAGAAAATTTATGATGCTCACTTTGTTGATTTCTGGTCCCAAACAACCGGGAAATGATATTGATGTCTACTTGGCACCTCTAATTGACGACTTAAAATTTTTATGGGATAATGGTGTTGATACATATGATGCATATCGAAAAGAAATGTTCGCGCTTAGAGCTGTGTTATTATGGACGATCAATGATTTTCCTGCATATGGGAACATGTCAGGTTGTATTGTTAAAGGATATCATGCATGTCCAATATGTGGTGAAGAAACATATTCGACGAGGTTGAAGCATAGTATAAAAATTGTGTATACAGCCATAGAAGGTTTCTTCCTACAAGTCATCCATATCGAAGGCAAAAGAAAGCATTTAATGGGAACCAAGAGTTTAACCTCGCACCAAAACCATTAAATGGGCATGAAGTTTTAGAAAGAGTTGAAAGAATTAATTATCGTCTGGGAAAAATGAGTGGGAAGATTCAGTTGAAGGTAGGTGATGAGAAATCATGTTGGAAAAAGAAATCTATATTCTTCGAACTTGAGTATTGGAAACATCTACATGTTCGACATGTTCTAGATGTGATGCATATTGAAAAAAATGTTTGTGAAAGTCTCATCGGTACGTTACTTGACATTCCAGGAAAAACGAAGGATGGAGTTGCAGCAAGACTAGATCTCATGGAGATGAATTTGAGGCATGATTTGATACCAAAGATGGGGGAGAAAAGAACGTATTTGCCAGCAGCTTGTTATACACTAAGCAAGTCTGAGAAAAGAAAATTTTGCAATTCTCTATTTGGAATAAAGGTCCCTACGGGTTACTCATCTAATATTAAAAATCTCGTGTCGATGAAGGACTTGAAACTTGTTGGCCTTAAGTCACATGACTATCACACTTTGATGCAACAATTGCTTCCAGTGGCCATACGTGGTGTCCTACCTAAACATGTTAGAGATACTATCACTCGGTTGTGTGGGTTCTTCAATGTGTTATACAATAAAGTGATAGATGTCTCAAAGTTGGATGAGATACAAAGAGAGATTGTGATGATATTGTGTTTACTGGAGAAATACTTTCCCCCATCTTTTTTTGATATAATGATTCATTTGACCGTTCATCTTGTACGCGAGATAAAATTGTGTGGACCGGTTTGGTTTAGGCATATGTATCCATTTGAAAGATTCATGAAGATATTGAAAGGCTATGTGAAAAATCACAATCGGCCTGAAGGGTGTATAGCCGAACGTTATATTGCTGAAGAGGCTGTGGAATTTTGCTCGGACTACATGTCTAGTGTAGATACAATTGGTATCCCATCAATGCATCGGAGAGTACAACTCACTAAGCCTCTGTCTGGTTCAGTAATGCACTACACTAGTGACGATGAGTTGAATCAAGCACATCGTTATCTACTGGAAAATGATGTTGACGTTGAGCCTTATATCGAGTAATTTCTTGACTTAGTAATAATTTTTTGCTATTCTTTTACATTCAATTGGTTAACTTATCCTTAAACATTTCATCAGGGAACACATGACATTTTTGGATGCAAAATTTTCCCATAAAGCAAAGTCCAAAAGGTGGTTACAAGATGAGCATAACCGAACCTTTATTAACTGGTTACGTGATACTGTAAGTTGTCTAAATATCGGTATCATGGAGTTTTTTTAAAACTTAGGGTTAAATTTTAGCACTTTGTGAAATATAGGTTGCAAGTGCAGTTGGCAATTCCACTCGTGAAATTTCAGAAAGATTGAAGTGGGTAGCGCGCGGACCTAGCAAACAAGTGTTAAAGTACTCTAATTATTTGATTGATGGGGTCACTTATCATACAAAAGAGCGAGATGATGTACGAGTTGTGCAAAATTCCGGAGTAAGCTTAGTGGCAACAACAATGCAAGTCGCTAGTGCAAAGGATAAAAATCCAGTTGTGTCAGACATGATTTTAATGGAGTTCTTCAAGAAATATGGGAACTTGATTACCAAATGTTTCAAATTCCAATGTTTAAATGTAATTGGGTTGAGAATATTAACGGTATTAAAGTTGATGATCTTGGTTTCACGTTGGTAAACCTGCAGAGAATTGGATTCAAGTCCGACTCTTTTATCTTGGGCAGTCAAGCAAAGCAGGTGTTTTACATTGAAGATCCTTAAGATCCTGCATGGCATGTTGTACTTGCAAGTCCCACAAGAGAGTATATTCACTACATGAATGGTGATGAATTGGAGAATGATGTATCCCACTAGCGGGATAACACTGAGGATTTGAAAGAACCACCTACTGGGTTTGGTATTGCAAGAGATGATTGGAGTTCATTTGTAATCAGTCGCTTGTCTGATGACTTCATGGTAAGATTCTAAATTTGAGATTTTCAAATTAGTAGACCACAACAAATTATTTCTATTGACATATGATATATGTGGGCAATTTTCAATTAACTAGAAATTGCGTGATGAACAAAAGAATAGAAGAAAGCAAAACATATACCCCCATCGTATGTCTCGCAAAGGATATGCACGTTTCGCCGACGAAATAGTAAGTTTGAGAAACTGAGTTAATCTCGGAAATTTTACTAAGTCCATGCTATGTGATTTTTAAATTTGTTGATACCGTGCATATTGTTTGTAGGCAGCTGAGTTATGTGACGATGATGATATAAATCGAGCAATTATGTGGAAGAAAGGACGGGTCAATAGGAAGGGTGAATATGAAGGCGATGAGTTGAAATCGGCAATAGAAAAGATTGTAAGCAAACAATACATGAAAATGAATAATTTTTATTCATTACAACTGTTTTTAGTAATTATCTTGTTCTTTTGTGCATGACAGGATGGTTATGTGCAACAAAAAATCGAGGGTACGTTGCAATATGAAGAGGGAAAAAATGATATACTTACGAAAGCACTGGATTCATATGAACATTCTGGTCGTGTGAGAGGTGTTGGAGGTCATATCACTCCAAGCATCTACTTTAGTATTGGTAGAGTATGGAAGAGTCCTTTTGGTGATGGACATATACTTCTTAATCAGACAAAGGAGTTGATGGAGGCGAAGATATTAATGTCAGAACAAGATGCACGCATCGCAGAACAAAATGCACGCATATCAGATCAAGATGCACGCATACAGCGCCTTGAAGAAATGTTCAAAAAGGCTGCAAGCAACTTTGACATTGAAGAAAAAGGTAGTTGCTCAGTAAAGTTGAATCCCATGAGTCACGATAAAAACAAGAAGAGTGTTTCAAACTATGCAAATTCGCATGATGATGACATCAAAACTTTGAGCATTGTTGAGTTTTTGCAGGTATCTGATTATTGCAATTGTCCATGACTATGATTTGTATCAATTTATAACATGATTATTTGTCTTCTAGGGGAAGGCGGTTGCATTGACAGTGGACTGTAGGACAAATACAGTTGCCTACGGCACAATTATCCATGTCAATGCGGATGAGAAATTATTTCATGGTGTTCCATCACCCATTCCTTGCATGCACGTTGCCATTGATAGTGCTGTGGACGAATTAGCACATTTGCCATTTCCGATTCCTCACGAATGTGCTACTGTTGGTGATGCTGTTGGAGCCCATGTAGCTTGGCCAGCACAATTCGTAGTAATTCAAGATGAGGTAAATGTCAATTTATATTTAAATTTAAAGTATCCTAAAAAATTCAATATTGCATCTAACATGTGTACATTTACAATGTTTAGAAGCCTCAAAAGAAGAAAAATGTGGACCACAGAAATAAGATTGGTTTGTCTTCAAGTGTGCCAAGATCTTTGCATATTCTGTACTGTTATTGTAAACGTGCTCTAACCGATGAACAAAATTTATCACTGTCTGTTGATCATGATTTGTTTGACGAGAGTTACGAACTATTTCTGCACCTTGAAGACATCATTCCTTTCTACAGTTTGGATCCAATATCTGCCAACTGTATAGTTGTGTACATGTGGTAAGTCTTCTTCTTTTGTTTGTTAACCACTTAAGCTGTATAAACTTAATTAATTTATCATATTCACATTTTCTGTTGGAAATTGTAGGCATCTGTATAAAAAGATGAAAGAAGACAACAAGACTGACAAGTTCAGATTTGTCAATCCACACACGATCCCATACATGCCATATGTATCCAAACTTGAAAAAAACGCAAAAATCGAACACTTGAACGAAAGAGCAAGTGTTTTGGCAGAAAGACTAAGTGTTTCATCAACAAATCAACTATTTTTAGTGCCGCATAATGTTGGGTGAGTCAAAATTACAATATCAAATTTAATTTGTTTTCTTGACATTTTATTGAATTGTATGCACTGACTATGTGTTCTGTGCATAGTTACCATTGGATTCTTACCGTCATCGATCCTTACAAGGAGATGGTTTATTTGCTGGATTCACTTGGTCATCGAAACCGTTACGATGACTGGAAATATGTGGTGGATATGTAAGTTAATATTTTGTTTTTTATATCAAATTTAATTCAGTGAATAAAACACTCATATGTTGACTGTTAATGATGTATGCAGGAGTGTAAGATTGTTTAATTCTAATAAGGAAAGGAAAGGGAAAAAACAAGCTATATGGGAAGTAGTAAAGGTATGCATGTGTACTTGTCATTAATTAACGTTTTTTTCAATTTGTGTATCAATCACTAACATTTTTTTTTTTAAATTAGGGTCCACGACAACCAGATTCGAAACAGTGTGGTTTTTATGTTATGAGATTTATGAGAGAAATGATTGAAAAAAATGCTACCAGTGAGAAGAACTCGATATATTCAATTGTAATATTCGACATATTCTCAATATTCACAAATAATTGTGTATTTCTCATTTTTCAATGTCTATTGATTGTTTTTTTACTAATATTGACATTGTGTTTTTTCACAGTTCATGAACACTGAGTATTCCAAGGAAGAGATTGATGAAGTGCGATCCGAGTGGGCGGAATGCATACAAGACTATATTTACGAATAGGTATGCCAAGTGTTGATGAAGTGCTTTGTGTTACAATGAACCAAATCAATCATTTTTCTATTTTCTTCAATAATGCAATTAACTTCTCAATGAATCAAGTTCAGCTACATGCTGTTAGCCCTTTCCCACAATAATTCAAAGCCAGTTGCTTGAAATGTCATGTGATTTATTAAAGATTAACATTTGGAGTATTGTTATCACTACATGCTGTTAGCCCTTTCTCAATGAATCAAGTTCAGCTACATGCTGTTAGCAATTTGTGTATATTGTAAATCTCTCGTATTGTTATCACGTGAATATAAATGTTATTCGTTTGTGAATTGATGTTATGACTTACTTTCGAGTATATAAATGTTTGTGTTGGATGGAAATTTTTGGGATGTTCTATTTATGCGGAGATCATGCCGAAATTTCTATTTTCCTCAGTATATATTAGTTATGACTTTATTTTCGTCTCTATGCACCATTTGTGTTAGCTGCGTATCCAATGCCTGTTTTGCTTGCAATCTCATCTCTTACATGGGTTTTTAATGGGCTTTCTATGTGTGGATTATATGCCAGGGATGAAATGGAAGGTTTTGATGCATAAATGTTGATGAGGTTTGAGGAGATCGAGGCCGATGATGACAAAAGATTGCAGTATATCCGTATTTTTTGTTTGGAAAAACTTTATATTGTGGGACTCTACTAGCTACCACATTGCCACGTTGGTGACGAACATGGATCACGGTCAATTGCAATACTGAATTCAAATTTGTAAAATTTTTGTTTATCGTTGGCATATTTTGGATGATGGATTTTGAACATAACATAGTAATGGATTTAACTTGGTAAATATTTTGTTTTCTGTTGTTATTTTTGGTTTAATTATTATTATATAGATTGTAAATTAACAGAAATTAAATACAAAATTTTTACCTAATAAAATTAATTATTAAAGACAACAGATGCAAAACCGTTGTCATTGATAGATAAGACAACGGTTTTTAGGCGTTGCAAAACTGTTGTCGTTGTTATAAAAAACAAAGGTCTAAAAAGTTTCGAATATATTATGACAACGGATTAAAACTGTTGCAAAACTATTGTCAATAGAGTTAAATAACAAAGGTTTAAAACTGTTGCGAAACTGTTGTCGTTGGTATGAAATACAACGGTTTAAACCCATTGCAAAACCCTTGTTGTTGGTATAAAAGACAACGGTTTAAAACCCTTGCAAAACCGTTGTCGTTGGTAGAAATTACAACGGTTTAACACCGTTGCAAAACCGTTGTCGAAGGTAGAAAAGACAACGGTTTAAAACCGTTGTCGTTGAATACACTTTCAACAACACCCTCAGTTACAACAGTCGAAAATGGTCTACGACAACGGATTTTATCCGTTGTCGTTTGGCGAATTTGTTGTAGTGAATATAGTAAAATTTGCATGGGAGTAAAATTATCATGTCATGAGGCATAATGTGAAAATAACTTGTCATGAGCAATTATAATACATGCATAACTGAACTGAAAATCATAGTGAAAATGTTTGCTCCTTGGAGCCCTGTACTGAAATAGCATGTCATAAATTTTTTGTTGAGATTATGGCCTACGCAAATGGCCCCTGCACTGAACTGAACTGACCGGTAACTGGCGACCGGATGAAGTAATAATCCCATGACCGGTTATTGACGACCGGGTTTAGTAATGATCCCATGACCGGTAACTGACGACCAGGTAAAATAATGCTCCCATGACCGGTAACTGGCGACCGGGTGAAATAATGCTCCCATGATAGTGAGATGGCCACAAGCAATATCGCATAAATCTCAAAAATGAATCTTTTCTATGCACGTAATATAATTAACCAACATAATTAAATATGAACAATTTCGATCTTCTTGCATTAAAATCATGTACTTGCGATATTTAAAAATACCTATATTGCTTGATTAAAGAGTGAAAAAAGATATAAACATGCCTTGGTTTGTTTTGACAGAAAACAAACGAAACAACGACGCGGCGCGGCAGAGACGGAGTGCTCTTCACTTTCGCACTTTTTCTCTCTTAATTCCTTTAAACCAAGCATGCACCATAATTATTATAATAGCGTAAAAATTGTAAACGTGATGCATGAACATTTAAAAATATTATGATTTGTGCTCAGGGCGCTGCTAGGACCAAAATCTCACCCGGGTGCAAAATGACCATTTTGCCCTAAGAAACCCAAAAATTATCGTTTCAACCCTGGACCTCTAAAATTGACCCGAAGCTTACCAAACTCCTTAAAATGTCCCAAAACATTTTTTAAAATTATTCCTAGACATAAACCCAAGCCAAAATCCAAACTTAATCGATTCGTTTTAAAACTTGGACCGGGGTCTCGGTTTTAACCCGAATCGACTCGAAACTTAATCAAATTTTCCCAAATTTCTACCACACTTATTATACATTTAAAAAGACCATAAAACCTCACAAACCAGCCCTTAAACTTTCGAAACGAAACCTGGACCGAGACTGGAAAAAAATCCAGCAACCCTCCAATTTTAAAAAAAAAAGATCCTAGGCACTAAAATTAGTTCTATCGGTCCCATCTTCCAAGCTAAGTGGTACAACACCTAAACACCCTTGCTGGAATCACACCAAACTCACCAAGACCTCATTGACCAGCCCTAGCTACCTTACTGATCAAGGAACTCTCCCCAAGCAACCATTCGACAGTCCCCTTCCAAGAACAACTACCCGAGCCTTCGATCCAACCATGGGACGAGACCAGCTGTGCTCAGCCCCTTCCTAGCCCTCCCACTGACCCAAGAGGGTCGGCTTCGTTGCTGGTGAGGAGTCATGCACAGCTATCACACCAAAAACTCTCGATCTGACCTACAATGTGCAGCGGCCGAAGCTTAGCCCCGAAATCAGACAGCCCCGTGCTCATGCTCGACCCTACCATCTATTCCCATAAACTGTGCTGTGAAACAACCCCCTAGCATCAGCAACCCCTCGCCCTTTGCACAGAAATTTCAGAAATAAAAACTGTGAACAACAATTAGAAGATGCAAGACACATGGGACTCGAAAATATTTCATGGAAAGCTTGGATCGAGAATTTTCGTACATGAACCCAAAACAACAGCATATAAACGTGTATGATGCCAGAAAAGACGATACAAAGCATGCCTTGATGATGTAGTCGCGAGGGAAACGAAGAAAGAGTGCCGGAGACCCATTTTCATTCAAGAATAGAGCTTGGCCGTGGCTTTCTTGGGGAGCTGTTACAAAAACCGAGGGGAGGGTTCTGAAAATGAGGGGTGTCGGCTGGTACATATATTAGGTTAAGGTTAATGAGTAGTTTAGATAGTAATTAAATAATTAAATAATAGATAATGGGCCTTAACTTATCCATAAAAGGATTAAAAAGCTAATTAAGCCCAATAAGCTTAAAAAGGGACCCATTAATTCTAAACACACTCCCGAAAAATATTTCGTGTTGGCAAGTTCTTGAAAATATTAGACGAACTCTCAAAAAGTCCCTCGATTCGATAAAATTTGCGTACCGTGAAAAATATAATCCTGCGGGTAAAAATATCCAGAAAAATCTCATTTTAGAAAAATACACTTAAAAACACCTCAACTTAATTTATAGAAAATAAATCGTGTAATAAAATAATTTCCTGAAAATTCCCCGGTCTCCGATCCTCCTTCGAACGTGAAATGCAACTTAAAATCTTAAAGCACGAACTTTTAAATTTCATGAAACAAATCCTATCATGAATGAATTATGCCTAAAATGCATAAGAATAATTAACATAAATTAATGAAATAAACATGCTAAATTACCACTTCTTAAATAAATCTTTATTAGCTTATCTCAATACTACATCTCCGGTCCGGCCTCACTTATTTAATTGAAAAGGTGACAATTAAACTACTGCGTAAAATAAATAAATTTAAAGAAAACAATTTAAATACTCATGCAATAAAAATCATTTTTATTTAATTACTAGAAATTAAGCATGGCTTATACGCAGTCCAATTTACGGGTTCTACAATCTTTCCCTCCTTAAAAGAAATTTCGTCCTCGAAATTCGCTTATCCTTGATAAACAAAAAGTTTAGACTCTTAATTCTAGAATCCTAATAATCCACGCTTCCGATGCGCTACTCTGATAAGATAAATATTAAGCTGTCCTTACGTCTCCTCAATCCTAAATAAATTTGTTTACCAAAGTCCTCGTTTGTGAATCGCAACTTAAAACAACTTATGGTGACTTAGTTCTATTCAACCATAGCCCCGAATTTTGACTTACCCCACTAGTCTCATACTAGAGATGGATGTCTAAACTTATCGCACCTTACTTTTCTTATACTATACTCGTAATATTCAGCGAATTATTATATTAGCATTTATGCAGTTCGACTTAAGAAACCTTTGTACCAAAATTTAATGATCAACTACTATTCTCAGCAGAACGCTTAAAGGTTACACATTATTTCAACATCATAGTAGTATTAGCCTAAAATCCTTGAATCGAATCTTTATCTTACGGCACTAAACTTACGTAACTTATTATTTACAAGTGCATCCCGAGTGTGAAATCGTTGTAAATCTTAAACCTCGAGTAACGTTAATCCATAAAACTCAATTATACAACTTCGACCTTCTACCTTAATAATAACACTTCTAGCATCAATTATCTACTCAAACTATCCTCTTCCCAGTTAAAATCTAGTTGAGGCCTAGGAATCTGAACTTCCTCATTGGAACAAGTGTCGCATTCTTATTTATCCTTAATGTTTACTTAATTCTGGCATATAAACTTAATAAGTTAGCCCATGGTAGCATTAGACCAACTTTAATAAACCAATTTCACTTATAACTCATAGAATTCTAGAATCTCCATATCAAGATTTTAGATTCCTTACTTGATAAAAAATCTTAATATTCATCAATTGATAACTTATATTGAACACAACTAATTCCTTTTTGTTTTTATTTCACTCAAAATTTTCGTATGAACAAATATCCCATAAATTTGAAATTCAAATTTACCTAATCCAAATATCTTTGAATAAAAGAATTCCAATATGCATATCCGTTTAGTCCCAAGTTTGTTAATGACTTCCAAAATTTCTCAAGACAATGTGTCTACCTCACCTCTTACGTGCGTCTACCAATTAGATTAACCATCATCGTACCCAACTTTCCTAAAAATTTTAAATTCTCACAAGGTATACTCTTAATGTTAAGATCATGAATAAAACTTGTGACACATCAAACTTATGTTCCCAAAAATTTACTAACTCCATGTTTATCCTTATAACTTAACTAGCCGATCAAATTTACCTTAAATCGTCATCACTTTAAATCCTTAATTTGCCACAACATGATTTCACTAACGCTTAAATTTTCACGCCTAAGATTGATTCATCCTACGATGTCCTTGGTTACCATTCATTATAACATTATAACCCAAACATCTAAATATTCTATATTTCCCTTCGAGCCTAAATAACCGAAAATTCATACCATTCAAACCGTTCAATTCTCACTTACTACTAAATAAGTTCTCAAATTTCTTAAAATTGTAAAATTAATTCTTACTTTCCTCGAATATCGTCCAATTTTTCCCTAAATCTCGAAAATTCCACAATTACTCATTAGTCCTCAGTATTCCTAATTTCATTTTATATATTTCCCGCATCATAAGGTTCAATAGCCTTAAGTTTATTAACCCAAAATTAATTCCTGTAACACGTCTTACATTTCTATAAATACTTAAAATCCCAAGTGCTTCTCAAAAGTTCGCATTTAATCCTTAAAATTTTGAAAATTGCAATCTGACCCTTACAGTTATCCAAATTTACATTTTGGCCCTACAACCCTTCGAAATTTGCATCATTGTCCCCATAAAATTTTCCATCTTTACCTCATTAAACTTTTAGATTCTCGAACTCGAAATTTAATACCAAAATTTGGTAAATTCGAAAATAGTCCCTTAGAATTTTATTTTTGAACTTAGGTCCTCAAACCATTGGTTATTATAATTAGGTCCTTAAAATTCTCAATTCCTGCAATTCAATCCTTAAATCCAACTATGTAGAGCATGCATCCTAAATAAATTCTCATAATTAATCTTATGTTTCCAATGATGCTTAAAATCCTCAAATTGTACATTTATAATCCTAAAGATTGTCGTAGTCTTCGAATCACTATTGCTTATATGAAATCCTCAAAAATTTACTCGACTAGCAACCAAGAACCATCAATGATTTCTCAGAAATTCTACAAGTCTCAAAAGCATTCATAATTTTCAAAATTAACCTATAACCCATAAGGAGGACATCAACACTACTGACCTAAAATTAATGTAGTCAAATCATTTTCAACCTCTTCTAAAGCCCAATATTCGAATTCTTAGACATGTCCAATTCCTAACGTACCAACATCCATAATTCCATAATTTATTTTTAAATTTAAATAAACACTGGACACTTAAAATCTGAACGTAAAATATTTCAAGTAAACATGCTGTTTAAAATAATTCATGCTTTAAATAAAATGCGTAAATGTAAAACTTACAGACCGAAGACGTGATTTCATGAGCTTCTCGTGGTCAGTAGTAGTACAACCTTTTACAGAATCATTGCTCTGATACCAACTGTAAAAGCCCGAAAATTTGTACTTGAAAATTTGCAGAAAATTAAAAATTTTCTTTTTAAATAAGATTTGCGTACCGTGAAAAATATAAGCATGCGGGTAAAAATATCCAGAAAAATCTCATTTTAGAAAAATACACTTAAAAACACCTCAACTTAATTTATAGAAAATAAATCGTGTAATAAAATAATTTCCTGAAAATTCCCCAGTCTTCGATCCTCGTTCGAACGTGAAATGCAACTTAAAAATCTTAAAGCACGAACTTTTAAATTTCATGAAACAAATCCTATCATGAATGAATTATGCCTAAAATGCATAAAAATAATTAACATAAATTAATGAAATAAACATGCTAAATTACCACTTCTTAAATAAATCTTTATTAGCTTATCTCAATACTCCATCTCCAGTCCGGCCTCACTTATTTAATTGAAAAGGTGACAATTAAACTACTGCGTAAAATAAATAAATTTAAAGAAAAGAATTTAAATACTCATGCAATAAAAATCATTTTTATTTAATTACTAGAAATTATGCATGGCTTATACGAAGTCCAATTTACGGGTTCTACAATCCTTCCCCCCTTAAAAGAAATTTCGTCCTCGAAATTCGCTTATCCTTGATAAACAAAAAGTTTAGACTTAATTCTAGAATCCTAATAATCCACGCTTCCGATGCGCTACTCTGATAAGATAAATATTAAGCTGTCCTTACGTCTCCTCAATCCTAAATAAATTTGTCTACCAAAGTCCTCGTTTGTGAATCGCAACTTAAAACAACTTATGGTGACTTAGTTCTATTCAACTATAGCCCTGAATTTTGACTTATCCCACAGTTTCTCATACTAGAGATGGATGTCTAAACTTATCGCACCTTACTTTTCTTATACTATACTCGTAATATTCATCGAATTATTATATTAGCATTTATGCAGTTCGACTTAAGAAACTTTTGCACCAAAATTTACTGATCGACTACTATTCTCAGTAGAACGCTTAAAGGTTACACATTATTTCAACCTCATAGTAGTATTAGCCTAAAATCCTTGAATCGAATCTTTATCTTACGGCACTAAACTTACGTAACTTATTATTTACAAGTGCATCCCGGGTGTGGAATCGTTGTAAATCTTAAACCTCGAGTAACGTTAATCCATAAAACTCAATTATACAACTTCGACCTTCTACCTTAATAATAACACTTCTAGCATCAATTACCTGCTCAAACTATCCTCTTCCCAGTTACAATCTTGTTGAGGCCTAGGAATCTGAACTTCCTCATTGGAACAAGTGTCGCATTCTTATGTATCCTTAATGCTTACTTAATTCTAGCATATAAACTTAATAAGTTAGCCCATGGTAGAATTAGACCAACTTTAATAAACCAATTTCACTTATAACTCATAGAATTCTAGAATCTCCATATCAAGATTTTAGATTCCTTGATAAAAATTCTTAATATTAATCAATTGATAACTTTTATTGAACACAACTAATTCCTTTTTGTTTTTATTTCACTCAAAATTTCCGTATGAACAAATATCCCATAAAGTTGAAATTCAAATTTACCTAATCCAAATATCTTTGAATAAAAGAATTCCAATACGCATATCCGTTTAGTCCCAAGTTTGTTAATGACTTCCAAAATTTCTCAAGACAAGGTGTCTACCTCACCTCTTACGTGCGTCTACCAATTAGACTAACCATCATCGTACCCAACTTTCCTAAAAATTTTAAATTCTCACAAGGTATACTCTTAACTGTTAAGATCATGAATAAAACTTGTGACACATCAAACTTATGTTCCCAAAAATTTACTAACTCCATGTTTATCCTTATAACTTAACTAGCCGATCAAATTTACCTTAAATCGTCATCACTTTAAATCCTTAATTTGCCACAACATGATTTCACTAACGCTTAAATTTTCACGCCTAAGATTGATTCATCCTACGATGTCCTTGGTTACCATTCATTATAACATTATAACCCAAACATCTAAATATTCTATATTTCCCTTCGAGCCTAAATAACCGAAAATTCATACCATTCAAACCGTTCAATTCTCACTTACTAGTAAATAAGTTCTCAAATTTCTTAAAATTGTAAAATTAATTCTTACTTTCCTCGAATATCGTCCAATTTTTCCCTAAATCTCGAAAATTCCACAATTACCCATTAGTCCTCAGTATTCCCAATTTCATTTTATAGATTTCCCGCATCATAAGGTTCAATAGCCTTAAGTTTATTAACCCAAAATTAATTCCTGTAACACGTCTTACATTTATATAAATACTTAAAATCCCAAGTGCTTCTCAAAATTTCGCATTAAATCCTTAAAATTTTGAAAATTGTAATCTGACCCTTACAGTTATCCAAATTTACATTTTGGCCCTACAACCCTTCGAAATTTGCATCATTGTCCCCATAAAATTTTCCATCTTTACCTCATTAAACTTTTAGATTCTCGAACTCGAAATTTAATACCAAAATTTGGTAAATTCGAAAATAGTCCCTTAGAATTTTATTTTTGAACTTAGGTCCTCAAACCATTGGTTATTATAATTAGTTCCTTAAAATTCTCAATTCCTGCAATTCAATCCTTAAATCCAACTATGTAGAGCATGCATCCTAAATAAATTCTCATAATTACTCTTATATTTCCAATGATGCTTAAAATCCTCAAATTGTACATTTATAATCCTAAAGATTGTCGTAGTCTTCGAATCGCTATTGCTTATATGAAATCCTCAAAAATTTACTCGACTAGCAACCAAGAACCATCAATGATTTCTTAGAAATTCTACAAGTCTCAAAAGCATTCATAATTTTCAAAATTAACTTATAACCCATAAGGAGGACATCAACACTACTGACCTAAAATTAATGTAGTCAAATCGTTTTCAACCTCTTCTAAAGCCCAATATTCGAATTCTTAGACATGTCCAATTCCTAACGTACCCAACATGCATAATTCCATAATTTATTTTTAAATTTAAATAAACACTGAACACTTAAAATCTGAACGTAAAATATTTCAAGTAAACATGCTGTTTAAAATAATTCATGCTTTAAATAAAATGCGTAAATGTAAAACTTACAGACCGAAGACGTGACTTCATGAGCTTCTCGTGGTCAGTAATAGTACAACCTTTTACAGAATCATTGCTCTGATACCAACTGTAAAAGCCCGAAAATTTGTACTTGAAAATTTGCAGAAAATTAAAAATTTTCTTTTTAAATAAGATTTGCGTACCGTGAAAAATATAAGCATGCGGGTAAAAATATCCACAAAAATCTCATTTTAGAAAAATACACTTAAAAACACCTCAACTTAATTTATAGAAAATAAATCGTGTAATAAAATAATTTCCTGAAAATTCCCCGGTCTCCGATCCTCGTTCGAACGTGAAATGCAACTTAAAAATCTTAAAGCACGAACTTTTAAATTTCATGAAACAAATCCTATCATGAATGAATTATGCCTAAAATGCATAAAAATAATTAACATAAATTAATGAAATAAACATGCTAAATTACCACTTCTTAAATAAATCTTTATTAGCTTATCTCAATACTTCATCTCCAGTCCGGCCTCACTTATTTAATTGAAAAGGTGACAATTAAACTACTGCGTAAAATAAATAAATTTAAAGAAAAGAATTTAAATACTCATGCAATAAAAATCATTTTTATTTAATTACTAGAAATTATGAATGGCTTATACGCAGTCCAATTTACGGGTTCTACAATCCTTCCCCCCTTAAAAGAAATTTCGTCCTCGAAATTCGCTTATCCTTGATAAAAAAAAAGTTTAGACTCTTAATTCTAGAATCCTAATAATCCACGCTTTCGATGCGCTACTCTGATAAGATAAATATTAAGCTGTCCTTACGTTTCCTCAATCCTAAATAAATTTGTCTACCAAAGTCCTCGTTTGTGAATCGCAACTTAAAACAACTTATGGTGACTTAGTTCTATTCAACTATAGCCCCGAATTTTGACTTATCCCACAGTTCTCATACTAGAGATGGATGTCTAAACTTATCGCACCTTACTTTTCTTATACTATACTCGTAATATTCATCGACTTATTATATTAGCATTTATGCAGTTCGACTTAAGAAACCTTTGTACCAAAATTTACTGATCGACTACTATTCTCAGTAGAACGCTTAAAGGTTACACATTATTTCAACATCATAGTAGTATTAGCCTAAAATCCTTGAATCGAATCTTTATCTTACGGCACTAAACTTACGTAACTTATAATTTACAAGTGCATCCCGGGTGTGAAATCGTTGTAAATCTTAAACCTCGAGTAACGTTAATCCATAAAACTCAATTATACAACTTCGACCTTCTACCTTAATAATAACACTTCTAGCATCAATTACCTGCTCAAACTATCCTCTTCCCAGTTACAATCTAGTTGAGGCCTAGGAATCTGAACTTCCTCATTGGAACAAGTGTCGCATTCTTATGTATTCTTAATGCTTACTTAATTCTAGCATATAAACTTAATAAGTTAGCCCATGGTAGCATTAGACCAACTTTAATAAACCAATTTCACTTATAACTTATAGAATTCTAGAATCTCCATATCAAGATTTTAGATTCCTTGCATGATAAAAAATCTTCATATTCATCAATTGATAACTTATATTGAACACAACTAATTCTTTTTTGTTTTTATTTCACTCAAAATTTCCGTATGAACAAATATCCCATAAATTTGAAATTCAAATTTACCTAATCCAAATAGCTTTGAATAAAAGAATTCCAATACGCATATCCGTTTAGTCCCAAGTTTGTTAATGACTTCCAAAATTTCTCAAGACAAGGTGTCTACCTCACCTGTTACGTGCGTCTACCAATTAGACTAACCATCATCGTACCCAACTTTCCTAAAAATTTTAAATTCTCACAAGGTATACCCTTAATGTTAAGATCATGAATAAAACTTGTGACACATCAAACTTATGTTCCCAAAAATTTACTAACTCCATGTTTATCCTTATAACTTAACTAGCCGATCAAATTTACCTTAAATCGTTATCACTTTAAATCCTTAATTTGCCACAACATGATTTCACTAACGCTTAAATTTTCACGCCTAAGATTGATTCATCCTACGATGTCCTTGGTTACCATTCATTATAACATTATAACCCAAACATCTAAATATTCTATATTTCCCTTCGAGCCTAAATAACCGAAAATTCATACCATTCAAACCGTTCAATTCTCACTTACTACTAAATAAGTTCTCAAATTTCTTAAAATTGTAAAATTAATTCTTACTTTCCTCGAATATCGTCCAATTTTTCCCTAAATCTCGAAAATTCCACAATTACCCATTAGTCCTCAGTATTCCCAATTTCATTTTATAGATTTCCCGCATCATAAGGTTCAATAGCCTTAAGTTTATTAACCCAAAATTAATTCCTGTAACACGTCTTACATTTCTATAAATACTTAAAATCCCAAGTGCTTCTCAAAAGTTCGCATTAAATCCTTAAATTTTGAAAATTGCAATCTGACCCTTACAGTTATCCAAATTTACATTTTGGCCCTACAACCCTTCGAAATTTGCATCATTGTCCCCATAAAATTTTCCATCTTTACCTCATTAAACTTTTAGATTCTCGAACTCGAAATTTAATACCAAAATTTGGTAAATTCGAAAATAGTCCCTTAGAATTTTATTTTTGAACTTAGGTCCTCAAACCATTGGTTATTATAATTAGGTCCTTAAAATTCTCAATTCCTGCAATTCAATCCTTAAATCCAACTATGTAGAGCATGCATCCTAAATAAATTCTCATAATTACTCTTATATTTCCAATGATTCTTAAAATCCTCAAATTGTACATTTATAATCCTAAAGATTGTCGTAGTCTTCGAATCGCTATTGCTTATATGAAATCCTCAAAAATTTACTCGACTAGCAACCAAGAACCATCAATGATTTCTTAGAAATTCTACAAGTCTCAAAAGCATTCATAATTTTCAAAATTAACTTATAACCCATAAGGAGGACATCAACACTACTGACCTAAAATTAATGTAGTTAAATCATTTTCAACCTCTTCGAAAGCCCAATATTCGAATTCTTAGAAATGTCCAATTCCTAACGTACCCAACATGCATAATTCCATAATTCATTTTTAAATTTAAATAAACACTGAACACTTAAAATCTGAACATAAAATATATCATGGAAACATGTTGTTTAAAATAATTCATGCTTTAAATAAAATGCGTAAATGAAAAACTTACAGACCGAAGACGTGACTTCATGAGCTACTCGTGGTCAGTAGTAGTACAACCCTTTACAGAATCATTGCTCTGATACCAACTGTAAAAGCCCGAAAATTTGTACTTGAAAATTTGCAAAAAATTAAAAATTTTCTTTTTAAATAAGATTTGCGTACCGTGAAAAAAATAATCCTGCGGGTAAAAATATCCAGAAAAATCTCATTTTAGAAAAATACACTTAAAAACACCTCAACTTAATTTATAGAAAATAAATCGTGTAATAAAATAATTTCCTGAAAATTACCCGGTCTCCTATCCTCGTTCGAACGTGAACTACAACTTAAAAATCTTAAAGCACGAACTTTTAAATTTCATGAAACAAATCCTATCATGAATGAATTATGCCTAAAATGCATAAAAATAATTAACATAAATTAATGAAATAAACATGCTAAATTACCACTTCTTAAATAAATCTTTATTAGCTTATCTCAATACTTCATCTCCAGTCCGGCCTCACTTATTTAATTGAAAAGGTGACAATTAAACTACTGCGTAAAATAAATAAATTTAAAGAAAAAAATTTAAATACTCATGCAATAAAAATCATTTTTATTTAATTACTAGAAATTATGAATGGCTTATACGCAGTCCAATTTACGGGTTCTACAATCCTTCCCCCTTAAAAGAAATTTCGTCCTCGAAATTCGCTTATCTTTGATAAAAAAAAGTTTATACTCTTAATTCTAGAATCCTAATAATCCACGCTTCCGATGCGCTACTCTGATAAGATAAATATTAAGCTGTCCTTACGTCTCCTCAATCCTAAATAAATTTGTCTACCAAAGTCCTCGTTTGTGAATCGCAACTTAAAACAACTTATGGTGACTTAGTTCTATTCAACTATAGCCCTGAATTTTGACTTATCCCACAGTTTCTCATACTAGAGATGGATGTCTAAACTTATCGCACCTTACTTTTCTTATACTATACTCGTAATATTCATCGACTTATTATATTAGCATTTATGCAGTTCGACTTAAGAAACCTTTGTACCAAAATTTACTGATCGACTACTATTCTCAGTAGAACGCTTAAAGGTTACACATTATTTCAACCTCATAGTAGTATCAGCCTAAAATCCTTGAATCGAATCTTTATCTTACGGCACTAAACTTACGTAACTTATTATTTACAAGTGCATCCCGGGTGTGAAATCGTTGTAAATCTTAAACCTCGAGTAACGTTAATCCATAAATCTCAATTATACAACTTCGACCTTCTACCTTAATAATAACACTTCTAGCATCAATTACCTGCTCAAACTATCCTCTTCCCAGTTACAATCTAGTTGAGGCCTAGGAATCTGAACTTCCTCATTGGAACAAGTGTCGCATTCTTATGTATCCTTAATGCTTACTTAATTCTAGCATATAAACTTAATAAGTTAGCCCATGGTAGCATTAGACCAACTTTAATAAACCAATTTCACTTATAACTCATAGAATTCTAGAATCTCCATATCAAGATTTTAGATTCCTTACTTTATAAAATCTTCATATTCATCAATTGATAACTTATATTGAACACAACTAATTCCTTTTTGTTTTTATTTTACTCAAAATTTCCGTATGAACAAATATCCCATAAATTTGAAATTCATATTTACCTAATCCAATTAGCTTTGAATAAAAGAATTCCAATACGCATATCCGTTTAGTCCCAAGTTTGTTAATGACTTCCAAAATTTCTCAAGACAAAGTGTCTACCTCACCTCTTACGTGCGTCTACCAATTAGACTAACCATCATCGTACCCAACTTTCCTAAAAATTTTAAATTCTCACAAGGTATACTCTTAACTGTTAAGATCATGAATAAAACTTGTGACACATCAAACTTATGTTCCCAAAAATTTACTAACTCCATGTTTATCCTTATAACTTAACTAGCCGATCAAATTTACCTTAAATCGTCATCACTTTAAATCCTTAATTTGCCACAACATGATTTCACTAACGCTTAAATTTCCACGCCTAAGATTGATTCATCCTACGATGCCCTTGGTTACCATTCATTATAACATTATAACCCAAACATCTAAATATTCTATATTTCCCTTCGAGCCTAAATAACCGAAAATTCATACCATTCAAACCGTTCAATTCTCACTTACTACTAAATAAGTTCTCAAATTTCTTAAAATTGTAAAATTAATTCTTACTTTCCTCGAATATCGTCCAATTTTTTCCTAAATCTCGAAAATTCCACAATTACCCATTAGTCCTCAGTATTCCCAATTTCATTTTATAGATTTCCCGCATCATAATGTTCAATAGCCTTAAGTTTATTAACCCAAAATTAATTCCTGTAACACGTCTTACATTTCTATAAATACTTAAAATCCCAAGTGCTTCTCAAAAGTTCGCATTAAATCCTTAAAATTTTGAAAATTGCAATCTGACCCTTACAGTTATCCAAATTTACATTTTGGCCCTACAAACCTTCGAAATTTACATAATTGTCCTCATAAAATTTTTCATCTTTACCTCATTAAACTTTTAGATTCTCGAACTCGAAATTTAATACCAAAATTTGGTAAATTCGAAAATAGTCCCTTAGAATTTTATTTTTGAACTTAGGTCCTCAAACCATTGGTTATTATAATTAGGTCCTTAAAATTCTCAATTCCTGCAATTCAATCCTTAAATCCAACTATGTAGATCATGCATCCTAAATAAATTCTCATAATTAATCTTACATTTCCAATGATGCTTAAAATCCTCAAATTGTACATTTATAATCCTAAAGATTGTCGTAGTCTTCGAATCGCTATTGCTTATATGAAATCCTCAAAAATTTACTCGACTAGCAACCAAGAACCATCAATGATTTCTTAGAAATTCTACAAGTCTCAAAAGCATTCATAATTTTCAAAATTAACTTATAACCCATAAGGAGGACATCAACACTACTGACCTAAAATTAATGTAGTCAAATCATTTTCAACCTCTTCTAAAGCCCAATATTCGAATTCTTAGACATGTCCAATTCCTAACGTACCCAACATGCATAATTCCATAATTTATTTTTAAATTTAAATAAACACTGAACACTTAAAATCTGAACGTAAAATATTTCATGGAAACATGCTGTTTAAAATAATACATGTTTTAAATAAAATGCGTAAATGTAAAAATTACAGACCGAAGACGTGACTTCATGAGCTTCTTGTGGTCAGTAGTTGTACAACCCTTTACAGAATCATTGCTCTGATACCAACTGTAAAAGCCCGAAAATTTGTACTTGAAAATTTGCAGAAAATTAAAAATTTTCTTTTTAAATAAGATTTGCGTACCGTGAAAAATATAATCTTGCGGGTAAAAATATCCAGAAAAATCTCATTTTAGAAAAATACACGTAAAAACACCTCAACTTAATTTATAGAAATAAATCGTGCAATAAAATAACTTCCTGAAAATTCTCTGGTCTCCGATACTCGTTCGAACGTGAAATGCAACTTAAAAATCTTAAAGCACGAACTTTTAAAATTTCATGAAACAAATCCTATCATGAAAGAATTATGCCTAAAATGCATAAAAATAATAACATAAATTAATGAAATAAACATGCTAAATTACCACTTCTTAAATAAATCTTTATTAGCTTATCTCAATACTCCGTCTCCAGTCTGGCCTCACTTATTTAATTGAAAAGGTGACAATTAAACTACTGCGTAAAATAAATAAATTTAAAGAAAAGAATTTAAATACTCATGCAATAAAAATCATTTTTATTTAATTACTAGAAATTATCCATGGTTTATACGCAGTCCAATTTACAGGTTCTACAGTATTTTTCATATTTCCATAACAAGTCGTGTTCGTGATATCATAAAAATTTAAGACATGAATTTTTGTGATCAGGGCGCTGCCAAGACTGCTAACTCTACCCGGGTGCAAAATGACTATTTTGCCCCTAGAAACCCTAATTGACCGTTTTATCCCTGAACCTCATAATTTCGACACGAAGCCAACCAAACACCATAAAAAACCTTATAAAAATACTTATAATCATTTCTTAGACGTAAAATCGAGCCCGTTTCACAAAACAATTCGTTTTAAAATTTGGACTAGGTCCCGGTTTTAACACGAATTAACCCGAAACTCAATCAAATATTTTCTAACTTAAACACAACTTAAAAACACCCTACTAGCCCCTAAAAAACCATATTCCAGCTATTTTGAACCCCCTAAGCTCGGCTACAACCTGGTGGAAAAATTTGTACGTCTAAGCCCTAACCCTAGTTGCACCCACGGCCCCGAATTTGATCTTAGACCAAAAACCAACATTTCCAGCTCTCAATCAACTATCCTAAGACCAAGATCAAGTCTTGAACTCACTACTTGACCAACCAAACCCACGCCTACATCCCCATGCACGCGAGTTGCTTGGCTTGTCCGAAATTCGCCTTAACCTTCCACATACCCTTCTTATCATCCCTAGCCTCATGACCAGCAGCCCATGAACCGTTCCCAGCCTTGACACAGCTCCCATCCATTTCCCATATCGAGCCTTACCCTACACCAAACCCATCTGTCTTCGACCGAACCTCGACTCCAGCACTTAGATACTCTAACCTTTGACGTGTTCACCCCCATAGCATCATAAATTGGCAGCCTATTTCATGACGACAACAAAAACCGTGAGTTACATGTCAACAAATTCATATTTCGTGAAAAAACGATGCACAAACGATACCACATAAAAGACACTCAACATGAAAACACACATACATCAACGTATATTAGAGTGAATGATGAGAAAAGAAGAATTTATGGCATGCCTTTGTATTTATACACTTGAAACCTTAGAGACCTTAACGTAGGACGTGCACCAGCGTGAGAGATGCAGAAACGAAAGTACAATGGGTTCCTTAAGAGGTTTGGAGAGAAAAAATGTGTGAGGTAACCCGGATGAATTTTCTATGCAAAAACAGGTGACCACCAAAGCTTTCCTCGAAGAATGCTCTGAAAGCCGAGAGAATATGCAGCTGGGGGAGGGTGTCGGCTGTTGGGTGGGATTAGTTTAGGTTTAGGAGTAATCATGTAATATTTAAATAGTTAAAAATCTAACTAATGGGCCTTCATTTGATAATTAAGGTAAAAAAAGATATTTAAGCCCAACAAGCTTAAAAATGGGCCCATTAACTCCAAACACATTATCGAAAAATATTTCGTGTTTGAAAGATTTTGAAAATATTAGCCGAACACTTAAAAAGTCCCCCGATTCGATAAAATTCGTGTACCAATTAAAAATATGCTCCAGCAGGTAACAATACCCAACAAAGCCCACTTCTTGAAAAATACCTTTAAAACACCTTATATTAATTAATAAAATTAATCATGTAATTAAAATAATTTTCTTGATATTTCCCCGGCCTCCGTTCCTCGTTTGAGCGTGAAATGCAACTTAAATTCTTAATGCATGAACTTTCAATAAACCATGACTTAAAAAAACACTTATTAATAAAATAAAATGCATTTAATGCTTTAAAACAATTAAATAAAATACTAAAGAAATTTAATAACTTGCATGCATGTGGTTCACGTGGAGCCCTGAAGCTTGGGGAGAAAAATGAATTGGCTCCTATAAAAAAATCCCACACACACACACACACACACACACACACACACATATATATATATATATATATATATATATATATATATACATACATGTATTTAGCCCAAAATACTAGAATGTGACTTGGTCCAAATATTAGAATTCTCGTCTGCTTTAAAACTCTGATATGTATTTTAATGTCGTCTATAAAATCAATTTTTTCTAATACATATTTTTAACACACAATTAAAATTATTTGGCTTAATTATTTTAATTTATCACTTTAAAATAATTATTTCTAATTCTTGCAAAATATTGAATAATTAAATTCGGGTTCTCACAGCCCATTAATGTTTTTTTAAATTAAAGAGCCCTAAACTTATAATTAAAGAAACTAGGTTAAGAACTAATCATTTAAAAAGGCCACAATTTCAAAAAACCCTAGCCTCCAAGAGACTAGCAATTTTTGAAAATCACTCTCCAAGTTCTCAAGCTTTCGGCACTCTACATCAATTAAGGTTTGAGTCGTCAACTTGTTCTTCGATCTCAACGTTAAATTTCTTCTAAATTTTATAGTGCAATTTAGAGGATGAACAAATATTCCAGCCGTGGACTTGACTGGAGATAGAAGTAAGAATTTTTTCAAGAATATCGTTCGTAGGGAATACTAGAAGAGCTATCTCCGTTAATCCTGGAATAATCGGCGCCAAGTGATTTATTCAGTCAATGTATATTCATAAACCACATATGAATGATTATTATTGTTCAAACTATACAAGTGTTCAAAGACATTATTTGAATGTGAAATTAAAATTTTAAAACTTCTGGCGCATTGTACACAAGAAAACCGATTCCCAACATGTACATCTACTTGTAGTAGTTGCAAGTTCCCTCGTTAGAAAAAAGAAGGTAAAATTAAGAAAAGATCTAAAAAAAATACAACATCAAATATATGCCTTAAATGAAATGTTTCAAGTAAAAAACTTCAACCAATAATCACTTTTTTTTTAAATAATTTGGGTAGGTCTTATTCTTATTATAATTAGGTATCGAACTCAATATCTAGTCCCAAACATGAAATATTGATGTTATATGAGCTACAATTCAATGATAAAATTCACTTTCAGATCCCAAACTCTAGAATAATCCTAATTTATGTTTCATTAAAAAAATATCTATGTAATGCCCGAGAATTTTGTTGTTGTAATCTGAAATGATTTATTGATAATTGATGTGATTATAGACGGAAAGGATCAGACCGGGAAATACGAGAGAAGACGTGAATTATGTGCGAGGACTGAACCCCTCGCGCATATGCGCGATCGAGCAGGGCGCATATGTGCGAGGTAGGCAGATAACCTCGCGAATATTCGCGAAGGGTGTGCGTGCATATGCGCGAGCATGTGCAGCCGAGATAGTAGGTTTCGCGGATATGCACTTCGATAATGCACGCATATGCGCGAGCTGCCGAGAAGAAAAGTGCCGAGACCAGTAGGTCTCGCGCATATGCGCCGAGGATGGTCGCGCATATGCGCGAGACGTGAAACTCCAAGAATGAACCACTTGGCATGGACATGCAATTTATATATTCCTTCCTTCAAATATGAACGGAGAGCAGCCGAGGAAGTGCTGGAAATCCTTACGCCTTTTATTTTAGGAATTTGAAGTTTGCGCAAAATCTGTCCGTCAGAATTTAGATCCGAACATATTTCCGTGATCCTCTGTTACAGGCTTCACATAGACGTAAGTTTTCTTATGTTTTGATATGATTTGAAAATATGATATTAAAAGAATCAGATAAGATTGATATATAGGGTTTTTGATATATTATACATCGTATAATAGAAACCAGATTGATAAACAGATACCGTATGAAATTGTTATGATTTTTAGAGTTGATTTGATTGAGATTATACAGATTTGATATCAGATTATGTTTGTCGATCGATTATGAGTTGAGATTGGCATTTATTGATATTTGTATTGCTGTGTATATTGAGATATTACAGTTATGCCGTTGAAACAGAATTAGATTGAGTTCTGATTATATCCAGTATTGATTTAAGTGGTATACTGATATTGTATATCTCGATATTATCATTTCCATATTGAGTACTGACAGAGTTGAATTCAAGACTTCGACAAAGCCAGAACCCAACGTATGAAAGGTATAAATCCATGTTAACCGGGAGATCGACTCGAGTCATATTGGACTTGAGTTTCCCCAAAAATCACATACTTTATTTCATTGCATTGATGTTTGAAATTCATGAGATTAATATGCTTAGTCTATTAAGTTATAGCAAAGCGTGTATTGAGTCATGGGCGGAGGTGCCTAGTCTTTGGCGGAAATGCCAAGTCTTTGGCGGAGATGCCAAGACACTGGATGTTTGGCTTATATCGATGTTGCGTAGGAGCAGATCGGCTTCGATCTATTGCGGAGATTCGGTATATTGTGCCAATATCCAGGAACCGGAATCCCTAGATTAGAGATGAGTCGAGTCTGAGATGATGAGTCACGAGTTTACTTACAGTTTTATATCGATTCATATTTTCAGATTATGATGCATGTTATTGATATCTGTTTCATGCTTTTATACATGTTATATGATTGCATGTACACGTTGTTTATACCTGGGAATGTATTTCTCACCGGAGTTATCCGGCTGTTGTTGTGTTTGTAT
The DNA here is from genome assembly GCF_022965805.1 of Primulina eburnea. Taxonomy (NCBI): domain Eukaryota; kingdom Viridiplantae; phylum Streptophyta; class Magnoliopsida; order Lamiales; family Gesneriaceae; genus Primulina; species Primulina eburnea. The sequence continues at coordinate 19,679,008 of NC_133116.1, forward strand.
GTGTGCATGACAACAGGTGAGACATGATCATGGTCAAGAAAATGATGAGAGATTATAGTTAGCATGGATATTCGGACCCAGAAGTAGAATATGCTTCATCACTTGATATATAGTAGTTGAACCCTAGTTTGATTTTAATGTAATTTTACAAGACTTGTATTTTTATGTTGATTTTTATAACATATTGATTTTGTTATGTTTCCGCACTTGTATTTTAAAAAAAAATTTAGACCCAGTTTATCTAATTGATCCAATCATTCTAAAGATGATTAAGAAATGAATTAGCGTCCGGGTCCCCACAATATAACTATCATGATAATATGTCATATTGTATAAATCCATGAAAGGTGTTGATCACTAGTAGTTCAACTAAAAAGATTGCAATGTATTCATAATATTTTTATTTTTTGTTCACTAATGTCCCGTAACGTCTTTTGATGAATCTAAGTATCATCAAATATAATCAATTCTCGTGATTATATATCATTTAGTCTTTAATTTTATTACATCATAATAGTAGCATTGTTTAAGCTAATTAATGCATGCGTAGGCCAATCTAATTGTGAAGAAGAGTTTTTAAAATGATTATTGTATTGCCCGAAAATCAGTACACATAAACCTCATGCATAATTTAATAGGGTAATAAATTTAATTGATTTAAAAGAATTAAATGATGAATACAACATGTTTAATTTATTTTAAATATTTATATGTTTATTTTTATGAGATTTAAAAGCATTCTTGAGTTTGAGTTTTTCAGACGAATATTCGATGCTTGGCTGGGGATAGGAGAACGAAGACTATTAATGCGATACAATTATATGTTATTTTTTAAATTTAAGTCAAGAAAATTACTTATTTTAAATGATATATGAATTTTAGCATTTTAAAGTTCAATTTAAATTATTAGGTGATTTATAAGAATTTAAGCGCTTTAAATGTAAATTTGGAATTTGAGGATTTAATCCTTAAATTGGGTGTAAAATATTTTTATAATGAATTTTATGTCTTAATTAAAATATTTAATTATTATTTAAGTTAAATTAGGATTTTAAGTATTCCATTTATCAATTTCGAAATTTGGAGATTTTAATCTAAAAATTTGGTATTTGAATAATTTATTAAATTTTTGAGTGGGTCTAAATAATTACATTAGTATGAGTTTAGTATATTAATTTATTTTATAAGATTTTTTCTAACCCTAATTACTTATACTAATCACACACACCTACACCTAAACAAACACACACCAACGCACACACACATACACGTTACCTTTGGAAGAAAAAGCTAGGGTTGTGTTTCCCTTGAGCAGCAGCCTCTTGAGCACTCGTCCTAGCATATTTTGGATATTTTGGTGAGTTTTTGTCAAGAAAAACATCAAGGAATCGTCCTCAGTTCTATTTTGGATATTTTGGTGAGTTTTTATTCGAGCGTTTAGACGCAAAGACATACGTAAAATTTTCTTTTACGCATCGATCTCGTCATATTATTATTTTGATGTATATTGTACATGAAAATTCGTTCGTTATATGCAAAGTTCGATGGATTATGGTTTAAACGATTTCTGAAAAATTTTGAATCACAAAACTTGCTATTTTCTTTCATTTTGATTCATGCGGTTTATCTCAATTTTTTGGAAACGTTTTCAACATATGATTTGTAGCAGTCTGTGTTATCTTCGAGTTGTTAGCAAATTCGTAATTTTCTGATAATAAACGAGAGAGATAATCGTAAAAACGTACCATTTGTGAAATTTCTATGTCACAAAACACGTCACCCTCTTTTATTCCAAATTCTGCGACTTATAGTTTGGTTTTTGGAAACCTATTCAACATATGATTTGTAACACTCCATGTTACCTTAGATTTGATAGCAAATTCATAATTTTCTGATGAGAAAATAGGGAGTTATTATTTTTATTTAAAACCGCACAAATTGTGAAATTTCCGTGTCACAAAATCTGTCACCCTATGTTATTTCTAATTCTGCATTTATTGGTTGGTTTTCTGGAAACAATTTCAACATATGATTTGAAGCAATCTTTGTTACCTTCAATTCGATAGAAAATTTGTAATTTTCTGATATGAAATGAAGAGATATGATTTTTATTGTAAAATCGCTCAAGCTGTGAAAATTTGTGCATGTTCTTCACGTTTTCTCAAGTTTTTGGTTGTAGGCTTTGTTGGGATCTCCATGATCTTTGCTGCTGTGGTTGGGGCAGTATTTCCCAGCGTTCCAATGAAGCCCACGAAGTTGTAAGTATGATTGATGTGCAAAATACAATGTTTTATTTTGGAAGTATGTGATTTGTCTTGTGGCCACCTGGTAAAGCATGACTGGGGATTTATGATTATGAGAATGGAAAGCGGTAAAGATGACCGGGGACCTCTCCACCTGGTAAATTATGACTGGAGATTTATGTATGCGGGAGTGGACATCCTGTCGAAAGGCTGTGGGGATCCCAGCCAGCCCAGTACTGTGGTTTAATCTGATCAGACGATTAATGTTACAGACCACTTGCTTTGAACATATTTCTACGCAAAATTAAGTATGATTATGTATGTTATGATGAGCACTTTTATGAAAATGTGCGAGAACACGGAATTTCTGAAGCGAATCATGTAAGAAATAAAACTCTAAATTAAGCTCAAAACTTTAATCTTAACTATAAAACTCAAATATAAACTTAAATTTCCAGCTAAAGTAGCTCGAGGAAATAACTCCAAAGCTCGAAGATTAGCTCAACGGGAAGCTCTGCTATGAGATATCGCAATAATCGAAGCGTCATCATCGGATGAGTAAAACCCCAGCTCACGAACTCAATCTTTTAGCTCAAAGAAGCAACTTTTCTTGTCCTAAAAGAATCAAAAAGGGAGCTAAAGGAAGAGTTAAGAGAATGGACACATTTATTATGTAAGAAAATAACCCTTGAGTTGATCAAGGTGACTCTTGAGAATGGACAATCTTTGACCACAATTATACCCTTGTTTGGGCTCCAATATTTCGGGCATGGAGTGTTGAAAAGACACTCTTTTCACCTATAAATACCACCCTTACATGCTGAATAAATCATAACCAAAGAGCCTCAAGATAATTCAGCCACCTCCCCATCCAAGCAACCCTCGGCAGCCGCTGGCAAGAAAGAAGAAAGAAAACTCGTGCCGGAGTTTCTTGCTGGAAATTATTGTCAATGGTGTGGGGAGACCATGTCCGAATTTCGGTCACCACCTTGTCCGAATTCAGCAAGCTTCGTACGTCCGAGTTTGAGCAACTATCGAAGCACACCTTCGAATTTAAGTAAGTGGGTTTTTGTTACGTATTTTTCTTGTAATTTAAACTTTGCATAATATAACGATGAACGTTATGTTCTTTCTGATTTCGATATTCTTTGATTCCTCCGAATTTGTTCAAAATTCTGATAAGTTCTGTTCGGTAAATCTAATTCTGTGATACACTGTTACAATTCGAATTTGATGTGGGACGATAATTTTAATACTATCTAGACCCCATCAGTAAGTATAAAACTGTGTCCTAGCCCCCATCAGTGGGTATAAAACTATGTTCTGGCCTCGCCCCTTAGAGGACTAACATATTGGGAACAATTTGACCATAGAAAATGAGATGAGTAACATTGTTGTGTTTGTTCCGATCTTCTCTGAATTGTCTAATAATCTTCGTCTCATATTTCGAATTTGATTCAGTTCTGTTATGATAAGTCAATATAATAAGTTTTGAAAGTCTGTATTTAAAATTATCTCTATATGTATTTGTGGAAATCGATCGGCCCCACTTGCTGAGTGTTTCTCAAAACACTCACCCTTTACATCTCTCACCATATAAAAATGAAGAGCAAATTAATGAGGAGGAACATGAGGCATTCTGGGGATGGTGATCAAATGGAAAGAACAAGAATCAAGATTTTTAAGTTTTCTTTATTTCGCTTCCCCAATTCTGGTGTAATTTTAATATTTTGTTGTCATTGTAAAGACAATATTTTGTTTTATGAAAAGACTGGTTTTTGGCTATTTGCTACGAGACTTAATTGTTTTCATGTAAATTGATAAACAATGCCGGATGTCACCGGCGCCTCGGTTTCGAGGCGTGACAAAATGTTTATGCAGTTGTGGCATCTTTATGTTTATATATGTTCAGCTGTTATTTCGTACACGTTACTTTCAAATACATGTGATTTTATTTATACTATTTACAATTCATGGTTTATGCATGTTGATTCTTTAGGCTCACTAGAGTTTATCGATGCCGATGTTGAGTCTTTAGGCACACACAATACACACACTAGAACTCGAAAGTTATCAAGGAGGAAAAGCTAGGGTTCTTCGTCGCCCGCTCGTCTTTTCTCATACCGCTCTTCGAAGATCGCGTAATCGAGCGTTTTAAACGCAAATGAACGTTTTCTAAACCCTTTGACGCATCATTCAAACTATTATATGCATCTTTTATGTATTTTTTCATGAAAAATATTGGAGTTTAAATCGCTAAACGTTTTTTCAAATATTTTCAAAGTTTTGAAGATTTTTACGTATATATGAACGTGTTATGATTCCCAACAAGTACGTTGCCAACATAGGATGAATTATGGATAGAACATGAACAAATTTAAGATTAAACGAAGGCTGGAATCGAGGTTGGCAAGGGAGAACACCCGTATGGTTTTCTAGGATAGGCCAAGCACATGTATATTTAATGGGGTGCGGTTAGGGGGTGGGCAGCACTAGGGCTCGGCTAGGGCTGGCTGGGCCTCGGGGAAGGTAATGGTTAAGGGCCTGGTAGGGTCTTATCCGGGCTAGGACCCGTGGTTTGTTGATAGGGAAGAGTTCATTATTGCATGGAGTCTTCCCATGTGTATTTGGTGCGAAACCGAGAGCTGCTGCAATCAAGGGGCTAAGGGCTTGGCTAGGTGGTCTAGGCGGTGGCTCAGGGTGGTCCAGAGAGGGTCAGGAAGGTTCGAGCTTGAGGGTGGCTCGAGTGAAGTGTTCTAGCCGAGTAAGGAGTCTTATGCACCTAAGGAGGGACTCACACGACTTTGCTGGTGCAGGAGGCTGCAACGTGAACCAGGGGGCTCGGGGCTGGTTTGGTTGGGTCTAAGACTGGTCCAGGTTCGGCTAGGGTCAGAGGTGATCAATGATTAAGTAGCTAATTGTGATGTCCAAACTTCGCCTCGTAATCATACAACATGTGACGTTATATACATAAAATTTTCTTTTCAGCGACATAATAATATAATGCATATACGACAAAATAGTACAATCATCGCATTATTTACAACAATATAGCAGAAACAATATAATAAATACATACACACAACTCAAATAAGACAATAAACGATAATGTCTCTATCTACTATCAACTACAGGAGTGTTTGACTAGACACACCTAGTCCTTCACCTCTATTATGTCTCACGGCATAATCCAGTAACCTATCCAACAGAAACAACCCCAAAACGGTGAGCATATACAACAATCATCATCATAATACATAACAGTTATATTAATAACAACATAAAATATAACTGAAATCACAACAGAAATACCCTCTTTGCTGTTTCTGGACAACCGGCCATCAATAAGCTCAAGAACGTCACACTGCAACAATAACATCGACGATATGTCGTACCTCTACCCTACTCCAGCGACAACAACATCATCGATCGAACAACAACATCAACGATACATCGTACCCCTACTCCATCGACAACAATATCGTTGAACGAATAACATCAACGAGACGTCTCCCAACAACGACATAAATTATCATCAACAATATAAAAAACAATAACTATAATATCAAATCACCCAATTCCAGTGATTTACCATTGTTCAAAACAATAGTATTTATCAATACTAAATAATAACATATGCTCGTACGTCAACACGTACCTGATAATCGAGTATATATAAAATCTGGCTATTTCTTTAATCCTGAGGCTTGTGATGTATCTAAATAATTCAACAACAGTTATCAGATCATCATCACCGTATCAACACAATCATAACATCCTCAATATATAACATCAAATAGCCCAACAAATATTAATTCAACAAAATATAAAACACGATTATAAATTCTTATTGTTCAGCAATTTAATATTTCGGTGTATTTAATTCACAATACTAGCATCAAAAACACCCTAATAAATTAACTTGAAATAATAGGTTATTTTACAACATCCGTTAAACTAAGAAAACTTTATATCAACATCTAGCCTATACTTCGTAGACTCCGAATATATAATCAGAATTATTAACAACTAACAAACAACTCTCCAATCTCAATCCAACTATTAAAATCCATAATTGTAATAAATTGCGAATAATTCAAAATAACACCACCATAATTTTCTCTTCTTAGTTAAAATCATACACTACTCAACAATTTTTTATTTCGATATGATTTAACAATTTATCAGATTTATTCCAGAAATCGACGAATTTCAAACAACACCAAAACAATAAAATTTGTATATCAAATCGAAGACCTCGTGTCAACGTGTCAATGATTCCAGTACTGAAGTCGGCTTGTAATGCCCGATATTTTATTGCCGTAATCTGAGATTAATCTGGAATGATTTGTTGATTAATCGAAATGATTATAGATGGAACAGATTAGACCGGGAGAGTCGTGAAACGAATTGACAATGTGCCAAGAAAGGAGCCCCGCGCACATGCGCGAGGAGGACAGAAGCTTGCGCGCACATGCGCGACTCCACTGCGCGCACATGCGCGTAACGTCCAGAGGCATCGGCGCATATACGCGACGGATATGGCGCACATGCGTGGTAGAGGCAGAAGGTTGGCGCATATGCGCGGAAATGATGGCGCATATGCGCGAGAAGACAAAAACGCTGGTTTGAGTAACTGGCGCATATGCGCGATTTTGTGCGCGCATATGCGCGAAATGTGCAGAACATGCACAGCGCCACTTGCCCTTGTATCATGCAACATGTGTGTGTATATATATATATACAACCGATTCCTTCCTTCAGAAATAAGGAAGAGAAAGGAAAAGAAAAAGGAAACCGAGGGAAGATTTGGAAATTGTGAACGATCCGTTCGTCTGATTTTGAATCCGACTTCGGTATCGTGTTTCTAGCAACGACAGCTACAATTGGACGTAAGTGTTGTTACGTTTAGACAAGATTTGAATTTATGATATTGTCAGAATTGAATACGAATCAGATATGATGTTTCTGCTACCGTAGACATTATAGAATTGAAGTCAGATTAAAGAACAGACCGTTTCTGTAATTGTTATGATTTTTGAAAGATATTGACTGAGATTCTATATCAGAAATGTGTTAGTATTCAGATTATGAATTGTATTGACACAGATTATGAGTTCCAGTATTATATTTGTGATGTTCAGATTGACGGGGTTATTCAGATTGTATTGTTATGCCGTCGAAACTTCAGTAGATTGATATTGATCAGATTCAGATATGATTTCGATTAGATTGTGATATTATTGACATGACTCAGATTGTATCTTGTTCAGACATTGATCAGATTGTATACTGAATTGAGTATTGATCAGAACAGATTGTATATTGAGTTATTCACTGATACAATGTATTCGATATTGTCATTTCAGATTCGAGATGGACAGATTTGAATACAGATCATCGTCTTCGTCAGACCGGGACGACAAAGGTATAATTTATGTGATATTCGGGAAGACACAACTCAAATAAGATACTATTTGAGTTTCCCAGCAAAAATCACATACTAGCTTTATTGTTTATATTATGCTTGTTTACAGATTGTTATACATTGCATTTTAATATATGTATGCTATGTTTACAGATTGTAATACATTGCATCTAAGATAGGAAAGTCTTGACAGCTCAGTCAGACTTCTAGACGTTCGGTGTATCGTACATAGGAGCAGACACCCTCCGATTGTAGCACCACGATACAGCCATGGCCGAAGTCTAGGAATAAGACGTACAGTTACCACGATCGGTTGAGTAGGTAACAGCCATTGACGTCTTATTCATCACGGGATCCCTAGAGTTATAGTTGAGTCGAGTCTAGACATGATTTGACTAGAATTGCATGCGTTTAGAGATGTGGTTTCAAAGACTATGAAACCCATGTTTATTGCTTTCAGACATGATAGCCTGTGTTTATATGATTTGAGTTAAATTGCATGTTTATCTGAATTGAGTTGCATGCTTATTTTAAGTAGATTTCATAGATTATGAAATCTATCACTTTTGAATATGTCATGATAGCATGTTTTATGATTTAGATTGTTTATATGCATGCTTACCATGTTTTATACTGGGATTTATTCTCACCGGAGTTATCCGGCTGTTGTCTTGTTTTGTATTTGTGCATGACAACAGGTGGGGCTGGATCGGGGTCAAGAGGATGAGGAGAGAAGAAGAGTTAGCGTGGTGATTCCGGATTTACTGTAGATTTGATTTATTACTTGAACTTAGTAACCGAACCTTAGACTTAGATTGTACAGTATTGTACTTTTGTACTGAAATGTATTTTATACTGAGATGTATATTATTTAGATTCCATTACCTTCCGCACTTGAAATTTTAAAAAGAAAAATTTTTAGACCCTGTTATCATGAACGGATAATTAAATCCCAACAATGATTAAGAAATTGATTAGCGTCCGGGTCCCCACAACAGGTGGTATCAGAGCCGATAGATCCTTTAGATTGAGATAGTCAGAACTGATAGATCTTTTAGACTGAGATAGTAGAGAATGAGCGGGGTAGATTGAATTGTCTTCCTTGCATGTGATTGCTAGCATGAGATTTATGTCAATGTTGACTTGCATGATGTGTGCTAGCATGATTTACTGCTTTCCCTACTAAATGTTGTTTGTTATCTGAGTTGATTGCAGCATGTAATTACTAAGCCTGAATCAGAACCGAGTCTGGATCAGAGGTATATGATCAGAAGAGGGCTGAGACAGATTGTATAGATTGTGTACTAATCTGTTTGATATTCAGATATACCGCCTCGGAGAATTCCAACAAGGGGTAGTACTTCGACTGAACAGCTAGATATATCAGAGAATCAGATAGAAACACAGATGAAGAGGTTTCAGTCGTTTCAACCGTCGATTCTGAAGGGAACTGAGACACCAGCAGATTGTGAGAATTGGCTTGAGGAGACAGAAATGATATTTGAATTTCTTGGTCTCACAGATGAGTGTAGAGTTAACCTGATTGAGAACCAATTGCAAGAGACTGCAAGAAGATGGTGGTTACTAACCAAAGGAGCTTTAGAACAGAGTTGTTCAGTAATATCGTGGAAGATCTTTAAATTTGAATTTTATCAAAGATTCTTCCCTACATCATACAGACAGGACAGAAGTGCAGAGTTTACTAACTTGAGACAGGGTCAGATGAGTATTGATGAGTATTTGGCACATTTCTTCACCTTATTACGTTTTGCCCCTCTTGTGGCTAGGAATGATGATGCGATATCTAGCCAGTTTATTCAGGGATTGAATCCTGAGATACGTACATTGGTGAATGTGAAGCAATCGAGTAGTTTTGCTGATACATTGAACAGAGCCAAAAGAGCAGAAACGGTTCTGATAGGACAACAGGGAGCATCGTATGATCTTCCAGTATCGAATCCACAACAACTGCCTTCCAGAGTTGAGATTGGCAGCAACAGTGGTAAAAAGAAAGAACCCGTGAAGATCGAAAAGAAACAGTTTAAGAAGTTAGGAAGTGGACAGAGTAGTTCATCTAGCTCCAGTGTTTCCAGTCCGAGTTATACTGGAGTATACTGCAGAACTTTCGGAGGAAGACATTCCACAGAATACTGCCAAGGAGTACTTAGTAGATGCAATGTCTGTAAACAGTCGGGACACTTTGAGAGAGTTTGTCCTCAAAGAGATTCTCGAAGATTTTAGGGAACAGAATCATCTGATGACACTGATTGTGGAACAGACCCAGATATAGTGACAGGTACTATTCTTTTATGATTATGATGCATATGTATTGATATATACTAATGCATTTCATATGATTATACTTGATGGAGTAGCATGGAGATATGCTGTATCTGTTGGGTCTAGTTGTACTGTAGTATTGATTTCCTAGCTTGTTGAGGAAAATGTTGATATCAGAGATTTCTGTGACATATTATATACTACAGTAAGATAAGAATGAGATCGAGTTAGATTATGATGTACTTGTGTTTTCTGATTTGAACGCATTATGATATATATATATGCTGAACAAGTATAGACAGATTGTAGAATTTTTCCAGAAATGGTAAGAATCAGACCAGAAATGACTAATCAGTGGAGATACCACGATAAGGATTCTAGATTTAGAATTCCTTTGATATTTGTGTTGTATATAACTCGATTATTACAGAAAGGAGCAGATTGCATCCTTATGTATTCAGTAGATCCACTGAAATCGAGTTTAGTATTGACAGATTGGTCAGTATTATACAAGTTGGCTGATGTCAGCCTAGATAAGATTTCAGAATCGTGTTATATCAGAAAGATAAATTTCAGAATTGAATTGAGATCAGGTATTGTTTGTATAGTAGATTTAGTACAGAATGGTATTGACTATACAGAATGATACAAAATGAATTGAAAGAATATTTGAAAGATCATATTAAATATTCTGAGAATTATGATTCTTGTATACAGAAATTGTTCAGATATGTATTTTGTTTGAAACAGATTGTATTCAGAATAGATGATATCTGATGTTAGTATACTGATTGATTTTGAAACAGTTGATATTGTGATCAGTGACTGATCAGATACCGATATCAGAAAGATCAGAAAGTCAGAAATGTCAGAATTGTCAGAGATTGATATTATATGAGTTGACAGATTATCTGATATGCTTGTGTTTTGAACTGCTTGAGAATTATTGCTTCTAGATCAGTATTTTATACAGATTGTATTGTTTGGGGAGCATATTATATTTGCAGATGATATATAGCAGTTGATCAGTATGGCATGAAGATCTGATTGATTTGTCAGAATCAATAGTATTGTTAGAACTTACAATCCTATATATTTACTAGATTAGTATAGATTATTGTTATTCTGAATCTGTATTGATACAGATTTTATGAACCATTGAGAGTATATACAGTTCAGCTTATATCAGAAATGAATTCGAGAATTTCAGCAGTTCAGAAACGTGATCAGAGTGGTCAGAACAGTATTTCGATAATCAGAGCAGAGTATCGGTCAGAGAAACAGATATGTGATTTTGTGTTTTGTATTAGACTGGTTGGGTTATGATATCAGAATGTTTCAGAGTTGTATAACAGAATTGATATTTATAATCAGAGCCGAATACCAGGTAGGCATTTCTTTAAATTTTATTATTAACTGATTTGTTTATACCGAATAGTTTGAATCTGAAATTACAGATAGTGTCAGAAATGCATTGTAGTGGATTCAGTGTTCATTTTGTTGACTGAGAATGTATGAGATTCGAACAGACAGGTATGATATAGACAGATTAGATCATTCGTGACAGAATTTGTACAGAAATGTTGGCAGAAATTGTACTGATATGTCTGAATCGCTAACAGAGAAGACAGAAAGATAGAAATCAGAAGATTTATTACAGACTTAGTATATTTCTGATTCGACATGGGGAGTATATTTCGATGAATTTCGTAATGAGATTATCCCAATATTTTCCAGATTGTGATATAATATGATTATGATTGACAGATTGTTCAATCTATATCTATTAGTTTGTACAAGATGATGTACAAACAGAACCAATGACACAGATTGATGTTAGAACATAGTCAGAGTGACTAGAATGTAGAAGTAGACTATATCAGATTGTGATTTTGATCAAGTTTGCAATTATAGCAGATCATACCATAAGTTATTTTGCAGATTATTTACAGATTGACAGACAGTCAGAGTGTATTATCTAGATATTGGAAAATATCCAGAGAACTGTAATGCTGGATGTTAGCACTAGATGATATGACATATTGTCAGTGTGTGAATTATTGTATAATTATAACTATCAGCTTATCAGATGGGTAATGAGATAGTTATAGACAAGACAGTATACGGTGAATACTACAGAATTCTTTTGCAGAGAAAGCAGAAAAGAATGAATATAGATCAGATTTGACAGATTTATTATGCCAACGTCGGATGATGACGGTTGGTAGGAGAATGATATCCTTGATTGGAGGATAATAGATTGATAATAGCTAATAGTACTGATATGTCATGAGCTATAGATTGGTATATACGGATGTTGTATAGCCAGTAATGCGAGATTGATTCTAGCAGAAAGAATTAGAGAAGTATTATGATATTATACATAGAGAATTCTTATTCCACACTGGAATGAGAGATCTGAGTTTGGATTTAAACTCTGTTATACATTTCTTCTGATAGCTCTGAATTGATTGCTTACGAGTTCGAGGACGAACTCAGATCTAAGAGGGGGAGAAATGTAATGCCCGAGATTTTATTACCGTAATCTGAGATTAATCTGGAATGATTTATTGATTAATCGAAATGATTATAGATGGAACAGATTAGACCGGGAGAGTCGTGAAACGAATTGACAATGTGCCAAGAAAGGAGCCCCGCGCACATGCGCGATATGTATCGGCGCACATGCGCGAGGAGGACAGAAGCTTGCGCGCACATGCGCGTAACGTCCAGAGGCATCGGCTCATATGCGCGACGGAGATGGCGCACATGCGCGGTAGAGGCAGAAGGTTGGCGCATATGCGCGGAAATGATGGCGCATATGCGCGAGAAGACAAAAACGCTGGTTTGAGCAACTGGCGCATATGCGCGTCTTTGTGCGCGCATATGCGCGAAACGTGCAGAACATGCACAACGCCACTTGCCCTTGTATCATGCAACATGTGTGTGTGTATATATATATATATATATATATATATATATATATATATATATATATATATATACAACCGATTCCTTCCTTCAGAAATAAGGAAGAGAAAGGAAAAGAAAAAGGAAACCGAGGGAAGATTTGGAAATTGTGAACGATCCGTTCGTCTGATTTTGAATCCGACTTCGGTATCGTGTTTCTAGCAACGACAGCTACAATTGGACGTAAGTGTTGTTACGTTTAGACAAGATTTGAATTTATGATATTGTCAGAATTGAATACGAATCAGTTATGATTTTCTGCTACCGTAGACATTATAGAATTGAAGTCAGATTAAAGAACAGACCGTTTCTGTAATTGTTATGATTTTTGAAAGATATTGACTGAGATTCTATATCAGAAGTGTGTTAGTATTCAGATTATGAATTGTATTGACACAGATTATGAGTTCCAGGTATTATATTTGTGATGTTCAGATTGACGGGGTTATTCAGATTGTATTGTTATGCCGTCGAAACATCAGTAGATTGATATTGATCAGATTCAGATATGATTTCGATTAGATTGTGATATTATTGACATGACTCAGATTGTATCTTGTTCAGACATTGATCAGATTGTATACTGAATTGAGTATTGATCAGAACAGATTGTATATTGAGTTATTCACTGATACAATGTATTCGATATTGTCATTTCAGATTCGAGATGGACAGATTTGAATACAGATCATCGTCTTCGTCAGACCGGGACGACAAAGGTATAATTCATGTGATATTCGGGAAGACACAACTCAAATAAGATACTATTTGAGTTTCCCAGCAAAAATCACATACTAGCTTTATTGTTTATATTATGCTTGTTTACAGATTGTTATACATTGCATTTTAAGATATGTATGCTTTGTTTACAAATTGTAATACATTGCATCTAAGATAGGAAAGTCTTGACAGCTCAGTCAGACTTCTAGACGTTCGGTGTATCGTACATAGGAGCAGACACCCTCCGATTGTAGCACCACGATACAGCCATGGCCGAAGTCTAGGAATAAGACGTACAGTTACCACGATCGGTTGAGTAGGTAACAGCCATTGACGTCTTATTCATCACGGGATCCCTAGAGTTATAGTTGAGTCGAGTCTAGACATGATTTGACTAGAATTGCATGCGTTTAGAGATGTGGTTTCATAGACTATGAAACCCATGTTTATTGCTTTCAGACATGATAGCCTGTGTTTATATGATTTGACTTAAATTGCATGTTTATCTGAATTGAGTTGCATGCTTATTTTAAGTAGATTTCATAGATTATGAAATCTATCACTTTTGAATATGTCATGATAGCATGTTTTATGATTTAGATTGTTTATATGCATGCTTACCATGTTGTATACTGGGATTTATTCTCACCGGAGTTATCCGGCTGTTGTCTTGTTTTGTATGTGTGCATGACAACAGGTGGGGCTGGATCGGGGTCAAGAGGATGAGGAGAGAAGAAGAGTTAGCGTGGTGATTCCGGACTTACTGTAGATTTGATTTATTACTTGAACTTAGTAACCGAACCTTAGACTTAGATTGTACAGTATTGTACTTTTATACTGAAATGTATTTTATACTGAGATGTATATTATTTAGATTCCATTACCTTCCGCACTTGACATTTTAAAAAGAAAAATTTTTAGACCCTGTTTATCAGAACGGATAATTAAATCCCAACAATGATTAAGAAATTGATTAGCGTCCGGGTCCCCACACTGCTTGTCAACGATTCCAGTACTGAAGATCGAAAAGAAAGTAACAAAATCCTATTCTATTTCTTCTTCTCTCTCCTCAGTTATAAAACTTTCGAATGGATTCTGCTTCATTCAATCACTTTTTCATATGTATTTTTTTTTATATTATATAATATTTAACATTTTTAACATAGGTATATCCCTTTGGACCAGTCAAACGATCAAATTTTCCAAAATTGAAAACATGGAACTTCTATATCTTTGAGTTTTCCACGTTATATCCAAATTTCAAATCATTTGGACTTCATAAGATCAAGATATGTCATATTTCATCCTTTAAAATCATTAATTATTTAGGAATATCACATTACTAAATCAAAAAATTGTGATATTTACTTTATGCATTACATTTCTACCCCCCTTAAATGAATTTCGACCCCGAAATTAATCAACAACAGTAATAACATGCATAAATGAAGATACTTCATACCATCAAAATAAATAGGGGTAGAGCTCCCTCATATGCCGCTCTTTCCCCCAAGTGGCCTCTTCGACACCTCTATGTTCCCACTGAACCTTCATCATCGGTATAAGCTTACTATGAAACTTTCGTTCAGATCGATCCAAAATACAAACTGGTCTCTCAACATAAGACACATCAGGATCTAACTGAACCTCAGAAATATCCAACACATGTGAAGGATATGGCTCATACTTCCGCAACATTGACAAATGAAACACATCATGAATACCAGATAAAGATGGAGGTAGAGCCAATCGATAAGCCAAAGTGCCTATCCGCTGCAATATCTCATACAGGCCAACATATCTCGGTGCCAGCTTTCCTTTCATACCAAATCGCACTGTGCCACAAAAAGGAGAAACTTTCAAAAATACTCGACCGCGCTGCTGAAATTCTAAGGGTCTTCGTCTTTTATTTGCATAGGGGGCCTCTCTATCTTGAGCTACTTTCAATCGCTATTGTATCAACTTTACTTTATGTTCCATCTCAAGAATCATCTCAGGACCGGTAACTGCAGCTCGATCAACATCATCCCGATATAACGGAGATCTACAACATCTCCCATACAATACCTCAAATGGAGCCATCTGAATACTACTCTGATAACTATTGTTATACGCAAACTCCACCAAAAGAATAGATGACTGCCAAACAGATTTAAAATCCATAACATAAGCACACAACATATCCTCCAGCGTCTGAATAGTACGCTCGATCTAACCATCTGTCTGAGGGTGATAATCCATACTCAATCTCAACTCTGTAACCATCGCAGTCTGAAATCCTTCCCAAAAAAGAGAAGTAAATCGAGGATCTCTATCAGAAATAATAGACACTGGAATCCCATGCAACAGTACAATCTCTCGTATATACAACTGTGCCATCGTCAAATACGTACTATTCATGCTATAGGGTATAAAATATGCAACTTTCGTCAATTGATCAACAATCACCCAAATAGCATCAATAGTTCTAGTGCTTCTTGGCAAATGAGTCACAAAATCCCATCGATATGAGTTCCCACTTCCAATTCAGTACTTCTAAACTCCTCAATTCACCTCATGGCCTTCTTCTTTCAGCTATGATCTGTTAACAATTGAGACATCGACGTACAAAATCAATCACATCACGTTTCATTCCCTTCCACCAAAACTGAGAGCGTAGATCCATATTGTTGGAACATTTCATGTTCACAATCTTAATTTTGATGTTAAAAAAACTTGCTATTTTGTTTCTAATGATTTATTTTAGTGGCATGTAGCTAAAAACTGATCAGGCTTCTAACTGATCAGTTAAGCGAGGTAAAACTGAAGCTGTCGAAGACACAAAATAAAAGCATCAACTGATCAACCAAACTGAACCAGTTCAACTGATGTATCGTAAAAGAGTTAAACTGATTGTTCAGTTGATAGGTGGTTAGCAGGAGAACCTCAGAAGCACGGCCAGCTGAAGGAGTGTTCAATTGATGAAGAACCCAACTGAACAATAGTGAACTGATTTCACCAGCCCAACTGAAGACCAGTTCAACTGTTCAGTTCAGAACATCAGTTTGAAGAAATCAGTTGCAGAGCAAGACAAGCTGATTTAAGTGGATTCCAGCTGTGCGTAAAGGTACAAAGCCACTGTCTAGTCAAAGGACAATAATGGTCGTTGCATCAGAGCATTAGCGACAAAGCGCTTCAGAAGGGCAGTCAAAAAGACGAGACACGAAGTCCAAGGAGCCGATTCAAATGCAACGAATACATTAAATGAATCTCACTGTAAATCAGCGTTTCCCGCCTATATAAAGAGAAGATCAGTGAAGGCTCAAACATGTGAAAATATACGAGAGTGAAAATAATTGAGAAGAAAAACAGAAAGGGCAAGCTCAATTGCATATCAGCTTTAAGAAGCACTTAAGCCCAGAGGGAACTCTTCATCGTTGTATCAGCTTAGTTTAGAAGCCAATTTTCCTCAGTGTGTGAGAACACTCTTGTTCAGTTATCATACACACACTTACTCTGAAAATCACTCAAATACAGTCTTGTACAAAGACAATAAACTTGTGTATGTAGTCTTTCTAACATACACGTTAAAAAAGTGTTGACAAGAAGGTGCTGCCTTCAATCTAGTCTAGGAGTTCAGTTAAGGCAGTGGATAAGTCCTAAGCTGGGTGGGTTTGTACAAATTGTTGTATAGATCAAAGTCTTCTAGTGAATCCTACCCGAGGTGGTAGAAATGGTGACGTAGGAGCAGTTGAAGTCTCCGAACATTCATAAGCATATCTTGTGTATTTAACTTTTTAACTATTGTTCTTAAACTGATTTAAATAGTCAGAACATCCGTACATTTCTCATCATAACTGAACAAATGAATGCAAAAATTAATCTAGCCTTTTGGTTATTCAGTTACACAAGATATATAAATATATCAGTATTTCTTAACGAAGGATTATTTCGAGTGTTTTCTGCTTGATTTTATAACAAACTCGATCTAATTCATCGGTGTAAACATTCTTAGAACACGAGCTATTGCAGCACTTGGAGAATATTTTGTTTGAATCACCTCACGGTGCTCGGAATAAGATCCAACACATATACATCTTCTTGCCACCGGGCTGGATAGAATACCGACTACAATGTGCACGCCTCAACAGGCCCTAGCGCAACTCAGATGTATCAGGAACTACCCATCTATCATTCATCCTCAAACTGCAATCATTAGCCACTCTAAAATGAGTATCTTGTTTCTGAGGAACTAACTCCTTCCATCGCTGAACTCTCTCATATGTCATATGAGCCTCACGAATAGAACCATAAATATCGGGTTCAACTAATAAAGCAGATACCTGAATAGGAGTGATCGAGATATCAAATCATATCCCAAGGAACAACAAGACATCTTCATAGCTGATAAATGACTCACATCCTCTGCAGTACAGCTCACTTTACGACTCAATGCATCAACAGTAAGATTAGCTCGACCATGATGATATCAATTTCACAGTCGTAATCTTTTAACAAATCTAACCATCGTCTTTGTCTCATATTCAACTCTGTCTGTGTAAAAAAAATTCTCAAACTCTTATGATCCTTATAAATCGTAAACGAGGTACCATATAAATAAAGTCGCCATATCTTTAAGGCAAAGATAATGGTTGCCAACTCTAAGTCATGCAGATGGTACCTTGTTTCATGTGGTTTTAGCTGTCTCGAGTCATATGCCACAACATGTTGATCCTACATCAAAACACATAACAAACCATGTAATGATGCATCAGTATAAATAACTAACATCTCATTTTCTGTATGGATTGATAACTCCGGTGCGGTCGTCAGTCGATGTTTCAACTCCTGAAAACTCCTCTCACATACTTCAGACCACTGAAATCGCACACCTTACTGAGTCAACCATGTCAAAGTGTAAGGATCGTTTAATCGACTAAAGAGTGTTTAGAAGGAGGGGTTGAATAAACACTTCTACGATTTTAAATGTTCTTTGAAAAAGGTAGTTCAGTTTTATTACAAACTGAACTAAATATCCCGTCGGTCAATAACAATCAGTTAAACTGAATAAACAGTTGCGGAAAGTAAACTGATTGAAAGATAGAGTATCTAACTGAAAATGAAAAACTGAAGTAAAGACAACACAATATGTTTCTGGATATTCGGAGATTTGAATAACTCCTACGCCACCCCTTCTATCTCAAGGATATGATATTCACTAAAAGACTTTGATCGAGTACAACACTTGTACAGACCCACTTCAGTTAGGACTTATCTACTACCTAAACTGAAACTCTTAGTATAACACAATGATCTCTGTGAGTAACTGAACTTAGCACTTTATTGAATTATCAATATTACAGAGTGCTAGTTTGCTCGAATTGTAGCCTTGATTGCTACGAATAAATCTTAATAAGAGTGAGCTGAGATTTTGACAGAGTAAAAGCAAGTTTGGGATTGATAGATCTTCGTCATTCTTCAACTGCTCTTTAGTCATATTTATAGACTTGTCTTTCAACGGTAACTTTGAATTTATGTATCCGTTGATTGCCACTTCATCATTTCTTGGACAGTGTTCTTGATTGCCACTTCATTATTGATTGTAAAACGGCGTATTAATTTTAATAGCCGAAATACGTTGTTCTATGCGGTGCGGCTTTCCATATTCAGTTGCTGTCTGATATGTCTTTCTGTCTGTTGAATGATCTTTCCCGAGATATCTTCAGTTGAGAGACTTTGATATTTTCAGCTGAATGTTTTAACTGATCAGTTTGTATAAGCTGATTTCGGTTGATAAGTCCAGCTGCCGAATTTGCTTTCGCGTATTAGTTGATTTAATCGATTGATTTATGTTTTTTCAAACTCCACAATTTGGTTTCCAACAATTTCCCCCTTTATGGTGTTTGACAAAACCAAGAGATTTAACTTAGCTCTTTGATAATAGATTACGCAACTGAATCATAGAATAGCTGGATTCCTTGTAGATAATATAAAGTCTGAGAGAATGATATCAGTTGATAATAATAGTCTGATTAATTCTTCAATTAATTCTTCAGCACAACTGAATCATAAAATAACTGGTCAAATGATATCAGTTGCTAATAATAGTCTGATTAATTCTTCAGCTGCTTTCCCCGTTTTTGTCAAATACTTCCATTTCGTCTGAGAGCTTTTTAACATCGATGGATATAAGTTTTACATCTGATGAGATACTTGTGGCCATAGTAGTGAAGGAAGTCTGAATTAATTCTATCTGCTTTGAAACGAAGGTCTCCAGTCGCCCAATTCTTTGACTGTTTACATCCTGATTTGTAGATAAAGAGTTGACTAGTCCCTTCTTCAGATCCTTTACAGTTTGGATAAGAGAGTCCATGTTGTTTTGAAGTTTATTCAGTTTCCCTAAGTTGGATGCATGTGAATGGTCCAGCTTTAGAGTGTGAGATAGTTGCGTGTTCTGAATTTTGGAGATGGCAGAGATCATTTGATCCATATTATTCTGTAAGTGCTGAACTTCTTCCAAGATAAGTTCAACATCTGAAGAAGATGAAGGAGGAGACTGATAAGATGTTCCTGGTTCTTTAGAGATGTGCTCAGAAATGACCAAAGTTTGATCAATTGAGACTGAATCAATAACATTTTGAACTGAAATATCAGTTTCATTTATTTCTCCTTGAACTGGATCATCATCAGCAGTGATTTTATCTAGATCCTGAGGTGATGAAGGAGGGTTCTGTTCAGCAGATGGTAAAAGAACTGAAGTTGGTGCCTCTAAGGGATGATTGATTAAAGTGTCTGGCTCATTAGTGGGGTGAACCGGATCAGTAGATAGATCGGGTTGTACAGATTCTTTTGAAGCAATAGTGACCTCCAGATTGATTTGATCAGCAGAGTGATCAACTGTAGATATTTCCTGAACGACTGACTGAATGACTTCATCAATGCTTCCCAATTTCAGCTCAGCCTCAGAATACATCTTAGGAATATTAGTTGTAGGTGCTGTCTTGGATGAAGATGGAGCAATTGATGAAATACCTTCTGGTTGAGATGAAGAACCAGCAAGGTCCTTGACTAGGTTTGCAGCTGAATTGTCAGCTGGAGCTTCTTCAGCAATTTTTTGAGACATCTCTGGGATGATCAGCTCTTGACCCATTTCCCAGTCTTTAATTTCTGCTTGCAGTGTTATCAGATCTGTTTCCAATTGAGCATAGACTGCCTTGTCGTTGAATGCAGTTGGACTAAGGGGATTAAAGTTTTGCCTGAGTTCAGCAACTATTTTCTACAACTTTTGTTCCCGAGATAAGTCAAAGAAATATTTCTTCCTTTGCAAAGCTTGCTGAATAGAGGAAGCCTTAACTGTTTTCAACACTAGTCGTTCTAGATCAATAAATCTTTTCAACTTGGATTTATTGCGCAGTTCCTTAGCAAAAACATTAACTCTGAAATTGACCCATTCCTCAAAAACTTGGTGCTTTTCTGCTGCAAATGTATTGACTTCTTTCCAGATGAGGTCAATATGAGTCTGAATTGCATTTGAGGGTCTGGGTTCTTCTTGAAGTTTACTTTTGCCCTTAGAGTCACTCAAAATGTGTGGGATAGTTAATCCTGATGTAGTTGCGTCAATATTTTCTCTGAGTATTATTCCGGTGGGTCTGGCAAACGGCAAAGAAGTGTAAGGTGAGATACTAATCAGTGGAGCTTTGACCCCTGGAAGTTTTGATGATTTGCTGGATGTAGTGATGTTTGGCAGAAATGAGGATAATGGTAACTGATCCTCAGTTAAGGATGCAACTGAAACTTCCTTTGAGAAAACATTCTGGATTGGCTGTTGAGCTCCTGTATCCATTACCTGATTTGTGGATGTGGGTTCAACATGATCAACTGATTTGGTCTTCAGTGTCCTTGGTTTCTTGACAATATGAAGAGGTAGAATCTTCTGACTATCAGGATCACTGAGAGTCAGTTTGCGTTTTTACTCTTTCTTCTTTGTTAAGTTCTTGGCAACTTTGACTGATTTGAGAGCAGCCTGCTCCACCCCAATTTCCTTCTTGATCTTGATGAATTTCTCAGGAGAAAGATCTAATTTGGTTTTTGATGGTAGAATGTTTTTAGCATGGAACACCTTGAATCTTGATAATCTGTCAGAATCATCAGCAATTAACCCTTGGTTTTTCAGCAGATAACTGAGCTGGACAGCAAAACCTTTGGATTGCTTAGCAGAAGAGAACATGTTCTTCAAAATAGTGAATAGAAGATGCTTCCAGTTGATTCGTCGTCCAGTCATGATTACTGTGATGAGTTGAAACTTTTCCAGAGTCAGAGCAGCAAAGGACCCAGCCTTCGCTAAAAGCCCTTTGGCTACAATGTCTGCCAGCAGTTGCACCTCGTGCTTTAACTCCTTCTTGGGATCGGAAACTTTGATTTTCCGTCCATCTGCAGAGAGTAAAGTTTGCATCTCTTCGATTTCCGATGCTTTGATCTCAGAAATTTGTGCTAGCCCATCAGAAGGCAGTAAAAATAAATCTCAAAAAGAATCTTCAGAGATGATTATTAGTTTGTTATTGATGGTAGCAGCAATGTTTTCATCAGAATTGATGAATCCTGTTGAATAGAAGTCGTGAAGCTCTTTGGGATAAATTTCCTGAGCGTAGAGACCCAAAAAGGGTTTTAAGCCTGCTGATTCCAGTTGCTGAAATACTTTCTTTACATCAGCGTCTGTAATGGACATGATTGAGTTGAAGTTGATAGCCATGGCGTTCAAAAGATGTGCTGGAATCTGGTTTGCCATTTGAAAGTGTTAGAGACTCTAATATCTCTCAAGATAAAGATTAAGAGAAATAAGAGTTCTTTTAGAAAGATGAAATGCTCGTAAAGGAAAACTGAAATGAAGCGGGTAATAGTACTAATGTTTGTGACTGTTTGAATTATCGGACACGTGTCAGTCCAGTAAAATTTTTGAGTAAAAATATGTGTACGTGTGCTGTAATCGTGTGTGTAAAATAATAAGTGGTTAAAAATGTATACACGTTATAGACTGAAATTCATCATGAATTAGCAGACAGTCATGTCATTTGATTTGGAATATAATAGGTTTAATTATTTAACTTTCATGAGAAGATTAGTTGAATAATCAACTGAACGATCAGTTAGGAAAAACTGATTCCTTTTAGTTGAGAATTCACTAACAACTGTCTTCTCAGTTAACTTCTTAAACCATCATTCCCCCTAAATAGATGCATTAAATAAAATAATCCTGATTAAGAAAATCCCGAGGCTTGGTAGTGTAATCGTCTTTTAAAGGAGTGTCCTTTAATCTTCTTTGACCTGGCCTATAAATAAGAATAGAGAAGTTAGTCACAAGCATCAGCAGAAAATACTCAAAGATAAATGGCAGGAGCAAGTAGTTCAAACGTTGATCCTCTTTCGCTGGAAGCACAGAAAGCTGCTATAGAAGACAAAGTTTTCTATGCTAGTCTTCCCTACTGGGAAGAATTACAGGAGCTCGAGCTCCTGTACAACTCAGGAAAGGTTACTGCGTTCAGGCGGATGGCCCAACTAAGAGAAGTGCAAGAGCACTTAAAGATTTCTGCAGAGGTGGATGCCTTCAAGGAAGGCCATCTCTATGAGCTGATGCTGCGCAAGGAGTTGGAGACTCTTAACAGCATCGCTTCTTCACACAGTTTCTGCAAAACTTCGTCCTCAGCACTAGCTGTTTGGATGAATATGTGGATAGCTAGTGTGAAGGAAACTTATGATAATGTAATCCTTTCAAATATTTATGGATGAATAAAATATTTATTGCATCGTTTTGTTTTATTTCTTCACACAATTATCTGTTATATGATCTAATGAAATGCTAACAGTCATCAGTTTTGATAAGTAAACAAATGAACTGATGAAAAACTAATTTTCATAAGTTGATAATGAAACAACTAATAAAATTCAAACTGTTATCAGTTGACAATGATCAACTGATATCTTAAATGTCCTCGGTAAATGTGGGAAACGCTTTAATTGACCTGTGATTCTTCAACTTCTTCAACAACTTTTTCTTATAAATGAGATGATAGTCATAAAAATGTGATTCCACAAAAAAATTTCAACATGTCTGACTCTGATGCATGCAGTAGCACTCATGTTCATGTGACTGATCAGTCAGCCCTTCGCTTAACTGAAATTAAAAGAAAAATGAAAAGATATGTCTTTCAGAAAGTATTGACAACATGGGAAAAGATTTATGAGTTGAAGATGGTGAGTGACAGTGGTGTCATTCCTACTCGTGCTCAGGAGGCAAGAGCACTGAAATACCTTGATCGTTTTGAGGTTAGGCATGTTAATGATTTGGTTGAAGACAAATGTCTTTTAGAAGCAATACTATGGAAGGAATGGCATGTTGTTGATAAGATCTCAAAGTCAAGATCATTTGCTAGAGTTCGAATTTATGAATTAAATGATTGGGTCAGGGCATGGCTAGATACAGTTGGATCTATGATTTCTTCTGTAAATTGGGAACGTTGGTATTCTTAGTGAAATATTATTCTCAATTTGTTGTGTTCTTATTTTCTGCACTTAATTCTGTTAGTGAAGTTATATTGCTAATAATATCTTTAGATAAATCAATTAAACCAAGAATATTTCGGAAATAAGAAAACTTAGCCTCTGGTAATGGTTTTGTGAAGATGTCTGCTGCTTGTTGTTCCGTTGAGACGTATTCTAATCTGATGTTCTTCTTCAGTGCATGATCTCTGATGAAGTGATGTCTGACATCTATATGCTTAGTCCTGGAGTGAAGAACCGGATTGTATGTAATAGCAATTGTACTCGTGTTGTCACAGAATATTGGTGATTCCTTTGCATCAACACCATAATCTTTCAGTTGTTGCTGAATCCAGAGTAGTTGTGCACAGCAGCTTCCAGCAGCAAGATATTCTGCTTCAGTTGTGAAAGTTGCTATGGATGTTTGCTTTTTACTAAACCAAGAGATCAGTCTGTCTCCAAGAAACTGACATGATCCACTTGTACTTTTCCGATCAAGCTTGCATCCTGCATAATCTGCATCTGAATAGCCAACTAAATTGAAAGATGAGTCTTTAGAGTACCATAATCCAACATTTTCCGTGCCTTTAAGATATTTCAAGATACATTTGGCAGCAGAAAAATGTGATTGCTTAGGATTAGCTTGAAATCTTGCACATATACATACAGCAAACATAATATCAGGACGACTAGCAGTTAGGTACAATAAAGAACCTATTAAACCTCTGTAAAGTTTCGTCTCAACTGATATTCCCCCTTGATCAGTGTCTAATTTAACTGCATTGGAGTGCTTGCTGCTGAACAAGATTCCATGCCAAATTTCTTCAGCAATTCCTTGGTATATTTGGTTTGACTGATAAATGTTCCTGAATCCAGTTGCTTCACTTGTAAACCAAGAAATAATGTCAGCTCACCCATCATGCTCATCTCGAACTTATCCTGCATCAACTTGGAAAATTTCTTGCATAATTTGGGGTTAGTTGACCCAAAAATAATGTCATCAACGTAAATTTGAACAAGTAAGATATGATCATTTTTCGAAAATTTAAACAAAGTCTTATCAACTGATCCAACAGAAAAATCATGATCAGTTAGGAATTTTGAAAGGGTTTCATACCAAGCTCTTGGAGCTTGTTTGAGACCATATAACGCTTTGTTCAAATAATAGACATGATCAGGGAAGTTATGATTGACAAAACCTGGAGGTTGTTTAACGTAGACTTCTTCCTGCAATTGGCCATTTAGGAATGCACTTTTCACATCCATTTGATAGACTTTAAAGTTCTTGAAGGATGCATAGGCAAGAAATATTCTGATTGCCTCCCGTCTTGCAACTGGTGCATATGTTTCATCATAATCAATTCCTTCTTCTTGTCTATATCCTTGTGCCACTAGCCTTGCTTTGTTGCGCACAACTGAACCATCTTCGTTCAGTTTGTTTCTGTACACCCATTTTGTACCTATAACAGTTTTAGAAACTGGTCTTGGAACTAAGTTCCAGACATTGTTATGAACAAACTGATTTAGCTCTTCTTGCATTGCATTAATCCAATTACGATCAGCAAGAGCTTCGTCAGTTTTCGTTGGTTCTAATTGAGATACAAAAGCTGAATGAATAAATAAATTGAGCATCTGATTTCTTGTTCTTACTGGATCAGATGGGTTACCTATTACCAGTTCTGGAGGGTGTGATTTCTTCCATCTAAGTTCAGCATTTGTTGCTTCACCGTCAGCAAATTCTTCGTTAGGTAACTGAATGTTCTCAGTTTCAGTTGGAGCTGATCCAGTTGTTAACATATTCACATTAGTTTGCTCCACTAACTGATTGTCAAGATTTGCTTCCAATTCAGCTGGTTGATCCAATATCTCAGGTTCAGGTGTATGAAAGATATTTTGATTATTATGAATTTCGTTTGAGTCATTATCTTCCAGACTGATATCTGTAAATTGATCAGCTAGCTCAACTTGATCAGTTGGCTTATCAATTAGTGCCGTTTCATCAAAATCAACATGTGCAGATTCTTCAACATTTAAGGTTTTCTTATTAAATACTCTGTAAGCTATGCTAACTGATGAATATCCAAGGAATATTCCTTTTGTAGATTTGGCATCGAATGCTTTTAGATAATTTTTACCATTGTTATGAATAAAACATCTACAGCCAAATATTTTGAAGTAAGTGATTATGCTTTTTCTTCCATGCCAGATCTCATATGGTGTTTTCATGTGATTTTTATTAATCATTGATCTGTTCTGAGTGTAGCACGCAGTGTTTACTGCCTCTGCCCAAAATCTTTGAGAAATACCAGAATCAGCAAGCATTGTTCTAGCAGCTTCTTTAAGAGTCCGATTCCTTCTCTCAGCTACACCGTTTTGCTGAGGTGTTCTTGCTGCTGAGAGCTCATGCTTGATTCCAGTATTTTCTAAAAAGCTTGAAAGTGTTTGATTGATGAATTCAGTTCCTCGATCAGATCTGATTCGATCAATCCCAACTGATTTTTCATTTCAAAGTCTTTTGAAGAGTTTAATCAGTTGTGCAGCCGTATGGTCTTTGGATTTGAGAAATATAACCCAAGTAAATCTTGAAAAGTCATCTACGACCACCAAGGTGTATTTCATTCCCCCTAAGCTCATGACTGGTATTGGACCAAAGAGATCCATGTGCAATAGTTCTAAGCATCGGGATGAAGATTTACAGCCTTTGTTTTTGAAAGAGGATCGTACTTGTTTTCCATACTGACATGCTGAGCAAAGTTTTTCTTTTGAAAAATTTATTTTGGGCAAAACAGTTACAAGTTCATGCTTACTCAGATAGGCAAGGGATTTAAAATTTAAATGATTTAACCTTTTATGCCACAACCAGTTTTGAGATGATTTAGAGGCAATAAAACATACTGGTGCATAAGGTTGATTATTCCAGCTGACTTTGTAAGTGTTTCCACACCTTTTACCAGTTAGAATAATCTCTTCAATTGAGTTTTTGACTGAACAAGAGTGTTTGTCAAACTGAACTGAGAATCCATTATCGCATAACTGACTAATGCTTATCAGATTATACTTAAGATTCTCGACTAATAAAACATCATTAATGGTGAAGTTACCATGGATAAGCTTACCCTTACCCACAGTTTTACCTTTGGAGTTATCTCCAAAACTGATGTTTGGACCAGTGTATTTGACCAGTTGAGATAATAAATTTGAATCTCCTGTCATATGTCGTGAGCATCCACTGTCCAAATACCATATTGATCCAATGATTGTACCTACTATCTGCAATCAAACACAAAATAAGATTGTGGTACCCTTTTCTATTTGGGTCCAAAGTTAATTAGTCCTTTAGGAATCCAGACTTGAATCAGTCTAACTGACCGTCCTGTTGCTGTATTCTATATGGTCCTTCCTTGTCTATGTGTGCTTGGTGTATGGTGTGTGGATGATACAACATGTGTTTTGCCCTTTTTCAACTGATTGTTCAACCGATATCTTTTCTGAACTGGCTTACTGTTGTAGTAGTTTGAGTAGCCATTTGAATATTTTCTGCTGAGAGTTTTTAGTTGCTGACTCCATGAGTCAGTCTCACCCTTTGGATTATATCCAATGCCACATCTCTTTCCTTTATACATAT
The DNA here is from genome assembly GCF_022965805.1 of Primulina eburnea. Taxonomy (NCBI): domain Eukaryota; kingdom Viridiplantae; phylum Streptophyta; class Magnoliopsida; order Lamiales; family Gesneriaceae; genus Primulina; species Primulina eburnea. The sequence continues at coordinate 19,706,786 of NC_133116.1, forward strand.
TCTGAGATGGCTGTTCAATCAGTTTACTCGGCTCTGCTTGTTCTTGTACCATAACTGATTTTACAAAGTGAATATATTTCCCTTTGTTCATATTCAGTTTTGGTTGAGTATCTTGGGAAGACGAATCATCTTTACTACAGAATCCTAAACCACTTTTATCATCAACTGATTTCTGAGAATTCTGTATATTAGTTAAAGTTTTAGATGATTTGTTCCAAGCCTGAATAAGCTCATTGTGCTTTGAATTTTCAAGCAACAATTTTTGAATCATTAATTGATCCCTGCTTCTTTCATTTCTGAGTTCAGCAATATCCCTTTTCAGACTCAACATATCAACTGATTCATCAGTTTTTGTTTTATCGTCTTTGGGATCATCTTGCTTTGCTCTGGTTTTTTCAAACAATAAAGCAAGCTTTTGATACTCACTGACCATGTCATGAAGAGTTGAGATGAGTTCTTCTCTTGTAAAATCAGTTGAACTAAAATCAAATACCTGCTGATCGCTTGATTGATCTTCTATGTTATCAGCCATCAGACATTTTACTTCTTCCTCATCCTCACTAGAACTGCAAGAACTTTCTGGTTCTGACTCTTCGCTGTCAGTTTCTGCCCATTTGGCTTTGCTATCTTCAGCTAGGAGTACTTCATGTTTCTTTCTGTAAGGCTTCTTGTCGTCCTTAGATCTCCTCTTATGCTCATACACTTTCTTCTTTCTTTCAGTTGAGGCTTGATTGTCTTTTTTAGGTTTGGGACAGTTAGCAATAAAGTGACCCGATTTGCCACAGTTGTAACATACATTAGACTCTTCTCTGGAGTTGTTTCTTTGATAATTCTTCTGAAAATTTCCTTGATTTTTCCTCATGAATCTTCCAAATTTCTTAATGAATAGTGACATAGCATCATTGCTCAGTTGATCAGCAGCTTTCTCAACTGAACCAGTTGGTTCACTTCTAACAGCAGTCAAGGCAGTAGTTGCTGCTGGGGTAGATGGTTCTCCTTCTCGAGTTTGAAGTTCAAACTCATATGCTTTCAGATCAGCAAATAAATCATGAAGTTCAACTTTGTTCAGATCTTTGGATTCCCTCATTGCCATAGTTTTGACATCCCATTCTTTGGGAAGTCCTCTGATTACTTTCAACGCTACTTCTTTATTTGTATACACTTTTTCAAGTGCATTCAGTTCGTTGATGATACAGCTGGTTCTTTCATCATATTCGTGCATTGTTTCTCCCATCTTCATTCTGATGTTGTCGAACTTCTGCACAGCAACTGAAAGTTTGTTTTCTTTGGTTTGTTCATTGCCCTCGCAAAGTTGAATTAACTTCTCCCAAATTTCTTTGGCGGTTTTGCACATTTTGATTTTACTGAACATTACTTTGTCCAGTGTCTTATACAATATGTCTTTTGCAACATTATCTAGATTTGCCTTTCTCTTGTCCTCAGTAGTCCACTCAGCTCTGGGCTTTTCAATTCGGTGAGGTGCCCCTTCAGTAATAGCAACAGCTGTGTTTGCTTTCAAAATCTTCATGGGTCCGTCGGTTATAACGTACCACATGTCATCGTCTTGTGCAGCTAAATGAGTCTGCATTCTGATTTTCCAATCATCGAAATCTTCTCTGGAGAACATAGGAATCTTGTTGAATGAGGACATAGTGATCAGATTGAGTATAGATAGTCTTTGATAGGATATGCCCTGCTCTGATACCACTTGTAAGGATCGTTTAATCGACTAAAGAGTGTTTAGAAGGGGGGGTTGAATAAACACTTCTATGATTTTAAATGTTCTTTGAAAAAGGTAGTTCAGTTTTATTACAAACTGAACTAAATATCTCGTCGGTCAATAACAATCAGTTAAACTGAATAAACAGTTGCGGAAAGTAAACTGATTGAAAGATAGAGTATCTAACTGAAAATGAAAAACTGAAGTAAAGACAACACAATATGTTTCTGGATGTTCGGAGATTTGAATAACTCCTACGTCACCCCTTCTATCTCAAGGATAGGATATTCACTAAAAGATTTTGATCGAGTACAACACTTGTACAGACCCACTTCAGTTAGGACTTATCTACTGCCTAAACTGAAACTCTTAGTATAAATCAATGATCTCTGTGAGTAACTGAACTTAGCACTTTATTGAATTATCAATATTACAGAGTGCTAGTTTGCTCGACTTGTAGCCTTGATTGCTACGAATAAATCTTAATAAGAGTGAGTTGAGATTTTGACAGAGTAAAAGCAAGTTTGGGATTGATAGATCGTCGTCATTCTTCAACTGCTCTTTAGTCATATTTATAGACTTGTCTTTCAACGGTAACTTTGAATTTATGTATCCGTTGATTGCCACTTCATCATTTCTTGGACAGTGTTCTTGATTGCCACTTCATTATTGATTGTAAAACGGCGTATTAATTTTAATAGCCGAAATACGTTGTTCTATGCGGTGCGGCTTTCCATATTCAGTTGATGTCTGATATGTCTTTCTGTCTGTTGAATGATCTTTCCCGAGGTATCTTCAGTTGAGAGACTTTGATATTTTCGGCTGAATGTTTTAACTGATCAGTTTTCAACTGATCAGTTTGTATCAGCTGATTTCAGTTGATAAGTTCAGCTGCCGAATTTGCTTTCGCGTATTAGTTGATTTAATCGATTGATTTATGTTTTGTCAAACTCCAGAATTTGGTTTCCAACAACAAAATATGCTTATTCTTAACTAAAGTAAATAAAGTCTTTTCTACTGTGCCGGTTGTAAAATAATGATTGACAAAAAATTTTCAGAGAGTGTCATACCAAGCCCTAGGTTCCTGTTTCAGATCATACAAGGCTTTATGTAATTTAAAAACATGATGTGGCAAGAAATGATCAATAAAACCTGGAGGTTGTTCAACGTAGACTTCTTCTTATAGTAGACCATTTAGAAAGACATTTTTCACATCCATCTGATAAACTTTGAATTTCTTGAAAGCAACAAAGGCTGAGAATATTCCGATTCCTTCAAGCCTTGCTACTGGTGCATAGTTTTCATCATAGTATATCCCTTATTCTTGTCTGAAACCTTGAGCCACCAGTCTTGCTTTATTTCTAACCACGGTACCTTCTTCATTTAGCTTGTTTCTAATACCCACCGAGTTCCAATGACTGCTTGATGAGATGGTCTAGGTACAACAAACCAAACTTTATTTCTTTTAAATTGATTCAGCTCTTCTTGCATAGCTTCAATCCAACTGTGATCCAGAATAGCTTCTTCAGTCTTCTTTGGTTCATCCTGAGAGATAAAAGCAGCATGCATATATTCATTTATTATTTGCCTTCTGGTTCTTAATGGAGCTGATGGATTACCAATAACCAAAGATGGAGGGTGAGATTTTCTCCAAACAAAAGGGTTTAAAGAAATTTCTTCCTGGTTTGATGGATTCAGATAATGCTCAGCTAAAGCAGTAGTAGGTTCTGGAATGTCATGTGTCTGAACAACTGGTTCTACTAGAGGAATGTCTGGTTCTGGATATTGAGCATCTTTGACACTTGGTACTACATCATCTTCACTATCCAGTTCCAGATGAATTCTATCAATCTATTACTTAGATTTGACACGTTAGAAATTCCAAGAGCACTGCTCTCTTCATCAAAAACAACAAGAATATACTCGTCAACATTAAGAGTACTATTATTGAAAATTCTAAATTCTTTGCTTACTACTGAATATCCAAGAAATATTCCAGCATCTGATTTTGAATCAAATGCAGAAAAATAATTTTTACCATTATTGTGCACAAAGCATTTGCAACCAAACACATGAAAATATGATACATTAAGCTTACTCCCTTTCCATATCTCACATGGGGTCTGATTGTGCCTCTTGTTGATCATGGTTCTGTTTTGTGAGAAACATGTTGTATTGATTGCTTCCGCCCAGAAGCGCTGAGAGATGTCTGCATCTGCTAGTATTGTTCTAGCAGCTTCTTTAAGACTTCTGTTTCCCCTTTCAGCTACACCATTTTGTTGAGGCGTTCTGGAATCTGAATATTCATGATGAATACCCAGTTCATCCAAATATAACTCAAGAATCTCTTTAGTAAATTCAGTACCCCGATCACTTTTGATTTTAATGACAAAAATTGATTTTTCATTTTGAATATTTTTCAGAAGCTTGATCAGGAGGCTATTGGTTCGATATTTTCCAGCAAAAAATATTACCCAAGTAAATCTAGAAAATTCATCAACAACAACAAGAGTATACTTCATTCCCCATGAGCTCATGATAGGGATTGGACCAAAAAAGTCCATATGCAATAATTCCAAGCACCTTGATGTTGATTTACTACCTTTATTCTTGAAGCTAGATCTTACTTGTTTTCCAAGTTGACATGCAGAACATACATGTTCTTAAAGAAATTAATATCTGGTAAGCCATCAACTATGTTCTGCTTCTTGAGATTATTGATTGACTTGAAGTTCAGGTGATTCAATCTCTTGTGCCAGAGCCAATATTTATCACTCAGGGAGGCAACTAAACATGTAGGAACATTAACATGATCTATGTTCCATGATACTTTGTATGTGTTCCCTTCTCTTTTTCCGGTTAGGACTATAGATTCATTGGCATATTTAACTGAGCAGGTGTGCTTCTGAAAAGCTACTGAGTAACCATTATCACATAGTTGACTAATACTGATTAAATTGTAACAAAGATTTTCAACTAAGAGCACATTATCCATAGTAATATTACCATGGACAATCTTACTCTTACCCACGGTTTTACCTTTTGAGTTGTCCCCAAAAGTTATCTTTGGTCCACTACAACTCATTACTTCTGAAAGTAGACTCTTTTGCCCAGTCATATGTCTGGAACATTCACTGTCTAGATACTATGTGGAGCTTGTTATCTTGGTTTTCTTCTCCTGTTCTTGCAAGCACAAGTTTTAGTAACTGGTACCCAATCTATTTGGGTCCAAGCCTTATCAGTCCTTTAGGAACCCACATTTGTACAATTCTAGGTGACCTTGTACTTCGGGTATCCACAGATGTGTGTGCAACAGAAGGTCTGTTATTTCTAACAGAGTGCATTATAGGATGTTGTTCTTCCCTTCTGTTTTTGTCGTTTGGTCAATATCTCTTCTGGATAGGTCTAGAATTATAGTGCTGGTAGTTTCTAACCTTCACTGAGGGTTGTCCTCCTGAGTTGAATCCTCTACTGGATCCAGCACTCTGGTGGACTCTTCCCTCAGGTTCAAAAAAACACAGACCATAATGCTTCCTTCTTTTCTTCTGATCTATAAACCTTTCAACTCGAACAGTTGGTACTACTGGTTCATATACCACACTGGATTTAAGAAAATGAATACCATTTCTGGCTTAGTACTTGTTTCAGAATTGATTTCATTATTACTGAATCCGAGACCACTCATGTCTCCAGATTGCTTCTGTAATTTTCGCATCTTCTCTAGTGAAACAGATGACTTGTTTCATGCATTCACCAGAACCGATAGCTTTTGGTTTTCAGATTTCATCGTCTGGTAATCTGCATTTACTCTGTCATTCTCAGTTTTCAACTTACTTATCTCAACTTTTAGATCACTACAACTGTTTTCTTGCAAGATAATAAACTTATTTATTTGATCTCTAAAGTTTGGATTTTCAGTTTTAACTTACTCGAATGATTGAGAAAGTCTTGAGTACTCTTCTATCATGTCATGCAGTGCTTTAACCAAATCAGTTCGTGTAAATTCATTAGAGTCAAAGTCAAATACCTCCCAGATGTCGAGGTTGATTCAGTGTCTGCCATGAGACATTTGATCTTTCCTGCATCGCTATCACTGGAATGAATTTATGAGTCAGAAGACTCAGAACTAGAATCTGCCTATTTTGATTTGCTTTCTTCAGCAATCATCTCTTTGCGGTCTCTTCTGGATTTCTAGTCATTCCTCTTGTATTTTTTTTCTGATCATCCTTCTTCGGCTTTGACCAATCAGCAATGAAATGCCCAAATTTTCCACAGTTGAAACACGCCATGTCACCAGGTGGTGAATATTTCTTAAAGTTTCGGTTAGGACCCTGGTAAGCTCGGTGATTCTTCTTCATGAATCTGAAAAATTTCTTCACAAATAAGTACATAGCATCATTGCCGATCTGTTCAGCAGTCTTTTTAGATGTGCTTTCAATGTGAGTAGCAGGTGATGCACTTGGAGCAACTACAGCAGTAGCAGCTGCAGTGAGAGCCTTGGTAGGTGGATTCGATGAGGTCTCTTCTCCACTTTTCACTTCCAGTTCGAACTCATAAGCTTTTAAGTCTGCAAACAAGTCGTGTAGTTCTAACTTGTTCAGATCTTTAGATACTCTCATAGTCATAGTTTTTATGCCTCATTCCCTGGGTAAAGCTATCATTACTTTGAGTGTTATTTCTCTGTTGCCATATTCCTTTCCTAGAGCTGTCAGCTCATTTACCAAGCTGCTGAAACGTTCATCAAACTCGCTCAGAGTTTCTCCAGCTTTCATTTTGAGATTTTCAAATTTCTGTATTGCTACAGATAACTTGTTCTCCTTCGTCTGTTCATTTCCTTCACAGATTTAGACAAGCTTTTCCCAAATCTCTTTTGCAGTAGGACACATCTTGATATTACTGAAGGTATTTTTGTGGAGAGTTTTGTAGAGAATGTCCTTCGCAACATTGTCAAGATTAGCTTTCTTTTTGTCATCACTTGTCCATTCTCCTCAGTGATTCTCAACCATCTGTGGTGCCTCCTTAGTAACAGCAATAGCTGTATTTGACTTTAAAATTTTCAGGGGACCATCTGTGATGACAAACCACATGTCATCATCTTGGGCTGCAAGACGGTCTTGCATCCGGATCTTCAAGTCATCGAAATCTTCTTTTGAGAACATGGGAACTTTACTGAAGTTTTCCATTTATGTTGTAAATTTTCGGAACAAGAAAAATCTGCTCTGATAACATTTTTTGGGGATCGATATAGAGTTTAGAGGGGGTGAATAAACTCGTTCTTTTGTTGGACTTTTTTTGCAAAAAGAGCTAGAATCTTGTTAGAGATTATAGTTTATCTTGTTCAAATGTATAACCAGCAGATCACAAAAATAAGTGCGGAAACGATCTGATAGTATGGGGTGAAAAAAATAAAACAATAGGCAGTAGAACAGTGGTTGTTTCTGGAAGTTCGAAGATAAAATCTTCTACATCTCTCATTCTTCTGTTTCCATAAGGTATCACTAAAAGACTTTGGTTATTACAGTACAACACTTATACACACCCACTTCAGTAGGGCTTATCCTTTGCCTACTGAAACTCTTAGTTTCTCAACACGATGTAAATGAATACAACAAAGTTCTGGAAAAGACGTTTATCCAGATTACAAACTCTTCTCAATAAGATATAGTAATGTGTTTAGCTTGAAGAGATTACGAAACAACAGCACAATATGATCTACAAAGATCGGATATTTAGAATAAAGCGTGTGCTGATTTTGTGTATGTTGAGTTTGAAGATAAGTTGTAGTTGATGATAGCTCAAACTAGCTTTGGAATAATCGTTGCGTTGATAAAAATAAAGTTGTTTTCTATAAAGGATTTGACCCTTATATATGGAATGCTTGAATCCAATGTCTATAATAAAAAACAGCTTCTGATACTCCTGATTAAAATCAGCTTTATCACCTAAAAAAGGTACTGCAGAAAACTTCAGAGTAATCAGTCTTGTTTCATATGAAAAATAGTAAGGAGCGTTAAATGTCTTTGTACAGTATTAATGGTGCAATAAATGCTAGTACTAGGTAAAGTAATGGTAACAATTAAGACTGTAACGATCAAGTAAAAAACGTCAAGTCCTGATAAGTTATGCTTCTGCTTCTTCTAAATTCTGATTCTGCTCTTATAATTCGAGTTCTGCTTTTTATAAGCCAAGTTTTGCTTCTGTCAATTTATATTGTCTTCTGATTTAACTATTACGGTCTATTGATTTTGACTCTCATTACCACAATTAAATTAAATCTAACATTATGTGCAAAACATAGTCCAATTAAGTTCTCTATGATGAGTCGAATACTGCTAAAGTTATATAAGATTATGGTCTCCGAGACACAAAGAATAACACAGAATATATACGGCACTCATATTATATATCTCTCTCATTCTCTCATCTAAGACAAAAATAAAGTGATCGATTCTCTATTGTCTTGAAATATCCATAACTACTATGCTGAATCAATCAAAAGATTATGGTACGCGTTTAATGTTATTTATATTTTCTGATAATTAGACATTAATTTTGGCGTATTGTGATATATAGATTTAATCAAATGATTTATATATTTGTTTTATTAAATCTCCAACAAAAAATTCCTTTTGAAATATATATATATATATATATATATATATATATATTTCAAAAGAAATTTTTTTGTAAACTTAATAAAAAATATCTGGTTAAGTCCTGACAGGCCTCAACCATTTAAAGGTGACAAATCGAGTAGGAACCAGGAACCACACAAAATAAATAATCCATCATCAACTTACAAATATAAATTGGTCAGGGTTCGGCAACAAAGCTACTTTCGATAGGCCCATTCTGCCGGATTTATGCTTAAAATAGAGCCTATTCCCCAGGTGCAGAAACATATTGATCACAAGTATAGCAAAATAACTAAAAAAAAAAAAGAAAAAATTGCACATCCAAAGAATTCAAACAGCAAAGACAATACACCAGGTGAAGTACATCACAATTGCTTTCATCAAGAAACATAAACACACATTCTAAACCCCAATAACCTCAATTAAAAAATAAAAATCTCAAAACATATTTTCACATGATAGAACAAGCATGTGGATTATCATCACTGAACATCGACGCAACCGCCTCATCCGAAGCCACAGCCACCGAGTACACCGCCGGCGTGTGGAAGAACGTGTGCACGTTTGGTGAGACAACATTTCGTGATGTTTTATAGTAATGGTTGACAATGTGAGATGGGTATTTGTAAAATGAGGAAAAATATTAGTATCCCGGATATGGCCACGGCTCCGCCGCTTTTCCGGCACGTTTGATGGCCTTGAGGACCTTCTTCTCCTCTAATCCATAGCCACTAACGGTGATCTTTTGCAACTCCATTTCTACATCTACCGCATCCACACCTGATAAATTGTGGATTGATTGGTGGATCTTTCAGAGCACAAATATATATTTTATTTATTTACATGGATGTGCAAAATGGGGAAAAAGAATCCCATTCCCGTAATGGGCCGTGAACGAAAGCCCATTACCGGAAAAGGTTGAAAAGAAACCCATTGGGTCACAATTTCAGTTCCCTTTAAACTAAAATAAAAAAACCAATTTTATTTAGAATTAAATTTTAAATGGAATATGTGAAAACACCTCACGCCCCCTTCCAATTAAGAATATTACTTTTGAGTGGGTCTTATGTGAGACCGTTTCACGGATATTAATCTGTGAGATGAGTCAACCCTACCCATATTCACAATAAAAAGTAATATTTTTTCATAGAAGACCCAAATAAGAGACTTGTCTCACAAATACGATCCATGAGACCATCTCACACAAGTTTTTACCTACTTGATATATAGCTAGCAAGAATTTTAAATTATCTTTATCGACAATGCCATTTAGGATATAACATAGAAATATTTTATGCAAGATCCCTATACAATTGCAGGTAGTTAAAAGCATTAATAATATATTTTTCCTGAATAGTATAATTATTTGACGTAAAATAATTTTTTTGATTTGATGAATTTATTTAATTAAATTTAATACTTTCCGTCTTTCTAATTATTTTTAAAAATTATTTCATCTTTCTTTTATACTTTTTTAATATGCTTATAATAAAAACACACCTCAAATAGTGTGGACAGCCTCGGTTAAAAAGCAGGAGTAATATCATTCTTATTTTGAAATTCAAATCTCTAAACACCAACTATTTACACCAACCCAAAATAGGTACATTCATTATAAAAATATCTAATTAAACCCGGGAAAAAGTAGAGAAAAAAATGCAGACAAGAACTTATGATGAAACTTTTGTCTTTCAAAATCAATGGATCATTTCAAGAAGATGATTCGGCAGAGTTTGAAAATTGTAAAAAAAAAAAAAAAAAAGTGATTCTCCAATTTTCTTTGGTTATTTTGCAAACACTCCCTAATGTGTGTCACTTACCTTTAAGCTTGAATAGGGATTTTCTAAGCTTTGTAGCACACCCTTCACAGTCCAAGTTAGGAACTCTAACCTCCACCATCTTCCAAAAACAAAAACAAAACGCCCCATTTGTCAAGATTTGCAAGAATATAATGATAATAATAAAGATGTAAAACGACAGCATTAAGTAAAAACTTACAGACATCTTGGTATATATATGTTACAGTACTACTGCAGCACCAAGAAATATGATAAAGGAGATAAATTTCTCTCTGAAAATGGATGGAAAGGGGTCAGTCGGGAGAGGTTTAATAGAAAGTGTGGAAGAAACCCTTGCTTTACTTTATATAAAAAGAGTTTTCCCTTTAGGTATTAAGTTGGGGCGAGCAACATTTTGAATAATGGACTTCTCATTAGTTTGTTTGGTGTGATATCTTTAGGATTTCTTAAAACATAAAATTATATTTCCTTCAAAATTGAGGAAGGAAAATTAAATGATTGCATGTTTCGAAAGTTGTTTGGTGAAGCGTGAATTGAAATGATTATTTCATTAATTTATGGGACAAACAATTAATTTCAAAAATTAAATATATATACTTGTAGTTTATTATTTTACAAAAAAGCTAGCTAAGCTAGTATCAAATTGGGCAAAGCCATGTAAAGTGTTGGCTTATTGTGCGTATTCTAAGTAGTCGATTTTTTTAATTTTTTTTTTGAACTTTTAGTCATTTTCTAGTCAGAAAACATAAAAATCATTAGCATATCACATGTCATATTAGCAATATTCTCTATAAAAAAAAATAATTTTACAAACATCAAATTTTGATTAATAAAAAATTCCAAAATAAATAGATATCACATTAAAAGAGCTTTTTTTAATGTCAATCTTGTAGGCTTGAATGATTTTGAATACGTTGGGTTTTGAAATAACAAAACAAGAGGGGTCACGCGTGAGCTGGGAGAGCGTGCGTGAATTGATTGGCCTTTCAATTTAATGTGATTTCCCACTTCGAACCAACAGAAAAAAACTGCATGAGTGCCCTTTACTATGCTAAATAAACTATTAAAAAAATCATTTTATTTTTGTGTAAGTTGGTGACAACTGTGACTATCTAGTTTTTTTTTTTTTTAAACTTAATTCGGCAAACTCGATGTTGACAATGAATCGTATACATTATTATTAGTCAAGCTGGTATTCACTTACCACTAACTCAGATATCTTCGTCTATTGGTATATTTTTTTATGAAACTATATAAATCTAGGATGAAAAAATCTATTTGTTTGGTGGATGCCTTCAAGGAAGGTCATCTCTATGAGCTGATGCTGCGAAAGGAGTTGGAGACTCTTAACAGCATCGCTTCTTTACACAGTTTCTGCAAAACTTCGTCCTCAGCACTAGCTGTTTGGATGAATATGTGGATAGCTAGTGTGAAGGAAACTTATGAGAATGTAATCCTTTCAAATATTTATGGATGAATAAAATATTTATTGCATCGTTTTGTTTTATTTCTTCACACAATTATCTGTTATATGATCTAATGAAATGCTAACAGTCATCAGTTTTGATAAGTAAACAAATGAACTGATGAAAAACTAATTTTAATAAGTTGATAATGAAACAACTAATAAAATTCAAACTGTTATCAGTTTACAATGATCAACTGATATCTTATATGTCCTCGGTAAATGTGGGAAACACTTTAATTGACCTTTGATTCTTCAACTTCTTCAACAAATTTTTCTTATAAATGAGATGATAGTGATAAAAATGTGATTCCACAAAAAAATTTCAACATGTCTGACTCTGATGCATGCAGTAGCACTCATGTTCATGTGACTGATCAGTCAGTCCCTCGCTTAACTGAAGTTAAAAGAAAAATGGAAAGATATGTCTTTCAGAAAGTATTGACAACATGGGAAAAGATTTATGAGTTGAAGATGGTGAGTGACAGTGGTGTCATTCCTACTCGTGCTCAGGAGGCAAGAGCACTGAAATACCTTGATCGTTTTGAGGTTAGGCATGTTAATGATTTGGTTGAAGACAAATGTCTTTTAGAAGCAATGCTATGGAAGGAATGACATGTTGTTGATAAGATCTCAAAGTCAAGGGCATTTGCTGGAGTTCGAATTAATGAATTAAATGATTGGGTCAGGGCATGGCTAGATACAGTTGGATCTATGATTTCTTCTGTAAATTGGGAACGTTGGTATTCTTAGTGAAATATTATTCTCAATTTGTTGTGTTCTTATTTTCTGCACTTAATTCTGTTAGTGAAGTTATATTACTAATAATATCTTAAGATAAATCAATTAAACCAAGAATATTTCGGAAATAAGAAAACTTAGCCTCTGGTAATGGTTTTTTGAAGATGTCTGCTGCTTGTTGTTCCGTTGAGACGTATTCTAACCTGATGTTCTTCTTCAGTGCATGATCTCTGATGAAGTGATGTCTGACATCTATATGCTTAGTCCTGGAGTGAAGAACTGGATTGTATGTAATAGCAATTGTACTCGTGTTGTCACAGAATATTGGTGATTCCTTTGCATCAACACCATAATCTTTCAGTTGTTGCTGAATCCAGAGTAGTTGTGCACAGCAGCTTCCAACAGCAAGATATTCTGCTTCAGTTGTGTAAGTTGCTATGGATGTTTGCTTTTTACTAAACCAAGAGATCAGTCTGTCTCCAAGAAACTGACATGATCCACTTGTACTTTTCCGATCAAGCTTGCATCCTGCATAATCTGCATCTGAATAGCCAACTAAATTGAAAGATGAGTCTTTAGAGTACCATAATCCAACATTTTCCGTGCCTTTAAGATATTTCAAGATATGTTTGGCAGCATAAAAATGTGATTGCTTAGGATTAGCTTGAAATCTTGCACATATACATATAGCAAACATAATATCAGGACGACTAGCAGTTAGGTACAATAAAGAACCTATTAAACCTCTGTAAAGTGTCGTCTCAACTGATATTCCCCCTTGATCAGTGTCTAATTTAACTGATAAGCTCATTGGAGTGCTTGCTGCTGAACAAGATTCCATGCCAAATTTCTTCAGCAATTCTTTGGTATATTTGGTTTGACTGATAAATGTTCCTGAATCCAGTTGCTTCACTTGTAAACCAAGAAAGAATGTCAGCTCACCCATCATGCTCATCTCGAACTTATCCTGCATCAACTTGGAGAATTTCTTGCATAATTTGGGGTTAGTTGACCCAAAAATAATGTCATCAACGTAAATTTTAACAAGTAAGATATGATCATTTGTTGAAAATTTAAACAAAGTCTTATCAACTGATCCAACAGAAAAATCATGATCAGTTAGGAATTTGGAAAGGGTTTCATACCAAGCTCTTGGAGCTTGTTTGAGACCATATAACGCTTTGTTCAAATAATAGACATGATCAGGGAAGTTATGATTGACAAAACCTGGAGGTTGTTCAACGTAGACTTCTTCCTGCAATTGGCCATTTAGGAATGCACTTTTCACATCCATTTGATAGACTTTAAAGTTCATGAAGGATGCATAGGCAAGAAATATTCTGATTGCCTCCAGTCTTGCAACTTGTGCATATGTTTCAGCATAATCAATTCCTTCTTCTTGTCTATATCCTTGTGCCACTAGCCTTGCTTTGTTGCGCACAACTGAACCATCTTCGTTCAGTTTGTTTATGTACACCCTTTTTGTACCTATAACAGTTTTAGAAACTGGTCTTGGAACTAAGTTCCAGACATTGTTATGAACAAACTGATTTAGCTCTTCTTGCATGGCATTAATCCAATTAGGATCAGCAAGAGCTTCGTCAGTTTTCTTTGGTTCTATTTGAGATACAAAAGCTGAATGAATAAATAAATTGAGCATCTGATTTCTTGTTCTTACTGGATCAGATGGGTTACCTATTACCAGTTCTGGAGGGTGTGATTTCTTCCATCTAAGTTCAGCATTTGTTGCTTCACCAACAGCAAATTCTTCGTTAGGTAACTGAATGTTCTCAGTTTCAGTTGGAGCTGATCCAGTTGTTAACTGATTCACATTAGTTTGCTCCACTAACTGATTGTCAAGATTTGCTTCCAATTCAGCTGGTTGATCCAATATCTCAGGTTCAGGTGTATGAAAGATATTTTGATTATTATGACTTTCTTCTGAGTCATTATCTTCCAGACTGATATCTGTAAATTGATCAGCTAGCTCAACTTGATCAGTTGGCTTATCAATTAGTGTTGTTTCATCAAAATCAACATGTGCAGATTCTTCAACATTTAAGGTTTTCTTATTAAATACTCTGTAAGCTATGCTAACTGATGAATATCCAAGGAATATTCCTTCTGCAGATTTGGCATCGAATGCTTTTAGATAATTTTTACCATTGTTATGAATGAAACATCTACAGCCAAATATTTTGAAGTAAGTGATTATGCTTTTTCTTCCATGCCAGATCTCATATGGTGTTTTCATGTGATTTTTATTAATCATTGATCTGTTCTGAGTGTAGCACGCAGTGTTTACTGCCTCTGCCCAAAATCTTTGAGAAATACCAGAATCAGCAAGCATTGTTCTAGCAGCTTCTTTAAGAGTCCGATTCCTTCTCTCAGCTACACCGTTTTGCTGAGGTGTTCTTGCTGCTGAGAGCTCATGCTTGATTCCAGTATTTTCTAAAAAGCTTGAAAGTGTTTGATTGATGAATTCAGTTCCTCGATCAGATCTGATTCGATCAATCCCAACTGATTTTTCATTTAAAAGTCTTTTGAAGAGTTTAATCAGTTGTGCAGCCGTATGGTCTTTGGATTTGAGAAATATAACCCAAGTAAATCTTGAAAAGTCATCTACGACCACCAAGGTGTATTTCATTCCCCCTAAGCTCATGACTGGTATTGGACCAAAGAGATCCATGTGCAATAGTTCTAAGCATCGGGATGAAGATTTACAGCCTTTGTTTTTGAAAGAGGATCGTACTTGTTTTCCATACTGACATACTGAGCAAAGTTTTTCTTTTGAAAAATTTATTTTGGGCAAACCAGTTACAAGTTCATGCTTACTCAGATAGGCAAGGGATTTAAAATTTAAATGATTTAACCTTTTATGCCACAACCAGTTTTGAGATGATTTAGAGGCAATAAAACATACTGGTGCATAAGGTTGATTATTCCAACTGACTTTGTAAGTGTTTCCACACCTTTTACCAGTTAGAATAATCTCTTCAGTTGAGTTTTTGACTGAACAAGAGTGTTTGTCAAACTGAACTGAGAATCCATTATCGCATAACTGACTAATGCTTATCAGATTATACTTAAGATTCTCGACTAATAAAACATCATTAATGGTGAAGTTACCATGGATAAGCTTACACTTACCCACAGTTTTACCTTTGGAGTTATCTCCAAAACTGATGTTTGGACCAGTGTATTTGACCAGTCGAGATAATAAATTTGAATCTCCTGTCATATGTCGTGAGCATCCACTGTCCAAATACCATATTGATCCAATGCTTGTACCTACTATCTGCAATCAAACACAAAATAAGATTGTGGTACCCTTTTCTATTTGGGTCCAAAGTTAATTAGTCCTTTAGGAATCCAGACTTGAATCAGTCTAACTGACCGTCCTGTTGCTGTATTCTATATGGTCCTTCCTTGTCTGTGTGTGCTTGGTGAATGGTGTGTGGATGATACAACATGTGTTTTGCCCTTTTTCAACTGATTGTTCAACCGATATCTTTTCTGAACTGGCTTACTGTTGTAGTAGTTTGAGTAGCCATTTGAATATTTTCTGCTGAGAGTTTTTAGTTGCTGACTCCATGAGTCAGTCTCACCCTTTGGATTATACCCAATGCCACATCTCTTGCCTTTATACATATTCTGAGATGGCTGTTCAATCAGTTTACTCGGCTCTGCTTGTTCTTGTACCATAACTGATTTTACAAAGTGAATATATTTCCCTTTGTTCATATTCAGTTTTGGTTGAGTATCTTGGGAAGACGAATCATCTTTACTACAGAATCCTAAACCAGTTTTATCATCAACTGATTTCTGAGAATTCTGTATATTAGTTAAAGTTTTAGATGATTTGTTCCAAGCCTGAATAAGCTCATTGTGCTTTGAATTTTCAAGCAACAATTTTTGAATCATTAATTGATCCCTGCTTCTTTCATTTCTGAGTTCAGCAGTATCCCTTTTCAGACTCAACATATCAACTGATTCATCAGTTTTTGTTTTATCGTCTTTGGGATCATCTTGCTTTGCTCTGGTTTTTTCAAACAATAAAGCAAGCTTTTGATACTTACTGACCATGTCATGAAGAGTTGAGATGAGTTCTTCTCTTGTAAAATCAGTTGAACTAAAATCAAATACCTGCTGATCGCTTGATTGATCTTCTATGTTATCAGCCATCAGACATTTTACTTCTTCCTCATCCTCACTAGAACTGCAAGAACTTTCTGGTTCTGACTCTTCGCTGTCAGTTTCTGCCCATTTGGCTTTGCTATCTTTAGCTAGGAGTACTTCATGTTTCTTTCTGTAAGGCTTCTTGTCATCCTTAGATCTCCTCTTATGCTCATACACTTTCTTCTTTCTTTCAGTTGAGGCTTGATTGTCTTTTTTAGGTTTGGGACAGTTAGCAATAAAGTGACCCGATTTGCCACAGTTGTAACATACATTAGACTCTTCTCTGGAGTTGTTTCTTTGATAATTCTTCTGAAAATTTCCTTGATTTTTCCTCATGAATCTTCCAAATTTCTTAATGAATAGTGACATAGCATCATTGCTCAGTTGATCAGCAGCTTTCTCAACTGAACCAGTTGGTTCACTTCTAACAGCAGTCAAGGCAGTAGTTGCTGCTGGGGTAGATGGTTCTCCTTCTCGAGTTTGAAGTTCAAACTCATATGCTTTCAGATCAGCAAATAAATCATGAAGTTCAACTTTGTTCAGATCTTTGGATTCCCTCATTGCCATAGTTTTGACATCCCATTCTTTGGGAAGTCCTCTGATTACTTTCAACGCTACTTCTTTATTTGTATATACTTTTTCAAGTGCATTCAGTTCGTTGATGATACAGCTGGTTCTTTCATCATATTCGTGCATTGTTTCTCCCATCTTCATTCTGATGTTGTCGAACTTCTGCACAGCAACTGAAAGTTTGTTTTCTTTGGTTTGTTCATTGCCCTCGCAAAGTTGAATTAACTTCTCCCAAATTTCTTTGGCGGTTTTGCACATTTTGATTTTACTGAACGTTACTTTGTCCAGTGTCTTATACAATATGTCTTTTGCAACATTGTCTAGATTTGCCTTTCTCTTGTCCTCAGTAGTCCACTCATCTCTGGGCTTTTCAATTCGGTGAGGTGCCCCTTCAGTAATAGCAACAGCTGTGTTTGCTTTCAAAATCTTCATGGGTCCGTCGGTTATAACGTACCACATGTCATCGTCTTGTGCAGCTAAATGAGTCTGCATTCTGATTTTCCAATCATCGAAATCTTCTCTGGAGAACATAGGAATCTTGTTGAATGAGGACATAGTGATCAGATTGAGTATAGATAGTCTTTGATAGGATATGCCCTGCTCTGATACCACTTGTAAGGATCGTTTAATCGACTAAAGAGTGTTTAGAAGGGGGGGTTGAATAAACACTTCTACGATTTTAAATGTTCTTTGAAAAAGGTAGTTCAGTTTTATTACAAACTGAACTAAATATCTCGTCGGTCAATAACAATCAGTTAAACTGAATAAACAGTTGCGGAAAGTAAACTGATTGAAAGATAGAGTATCTAACTGAAAATGAAAAACTGAAGTAAAGACAACACAATATGTTTCTGGATGTTCGGAGATTTGAATAACTCCTACGTCACCCCTTCTATCTCAAGGATAGGATATTCACTAAAAGACTTTGATCGAGTACAACACTTGTACAGACCCACTTCAGTTAGGACTTATCTACTGCCTAAACTGAAACTCTTAGTATAACACAATGATCTCTGTGAGTAACTGAACTTAGCACTTTATTGAATTATCAATATTACAGAGTGCTAGTTTGCTCGACTTGTAGCCTTGATTGCTACGAATAAATCTTAATAAGAGTGAGCTGAGATTTTGACAGAGTAAAAGCAAGTTTGGGATTGATAGATCGTCGTCATTCTTCAACTGCTCTTTAGTCATATTTATAGACTTGTCTTTCAACGGTAACTTTGAATTTATGTATCCGTTGATTGCCACTTCATCATTTCTTGGACAGTGTTCTTGATTGCCACTTCATTATTGATTGTAAAACGGAGTATTAATTTTAATAGCCGAAATACGTTGTTCTATGCGGTGCGGCTTTCCATATTCAGTTGATGTCTGATATGTCTTTCTGTCTGTTGAATGATCTTTCTCGAGGTATCTTCAGTTGAGAGACTTTGATATTTTCGGCTGAATGTTTTAACTGATCAGTTTGTATCAGCTGATTTCAGTTGATAAGTCCAGCTGCCGAATTTGCTTTCGCGTATTAGTTGATTTAATCGATTGATTTATGTTTTGTCAAACTCCAGAATTTGGTTTCCAACACAAAGGTCTAGCAATCTTTGAAAATACCTCGATAAATCGACGATAATAACCTGATAAACCCAAGAAACTACGGATCTCTGGTACAGATGTAGGTGCAGACCACTGTAACATGGCTTCGACCTTCGTTGGATCAACAGAATCCCATCTACCGATATAACATGACCCAAGAAAACCACTTGATCCAAACAAAACTCACACTTATTGCGTTTGGCATACAACTGTCTATCTCGTAGTACCTGTAATACTGAACGCAAGTGCCCTGCATGCTTAGCCTTACTCCTGGAATATATCAATATATCATTAATAAACACAATAACAAACTGATCGAGATAAGGCCAAAATACCTTATTCATCAAACTCATAAACACAGCTGGAGCATTCATCAACCCAAACGGCATAACTAAAAACTCATAATGCCCATATCTGGTCCTGAATGCTGTCTTCTAGATATCCTCCTCTCTAACTTGTATATGATGATATCCTGACCTCAAATCAATATTTGAATATACTAAGGTTCCCTGCAACTAATAAAACAAATCATCAATACGAGGGAGGGGATATTTATTCTTAATCGTTACCTTATTCAGCTGTCGATAATCAATACAAAGCCACATCGTTCCATCTTTCTTTTTCACAAATAGTACTGGTTCACCTCAAGGCGATACACAAGGACAAATGTATACCTTGTCCAGAAAGTCTTGCAACTGGGCTTTCAACTCTCTCAAATCTGCTGGTGTCATTCTGTAAGGAGCACGAGAAATAGGGGAAGTACCTGGCATCAACTCAATCCCAAACTCCACCTCACGGACTGGCCGGAAGCCTGGAACTCATCAGGAAATACATCAACAAACTCAACGACTATAGGTATCTCCTCTATTCCCACATCCTTCATATTATGTCACATCTACAGCATAAATAAGATAACCCTCATGTCCATGCTCCAATAACCGAAAGATCCGGATAGCAGATACCAACAGAACATGGGGACAAGAAACTTTACCTTTACCATAAAAGGTCCAACACTCTTTCTGATCTGTATAAAATATACTACCCGCTGATAACAATCAACAGTCACACAATATCTCCTTAGGACATTGATTCCCACAATACAATCAAAATCAGTCATCTCCAAAATAATCATATCAGATCTCAGCTCGTAGCCCTCATAAGAAATAATACAATCTGATATCATAGATACAACTGATATATCAACTCCAGAGGGTGTCAAAACAGAAAGAGGCATATACAATGGAGACAGGCGCATATGATGTTCAACCACAAACCTCTTCGATATAAAAGTATGCGAGGCACTTGTATCCACAAGAATATAACAGGATAAGAACATAAATAACATTTGCCCGATATCATCTCCTCCCGTGCCTCCTTTGCCTGCTCTCGTATCAAATCATACACCGGTGCCTGAGGCGGACCAGCTCCCTGCATACGTAGCTGTCCTCCAGAAGGTCGTGGTGTAAACTGCTGAGGCTGTCGTACTCCTCTCTCTGAGGATCTACCTCTATCACCCCTGAGCTCTTGCTATCCCTCACGACTAGGACAATGTCTGGCTATATTGTCCACACTTCCACACTCAAAACATGTGATCTCGGTCTGTGTGCATCGTCTGATCAGTCCTTTAAACTCTCCTCTCTGTCCCTAAACAGACTGAGAACTGCCCCACGACTCTCAACACGTCGTGAATCAAATCTGCGCTTCCCGGATGAGGATAAAGAAGAAAATGAACCATTCGATATTTAAAAGACTGTCCATGCGGTCGCATGACTCGCTAGTCGGCTCTGATAATCGTCCCTGAGCCCCATACTCCTGCATAACCAACTCATCCATCTCAGCTCTCGTCACTACATCCTCAAATGATACCGGGTTATTTGATTGCACACGATCAAATAAATATAACTTCAACTCTCTCAAGAAATGTAACTTCCGAAAAACCAACCTACGTAAACCACATGCATGCAAAATTATTTTTAATTGATTAATTGTTTTATTAAATTGTTTTAAATGCTTGAATGATATTTATTATATAATTAAATGCATTATTGCAAGATTAAATGAATATATGACATGATTACATGAAATTAAGGATTTTACCCGGATATCTGATAATAGGAGGGCAAAAGAAATCGGGGACGACCAAGACAAGAATATTTAGTTTTCGTTAAATAATAGCAAGGCTTCTCAATATGATTAAAAATAATTTAATTTTTCTAAAAATGTTGGAGTTCGAATTATTTTACGAGTCGAGCTCGATTTTTCCCGGGAAGCCGGTTTTGGGCAAACAAGGAGTTTTAAAAGATCAAAAATATTATTTTATGGAAACATATTTTATAAACTTTTATTATTTAATTAATTAAATGTTATTGGGCCCAATTTAATCAATTTAATTAGGCCCAATTACCATTAAGTTTCAAGCCCAAAAACAAAGCTCATTTAACTTGCAAATTAAATTATAAATATGCTACCTAGGTCATTGAAACCTCATAATTCACCTACACCAGCCGAAAAACACACATCACACACCTACAAAATTTGAAAATAAGGTTGGGAAAGAAAAGATTGTGTTTTTCGTCGTCCGTTCGTCTTTCCTCGCCGACAATTGAAAATTCGAGAGTTATATACGCAAAGGCGTGTTTTCTAAACCCTTTTAAACATCATAAAAATCATAATATGTGTGTTTTAATTTTTATGCATGAAGAATATGATTGTTGAATTATTTTTACGGTAGATCGTATATTTTCAAAAACGCGACGATTTTACGTTTATTCGAAAAACGTTATGAATCCAAGGGTTAAGCTGCCAATACATGATAAAAATATGAACATATTAGGGACAAAACATGATAAAATAATCAAGAGAAAATGTTGGGACCGTGGGCAAGGAACCAAAGAAGTGTCGTGGGTTTTGCTTGGTCTTTCATGGTGCAAGGTTTTGTTTTCTGTGCATGGGGCAAGAAGGCTCGACCAGGTCTGGTGTTTGGGTCCTAGGGGTCATGTTTAGGTTCTAGGAAGAGTCATAGCATGGGTAGGACTCGTGGTTCAGGCTGGGGAGGAGTTCACGGAAACAAGGACTCTCCCCAAGCACTTCTCGCGCTGGATCAAGAAGGTGGCCGAGTGTTTTAGAGGAAGGTTCGGTTTGGGGGTGGGCTAGGTGGTCCATCAGGGTCCTAGGGTGATGGCCAAGGGTCGGGCCATGGGCTGGAGTGGCTGGGCGCGTTGTGGTTCGAGCAAAAACGTGGAAAGTCTTGAGAAGCACCACGGAGGTGCGCTGCTCCTGTCTTCTTTTGTAGGGGCTCACGGTTCAAGGTGGGCTCTGGCTAGGTAGTCCATTAGGGGCTAGGGACTTTGGGTCAGGGCTAGGATGGGGCCTGGTGCAGCCAGAGCTCATGGTGGCATGAGGGAGATGAGGGCCGAGACCTTAGGAACAAGGGAAAGCTAGCGTGCAGGTTGTGTACTAGCTTCAAGGGGTTCACTGGTTGGGTCCAGGGCTTGGGCTGGTCTAGGTAAGGTCTAAGCTTGGTCCAGGGATGGTCAGGGTTAGATGGGTTCGGTGGTGGCTCGGCTGGAGGTGACCTAGGATGACTAGGATTCTTCCAGCGTGAGTTTTAAGAGAGTGCAGAACTTGGGTCAAGTTTCAGAAGGTTTTTGAGCGGGCCAGGGCTGGTTCTTTGGGCTGGGCTTGGTCACGATAGTGCCTAGCTGGGTTGGCTATGGTTTGGCTCGCGGTAGCTTGGGCGTGGATCGATTAAATTGGGTGATGGCTCGGGTGGTTTGATAAGGTGTCAAAATCAAAATTTGAAGACAAAAATTGAATCCATGGATCCACGAGGGTGGCTCATGATTTGGAAAGGTAGAATAAATATTAAAAATGCTATGTTTAAAGTTTGGGGTCAAAATAATGAGTTTTAGAATTATCAGGGATTTAATCGCCGCACGAAACGTTAATTAATAAATTAATTTAAAATCCAAGTTAAGCGGAATAAAATTATGAAAAAGTATATTTAAGCTTAAATAATTATTTAGAATAATATCATGTCGTTAAAAGTGAGAAAAATATATATTCGACAATTTTTATGTCTAGGGGTAAAACGATAATTTTACACTTAGAAAAATACGAAAACGCTTGACAGCGTCACGAGGGATCATAATGCTTGTAAAATGATATTATATGATTTAAAATGATGATTTTGATGATAATATATATTTTTATGATTTATGGTAAAGCTGTGCAATTTTTACTGCTAAAATGCTATTTTTGGAAAGTTATGCTATTTTATGACTTTAAAAGAAAATGAAAAAAATTTTGAAGGATGTGAATTGACTGTGAAAAAAGATATGATTTATGATATATGATTTTATGGGGATGTCGTTAGGTAAAAGACCCAAAAGGGAACCCATTTACGGAAAAAAGTTCCAAGGGAACCCATTTGTGGGAAAAGACCCTCGAGGAAACCCGTCTATAGGAAAAGGCCCCCGAGGGAACCTCGACGATCGTATTTCCATTGTGGAGCCTAGTGCACACCCCCATGGGCTATGTGGAGCTGAAGACTGGTCAGTCGACCGAAGATAAAAGCTAGTCACTTTCAAGGATCAAACTTCACCCAAAATGATATATGATATAAGCTTATGATAAAAATGATTTTTATTATTTATTATTTATGACGAGGATTAAAGCTATTATTAAAATGATTTATTTATGTTCAAAGTTTATTTTTAAATTATTTTAAAGGAGTTATTTTTGCTTAAAGTTTTTTTAAAATGATTTTACTATTTATGATTTAATTGTGCTTAAATGATTTTTAAATGATTTATTTATGTTCAAATGATTATTTTTAATAAAAATATGATTTTAATGCATGTGAATATATATTATTATTTGCTATCCATGTTTAGAATATGTTGAGTCTTTAGACTCACTAGGTTTGTATGATGCATGATTTGATTATTTATGGGAGGCAGTGACGATTGAGTGGATTGAGTGCAGCAGTACACATCCGATGGCCTTTATGTGTCCGCACTCGCTGGATAGATTTATGATTTAAAGATTTATGGTTATGATTTTTGTTAAAGATATTTATTATGCTTTACTTTATGGTTAATGGATGATTTATGATTTATTTTATGTACCGGAGATTTCAAATGTTAAAATTATTATAATTTATGATATGTTAAGTTTTATTTAGTATTTTAGAGTTTATGATTTAAGATTAGAAAAAAACAGTAGTGGTTGTTTCAGTTGGTATCAAAGCCAATTCCCCAAAGGGTTGTGTACTGTCACTTCGTGAAACTCAAGAAATCATGCCTCAAATATGTGAGTTTTTACTGCTTCATATTTTAGATGTTTAAAAATCTTTTAAATGTTTATTTGATGCACGATATACATGTTAGTTGCATGCTGCATGAAAAATAATTAAATGAATGTTGGGTAATTGAATTGATGAAGAAATTAGAAAGAATAGGGTGCATGCACTACTTGAGCTGGATTTAGGGGTCGACTTTGGAAAATTCTTGGGTTAGAATTGCAATTTTCAAGATTTTTAGGACCCAATTGAAGAGTAAGATTTAAGTTAGAGTTAAGTTTGAGGTGGATAAGGGAATCTAAACTTTGCAATCATTAAGTCAAGGAAAAATTTCGAGGATAAAATTCTATTTAAGGGGGGAGAATTGTAACGTCCGAAAAACCAACCTACGTAAACCACATGTATATATGCAAAATTATTTTTAATTGCTTAATTGTTTTAAACGCTTAGGGTGTGTTTGGTTGAGTGGATTAAATAAGGATAGATTAATAGTCCAATATTTATCGTTAAAATTTTAAGTTGTTTTAATAATCAGTTTGACCCGGTTTAAGATCCAATTTTATGGATAACTATTTGATTAATAAAATTGGATCTTAAACCGGATCAAAATGATTATTAAAACATCTTAAAATTTTAACGATATATATTGGACTATTAATCTATCCTTATTTAATCCCATCAACCAAACACACCCTTACATGATATTTATTATATGATTAAATGCATAATTGCAAGATTAAATGATTATATGACATGATTACATGAAATTAAAAATTTTACCCGGATATTCGATAATAGGCATGGGAAAAGAGAACGGGGACGACCAAGACAAGAATATTTATTTTTCATTAAATAATGGCAAGGCTTCTTAATATAATTAAAAATGATTTAATTTTTTCTAAAAATGTTGGAGTTCGAATTATTTTACAAGTCGAGCTCGATTTTTCCCGGGAAGCCGTTTTTGGGCAAACAAGGAGTTTTAAAAGATCAAAAATATTATTTTATGGAAACATATTTTATAAACTTTTATTATTTAATTAATTAAGTGTGCCAATTTAATCAATTTAAGAAAGCCTGATTACCCTTAAGTTGCAAGCCCAAAAGCAAAACCCATTTAATTTGCAAATTAAATTATAAATATGCTACCTAGGTCCTTGAAACCTCATAATTCACCTACACCAGCCGAAAAACATACAGCACACACATACAAAATTCGAAAATAAGGTTGGGAAAGAAAAGCTTGTGTTCTTCGCCGCCCGTTCGTCTTTCCTCGTCGACGATTGAAAATTCGAGCGTTATAAACACGAAAGAACGTTTTCTAAACCCTTTTAAACATCATATAAATCATAATATGTGTGTTTTAATTTTGTATGCATGAAAAATATGACTGATGAATTATTTTTATGGTAGATCGTATATTTTCAAAAACACAACGATTTTACGTTTATTCAAAAAACGTTATGTATCCAAGGGTTAAGCTGCCAATACATGATAAAATATGAATATATTAGGGACACAACATGATAAAATAATCAAGAGAACTTGTTGGAACCATGGGAAAGGAAACAAAGAAGGGACGTGGGTTCTGTTCGGTCTTTCATGGTTCAAGGTTCGATTTGCAGTGCATGGGGCAAGAGGGCTCGACCAGATCATGTGGTTGGGTCCTAGGGGTCATGGTTAGGTCCTAGGAAGAGTCCTAGCATGGCTAGGACTAGTGGTTCAGGCTGGGGAGGAGTCCACGAAAGCAAGGACTCTCCCCAAGATCTTCTCGCGCTGGATCAAGGAGGTGGCCAAGATTTTTAGAGGGTGGCTCGGTTTGGGGCTAGGCTAGGTGGTCCATCAGGGTCTAGGGTGATGGGCAAGGGTCGGGCCAAGGGCTGGAGTGGCTAGGTGCGCTGTGGTTCGAGCGAAAACGTGGAAAATCGTGAGAAGCACCGCGGAGGTGTGCTGCTGCTGTCTTCTTGTGTAGGGGCTCACGGTTCAGGGTGGGCTCTGGATTGGTAGTCCAATAGGGGCTAGGGACAATGGGCAGGGCTAGGACGGGGCCTGGTGTAGCCAGGGCTTGTTGTGGCTCGAGGGAGATGAGGTCCGAGACCTTAGGAACAAAGGAAAGTTAGCCTGCAGCTTGTGTACTGGATTCAAGGGGTTCGCTGCTTGGGTCTAGGGCTTGGGCTGGTCTGGGTAGGGTCTGGGCTTGGTCCAGGGATGGTCAGGGTTAGGTGGGTTCGGTGGTGGCTCGGCTGGAGGTGACCTAAGAGGACTAAGAGTCTTTTAGCGTGACTTTTAGGAGAGTGCAGAACTTGGGTCAAGTTTCAGAAGGTTTTTGACCGGGACAGGGCAGGTTCTTTGGGCTGGGCTTGGTCAGGAGGGTTCTTAGGTGGGTTGGATAGGGTTTGGCTCGAGGTGTCTTGGGCGTGGCTCGATTAAATTGGGAGATGGCTCGGGTGATTCGATAAGGTGTCATAAACGAAAATTAAAAGACAAAAATTGAATCCATGGATCCACGAGAGTAATTCATGATTTTGAAGGGTCGAATAAATATTAAAAATGTTATTTTTAAAGTTTGGGGTCAAAATAATGAGTTTTAAAATTATCCGGGATTTAATCGCATCACGAAACGTTTATTAAATATTTAATTTAAAAGCCTAGTTTATGGTGAATAAAATTATGAAAAATTATATTTAAGCTAAAATAATTATTTAGAATAATCACATTTCATTAAAAGTGAGAAAAAGATATATTCGAGAATTTTTACGTCTAAGGGCAAAACAGTAATTTTACACTTTGGAAAATGCGAAAAATACTTGGCAGCGTCCCGAAGTATCATAATACTTGTAAAATGATATTATATGATTTAAAATGATGATTTTTATGATAATATGTATTTTATGATTTATGATAAAGCGGTGCAATTTTTACTGTCTAAAATGCTATTTTTGGAATGTTATGCTATTTTATGACTTTAAAAAAAATAAAAAATATTTTGAGGGATGTGAATTGACTGTGACAAAAGATATGATTTATGATATATGATTTTATGGGGATGTCCTGAGGGGAAAATGCCCCGAAAGAACCCATTTAGGGAAAAGGCTCCAGAGAGAACCCATTTGTGGGAAAAGGCCCCCGAGGGTACCCGTCTATGGGAAAAAGGTCTCCGAGGGAACTCCGATGATCGTATTTTCATGGTGGAGCCTAATGCACACCCCCATGGGCCATGTGGAGACGAAAACTGATCAATCGACCGAGGATAAAAGCTAGTCACTTTCAAAGATCAAACTGCACCCAAAATAATATATGATTGAAAGCTTATGATAAAAATGATTCTTATGATACATGATTTTTTATGAGAATTAAAGCTATTTTTAAAATTATTTATGCTCAAATCTTATATTTAAATTATTTTTAAAGGAGTTATTTATGCTTAGATTGATTTTAAAATGATTTTACTATTTATGATTTATTTGTGCTTAAATGATTTATAAATGGTTTATTTTTGTTCAAAAGATTATTTAAATAAAAATATGATTTTAATGCATGTGAATGTATATATATTATTTGCTATCCATGATTAGAACGTGTTGAGTCTTTAGACTCACTAGGTTTGTATGATACAAGATTTGATGATTTATGGGTCGAGTGCAGCAGTACACACCCGAGGGCCTTTATGTTTCCACACTAGCTAGATAGATTTATGATTTAAAGATTTATGTTTAGGATTTTTGTTAAAGATATTTATTATGCTTTATTTTATGGTTAGTGGATGATTTATGATTTATTTTATGCACTGAAGATTTCAAATGTTAAAATTATTATGATTTATGATATGTTAATTTTTTATTTAGTAGTTTAGAGTTTATGATTTATATGAGAAAAAAAAAAGTAATGGATGTTTCAAGAAATATCTCATCTTAGCATGAACATTTGTAGCAACATGTGGCACATCTTTCAACAATGTAGAATATCGAGTCTCATACTCAGCAACAGACATACTACTCTGTCTCAAATACTCGAATTCTCTCTTTTTCTTTTGTCTGGCTGCTATAGAAAAATATTTCTCAAGAAAACGAGATCGAAACACATCCCAATCGATAGTACGACCCTGTGCTCTCCATTTGGTCTCAATCGTTTGCTACCACAATAATACATTTCTCGAAATCTGAAATGTAGCACACAGATTAGTCACAAATATATGCTTTATCCTCTCAATCCACTTATCTTCTCGCTCACCAGCCTCAGAGCTATCAAATCTCGACAGATGATAACTATTAAACTATGTCAAAGTCAACTCACCAGGCAATAAAGGCTGATCTGCAGGTGCCTGTCCCATAGGGGGAGGTTGCAATGGATTCATCTGTCCAAACCCACTGTCAACATCGTCCGTTTCCTCGTGTGGATGTACCTGTTCTCTAGCTGCCATTATTGAAAATCAAATTTTTAATAATAACATTTGACAATTACAATCCAGTAATCATCATCACACCTTTCGCACGAAAGCGCACAAAACTAAAGAACAATACATCGAACCAAGAAACCATAAAAAACAAGTCAAATGCACAGACACATGCAGATAATATCGCCATCCAACTCACTTATCACAAACCCAACTCTTAACCATCCCAGACATCAAACATATGCTCTGATACCACCCAGTGTGGTGCTCCAAACCTCGCACGTAATCATA
Organism: Primulina eburnea; assembly: GCF_022965805.1. Taxonomy (NCBI): domain Eukaryota; kingdom Viridiplantae; phylum Streptophyta; class Magnoliopsida; order Lamiales; family Gesneriaceae; genus Primulina; species Primulina eburnea. The sequence goes on from NC_133116.1 coordinate 19,735,468, forward strand.
CAACATGTGATGCTATATGCATAAAATTTTCTTTTCAACGACGTAATCATATAATGCAAATACGACAAAATAGTGCAATTATCACACTATCTACATCAGTGTAGCAGAAATATTATAATAAATACATACACACAACTCAATAAGACAATAAACTATACTGTCTCTATCTACTAACGACTACAGGAGTGTTTGACTAGACACACCTAGTCCTTCACCTATATCCTGTCTCACGTCATAGTCCTGTAACTTGTCCAACAGAAACAGCTCCCAAAGGGTGATCGTATACAAAAATCATCATCATAATACATAACAGTTATATTAACAACAACATAAAATATAACTGAAATAATAACATAAATATCCTTTTTGCTGTTTCTGGAAAAATGGCCATCAATAACCTCAACAACATCACACTGCAACAATAACATCGACGATACGTCGCACCCCTACTCCGCGACAGCAATATCGTCGATCGAACAACAACATCAACCATATGTCGCACCCCTACTCCGGCGACAGCAATATCGTCGAACGAATAACATCAACGAGACGTCTCCCAACAACGACAGCCAACATCATCAACAATAATAAAAAAACATAAATATAATATCAAATCACCCAATTCCAGTGATTTACCATCGTTCAACACAATAGTATTTATCAATACTAAACAATAACAACATATGCGCGTACTTCAACACGCACCTGATAATCGAGTATATATCAAATCTGGTTCTTTCTTTAATCTCGAGGCTTGTAATGTATCTAAATAATTTAACAATAATTATCAGATCATTGTCACCAACACAATCATAACAACCTCAATATATAACATCAAATAGCCCAACAACCATTAATTCAACAAAATATAAAACTCAATTATAAATTCTTATCGTTCAACAATTTAATATTTCAGGGTATTTAATTCACAATACTAACATCAAATACACCCTAATAAAATAAATTCAAATAATAGGCTATTTTACAACATCCGTTAAACTACTAAAACTGTATATCAATATGTAGTTATACTTCGTAGACTCCGAATATATAATCAGAATTAATAACAACTAAAAAAACAACTGTTTAATCTCAATCCAACGATAAAAATCTCTAATTAAAATAAATTGAGAATAATTCAAAATAACACCATTATAATCTTCTTTTCTTATTTAAAATCATACAATACTCAAAAATCTTCAATTTTTATATGATTTAACAATTTTTCAGATTTATTTCATAAATCGGCGAATTTCAGACATCACCAAAATTACAAAATTTATACCTCAAATCGAAGAGCTCGTGTCAACGATTCCAGTACTGAAGTCGGTTCGTCGATTGGATAAACCGATAAGTCACAAAATCGAAAAAAATATCAAAATCCTATTCTATTTCTTTTTCTCTTTCCTCTTTTATAAAACTTTCGAGGCAAATACTTGTGTGAGACGGTCTCACGTGTCATATTTTGTGAGACGGATCTTTATTTGGGTAATCCATGAAAAAGTATTACTTTTTATGCTAAGAGTATTACTTTTTATGATGAATATGGGTAGGGTTGACCCGTCTCACAGATTGAGATCCGTGAGACGGTCTCACATGAGACCTAATCAACTTTCGAATGCATTCTGATTCATTCACTCACTTTTCATATTTTTTTTAAATATTATATAATATAATATATAATATTTAAATTTTTTAACAACGGTATATCCCTTTTTCATATATGATGGTCAGGAGGGTCCGTGAGTGGGTTGGCTAGGGTCTGGCTCGAGGTGGCTTGATCGTGGCTCGATGAAATTGGGAGTTGGCTCGGTGGGTTCATGCAAGGGTCAAAAAATTGAATTTAATAGAAAAAGGTTCGAACCATGGGCCCACGGGTGTGCTCATGAATCAAAAGGGTAGTTTATGTAATAAAAAGTCTATGTTTTAAATATGGGAAGAAAATATTCAAGTTTGAATTAATTCGGGAATTAAACGCTACATGAATTTTAAATAGGAAATTAAATTGAAAACCCCAAATTTAAGCTAATTAAAATTATTTAAAAAGTTATATTTAAGCTTAAATAATTATTTGGGATAAGCCCACGTCAATAAAAGTAAGCAAAAAGTCAAAATCTAGAAATTACAGCGAGGGGCAAAATAGTCATTTTACACATGAGAAATACAGAAAAGGTTGGCAGCGTCCCGAAGGATCATAATGCATGTTAAATGATTTATTATTACGATTTTGATGAAAATATGATATTTTATGATTTATAGTAAAGCTGTTTAATTTTTACTGTTAAAATGCTATTTTTGAAAGTCATGATATTTTATGCTTTAAAAAAGAAAAGATAAATATTTTGACGGATGTGAATTGACTATGACAAAGGATAGAAGATATGTTGGAGATCCATTTTAAGAAGGAACGGTGAACTTACAATTTAATGAGAATGTAGTGAGGGAGAAGGCCCCAGAGGGAGCCCGTTTACGGGAGAAGGCCCCAGATGTAGCCCGACGATCATATTTCCATGGCAGTGCACTACAACAAAAGCGCAAAACGAAAGTGAATTTTATCCGTTGTCGTAGCCTTTTTACAACTGTTGTAACTGAGGGTGTTGTTGAAAGTACGTTTAACGACAACAGATACTATTTGCGACGGTTTATAAAAAACCGTCGCTGAAATAATAACCGTCGCTAAAATTAGCGACGGAAATCATAATAAACCGTTGCCAATTAGCGACAGTTATCCATAACGTCCGTCGCTAAGTTTAACGATGGTTTTTAATGATGTACGTCGCTAAATTTTTCAATAAAATAAAAAAAATTTACTTTTAATAATTTAATAAATCTAAAAATAACTTACAATCTGACTATGCTAACAATATTCATGATCTTAACTAACACTTAAAAATTTACTAAAATTTGAAACGAAAAAATTTACCCTAATTCGAAACTTAAATAGTTTAAGAGAGAAAAATTTTAATTATTATTAAGTGGTGTGGATGAAAATAGACCGAAAATGCGGATATATATAAACAATTTGCGACAGTTTTTGGTAATAGCGACGATAATTTCATAATCCATCGCTAAATAGCGACGGTTAAATTTAACGACGATTTTAGCCAAAACGTCACTAAAACTGTTGTCTTTGACCCCCAAAAGAACAAAACACCGAAGACAACGATTTTCACTAAAACTGTATTAAAAAGTATATGACAACGGTTTTAGTGAAAAATCGTTGTCTTAGGTGCATTGTTGTATGCCAAAATTCTTGTAGTGGTGCCTAGTGTTTGTTCCCATGGGTCATATGGAGCTGAAGACTGATCAGTCGACCGGATGATAAAATGATATTCACTTTTGAGTATCAAATTTCACCTAAAATGATAAAAGATTGAAAGCTTTACGAATAAATGAATGTACAATTTACGATTTATTTATGCTTAAAATCTATTTTATATAAAAGTATGATTTTTAGTGCTTGTGATTTTATATGCATTATTTGATATTAATGTTTAAAACGTGTTGAGTCATTAGACTCGCTGTAATGCCCTAGATTCGATGACTGTCCTCACTGTATCAAGACGGATCTTTCCAGCGTGCTTATGTCCTCACTCACACGCACCCTGAGAAACTTCCAGGAGGTCACCCATCCCAAAATTGCCCCAAGTCAAGCACGTTTAACTTTAGAGTTCTTAAGTGATGAGCTACTGAAAAGAAGATGCACCTTCGTGATATGAGTAGTACCAATCAAATCTTTTAAGCCCTCTTCAACTGTACAGTCCATTATATTGAACAGTCTCGGAATCCCTCTCCTTCCGATGTAAGAACGGTTCATTCATGTTCCCTCCACCTAGAAGCCTGCCAGGAGCCGCTCATTGTCCGTGCCACCTCATGGCACCGGCGATCACCCCCCGCCCTCTTCGGGCCCGGGCCTCACACTCGCTACGTTTGAAATTTGCAGTATTTGATGATATTGAGGGAGACCCTGACGCTTGAGTAGATCGAGTGTGCAGTACACTCTCGAGGGACATTTATTTTTCGCATTAGCTTGATAGATAAATGATTTACAAGATTATTGGTAAAGAGTTTATTAGAGATTTTTATGCTTTATTTTGATGTTAGTTGTTCATTTTAAAGGTCGACGTAAGATTTTTAGTTATTTGACGATTTAGTAATTTTTTATTCACTCGAGATTTCAAATGTTAAATTATTATGATTTATGGAAATGTTAAGTTATTTTATGTTGTGGATCGAAGTTGAGTTTAGAGGGGGGTGAATAAACTCTACTCCTTTTTCTTTCTAAGGAGGTACTAAAATCCTGTTAGAGATACTAGTTTATCTTGTTGCGTATACTTTCACCAGATTACAATTATAGGTGCGGAAACAATCTGATGAAGTAAGTGAAAGAAAGTAATAACAGTAGACAATAGTTGTTTATGGAAGTTCGAAGATGAAATCTTCTATGTCTCCCCTTCTCCTGTTTCCAGAAGGTATCACTAAAAGACTTTGGATATTACAGTACAACTCATTACACACCCACTTCAGAAGGACTTACACTTTTGCCTACTGAAACTCTTAGTTACTCAACACAGTGAAAACGTGATACACAAAGTTGTGAAAAGACTCTTTTCAGATTACAAACTCTTCTGATAAAGTATAAGTGTTGTAAATGATTGTGAAGAGTGTAAGAAACAGTAGCATAAGATGATCTTAAAATGATCAGATATTTGCTATGAAGCGTGTGCTACTTTTCTTTGTGTTGAACTCAAAGTTATCAAGGAATTTCGAGGTTGTCCCGTTGAGTGAAATAGTTTTGATCCTTGAAAAATATTTTGCGCACTGTCGTGTTTTCTATATGGGTTTGTTCCATGTATATATAGGTGACTGAGTTCAACTTCTATGATTAGAAGATGTCTTCAGACTTCTGATTGAATCAGCTTTATTACCTAAAAAGGTTCCGGCAGAAAATCTATAAAACAATCAGTCCTGATTTATGCTAAAATCGGTAAAGTGAATTAAATGACTCCGTACAGTATTAATGCTGCAATTAATACTAGTACTTGGTAAACTTAACAGTAACATTTAAAATAGTTCCGTTAGGTAACACCTTCTTCTGATTCTGTTTTTCTATCATTTCTACTGCTTTTGTTTTATTAGAGCAGTAGCTTCTGATTTTCTTATCGTGTACTGTTTTCTTAAAGAATGCTGCTGGTTTTTATTTTTTATCGCCACAATTAATTCATGTCTATCAATTTCCCCCTTTGTGGTGATGCCAAAACCTAAATAGTAGGAAAGCGTTAAAGAACAGATAACATTTAGCAAAAGAATAATATCATTGAAATTAACAAAATAAATTGTCAATCATTAGTTCCAATGTCCCTGTATACGACTTCTTCATTTATAGGATCCTGAAATCTTCTATCTGAAGGTTCCGCCTGGTCTTCTGATGTCCTTTGTTCTGCTTCAGATGGATCTCTTCCTCCTCTTTGTTGTTCTTCCCCCTTTTTGGCATCAGCAGCAATAATACGGGCCATAAAATCATCCATTCTTCCAGACAAGTTTTTAATGCCATTGATCAACATTTCCAGATATGGAGCCTGAGTACAGATTCAATCATTAAGAGTAGTGAGAGATTGAGTTTGAGAGTCAATCTTGGCATCCATTACTTCCATGGAGGTGGAAAATGAACGAATGAGATCATCATGCTCGGTGAGTCGATTAAGCATGTCAGATTGAGCAAGCACGATATGACCATGATTTTTGGATATAGCTTGTCTGAAAACAATGGTTTCAACATACATTTTATCCATAGATTCCGTCGTTTTATATATTTCTTTGGACATTCGGTCTCGGAAGAACTGAGCACCACTGAATTCTGCAACACTTTCACGAGACATCCGCTTGACTAAATCAGAAAGATTATTGAGTTCCCTTTGTAGATTGTCAATCTGAAATTCTAAATTGAATGGTTCTGATTCTGGTGATGGAGTTCGCTCAAGCAAGCGTTTCCTTATTTCAGCAAGGCGAATATCCGCGTGAGTTTGTACAGGATTAGTGACAATCAACGTAGTAGAGACTTGATTTTTGGTATGGGAAATGGTATCCACCAAATCAGTAGAAGGGCCAGGGTTAGCAGAGCTTTCATCTGGAAAAGTAGTGACAGTTGGTTCGGAAGCAGTGTTCGTAGGAACAGTCTCTTCATCAGGAGCAACAAATACAGAGAACAAGTTCTCTTCTGATGGAACAATTTCAGCAGGTATAACTGATTGTTCTGCAGTCATAGGTTCAGATTGCTGATTCAAAAGAACTTTCATTTCTGCTTGATGTGCAGCAGAAAAGTTCTCTAAATTTGGCAAAAAGGATATAGCATCTGATTCTGCAATGGGTTGGTCTGCTGTTGGAGAAGATGACGGGACTAACGAAGTAGCTGGATCAGTTTCCTGAGCAGTAGAGGACGTGGGAAAAATTGATTCAATGACTTCTTCCACTGAAGCCAGTTCATGCACAGACATGAGAGATGATGACTGAAGAGGCCTCTTTGGTGATGCAGGAGTACTGAGAGCAGGAGCTTTTGGTGAAACTGTAGTCCGTTCCTCAACTGTCTGAATCTGTGGAAAGTCTGGAACAAAGCCGACATAATATTCAATTGGCTCTCCAAAGTCGTGTTCTTGAGCAAGAAGTTTCTCACTCATCTATTTCAATCTGTCAGTTAGAATATGAATGACGTTTTGATCCTGAACAGCAGTAGGAATCGTAGGATCAAAATTTGACTCAAGAGTTTTCAGAACAGATTCTAACTTCTGACATTTCAGCTGTTCGAGGATGTATTTTCTTCTACGCATTGACTCGATTATATTTTCAGTTTTGGCAAGCTGAAAACCTTTTTCTCAGTGTTCATCATTTTCCCATAAGACCCTTTCTTCTGGAAGTATGCAAAGGAATGAAAAACTCGGACCTTGTGCCATTCGTCGAAGAAATTCATGTCATCATTGGCAGAGCTTTCTATTTCTGCCAAGTGAAGATCAACACCAGTGGTCACAAATGTCTTGGGTCCAAGAATTTGTGATTCTTCATTCAGCTTTCATTTGCATTTATCGGTCGATGATATAGGCAAAATTGGTCGAAAGGCAGAAGACCCCGTAGTTGGTTCTCGAATTACAATTACAGACACCGGTCTGAAAATAGAAGCAATAGATGTTGCTGGAACAGATGCAGCAGCTGGTAGTGAAGTAGGAGCCGTGGGTCGTGCAGAGGAAACAACTTCTGTAAACACTTGTCTGATTGGTACGCTCTCAATTTCAGAAATTGCTGATGTCTTCTTGATCTTAAGAACAGTACGAGCTTTCTTTTTGATGGGAGTTGGTGGTAAAGATGGTTGAATATGAGCAGCAGACTCTTCGGATACTGTTTTGTCAGAATCTGTAGAGATAATCACTCTCTTCCTTTTAATCTTTCTTTGAGGTCTTTGAACCTCAGAAAGAGTTTCTCCAATCTCCTTTTTCAAAGCAACAAATTCAGCCACAGTTGGCTTGGGCCTTAAAGCGAGTACATTTTCAGCATCAATCATTGTTACAGAAGCAGCATTCTGTTCACTTGTAAGAGCGAAACCAGCATCCTTTAACATTGTGCTGATCTGAACAGCAAATCCAGAGCTTTTTTTTGTAACCATTTCTTTCATAATTCGGAATAGAAAACGACTCCAATCCACTTTAGTTCCTGAAGTGATGGCAGCCATCACTTGGACTTTCTCCTTTGTTAGTTTATCGAACGTGCCAGCTTTGACTAACAGAGCTTTCGCCACAATATCAGCAAGAACTTGATTTCCATTTTGAGGAACTTTTTGTAGCAAGAGGGAGACAGTTCTTCTCCAGAAGCTGATAAAGTGCTGAGAGCAGTAGACATTTCTAGCTTAGAAATATCAGAGAGTTCAGAAATACCTGAAAGTGGGAGGAAGAAAGTTGCTCCCAACAGTGCGGCGTCAATGGAGATGGATGCGTCTCCTTGAGAATGAATGATCTTTCCTTCATGAACAGTTGCCTTAGCATAGAAGTCCAGAAGGGCAGTTTTGTATATTACCACGAGTGTTTCCAAGAATTTTCGAAGTCCTGATTTTTCAAGGGCTTGAAACATTTTAACAAGGTTCTTATCTTTGATAGTGAGAACTGAAGCAAAGTTGACTTGATAGGAATTAAGAGTATATGCTCAGGCCATTTCTGTAAGTATGAAAGAATCAGATATATTTTGCAGTAGAGAGAAGATGTTTAAGAGAAAGCAGTAGCTGAGTAACAAAAGTTTTGAGACGATAATAGTGAAAAGTGAGAAAGTGATATTTTAAAATAAATGTACAGCCGTCAAGTAAACACAAGGACACGTGTCAGTATGTTTACGGTTGAGTATTTGAAAAGACATGCAGAGTTTGTCAGAGACGCGAATGATTTTAAAATTTGAAAGAGGCGGGCTGTCCAGAAAGTTATTAAGAGTAATAAGAAGAAGATTTGTCGTTTTATGATAACGTTTGCTGGAAGTTTCAAAGTACTGAAATATTTGAGCACTTTGATAAAACCAGCATACTCGTTGTTTTGTCGAAAAGACAAATATTCTATCTGTTTTCTGATAAAGGTATAAAAATCTTAGTCTGACTAAGATACTGTTCCCCCTTGATAAATGCAACTAATAAATGTAGAGATATGAAATCTGAGGACAAGATGGATGAATCTTGGTATTCGTGTAACCAAAATTGCCGGCTCTTCAGCTTCCTGATACTCTATATAAATGCCTGCAAATTTACAAACTAAGTCATTCAAACTTTTCTTTTCTCAAATCAGTATAAATGATAGGTGCAAGTGATCTATCGGAGCCTTCTCTGGAATCAGAATCAGTAGAGGAATTCCAAAAGCAACTTTCAGTCACTCGTATACAGATGTTTGAAGACATCTTTTTCAATACATTAGTGCTGACAAGATTCAAGCTTGCTGGATAATTTTCGAAGAAGACCATCCTTATCCAAGATATAAGGATTAGGAAGAAAATCCTCAGTTTAGAATTCCTAACCAGTCCTTAGATAGGTTCCTGCTGAAGTACTTTGCAACATAAAAAGTACTTCAAGCTGCTGATAACAATGAATGGAGTAGATAAACTTAATGTAAGGAAATCTTGACATTTTTGTTCATCTACTGCTTTCATTGAATAAAAAAATGAGTAAGAAAGACACAGTCTGGTGAATCAGTAAGTGCTTCGGCCGACTTGAGACTCGTCACCTTCTTCATCATCAGATGCATCCGGTTGAGTGGAAGTACTCCACAGATGTGGAATTTTATGTTGTAACCTAGCTTTGAGTAAATGTGCAATGAAATACCAGTATTTATCTTAAATCGTTTTCTTGTGCAAATAACTCAATATTAACTGAATAAGGCATAATTTATAAAAGATAAATTGACATTCATTTATGAAATAATCAGAAGAGACTTTGACAGCTTCTACTGGAAGTTTTAAACAGAGTGCCTTATTTTAATGAAGAGATAAGTCTCCTTCTGCTTCTGATACAAAATCAAATATAATCATAATAAAGTTCCCCCTAAATCAATGTAATTATTAAATGTCACATCTTGGTAAGTGAACCGTCGAAAGCTTGATACATAACATTTCACATTTCCCCCTGAATGTTATGATTACCTCGATCTCTAGTACCTGATTTATCATCTATAAATACCGGCATAGAGGTTAGCCATTAGTCACTTTTAAACAGAAATATGGCAAGAGAGAATAGTCCTGACTTGGCTGAGGAGTTCATGAAGGAGGTGGTAGCAGCGAGGAAGAAAGCGATTGAGGACAAGGTGTTCGAGAAGACACTAGCTACCTGGACTAAGATCCAGGAGCTTCAGTCCTCTTTTGAGGGTGGGCAGGTGTCTTCCTCCAAGGAGGTGTCAAAAATGGCGAAGTATTATCGACGTCTCCATAGTGCTGACAGTGCGGACGTCTTCTCTGATGATGGCATCTACCTCCTCATGCTCTTAAAGGAGCTGAGGACTCTGAAAAAGATTGCTTTTTCAGAGGATTTTTTAAGTACCTCTACCGGGGAGCTGACCACTTGGTTGGGCAACTTGGAGAGAGTACGTTAAAAATGAAGTGAAATTTGTACACCCCCGCCTATATTATTAATGAAAATATTATGTTATGTTTACTGATTGTCTCTCTCGCTTGTCTTTCATTTTCTGCAAAACAACTCTGAAGAAACAGAAGAATTCACAACACATTAATGAAGATAACAGATAATTAATTTAAGTCTATTAATCCAAGTGAGTTTTGAAAATAAGAAAACTATTTTCAGGCTGAGGTTTTGTAAAGATATCTGCTGTTTGTTGATCAGGAGAAACATATTCCAGACGAATGTCCTTCTTCTGCACATGATCTCTGATGAAATGATGTCTGATGTCTATGTGCTTCATTCTGGAATGAAGTACTGGATTTTGTGTGATTGCAATGTCATTGGTATTGTCACAGAAAATAGGTGAGTCGGAGGCTTGAATTCCATAGTCTTTTAATTGTTGTTGTATCCATAGTGTTTGAGAATAGCAGCTTCCAGTAGCCAGATATTCTGCTTCTGCAGTAGATGTGGCTATGGAAGTCTGCTTTAGACTAAACCAGGATATCAACCTATCACCAAGAAATTGACAAAAACCACTTGTGCTTTTTCTGTCTAGTTTGCAACCTGCATAATCAGCATCTGAATATCCAATAAGATTTAACGATGAATCATTGGGATACCATAAAACGACATTTTGAGTTCTTTTTAAGTACTTCAAAATACGTTTAGCAGCAATATAATGAGATTGTTTGGGGTTAGATTGAAATCTCGCACTAATACAAACAGCAAACATGATATCTGGTCTACTGGCAGTCAGATATAACAATGAACCAATAAGACCACGATACTGAGTTACCTCTACTGGAATTCCATTTTCATCTTTATCAAGTTTAATAGATGTGCTCAATGGAGTAGAAGCAGCAGAGCATGCTTCCATACCAAACTTTTTCAGAAGCTCCTTGGTGTACTTGGCTTGATTTATAAAAATTCCAGTATCAAGTTGTTTGATCTGTAATCCTAAGAAGAATGTTAATTCTCCCATCATGCTCATTTCGAATTGATCCTGCATCAACTTTCCAAACTTTTGCACATAATTTGGGGTTGGTTGACCCGAAAATAATATCATCAACATAGATCTGTACTAAAAGTATATGTTTATTCTTGACTAAAGTAAACAGAGTTTTGTCTACTGTCCCAATTGTAAAGTCATGATCGATAAGAAATTGCGATAAAGTGTCATACCACGCTCTAGGTGCCTGTTTTAGACCATATAATGCTTTGTGTAATTTGAATACATGGTGAGGTGAGAAATGATCGATAAAACCTGGAGGTTGTTCGGCGTGGATCTCTTCTTGTAATAGACCATTTAGGAAGGCACTCTTCACATCTATTTGATAAACTTTGAAGTTCTTAAAAGCAGCAAAGGCCAAAAATATTCCGATAGCTTCGAGCCTTGCTACTGGTGCGTAGGTCTCATCATAGTCTAGTCCTTCTTCTTGTCTAAAACCTTGAGCTACCAGTCTTGCTTTATTTCTGATCACTGTGCCTTCTTCATTTAGTTTGTTTCTGAATACCCATCGAGTTCCAATGACAGCTTGGTGAGATGGTCTAGGTACTAGAAACCAAACTTCGTTTCGTTTGAATTGATTCAGCTCTTCTTGCATAGCTTCAATCCAACTAGGATCCAGAAGAGCTTCTTCAATTTTCTTTGGTTCGTCCTGAGAAATAAAAGCAGCATGCATGTATTCATTAATCATTTGCCTTCTGGTTCTCAGAGGCGCTGCTGGATTTCGAATAACCAACGATGGAGGATGAGATTTTCTCCAAACACTACCAAAAAAAAGACTAAAGACAACGGTGAAAAACCGTTGTTGTATGTCTTGAAAAACCGTTGCTAAAGCCCCTGTTGTTAAAGGGTACGCTCAAAGACAACGGTGAAAAACCGTTGTCGTAGACATCAAATACAACGGTGGAAAACCGTTGTGGTATGTTTTGACAAACCGTTGTTAAAGCCCCTGTGGTTAAAGGATAAGCTCAAAGACAACGGTGAAAAACCGTTGTCGTAGACGTGAAATACAACGGTGGAAAATCGTTGTCGTATGTCTTAAAAAACCGTTGTTAAAGCCCCTGTGGTTAAAAGGTGCGCTCAAAGACATCGGTGAAAAATCTTTGTAATAGAAGTCAACGACAATGGTGAAAAACCGTTGTAAAATGTTATTTGCGACAGACTCCATACAAAAACCCGTCGCAATTAGCGACTGTTTATCATTACTTGTCGCTAAATATAGCGACGACATTCATGTAAAATACCGTCGCTACTTAGCGACGATTAATACATGAATTCCGTCGCTAATATTTTCGGTAAAATTAAAAAAAAATTAATAATTTAATAAATCTGTTTTGTTAATTGGTACAATCGTGTAAGAGATAAAATTTTTAATTGTTTTGAAGTGGTAAAATAGTGTAAGAGATAAAAATTTTAAGGTTGTGAAGTGGTAAAATCGTGTAAGTGATGAAAATGGAGCGAATTTGCATGTATTTATAGAGAGTGTTGGAAGAAAATGGAGGGAAAATTAGGCGGGATCGAATTTTTGAAATTGGCGACGGTGTTTCTAAAGCTGTCGGTAATATTCGCGACAGTGTTTGTAAAACCGTCGCTACTATTTGCGACGGTTTTAGATATTTTGTCGCTAATTTCAAATTAGCGACGAGTGCACTTGATTCTGTTGCTTACTTTAGCGACGGTTTACAATAAACTGTCGCAAAGTTGAAATTAGCGACCCTTATCTAATACCTTCGCTAATATTAGCGACGGTTTTAAGGAACCCGTCGCTAAATACCGTTGTGTTCTATTTGTAACCCACGTCAATCGACAACGGTTTTTCTAAAACCACGCTAATGGACAATGGTTTATGAAACCGTTGTCATAAACGTTCAAAGACAACGGTTGTAAAACCGTTGTCATTGACCCTAAAAACCGTTGTCTTTGACCCCCAAAAGGCAACGGTTTTTCTTAAACCGTTGTCGATTGTCCAAAAAAACACGCTAATAGACAACGGTTCATGAAACCGTTGTCATAAACGTTCAAAGACAACGGTTTTACAGAACCGTTGTCATTGACCCTAAAAACCGTTGTCTTTGATCCCCAAAAGACAACGGTTGTATAAAAACCGTTGTCGTTTGCTTTAAAAATTATCTACGACAACGGTTTTAGCTAAAACCGTTGTTAAAAAGTTTATAACAACGGTTTTAGCTAAAACCGTTGTCGTATGTGTGTTGTTGATTCTGAATATTCTTGTAGTGAAATAAAAGGATTTAAAAGGATATCTTCCTGATTTGATATGTTAGGATTGTTCTTGACGGAACCAGTAGTAGGTTCTTGAGTGTCTTCTGCTGGTATTGGCAGATCTAATGTTTGTACTTCAAGTTCCACTATCGGAATGTCTGGTTCTGGATTTTGAACATCCTTGATGTTTGCTTCTACATCATCTTCACTATCTAGTTCCAAGTGGATCATGTCTAACCTGTTACTTAAATCTGACGTGTTAGATATTTCAGGAGCACTGCTGTCTTCATCGAAGACAACATGAATCGACTCTTCAACATTAAGAGTTCTATTGTTGAAGATTCTAAAAGCTTTGCTTATGGCAGAGTAACCAAGGAATAGTCCAGCATCTGATTTTAAGTCAAATGCAGTTAAGTGATTTTTGCCATTATTTAGTACAAAACGTTTGCAACCAAACACATGAAAATAAGATACGTTGGGCTTATTCCCTTTCCATATTTCATAAGGAGTTTTATTGTGCCATTTGTTGACCATTGTTCTGTTTTGCGTGTAACAAGCAGTGTTAATTGCTTCTGCCCAGAAGCGCTGAGAGATGTCTGCATCTGCTAGCATTGTTCCAGCTGCTTCTTTTAGAGTTCTGTTTCTCCTCTCAGCTACTCCGTTTTGTTGAGGTATTCTGGCAGCTGAATATTCATGATGAATCCCCTGTTCATCCAAATATAACTCAAGATTTTTGTTAGTGAACTCAGTACCCCGATCACTTCTGATTTTAATGATAAAAGAAGATTTTTCATTTTGAATCTTTTTCAGAAGCTTGATCAGGAGGCTACTGGTTTGATCTTTTCCTGCGAGAAATATTACCCTAATGAATCTAGAAAAATCATCAATAACAACAAGAGTATATTTCATTCCCCCTAGGCTCATGATAGGGATTGGACCAAATAAGTCCATATGCAGCAATTCCAAACATCTTGAAGTTGATTTGCTATCTTTGTTCTTGAAACAAGATCTTATCTGTTTCCCAAGCTGATAGGCAGAACAAACATGATTCTTAACAAAATTAATGTCAGGCAAGCCATCAACTATATTCTGCTTTTTGAGATGATTGATTGACTTGAAATTCAGATGATTCAATTTCTTGTGCCAGAACCAGTGTTTATTATAAAGAGAGGCAACTAAGCATGTAGGAGTATTGACATGATTTGAGTTCCAAGAGACTCTGTAGGTGTTGCCTTCTCTCTTTCCAGTTAATACAGTAGATTCAGCAGAATATTTAACTATACACGAGTGCTTCTGAAAAGCTACAGAATAACCATTATCACATAGTTGATTAATGCTAATCAGATTGTAACAAAGGTTCTCAACTAGTAGCACATCATTAATGGTTATGTTGCCATGGATAATATTACCATTACCCACGGTTTTACCTTTGAGTTGTCTCCAAAGGTTATCTTTGGTCCAGTGCAACTCATTATCTCGGAAATTAGGTTTTTCTGTCCAGTCATGTGTCTGGAACATCCACTGTCCAGATACCATGTAGAGTTACTGATTTTTGTTTTCTTCTCCTGTTCCTGCAAACACAAATTTTAGTATCTGGTACCCAAATCTATTTGGGTCCAAGCCTTATCAGTCCTTTGGAGACCCACATTTGTACAATTTTTGGTGACCTTGTACTTCGGATATCCAAAGATGTGCGTGCAACAGAAGGTCTGTTACTTCTAACAGTATGCATATTAAAATATTGTTCTTCTCTTCTGTTTTTGTTGTCTAGTCTGTATCTCTTTTGAACAGGTCTAGAATTATAGTGTTGGTAGTTTTTAACCTTCATAGAGATTTGTCCTCCTGAGTTGAATCCCTACTGGATACAGAGCTCTGGTGGACTCTTCCCTTGGATTCAACATAACCATGACCATAATGCTTTCTTTTGTTCATCTGATCTACATTCCTTTCAATTTGAACAGTAGGTACTTCTGGTTCATATACCATGCTGGATCTTAGAAAGCGAATGTACTTCTCTTTGTTCGTATCCAGTTCTGGCTTAGTACTAGTTTCAGAGATGCTTTCACTATTGTTGAATCCAAGACCACTTTTCTCTCCAGATTGCATCTGTAATTCCTGCATCTTTTCCAGTGAAACTGAGGACTTATTCCAAGCATTTACCAGAACAGATAACCTCTGACTTATTCCAAGAATTTACCAGAACAGATAACCTCAGTACAATTGCTTTCTTGTAGGCAAGCAAACTTACTGATTTGATCCTTTATGTTTTGATTTTCAGTCTTCACTTCCTCGAATGATTGAGAAAGTCATCATTACTCATTAACCATCTCATGTAATGCATTAATCAGATCAGTTCATGTGAATTCATTAGAATCAAAATCAAATACCACTCCAGATGTCGAGGTTGAATCAGTATCTGCCATGAGACATTTGACTTCTTCTGCATCACTGTCACTGGAATGAATTTCTGAATCAGATGACTCAGAGCTGGAGTCCGCCCATTTGGATTTGCTTTCTTCAGCAATCATTGTTTTTCGGTCTCTTCTGGACTTTTTGTCATTCCTCTTGTGATCCTTTTCTTCTGGTCATCCTTCTTTGGTTTAGGAAAATCAGCAATGAAGTGACCGATTTTTCCACAGTTAAAGCATCCCATATCACCAGATGGTGAATCTTTCTTGAAATTGCGATTGGGACCCTGATAAGCTCGATGGTTCTTTTTCATGAACCTGGAGAATTTCATTACAAACAAAGACATAGCATCATTGTCGATCTGTTCAGCAGTCTTCTCCAATGTGCTATCAATGATGACAGTATGTAATGCTCGAGGAACAACTGCAGCAGCAGTAGAAGAGGCAGTAGCAGTAGTAGTAGCAGCAAGAGACTTGGTAGGTAGACTTGACGGCTCTTCTCCACTTCTTACCTCCAATTCGAACTCGTAAGCTTTTAGATCTGCAAACAAGTCGTGCAGTTCCAACTTGTTTAGGTCTTTGGACACTCTCATAGACATTGTTTTTACATCCCATTCTCTGGGTAAGGCTCTCATCACCTTGAGGGCTATTTCTCTGTTGCTATGCTCTTTACCCAGAGCGGTTAACTCATTTATAAAGCTACTGAATCTTTCATCGAAATCATTTAGAGTTTCACCAGCTCTCATTTTTAGATTCTCAAACTTCTGCATTGCTACAGACAGTTTGTTTTCTTTCGTTTGCTCATTTTCCTCACATATCTGGATGAGCTTTTCCCAAATATCTTTTGCAGTAGAACACATTTTAATCTTGCTAAAGGTGTTCTTGTCGAGAGTTTTATATAATATATCCTTTGCAACATTATCAAGGTTGGCCTTCTTCTTATCTTCGCTGGTCCATTCACTTCTTGATTTTTCAACCATCTGTGGTGCACCATCAGTGACAGCAACAGCTGTGTTAGGCTTTAATATCTTTAATGGACCATCTGTGATGACATACCACATGTCATCATCTTGTGCTGCAAGATGAGCTTGCATTCTAATCTTCCAATCATCAAAGTCTTCCTTAGAGAACATAGTAATCTCGCTAAAGTGTGCCATCTGTTGTAGTTTTTCACGAACAAGAATAACCTGCTCTGATACCAATTGTTGTGGATCGAATTTGAGTTTAGAGGGGGGTGAATAAACTCTACTCCTTTTTCTTTCTAAAGAGGTACTAAAATCCTGTTAGAGATAGTAGTTTATCTTGTTGCGTATACTTTCCCCAAATTAAAATTATAGGTGCGGAAACAATCTGATGAAGTAAGTGAAAGACAGTAATAACAGTAGACATTAGTTGTTTATGGAAGTTCGAAGATGAAATCTTCTACGTCTCCCCTTCTCCTGTTTCCAGAAGGTTCACTAAAAGACTTTGGATATTACATTACAACTCTTGTACACACCCACTTCAGAAGGATTTACACTTTTGCCTACTGAAACTCTTAGTTACTCAACACAGTGAAAACGTGATACACAAAATTCTGAAAAGACTCTTTTCAAATTACAAACTCTTCTGATAAAGTATAAGTGTTGTAAATTATTGTGAAGAGTGTAAGAAACAGTAGCACAAGATGATCTTCAAAAGATCAGATATTTGCTATGAAGCGTGTGCTACTTTTCTTTGTGTTGAACTCAAAGTTATCAAGGAATTTCGAGGTTGTCCCGTTGAGTGAAATAGCGTTGATCCTTGAAAGATATTTTGCGCACTGTCGTGTTTTCTATATGGGTTTGTTCCATGTATATATAAGTGACTGAGTTCAACGTCTATGATCAGAAGATGTCTTCAGACTTCTGATTGAATCAGCTGTATTACCTAAAAAGGTTCCTGCTGAAAAGCTATAAAACAATCAGTCCTGATTTATACTAAAATCGATAAAGTGAATTAAATGACTCCGTACAGTATTTAATGCTGCAATTAATACTAGTACTTGGTAAACTTAACGGTAACATTTAAAATAGTTCCGTTAGGTAACATCTTTTTCTGATTCTGTTTTTCTATCATTTCTACTGTTTTTGTTTTACTAGAGCAGTAGCTTCTGATTTTCTTATCGTCTACTTTTTTCTTAAAGAATACTGCTGATTTTTATTTTCATCGCCACAATTAATTCATGTCTATCATTTTATTAGTACTTTTTGTGTTTATGATATATATATATATATATATATATATATATATATATATATATATATATATATATATATATATATAACAGAGGACGTTTCAAATAATTTTTTGGTATTATTGTGGATTATAAAGATTTAAAATTTTATTTTATGTGGTATAAGTGTATGTAGTGAAAAACAAAGGATGTAAATGTTAAAAATAAGATTTAATCAACAATATTTTTATTTTGAGTTTTATCGTAAAACATAAGAATTTTGGTTCATCGATTACTATTATTTTGAAAGTGTGGGGATATATTTTAGATTTTTAAAATTTTAGCAAGACATTTGAGGGATCAGTGGACGGAAGGAGAGAAAAAATAAATGAAATTGTTTATGTTATAACATGAGGCTCATGACTTTGCAGATAAAGTAAAAATTTAGCACTAGAATGACTTATTTGAGATTTGTCATTGTAGTCCTTTGAAGTGATATATATTTTTTTAGAAATTACAAATGTTGCGATAAAAGAATAAAGTTTAAGATATGTACAAAGACTCATCTATAAATTGGATTTATCAGATATAAAACTATTGAACTAATGTTATGGAAAATCATGTAATACAAACTAAGAATACTGAAGTTTTATATGATTTTGAGAAAATATTATGTGAGAATTATTATATGAGTTAATTGTGAATTTTTGAAAGTCGGTAAAATAATTATAAATTTTGTTTAAATTGATTGTCACTTGAGATTGCTATGATTTCTATGGTCCATAAACCTCTATTTTAGAATTTGGTCGCTAAACCTTATTAAAATGAGAAAACTTTGAGAATTGTCTAAAGTTATTAAGAAATAATTGGTAGTGTCATAAAATATATTTTTTTGGAGATTAAAAAAATTTGAATCTAAGTTCTAATTGGTGATTGGAGTATAGTTGTTGTCGGGAGACATTTATTTTGTATCATGGGACTTATTAGAAATATGCATTGTGATTTTGTAGTAACTTTTATTAAGTAAATAATATATTATTTTATAGATGTTATATTATATAGACTATGTGATTTATTGAATTAGATGAAACTAAAGTTTCATTGATTAATGAAATGGCGACAATCTTAACATAACAGATTTTAAGTTTCTTTTTTTAAAGAATATTTATTAAAGTCAATTGAGTATTTATGTTGGGTATATTTTTTAGCTATATATAATGGTATTACTAGAAAATGAAGACAACATTTTTCTTAAGAGATTTAAGTGTTTTATTAAGATATTCATTCAAATAGGAAATTTTAGCTTTAACCCTGGATTAATTTCATTTGTAGAAATTAAACACTCACGCATATTCTTGTGGTTAGTAGACTTTTATGCTCACTTTTATGATTTTCATTATATTTCTTTTGGATGTTATGAGTTAGTAGTACTACTTAAGAATTTAGATGGGGAGCATACTTATAAATGAATAAGTTGAATTAAGCTTACGACTTAAAGGAAAATTTGATTCAGGAATAATAAATTCTTTATGGAAGTTGGTACTCCAAAATATTTGGATAAAATTTATAATCAATTTTTCATGTTCCAATTATGCATGCTTATCGGTTCCACCGAACAGGGTTCGGACCGGTTCCTACCTGTTCTGGGTCCGATGAGTTCTGAACCGGTTAGGAACCGGTTCCGGTTCCAAGTTGAATTACTTGGAACCAATTCAAACCTAAGACTGGTTCGGCTTCTAAGAAACCGGTCCCGGTTCGGATCGAACTGGTTCCGAGCTATAATTTATTATATTTTACTATATAATTAAAATTAATAATATTAATGGACAAATTTTTATTTAGTATTTTGATGCAAATAATTGTGATTACATTAAAAACTATAACAAAATAACTTAAACATTTATTTATACAATTGAACATCTAAAATTCATCACAATTTATTAAAATATATTTTGAATATTTTGGATCTTCGTCAGAGCTTGAGCTTTGAAATTCGTCGATCGCACCACAGGTCCTATTCTTTTTTTCTGCTGCGAACCAATCTTGTATGTATGTTAGCATGAAAATTGTTTCTGGCTTTAAATTAGTTCTTTGTTCACCAATGATCCTTCCACATACTGAAAATGCTGATTCGAAAGCAACACTTGAACTTTGAATAAGTAGGACATCTCTTGCAATTGCAGCTAACACTGGTTAAAGTTTAGAATTTACTTTCCACCAATCAAGAACATCAAAATTATCCGTAGTCTCAATATATTGACTTAGATAAATTTGGATCTCATTGTAATTGGTTGTTGTCATCGATTTTCTTTTGAACTTTTTTGTCCTTTCAAACTTTGAAAGAAGTTCAGTGCTCCACTTTTGCTTTTATATGTCAGCATCTCCTTTGCCTGCGCACTCGGTTCATCACATTGTTCACTAGCATACAAAGTCAAACAATTCTTGGAGAGAATGCATGATCGACTTCTTTTGATCGTCAACATTCTTCCGAAGAAATTTAGCATAATATTCAAAAAACACGTCTAATCCTCCTTGATTTTGAGTAGGATCAAGTAATGTTGCTAAACCATGCACATTGGAGTACTTTCCCAATATTTTAAATTTTTTTTTTCCATATTTGAAACAAAATCACGCGTAAAAGAATCATCGCGATATTCAATAAATTTAGAAAACATATTGAAAAGAAAAGGTATAAACATGGTTGAAGTAGGGTAGTTAATACCAGGAAATTTTTCTGTTGCTTCTTTAAAAATTTCTAATAAAGAAACACATTTACTCAAAATGTTCCAATCATCGTCAGTTAAATTTGAAGATTGTACCGCAATATTATTATAATATGGAATAACTAAATCTTGAAAACGTAATAAAGTATGAAGCAAGTGATATAAAGATATCCATCTAGTTTCAATAGGAAGATGAAATTTTTAAAATTTTCCGGTCGATTCGACTAGTGTTTTTGTCACGTCCATATCTTTTTTCACGTAATAATTTCCCACATAATTTGATTTTTTTCTATTACAGAACACATAAGTTGATAATATGACACACACATCTAACATGAAGCAAATTACCTTCTAAAATTGGTTTTAGTGAATAATTAAGATATTTAATTGCAAGAGTATTGGCACTCGCATTATCTAACGTTATCGAAATTATTTTATTTTGTATGTCATAAATCTTAACAACATTTAAAACATATCTAGACATAGTGTATGCATTGTGAGACGATTCTAAATGATCTAGCGCCAAAATTCTTTTTTGCATAGTACAAGTTTCGTCAATCCAATGACATGTAACAATAAGATATGATTCATATTTTAAATTAGTCCAAATATCAGTTGTCAAACTAACTTTACAAGAAATATTTGAAAGATGCGATTTTAGTGTTTCTTTATATTCTTTATAAATATCAAAACATTATTTCTTAAGTGTGTGCCTAGAAATATTGTGAAACCAGGTTGAATAGTACTAGTAAATTCAACAAAACCTTCTTGTTCAGCTATTATAAAAGGTTGACAACATTTGGTAACAAACTTTACGATGGCTTTTCGAGAAACTTCTTTTGTAATTGTGAAAGCTTTACCACTTGAAGGATTATTTTGTTGTTGTGTTGGTTTCCTACCAAATGGTTGTAGCATATCAGGGTCAAGTTTATGTTCCTTAACTAAATATTTTTTCAAAGTGCCTGTACTACCGGAGCCACCACCCGTTTTGTAATAATACCTCGTTTTGAAAATTTTACAAACGGCAAAAGAGTTATTCGTACCTTTATGTTCAATATCAAAGTGATCCCAAACTTTGCTTCGCTTTGCATGGGCTGTCGTCGTGCTCGTTGAAATTGTGTTGCATGATCGAGTGGAATATGGCGTCCCTACATCTTTTTTGGGGAGTTCCATGGCTTCTTCATCCTCGTGGCTAGGTTCGACTTCATAAAAGTCGGGGATGTAGCCAAAATGTACACCAAAGTCGGGAGCGTATTCGCAACAATCACCACGACAGTTTGAAGATGATGCCATTGAAATTCGAATTATTTAGAAGAGTAAATTGAGAAATAATAAATAAATAACAATAAAAAAATACTGATTATAGATAAAATTATAACACAATTATTGAATATATTTCGAGAAATGATAGCAAAGAAATATATTGATTGTAGAGAAATTAAAAGTTGAGAGAAAATTGATATGTGAAATATAAAAAATGACTTGTATTTATAGGTGATTTTAGGGGTTAAAAAAATTATATTTGCAAGGGGGCCAATTTGAAAAAAAAAATTTGCACATTTCAGTAGCCATTGAAAACGGCTGCTGCAATTGCAGCCTTTGGGCCAACGGTTGGAAATGCAGCCGTTGGCCCAAAGGCCTTTTTTTATTTTTTTTAAAAATTTGTTTTCTGGGTTATGGGTCTGGTTCCGGGTCGGTTCCGGATACGGTCCGGAACAAGACCCGGAACCAGTTGAACCGGCTCAGAGAAAATGCTGAACCGATTCAAACCACAAACCAACGGATTGTACATGGTTTCGGGTCCGGTTCTTATATACCAGATCCTGTTCCAGGCTTAACGGACGTTCCTGTCCGAACCGATCTGTTTAGCATGCCTAGTTCCAATATAGAAATAATTTTTTGCATCAATAATTAACCTTGTGAATATTAAGTCAATTGGATTAAGTATGAAATGAATGAGCCTAAGATTTTCATTAATCAAGAATAGATGAATTTCGAAGATGAAATTTTTTTAGGAGAGGAGGAATTGTAGTGCCCAAAAATCAGTACACGTAAATCGCATGCATATTTTAATAGTTTAATTAATTTAATTGATTTAAAAGAATTAAATTAAGAATTCAACATAATTAATTTATTTTAAATATTTATATGTTTATTTTTATGATATTTAAAAGCATTTAGTTTAAGTATTTCAGACGAATATTCGATGTTTGGCCAGGTATAGGAGACCAGAGACGATTAAGGTGATAAAATTAAATTTTATATTTTTTTAAGCCAAAAAAAGTAGTTATTTCAAATGATGTATGAATTTTAGTATTTTAAAGTTCAAGTTAAATTATTAGACAAATTATAGGATTTTAAGCGCTTTAAATGTAAATTTGGAAGTTGAGGATTTAATCCTTAAATTGGGTGTAAAATTTTTTTATAATGGATTTTATGTCTTAATTAAATTATATGTCAGGATCGGTTATTGACTAATTAGTGTTTAGAAGGGGGGGGGGGGTTGAATAAACACTTCTAGGAAATTTAAGTATTTTTCAAAAAGGATAGTTCAGTTTTGTTACAAACTGAACTAAGTATCCCGTCGGTCAATATCAATCAGTTAAACTGAATAAGCAGTTGCGGAAAATAAACTGTTTGATAGATAGAATATCTAACTGGAAATAAAAAGCTGAAGTAAAGATAACACGGTATGTTTATGGATGTTCGGAGAATTGAATAACTCCTACGTCACCCCTTCTATCTCAAGGATAGGATATTTACTAAAAGACTTTGATCGAGTACAACGCTTGTACAGACCCACTTCAGTTAGGACTTATCTATTGCCTAAACTGAAACTCTTAGTATAATACAATGATCTCTGTAAGTAACTGAACTTAGCACGTTAATCGAATTTTCAATATTTCAGAGTGCTAGTTTGCTCAATGTGTAGACTTGATCGCTACGAATAGATCTGATACGAGTGAGCAGAGATTTTTTTTTGACAGAGTAATGGCAAGTTTTAGATTGGTTAATCACGTATTTGTCAACTGCTCTTTTGTCATATTTATAGACTTCTCTTCCAACGGTAATTTTGAATTCTCGTATCCGTTGATTTCCACTTTATCATTTCTTGGACAATGTTCTTGATTGCCGCTTCATCATTTATTGTAAAACGGCGTATAAATCTTGATAGCCGAATTTCGTTGTTCTATGCAGTGCGGCTTTCCACATTCAGTTGCTGTCTGATATGTCTTTTTGTCTGTTTGAATGATCTTTCCCGAGGTATCTTCAGTCGAGGAGCTTTAATGTATTCGGCTGAATGTTTTACTGATCAGTTCTCAACTGATCAGTTTGTGTCAACTGATTTTAGTTGAATGTTCAGCTGCCGAATATGCTTTCATGTATTAGTTGGTTTAGTCGATTGATTTATGTTTTGTCAAACTCCAGAATTTAGTTTCCAACATTTTCCCCCTTTATGGTGTTTGACAAAACCAAGAGATTTAACTCAGCTCTTTGTTGATAATAGATTATGCAACTGAATTATAAGATAGCAGAATCCTTTGTAGATAATATAAGTTCTGAGAGAATAACATCAGTTGGAGAAAATAACATCAGTTGATAATATAATCTGATTCATTCAGATAATTCTTTAGCTGTTTTCCCCTTTTTTGTCAAATACCTCCATTTTGTCCGATATCTTTTGAACGTGAAGGGAGAGAATTTTGACATCTGATGTGATGCTTGAGGCAATAGTGGTGAAGGAAATCTGTAGTAGCTCCATTTGCTTTGAAACAAAGGCTTCCAGTCGCTGAAATCTTTGACTGTTTACATTTTGTTCTGTAGATAAGGAATCGAGTAACCCCTACTTTGTTTGATCCATAGTTGTGACAAGGGAGTCCATTTTGACTCTAAGAGCATTCATTTTTTCTAAGCTGGACTCTTGTAGATGATCCAATTTTAGAGTATGAGATAGTTGCGTGTTCTGAATTTTAGAGATGGTAGAGATCATTTGCTCCATATTATTGTGTAAATGCTGAACTTCCTCCAGAATAAGATCAATATCTGAAACATTCTGAGGAGGAGATTGGTAAGATGATCCTGTTTCTTTGGTGATGTGTACAGAAACGACTAATGTGTGATCAGTTGAGACTGGATCATCAACATTTTGAATCGAAACATCAGTTTCAATTATTTCTCCTTGAACTGTAGGTGGAGGAGATGAATTCTGTTCAGTAGAATGACTGGTCTTAAGAATAACAGATGGTGGAGAGTTGAGCACCGGTTCTTGTAGCGGAGGATCTTGACAAGCAAGAGGGTCGTCCGTTTAAATATTCATGTCAGCAAATGAAGCTTGCTGAATTGGTTCTTTTGCAGAGATAGGAGCCTCTTCATCAGTTTGATCAACTGGATGATCAATTTTGTCATTTGTAGATTTACTTAAGTGAGAATCCTGAACAACTACTGAAATGATCTCGTCGATGTGAGCAAAAGAAAGCTCAGCTTCGGTGTATAGTTGTTGTTCAGTCGGAGGTGACTGAAGCTTTTCTATAACTGGTACGTCAGTTGTAACAAGGGCCATTTCAGACGATGGTTGCTGCTGTTCAAGTGAGTGATTCGTCATCTTCATTTTCATCTTCAGTGTCTGAGTTTCTTTGATGAATGACTAATTCCTGATTCATTTCCCAAAATTTAATCTGAGATAGCAAACCAACCAGATCAGAATCCAGCTGAGTGATCACTGCTTGATCAGCATAGGCAGTTGGATTTGTGGGAATATAGTTGTTCTTCAATTTACTGATAATATGAGCCAACTTCTTTGCTCGCACTTGATCAAATAAGTAGTTTTTCCTTTCCATAGCCAGAGTAATGGAGGCTGCTTTTACTGTCTTCAGAACATAATCTTCCAGTTTAATAAATTTATTCAGTTGAGATTTGTTCTTCAGTTTCTTGGCAAAAATTTCAGTTCGGTAGGCCTTCCAATCATCATAGACTTGAATTTTCGAAGCTGCAAAATCATTAACCTTTGCCCAAACAAGGTCAATGTGGGTTTGAATTGGATTTGTTGGTCGGGGTTTTTCAATCATCTTCCCCTTTCCTTTGTCAGAACTCATGAGGTGTGGAATTTCTAATCCAGTTCGAGTTGAATCCACCATTTCTACAAACTTGATGCCTTTCGGGCGTGCGGACGCGACACCAATTGGTCGAGATATCTGAGTTAAGGGAGTTGTGGCCCTAACTGATTCCCTCTTTGTGCTAGCTGAATCGTCAGGTGGAATGATGTTCAAAGGAACAGCTTCTATCGGTTGCTGACCCTCTGTAGTCATTGACTGATCAGCAGCAATGGTGACTTCAGCAACCGATCTCACTCTTTGAGTTCTTGTTCTCTTGACAATCTGAGGTGATGGGGTTCTCTCTGTTGTACTCAGAATCAATTTTCTTTTAGTAATCTTCCGTTGAGGTAGATTTTTACTTTCTTCTCTGATTTTGTAGTCGCCTGATCAATTCCAATCTCCTTCTTAATCTTGACGAATTTGGCAGGAGAAATGTCTAGGGTGATTTTTGGTGGCATGGTATTCTTGGCATTGAACACCTTGAATTTCGATAATCTTTCAGAATCAGCATCCACTAAACCTTTTACTTTCAAAAGATAACTGATTTGTACGGCAAAACCTTTGGATTGTTTTGACGATAAAAACATATTTTTCAGTATGTTGAAGATGAGCCGTTTCCAGTTGAATTTTTGATCAGTCATAATAATAGTAATGGCTTGAAACTTTTCCAATGTAAGGGCAGCAAATGATCCTGCTTTTGCTAAGAGCCCTTTAGCAATTATATCAGCAAGCAACTGAATTTCATGTTTCAGTTCCTTCTTAGGATCGGAAACTTTAATTTTCCGTCCATCAGCAGATAAAAGGATTTGCATTTCATCAATATCAGATGCTTTGACATCCGACAGTTGTGCTAATCCGTCACAAGGTAAAGAGAATAATTCCCCAAAAGAATCTTCAGATATAGTCAGCAACTGATCATTAACAGTAGAATTTATGATACCTTCTAAGTCAACTTTGCCAGAGGAATAGAAATCTTGAAGTTCTTTTGGATATATATCCTGTGATGATTGTCCCAGAAATGTTCTCAGACCAGCATTTTCGATTTTTTGAAACACCTTTTTGACTTCATCATCTCCGAAAGATAAAATGGATCCAAAAAAATTGATTGACATAGCATTAAGCATGTAAGCGGGAATCTGAGTCATCATTTCGTGCTGGGTGATTTGCTGAAAGAGAAATTTAGAGAAGATATTTGATCTTTCTTTCGGCAGTTTGTGAATAATTAAAAAGTAGAACTGAAATGAAGCGGGCAATTGTACAAATGTTTGTGACTATTCAAATTTTTGGACACGTGTCAGTCCTTAAATATTTTGTGTTTTTCAAAATAGTGTACGCGTGCCATGTGTGTGCAATTTTGAGCGGTTAAAAACGTGTACACGTTGTAAACTTAAATTTATCATGATTTAGCAGATAGTCACGTCATTTGATTTGGAATATAATAGGTTTAATTTATTAACTTTGATGAGAAGATTAGTAGAATTTTCAACTGAACGATCAGTTAGGAAAAACTGAGTCCTTTCAGTTAAGAATTCACTAACAACTGTCTTCTCAGTTAATCTCTTAAACCATCATTCCCCCTAAATAAATGCATTAAAGAAAAATGACGGCAATAGACAGTAATGATTAAAGACGAGTATAGTGCTTGGCATATCAAACGTCACAGAGTGAAGTGTCCTTTCGTTTTCCTTGTCCTGTCCTATAAATAAGACTGAAAAATTAGTCACAAGTATCAGCAGAGAACTTTTAAGAAGAAATGGCAGGAGCAAGTAGTTCAAGCGTCGTTCAAGTTTCACTTGAGGCACAAAAAGCTGCGATAGAAGACGAGGTCTTCTATGCTAGTCTTCCCTACTGGGAAGAGTTACAGGAGCTAGAGCTCCTGTACAACTCAGGAAGGGTCACCACCTTTAGGCGGATGGCCCAGTTAAGAGAAGTGCGAGAGCACTTAAAAATTTCTGCAGAGGTGGATGCCTTCAAGGAGGGCCACCTTTATGAATTGATGTTGCGTAAGGAGTTGGAGACCCTTAACAGCATCGCATCTTCACATAGTTTCTGCAAAACTTCTTCCTCAGCACTAGCTGTTTGGATGAACATGTGGATAGCTAGTGTGAAGGAAACTTATGATCATGTAATCTTGTCCAATATTTATGGAAAAATGAAATATTTATTTTGATTAATGTGTCATTTTATTTTGTTTTTGTGCATAATGATCTGCGATGAGATATAAACACTAAAACGCTAACTGATATCAGTTGTGATAAACAAATAAACTGATAAAGGATTAATTTTAATAAGTTGGTTATAATATTCAAACTGATATAAGTTATTAATAATTAACTCTTAACTAAAAGTCATTGGTAAATAGGAAAGACATATTTAATGACTAAAAACTCTTCGGCTTCTTCATTTTCCTATAAATAGTGATCACAATGTGATATATTTTTAGTAAAAATTTCAAAATGTCTGATTCTGATACAGGCAGTAGCACTCATGTTCATGTGACTGATCAGTCAGCCCCTCGTTTGGCTGAAATTAAAATAAAAATGGAGAAATATGTCTTTCAAAAGGTGTTGACAACCTGGGAAAAGATTCAAGAGTTGAAGAATGTGAGTGACAGTGGTGTTATTCCTACTCGTGCTCAGGAGAGGAGAGCACAAAAATATCTTGCTCGTTTTGAGGTTAGCCATGTTAGAGAGTTGGTTGAAGATAAATGTCTTTTGGAGGCACTGCTGTGGAAGGAGTGGCATGTTGTTGATAAGATTTCGAAGTCTAGGGCATTTGCCAGAGTTCGAATCTATGAGTTGAATGATTGGGTTAGAGAATGGCTAGATACAGTTGGATCTATGATTCTTCTGTAAATTGGGAACGTTGGTATTCTTAATAATATATTATTCTTAATTTGTTGTGTTCTTATTTTCTGTATTTAATTCTGTTATAGAAGTTATATCAATTAAACCAAGAATATTTTGGAAATAAGAAAACTTAGCCTCTGGTAACGGTTTTGTGAAGATGTCTGCTGCTTGTTGTTCCGTTGGAACATACTCCAATCTGATGTTCTTCTTCAGTGCATGATCCCTGATGAAGTGATGTCTGACATCTATGTGCTTGGTTTTGGAGTGAAGAACTGGGTTATATGTTATAGCAATTGTACTTGTGTTGTCACAGAATATTGGTGACTCCTTTGCATCGACACCATAATCTTTCAGTTGTTGCTGAATCCAAAGCAGTTGTGCACAGCAGCTTCCAGCAGCAAGATATTCTGCTTCAGTTGTGGAAGTTGCTATGGATGTTTGCTTTTTACTGAACCAAGAGATCAGTCTGTCTCCTAAAAACTGACATGATCCACTTGTGCTTTTTCGATCAAGCTTGCATCCTGCATAATCTACATCTGAATAGCCAACTAAATTGAAAGATGAGTCTTTAGAGTACCATAAACCAACATTTTCCGTGCCCTTAAGATATCTCAAGATACGTTTGGCCGCAGAAAAATGTGATTGCTTAGGGTTAGCTTGAAATCTTGCACATATACAAACAACAAACATAATATCAGGACGACTAGCAGTTAGGTACAATAAAGAACCTATTAAACCTCTGTAGAGTGTCGTCTCAACTGATATTCCCCCTTGATCAGTATCTAATTTAACTGATGAGCTCATTGGAGTACTTGCTGTTGAACAAGATTCCATGCCAAATTTCTTCAGCAATTCCTTGGTATATTTTGTTTGACTAATAAATGTTCCTGAATCCAGTTGCTTCACTTGTATACCGAGAAAGAATGTCAGCTCACCCATCATGCTCATCTCGAACTTTTCCTGCATTAACTTAGCAAATTTCTTGCATAATTTGGGGTTAGTTGACCCAAATATAATATCATCAACGTAAATTTGAACAAGTAAGATATGGTCATTTTTCGAAAATTTAAACAAAGTTTTATCAACTGATCCAACAGTAAAATCATGATCAGTTAGGAATTTTGACAATGTTTCATACCAAGCTCGTGGAGCTTGTTTGAGACCATACAATGCCTTGTTCAAATAATAAACATGATTAGGGAAATTATGATTGATAAAACCTGGAGGTTGTTCAACGTAGACTTCTTTCTGTAATTGGCCATTTAGGAATGCACTTTTCACATCCATTTGATAGACTTTAAAGTTCTTAAAAGATGCATAAGCAAGAAATATTCTGATTGCCTCCAGTCTTGCAACTGGTGCAAATGTCTCATCATAATCTATCCCTTCTTCTTGTCTATAGCCTTGTGCTACGAGCCTTGCTTTGTTGCGCACAACTGAACCGTCTTCGTTCAGTTTGTTCCTGTATACCCACTTTGTACCTATAACAGTTTTAGAAACTGGTCTTGGAACTAAGTTCCAGACATTGTTATGAACAAACTGATTTAGCTCTTCTTGCATTGCATTAATCCAATTAGGGTCAGCAAGAGCTTTGTCAGTTTTCTTTGGTTCTAATTGAGATACAAAAGCTGAATGAATAAATAGATTGAGCATCTGATTTCTGGTTCTCACTGGATCAGATGGGTTACCTATTACCAGTTCTGGAGGATGTGATTTCTTCCATCTATATTCAGCATTTGTTGCTTCACAGCCAGCAAATTCTTCGTTGGGTAACTGAATGTTCTCAGTTTCATTTGGAACTGATTCAGTTGATAATTGATTTCCATTAGTTTGCTCCATTAACTGATTGTCAAGATTTGCTTCTAATTCAGCTGGTCGATCCAATATCTCAGGTTCAGGTGTATGAAAGATATTCTGATTTTCGTCTGAGTCATCATCTTCCAGACTGATATCTGTAAAACGATCAGCTAGCTCAACTTGATCAGTTGGCTTATCAATTAGTGCAGTTTCATCAAAATTAACATGTGCAGATTCTTCAACATTCAAAGTTTTCTTATTAAATACTCTGTAAGCTATGCTAACTGATGAATATCCAAGGAATATTCCTTCTGCTGATTTGACATCGAATGCTTTTAGATAATTTTTACCATTGTTGTGAATGAAACATCTACAGCCAAATATTTTGAAGTAAGTGATTATGCTTTTTCTTCCATGCCAGATCTCATATGGTGTTTTCTTGTGATTTTTATTAATCATTGATCTGTTCTGAGTGTAGCATGCAGTGTTTACTGCTTCTGCCCAAAATCTTTGAGAAATACCTGAATCAGCAAGCATCGTTCTAGCAGCTTCCTTAAGAGTCCGATTCCTCCTCTCAGCTACACCGTTTTGCTGAGGTGTCCTTGCTGCTGAGAACTCATGCTTGATTCCAGTATTTTCTAAAAAGTTTGTAAGTGTTTGATTGATGAATTCAGTTCCTCGATCAGATCTGATTCGATCAATCCCAACTGATTTTTCATTTAAAAGTCTTTTGAAAAGTTTAATCAGTTGTGCAGCAGTATGGTCTTTGGATTTGAGAAATATAACCCAAGTAAATCTTGAAAAGTCATCTACGACCACTAAGGTGTATTTCATTCCCCCTAAACTCATGATTGGTATTGGACCAAAGAGATCCATGTGCAATAATTCTAAGCATCGGGATGAAGATTTACAGCCTTTGTTCTTAAAAGAGGATCGAACTTGTTTTCCATACCGACATGCTGAACAAAGTTTTTCTTTTGAAAAATTTATTTTGGGCAAACCAGTTACAAGTTCATGCTTACTCAGATAGGCAAGAGATTTAAAATTTAAATGATTTAATCGTTTATGCCACAACCAGTTTTGAGATGATTTAGACGCAATAAAGCATACTGGTGTATAAGGTTGATCATTCCAACTGACTTTGTAAGTGTTTCCACACCTTTTGCCAGTTAGAATAATCTCTTCAGTTGAGTTTTTGACTGGACAAGATTGTTTGTCAAACTGAACTGAGAATCCATTATCGCATAACTGACTAATGCTTATCAGATTATACTTAAGATTCTCGACTACTAAAATATCATTAATGGTGAAGTTACCGTGGATAAGCTTACCCTTACCCACAGTTTTCCCTTTGGAGTTATCCCCAAAACTGATGTTTGGACCATTGTATTTGACCAGTTGTGACAATAAGTTTGAATCTCCTGTCATGTGTCGTGAACATCCACTGTCCAGATACCATATTGATCCAATACTTGTTCCTGTTGCCTGCAATTAAACACAGAATAAGATTCTGGTACCCTTTTCTATTTGGGTCCATAGTTGATTAGTCCTTTTGGAATCCAGACTTGAATCAGTTTAACTGACTGTCCTGTTGCTGTATTCCAT
Source organism: Primulina eburnea (assembly GCF_022965805.1). NCBI lineage: Eukaryota > Viridiplantae > Streptophyta > Magnoliopsida > Lamiales > Gesneriaceae > Primulina > Primulina eburnea. Next base: position 19,767,489 of record NC_133116.1, read on the forward strand.
ATAGTCCTTCCCTGTCTGTGTGTGCTTGGTGTATAGTGTGTGGATGATGTTACATGTGTTTTGTTCATTTTCAACTGATTTTTTAGCCGATATCTTTTCTGAACTGGCTTACTATTGTAGTAGTTTGAGTAGCCATATGAATATTTCCTGCTGAGAGTTTTCGGTTGCTGATTCCATGAGTCAGTCTTACCTTTTGGAGTGTATCCAATTCCACATCTCATGCCTTTATTCATGTTCTGAGATGGCTGTTTAGTCAGTTTGCTTGACTCTTCTTGATTTTGTACCATAACTGATTTTACAAAGTGAATATATTTCCCTTTGTTCATATTCAGTTTTGGTTGAGTATCTTGGGAAGACAAATCATCTTTACCACAGAAACCTAAACCAGTTTTATCATCAACTGATTTCTGAGAGTTCTGTATATTAGTTAAAGTTTTAGATGATTTGTTCCAAACTTGAATGAGCTCATTGAGCTTTGTATTTTCAAGCGACAATTTTTGAATCATTGATTGATTCCTGCTTCTTTCATCAGTGAGTTCAGCAATTTCCCTTTTTAGACTCAACATTTCAACTGATTCATCAGTTTTTGTTTTATTGTCTTTGGGATCATTTTGCTTTGCTCTGAGTTTTTCAAATGACAAAGCAAGCTTTTGATACTCATTGACCATGTCATGAAGAGTTGAGATGAGTTCTTCTCGTGTAAAATCAATAGAGCTAAAATCAAATACCTGCTCGCAGCTTGATTGATCTTCTAGGTTATCTGCCATTAGACATGTTACTTCTTCCTCATCTTCACTTGAACTGCAAGAGCTTTCTGGATCTGACTCTTCGCTGTCAGTTTCTGCCCATTTGGCTTTGCTATCTTCAGCTAGAAGTACTTCATGTCTCTTCTTGTAAGGCTTCTTTTCGTCTTTAGACCTTCTTTTGTGCTCATACATCTTTTTCTTTCTTTCAGTTGAGATTTGATTGTCCTTTTTAGGCTTTGTACAGTTGGCAGTAAAATGACCGGATTTGTCACAGTTGAAACATACATTAGATTCTTCTCTGGAGTTGTTTCTTTGATAATTCTTCTGAAAATTTCCTTGATTTTTCCTCATGAATCTTCCAAATTTCTTAATGAATAGAGACATGGCATCATTGCTCAGCTGATCAGCAGTTTTCTCAACTGAACCAGTTGATTCATTTCTAACAGCAGTCAAGGCAGTAGTTGCTGCTGGAGTGGATGGTTCACCTTCTCGAGTTTGAAGTTCAAACTCATATGCTTTTAGATCTGCAAATAAATCATGAAGTTCAACTTTGTTAAGATCTTTGGATTCCCTCATTGCCATAGTTTTGACATCCCATTCTTTGGGAAGTCCTCTGATTACTTTCAACGCTATTTCTTTATTTGTATACACCTTTCCAAGTGCATTTAGTTCATTGATAATACAGCTTGTTCTTTCATCATACTCATCCATTGTTTCACCCATCTTCATTCTGATGTTGTCGAACTTCTGCACAGCAACTGAGAGTTTGTTTTCTTTAGTTTGATCATTTCCTTCGCAAAGTTGAATTAACTTTTCCCAAATTTCTTTGGCGGTTTTGCACATTTTGATCTTACTGAACGTTACTTTGTCCAGTGTCTTATACAGTATGTCTTTTGCAACGTTGTCTAGATTTGCCTTTCTCTTGTCCTCTGTAGTCCACTCATCTCGAGGCTTTTCAATTCGGTGAGGTGCCCCTTCAGTAATAGCAACAGCTGTGTTTGCTTTTAAAATTTTCATGGGTCCATCAGTTATGACGTACCACATGTCATCGTCTTGTGCAGCTAGATGAGCCTGCATTCTTATTTTCCAATCATCAAAATCTTCCCTGGAGAACATTGGAATCTTATTGAATGAAGACATAGTGATTAGATTGAAGATAGATAATCTTTGACAGGATATGCCTTGCTCTGATACCACTTGTCAGGATCGGTTATTGACTAATTAGTGTTTAGAAGGGGGGGGGGGTTGAATAAACAATTCTAGGAAATTTAAGTATTTTTCAAAAAGGATAGTTCAGTTTTGTTACAAACTGAACTAAGTATCCCGTCGGTCAATATCAATCAGTTAAACTGAATAAGCAGTTGCAGAAAATAAACTGTTTGATAGATAGAATATCTAACTGGAAATAAAAAGCTGAAGTAAAGATAACACGGTATGTTTATGGATGTTCGGAGAATTGAATAACTCCTACGTCACCCCTTCTATCTCAAGGATAGGATATTTACTAAAAGACTTTGATCGAGTACAACGCTTGTACAGACCCACTTCAGTTAGGACTTATCTATTGCCTAAACTGAAACTCTTAGTATAATACAATGATCTCTGTAAGTAACTGAACTTAGCACGTTAATCGAATTTTCAATATTTCAGAGTGCTAGTTTGCTCAATGTGTAGACTTGATCGCTACGAATAGATCTGATACGAGTGAGCAGAGATTTTTTTTTGACAGAGTAATGGCAAGTTTTAGATTGGTTAATCACGTATTTGTCAACTGCTCTTTTGTCATATTTATAGACTTCTCTTCCAACTGTAATTTTGAATTCTCGTATCCGTTGATTTCCACTTTATCATTTCTTGGACAATGTTCTTGATTGCCGCTTCATCATTTATTGTAAGACGGCGTATAAATCTTGATAGCCGAATTTCGTTGTTCTATGCAGTGCGGCTTTCCACATTCAGTTGCTGTCTGATATGTCTTTTTGTCTGTTTGAATGATCTTTCCCGAGGTATCTTCAGTCGAGGAGCTTTAATGTATTCGGCTGAATGTTTTACTGATCAGTTCTCAACTGATCAGTTTGTGTCAACTGATTTTAGTTGAATGTTCAGCTGCCGAATATGCTTTCATGTATTAGTTGGTTTAGTCGATTGATTTATGTTTTGTCAAACTCCAGAATTTAGTTTCCAACATTATATAATTGTATTTAAGTTAAATTATGATTTTAAGTATTCCATTTAGCTATTTCGAAATTTGGAGATTTTAATCTAAAAATTTTGTACATGAATATTTTATTAAATTTTTGGTGGGTCTAAATAATTAACGTAGTATGAGTTTATCCTATTAATTTATTTTATTAGACTTTTTGTAAGGTCCAAAAATGCGATAATATAACCCAACTGCATCCGAATATAAGGAAAATGGAAAATGACTAAATAAAGGGTTCTAACTGCATGAATTAAATATAGGGTGCATGCTAACATGTTTATAATTCACATGTCGACACGAATGCATAAAACTGTGTTTTAAAGGTGTTCGAGATGCGATCGAGGAACGGAGATCGAGGGCTAAAAAAGTGAAAATATATTTATTAAATGATTACTTTAACTCTTAAAAATATGGTTTATGTTGTGTGGTATTTTTGAAAATGAGGTGTTTTGAATTGATTTTATACGTCGAGTTGTATTTTTAAACGGTATTCGATTTTCAAAGAAAATAAAAGCTTTTTGAGAACTTGGCTATTAATTTCACGAACTTTCCTAAACAAAATATTTTAAATATGACATAATGAGCTTAATGGGCTTATTATGCTATGTTAATGGGCCTAAACTTATACTAGGAGTTTAAATCAAAAAAGCCCCAAACCCTACCCCAAAACCCCACGAACACACGCACACCACACACAACACACACAAGAACTCCTACTTCATCAAACACATGCACACACACGAGAATTGTAGAAGGGAGGGCCACGGTTTTGAGGAGAATTCAATCTAGGGCTTCTTACGTCGTCGTTCTTTGCATCTCCGACTCTTTTTCGTGCGTAATAAATTCAAAATCATGCCTTAATACCTTTTTCTCATCCTTCACACCATAATATATGCTTGATAGATGTTTGCATGCAAAAACATGATAAACTTGATGTAATTATTTTTTATGGATACCCATGCATATAAATCATTATTTTGTGGTTCCAAACTTGTTTTAATGATGAAAAAAGGGGATGCCATGGTAGGGTAACTTAGAGAGACGTTTTTCCAACATTTTAAGGGTCCTTATATGCCAACACAAAGGCTGCACACGTATGGGAGGAAGGAAAATTGCACGTTTTGTGCACTAGGGTTCGGCTAGGAGGAAGCGACACGTGCGGCCCGATCAGGGCTGGATGTAGTTAGGTGTGAGGAAGAGTGCTAGCATGCCTGGACTCATGCGCAGTGGCTACGTAAGAGTCCATGCGAGATAGGTCTCTTCCCATGCAAACCGAGGGAAACAGTTGTGCGGAGGAGTCACGGCTGGGCCAGGGGGTCCAGGCTAGGTCTGAGGGTGATCCAATGAGGGTCATGAGGGCTCGGGTGAAGAGTCCTCGTCTAGTTTGAGTCGTAGCCCATCTTGTGGCACTGGCTAGGGGCATGTCTCAGCCGTGGCTCATGCCGGAACTTGTGGCGCTGGCTAGGGGCTGGTTAAATGGGTCAAGGCTAGTCAGTAAGGCCCCTCGGTGGTCTGGTTGGGGGATCGTTCGAGGTGGCTCGGGTGTGGTTCAATAAAAAACATGAATGGCTCGAAGGAAACTAGTAGGTTCGAACTAGGGCCAGGGAAAAGAAAAAGGGTTCGAACCATGGTCCACGAGGGTCGGTTCATGGTTCCCGAGGGCAGTTAGGTAATAAAATTCTATGTTTAAAGTTTGAGAAGAAAATATTAAAGTTTGAATTAAACCAGGAAATAAACGCTTTACGAATTAGTAAATAGGAAATCGAATCGAAAGCTTCAAATTTAAGCTAAATAAAAATATTAGAAAATTAAATTTAAGCTTAAATAATTATTTGGAATGATCTAGAGTCAATGAAAGTAAGAAAAAATCAAAATCGAGAAATTCTAAGTCCAAGGTTGAAACGGTCATTTTACACCTGAAAAAAGTTAGACGTCCTAGCATTGCACTGAATGCGGTATTAAATGTTAATATGTTTATTTTAAATTTTTATGGAATTTTATGATAACACGTTAATGCTAAAAGACATGTTGAATGATTGGTTTAAAATAAAAATGATATATATGTGCATGAATTTTTATAAGTGATGGAAATATGACAAGTTGAAGGTGGTGAATTGATTGTGACTAATACGATGATACGATGATATGATGATACAATGATATGTAAGGCCAAGGCTCAGTTGACGGGTGAGAGTTTCGCTGATATCACCGTCGCCCGGTACCGTGGTAATACGCAGATGGATCCATCGACCTTCAGCTAATACGAAAGTCAAAATTGAGGATCTAAATTCAATAGAAATGGAAACATATACGTATATGATAAAAAGAAATATGATATGAGATGTTGAAAGGAAAATGTTTATGAAAAGTTATTTTAAGTAAAAGTATTTTCACTGTTGCTTGTATATGTATATGTATTACTTTTTATTATGATTAAGGTTTGCTGAGTCACTAGACTCATTAGGTGTAATCGATGTAGGTGAGCATGATATTGATGTTAATGGAAGTCTTGATGGTTGATCTTGCTGGACTGAAGGTGCACACAATCCGAAGACAAACGCTAGTTTTCCGCAATTAAATTAAGTTTATGATTTAAAGTATACATTAAAGATTTTTAAAACCCTTTTCCAGCAACACCAGCAGAGTTCTCAGCCGAATAAAAAGCCATTTGTGGGACCAATGAAATCTAAAGGGCAAAAAAAGCCCCAAAGACAATGGAAGAAGCCGGGATAGCAAAAGCCACCGTAGCCTGGAGCACCAAAACCTGTGGCAAGTGCATGTGGGGATCATATAGGTGCTTCATATGCAAGGAAGAGGGACATAAGCTGCTGATTGCCCGAACAAAAGAGGACAAACTGTGGGCAGAGCTTATGTAATGTAATGCTGAAGAAGATGAAGAGGATCTAGACATGACACTAATAACTGGTAACCTAGTTATTTATTGTTTTCATATTGCTTTTATTGCTTGAAATGTTAAATTGACTATGAGAATTGATTTGGGATGATAAAGAACATAAAAGAAAATAGGTTGCATGCTCTACTATAGTTGGACTTAAAAGATGACAATAGAAACTATATATGTAACGTTCCGAAAATTTGAAGGGTCACGTAAACCACATGCATGCAAGTTATTAAATTTTTTTGATATTTTGTTAAATTCTTTTAAAGCATAAAATGCATATTTATTTTAATAATTTGTGTTTAATTATTTTTATGCATTTTATGCATTACTATTGCATGATAGAATTTATTTCACGAAATTTTAAAGGTATATGCATTAAAGATTTTTAAGTTTCATTTCGCGCTCGAACGAGTATCGAAGACCGGAGAATTTTCAGAAAAATTATTTTAATTACATGATTTGTTTTTAAATATTAATTTAAGATGTTTTAAAGGTATTTTTCAAGAATTGAGATTTATTGTGTATTTTTATCTTCAAGATTTTAATTTTTATCGGTACGCAAACTTTATTGAATTGGGAGACTTTTTGAGGGTTCGACTAATATTTTCAGAATCTTTCCAACGTGGAATATTTTTCGGGAGTGTGTTTGGATTTAATGAGCCTACTTTTAATCTTATTGGACTTAAAACCCTTTTTATTTTATTTTAGGCACATTAGTTTACAATTTAATTAACCTAAACTATACTTAAAATAAACCTAAATCTACCCCACCTAATAAATGGAAGCAACCGACACTCCCCTCCAATTATCACTCTTCTCTCCATTTTCAGCGTACCCCAGCTGTTGAGCATCTCGGTTTTCAGAGCTTTCATCAAGAAAGCTTCGGTTTTCTCTTTTCCTGCAAGGAGAAATTCATCAGGCGTCTCCTCTTCTCGTTCTTGTTCATCAAATCATCCAGGCACGCCATGTACTTTTATTTCTGTATCATACACGTTTATATTCTGTTGATTGGGTTCATGCATGAAAGATTTTCGATCTAAGCCTTTACATGCAAGATTTTCGGTTTCCATGTGTTTTCATGCATCATAAGATTGTTGTTCACGTTTTCTGAAATTTTGAGTGCAAGGGGCTGCGGTCTTGAATGTCTATGATATGCTGGTGGTGTCAAGATGATAGCTTGGGGCTCGGGTTTGTTGCTGGACGCAGCAAAGCGAGGTCCGAGTGAGGGGTTTCTTAGAGGGTGGCTCGGATTCTTTGGTTTTAGTGTACACCGCCTGAACCACGGCCTAGACCGGTAAAAAATTGGGAAAGTTTTGGTTAAGTTTCGGTTCGATTCGGGTTAAAATCAGGACCCCGGTCTAAGTTTTTAAACAATTCGATTAAGTTGTGAATTTGGCTCGAGTTTACGTTTAGGAATGCTTTTAAAAATGTTTTGGGACATTTTGAGGAGTTTGGTAAGCTTCGGATCAAAACAATGAGTTTTGGATTTATCCTGGATTTAGTCGCCTCACGAAAGGTTAATTAAAGAATTAATTGAAACGCCTAGATGTAAGCTTGATAAAATTAAGTAAAATTATATTTAAGCCCAAATAATTATTAGAAGTATAAGTTTTAATTTATGGAATTTTATGATAAGGTTTAGTTTAATTCGGGATTAAAACGCCTTAATATGTTATATTTAAAGATTAATTTAGAAGTCATAGATTTAAACCAAATAAAAATATGGGAAAGTTCATGTAGGCTTAAATAATTATTTGGGACATGTTAGAGTCAATGAAATTAAGAAAATGTCAAAGAAGTGAAATTTTATGTACCAGGGGTAAAATGGAAATTTTTGGGTTTCCAGGGGCAAAATGGTTATTTTGCACCCGGGGTGAGAATTTGGTCATGGCAGCACCCTGAGCACATTTTATCATGTTTTGAATGTTTATGCATCATTAATATGATTTTTATGAAATTATGAAAATACGTTGCATGCTTGATTTTAAAGAAAATTTACTTATATGCATGATTTTGATAAGTGATGAAAATGTTGATGTTTTTGAAGGATTAGAGTTGGTTGTGACTGACAATGTATATGTATACGATGATATGATTGGAGATATCGTGAGGGAAAAGACCCCAGAGGGAGCCCGTTTACGGGAGAAGTCCCCAAAGGGAGCCCGACGATCGTATTTCCATTGACACGATATGAGATATGATGAGCTGAGGCTCGGGCCCAGTGGACGGGTAATGCTGTCGCTGATGTCCCTCGCCGCCCGGTACCTTGGTTATACATAGATGGATCTCTCGATAGAGCTGATACGATAGAGCTGATACAAAAGTCACAACTAATGAACTGAATTCAATAAAAAAAGAATACGATGATATGAGATGACATGCTTTGAGACGACATGATTTTACACGAGACGTTGTTGTTCATGCTTTTAAAGTTCATGAAAGATATTTTTACGTATATGATGATATGAGATGACATACTTTGACACGACATGATTTTACACGAGACGTTGATGTTCATGCTTTTAAAGTTCATGAAATATATGTTTATGTAACGTACCGTAATTTTTACTACTTAAAAATTTGCGGAAAAATTTAAAATTTTCTTATTTGTAAAATAATCTCCAACATATGCCGTAAAGTATCACAACCAATTCCCCATACAATATGATTATTCGAAACATTGACTAATAAAATTTGTTCACAAACCACTTTCTCAAAATATTTTCCATCAACATAAAAAATCCTAATAATTTAAACATTTCATAAAACTTAAACATGGCGGTCCTCGGGTCTAGCCTGCTGCTCAGTCCAAGCCTGCCCCTTTGTCACCACCTCCGATCTCCTCATCAACAGACTCACCTACATCGATAAAGTCTAGTGAGTCTAAAGACTCAACACGCATAAACTAGGAATAACGAGTACTACATAATAAAATCACATGCAACTTTAAAATATGACATACATAACTTGAAACTTGAACTTGCATATTAAACTTGAACATGCGTACATACATACTTTGATGTGCCATCATCATAAACTTTTCTTAAACATACTTGCATAGTAGAACATACTTGAACATACGTAACTTCATCATTTTCGTAGAGGATGTTTCAAAGCAAGTGACCCATAACATAATAAATGCCTGATCAGACAAACCACAGTACTGGGCTGACAGAGACGTATCCACTGCCACATACATAAGATCCCCGTTCATAATTTAACGGGCTGGTTGGTCCCCGTTCATAATTTAACGCTTTCCAACCTCGATCTAACCCGTTCATAATTTAACAGGCGGATTGGTCCCCGTTCATAATTTAACGCTTCCCAATCCTAAATATACTTTGGTCACAAGACATTTAGCATACCTCCAAAAACTTAAAAATATTTTCTTGCACGTCGTATATACTTACTTGTCGTTGAGGGATTCGTTGGACTTTGACTGGGGCCGTTGCTGCAACATACTACGTGAAAATTTCATAATTAACTTGCATAACTTAGACGTAAATATCATGTTTACTCTCAAGCTCAATCATTTCTTAGGACATTCCAATGACACGACTTTGATAAATCCTTACAATAAACCATGACATCAAACCTCAAACTATAAATAAATTCTCCAAAAATACGTGAGTACACAGACCCCGACCCCGGTCCGTGCATTGGTCCGTGTAATTTCGCTAAAAGAATAGTCAGAAAGGAGAAGGGGCACGGACCCCGTGCTTAGATCCGGATGGAGGTCCGTGTCCTTGCGGTGGAATGTGCCTCGAAGTAATGGGAAGGCACGGACCCCGTGCCTGCATCCGTGTGGGGTTCCGTGTCCGTGCCCAAGTTTGACACCGTGAAGAAAACAAAGGCACGGACCCCGTGCCAGGGTCCGTGTCCGGGTCCGTGTGGCCTTGAATTACTGAACTTGCGAGGAAAAACTTATACAATGCCTATTATCCCAATTAAGACCTAATGGACAAGATTCAACACTTTGAGACTATCCTAGGAACCATAGCAATGAACTAAACTCGTGAATACGCCTCAACATAACGACGTTCACCCTACAACTCGTACGACCCATCAATACGGCCATTGACATCAAATTGATTCCTACGACTTCCAACTAGTTCAAGCGCCTAACGACAAGAATCAAAGCTTCAATAAACATCCTAACATCATAAATAATATATCTATACGCAGCAACGATCACCCGTCGATCTCCAACGAGGCATACAACATAAAAACTTAAAGAACACAATTTACGTAAAAGTCGTAGTTTGAGCAGTCCCACTAAAAACGCCATCACTCACTCAATTTTAATCCAAAAATCTCGAATTTTATATCAAATCGAAGGCATCGAAAAATTCTACGTTTTTGTTGTTGAAAGTTTTCTCAAAATATGAACCGAAATTTTGCAGTTTTTACCAGAACAGTAAAAACGAAAATTGTAGATCTAAAAAAATCGTTTCAAAAACTATCCCAACGTATTTGCTCAAACCTCTACACTTCATACACATGATTTTAAGCATAAATAACAACACACACATAATATGACATGATCGATACAGAAAAGAGAGATTATACGTGCCTTTGATCTTTAAAACTCACAATACGGTGAATATTGAAACAACACGGTGCGGGAAAATGATCCGGCGACTTGAGGCACAATTTTTTTTTCTGCTAAATCAACGAAGGCTTTCTTGAATAAACTTTTGAAATGAAGGTGGTGATATATATATTGATGGAAGAGAGTTTCAATAACTCTTCTCATCTCCTTTAAAAATAATAAAATAAAGGAATAAGAGTTTCAATAACTCTTCTCTTCTATTTTATATATAATAAAATGAAATGTGTTTTGTGTGTGTGTTATATGTGTATATGTGTGTGGTGTGTGTGTAGGGAAATAGTCAATTATTTAGATAATTATAGTTAAAGGTTTTAAATTAATAATTAACTTGCTAATTAAGACTACTAACCCACTAATCAATTTGTTTAAAAAATTAAAATACATTACAAAATTGATAAACTTTAAAAGTTTAAAAATCCTAAAATAACTTAATTTTTAAATTAGGTTTTATAAATATTAAAAACTTCATAAATCATTTAAAATGCCTCGAACCTAACTTAAAATAAAATAACACTTTTAAAATTGCCAAAATTGTCACCGGTCTCTTTCCCTCGATTCCGCATCGAATATTCGCCTGAAACATAAACTTGAGAAAATATTTATTTTAACATGCATCAAATAAACATAAATAATTAAAATAATGAAATTTCATAAATTAAATAAATGCATATATTTTTACGTATACTGATTTTTTTTGGGCTTTACAGTTTCTCCCATGTTTATAAAAATTTCGTCCTCGAAATTAAGTCTTACCAAACAACTCTGGGTATCTAAGTCTCATGTCTGCTTCAGCTTCCCCAGTGGCCTCCTCCACTGATTGATTCAACCACTGAACTTTGACTAGCTTAGTCGTCTTGTTCCGAAGCCTACGCTCTTGCCTGTCTAAGATTTGAATCGGTCTTTCCTCATAAGACAGGTCTGGAGTCAACTGCAACGGCTCATGGCTCAGAACATGCGAAGAATTAGCTAGATACTTCCTCAACATAGAAACGTGGAACACATTGTGCACTCCGGAAAAATTCGGCGGTAAGGCTACACGATAAGCTAGAGTTCCAACTCTGTCAAGAATTTCGAACGGTCCAATAAATCTCGGACTAAGCTTGCCTCTATTCCAAAATCTCATAACACCCTTCATAGGTGCTATTTTGACGAATACATGATCGCCTACGGCAAACTCAAGATCCCTTCTTCTCTTGTCAGCATAACTCTTTTGACGGCTCTGGGCGGTCTTCATTCTGCCACGAATCTTGACTACCACATCTGCAGTCTGCTGAACTATCTCTGGACCAAGTTCTGTTCTCTTACTAACTTCATCCCAATGAACTGGCGATCTGCACTTCCGTCCGTACAAAGCCTCGTAAGGAGCCATACTATTGATGATTGGAAGCTGTTATTGTAGGTAAACTCCACAAGTGGTAGTTTAGACTCCCAAGTCCCCTGAAAATCAATCATACAGGCTCTCAGCAAATCCTCCAAAATCTGTATCACACGCTCAGACTGGCCATCTGCCTGCGGGTGAAACGATGTACTGAAAAGCAACTTCGTCTCCATGGCTGCATGTAAGCTCTTCCAGAAGGACGATGTGAACCTCGGGTCCCTGTCCATACAATCGAAACTGGAAAACCATGCAAACGGACGATCTCCCTGATATAAAGCTCCGCATACTGAGTCATGGAGAAGCTCGTCTTCACTGGTAAGAAGTGCGCTGACTTAGTGAGTCGGTCCACAATAACCCAAATGGCATTAAAACCCCTAACTGATCTTGGCAACCCAACGACAAAATGCATAGTGATATTTTTCCATTTCCACTCTGGGATAGGGAGTGGCTTAAGCATTCCTGCCGGTCTCTGATGCTCTGCCTTCACCTGCTGGCAAGTGAGACATTCTGATACGAATCTGCGGATGTCTCGGTTCATCCCTGGCCACCAATACAACATCTGCAGATCCTTGTACATCTTGGTGCCTCCTGGGTGAATAGAATACGGAGATGCATGTGCCTCTGACAAAATATCCTGTCTAATTGAATCAACACTAGGGACCCACATTCTATCTCTGTATATCACAATACCATCGGACATTGAATAGAGTACACTGCCCTTGGCTTCATCTTTCAGCCTCCATTTCAATAACTGCTCATCTGAAGGTTGACCTGCTCGGATACGGTCTAACAAGGAAGATTGGACCGTCAGATTAGACAGCTTAGGAGCTCTGCTCTCGCGATAAACTTCCATGTCAAACCTTTGAATCTCAGATTGAAGAGATCTCTGCACTGACAGCTGTGCTAAGATTGTTACCTTTCTACTCAAAGCATCTGCCACAACATTAGCTTTCCCTGGATGATAGCTAATTTCACAATCATAGTCTTTTAATAACTCCAACCACCGTCTTTGTCTCATGTTAAGTTCTTTTTGCGTGAAGAAATACTTTAGACTCTTGTGATCAGTGAATATCTGGCATTTCTCGCCGTACAAATAATGTCTCCAAATCTTCAAAGCAAATTCCACGGCAGCTAACTCGAGATCATGAGTCGGATAATTCTTTTCATGCACTTTTAACTGTCTGGAAGCGTAAGCTATAACCCGACCATTCTGCATCAATACTGCGCCCAAACCGAGTTTAAAAGCATCGGTGTACAACACAAAATTATCTTGTCCTGCTGGCATGGCTAACACTGGTGCTGTGATAAGAGCTTGTTTCAAGGTATCAAAGCTCTTTTGACACTCTTCACTCCATATGAATTTGGCATTCTTCTTGGTCCATGAGGTGAGTGGCACTGCTATCGAAGAAAATCCCTGAATAAACTTTCTGTAGTAGCCTGCTAAGCCTAGGAAACTGCGGATCTCTGATGCATTCTTCGGCTCAATCCATTCTTTAACTGCCACCACCTTAGCTGGATCCACCTCAATACCACTGCTAGATATTATATGTCCTAAAAATGCTATTTTCTTCAACCAAAATTCACACTTACTGAATTTTGCATACAACTTGTGTCTCTGCAAAACCTGTAACACTATTCTCAAATGCTGACTATGCTCCTCATGGCTTTTCGAATATATAAAAATATCGTCAATGAATACTATGACGAAATGATCGAGGAACGGCTGAAATACTCGGTTCATGAGATCCATGAAAATAGCTGGAGCATTTGTCACTCCAAATGACATCACTAAGAACTCGTAATGCCCATATCTGGTCCTGAAAGCTGTCTTGTGGACATCTGCATCCTTCACTTTCAGCTGATGATACCCTGATAGAAGATCTATCTTAGAGAACATGGTAGCTCCCTGTAACAGATCAAACAAATATTCGGTTCTAGGCAACGGGTACTTATTCTTGATCGTTACCTTATTCAGCTCACGGTAATCGATGCACAGTCTCCGGCTCCCATCCTTCTTTTTCACAAAGAGCACTGGCGCGGCCCACGGTGAGAAACTCGGGCGGATAAATTCCTTGTCTAAAAGTTCCTGAATCTGTTGCTTAAGTTCTAGCATTTCTGCTGGAGCTAATCTGTACGGTGCCTTAGAGATTGGCACTGTGCCTGGCATGAGATCAATGGCAAACTCCACCTCTCTATATGGTGGAAGGCCTGTGACGTCATCTGGAAAGACGTCTGGGAAGTCCCTGACTACTAGCACGTCTAATAAAGATGGAGTGGGTACTTCAGGTGCAGATGCCATGCTGGCTAAGAAAGCCTGACAACCCTTGGAAATCAGTCTCCTCGCCTGCATGCAGGAGATCATGCGAGGAAAACTCCACCATTTGGATGGCTCAAATAAAAACTGCTCCATTCCCAACGGTCTAATCAGTACTGATCTTTTCTGGAAATCAATCAGAACTCTGTTCTTAGTCAGCCAGTCCATTATCAAAATAATATCGAACTCTGGCATTGGTAGCATGATCAAATCTGCATACACTAAATGGCCATGCAATTCTAGATCGATATCTCTGACCACTCTAGTAGCTAACAGCTCTTCCCCTGATGGGACTGTCACTGAATAATTCACGTCGAGGCCGATGGTCTTGATATCCAAGTGACTAGCGAGCGTCTCTGAGATGAATGAATGGGTGGCTCCTGAGTCTATCAAGGCCTGAGTAGCTATTCTCTTAATGAAAATACTTCCTGAGAGACGTTAGCACAACACAAAACTTATATCCCAAAATTACTAACATTATCCTTGAGCATAGAAGAGATCGATATATTCTAAGTCACTCAAAAATATTACTAGCACACTAATAATCTCAATAAAATTCCAACACTCACGAAAAATAATACTGAGTTTAGGTAAGAAAGTTTACCGGTCAGTAAGGTAGTGTCTGGATTCGCCTCCTGTGCATGCATTGTGACACCCTGACCCGATACAATTAAAATACAGCGGAATTTAAAAATTTTCTTTCAAACGGAAGGAGTTTCAAAATACATTTTATAAAAGTGTTTACAAAATAACAACATGATCATTCCAATGACATAACAAAATACAAAATATCATTAGTGTGATCATGTTACAAAATGGTACAAAATAATCATCCTTCCAATCTTCGTATGCATATGACCCCCATCCACAGTCAACGTCCCGGTCCGTCGCTCTTATCTGCATCACATGAAAATAACTGAAATGAGAATAAATCTCAGCAAGTGGAACTCTTACATAGCAATGATACATAGTATACACTGTAAAACATGGCTTTTAAATCATAAATACCATCGACTCTGAAACATGAATAACGTAGCAATAACTGTAGCAATAGCAATGGCAATAGATAGCAAAACGATGGTATTTCTCTTTTCTATGGTTGGATTGATATCAATAGTATCTGTGACTGTGGTTGCCAATATCCCATCGATATAAATCGATAACTGTGAGGGGATAAAAGCCTATGGTCGATGATCATCTAATTGCATGCAATGCTATGGCTATGATTAATCAATCCAATAAAACATTTGAATTCTCAATAGCATTTAAGGCCGTCGTTTCGCAATCTCATAATATCTCTTGTATTCCCTTTTTAACAATAGTGAGACATCAATGCCTCCAATAGATAATCAGTGAAATCAATACATAACAATGGATCAATGGAAGGGAATAACACTTTGAAACCTTTAAAACACAATACATATAATATCATGTGAGCAAAAAGGATGAAATTCCACTTACAAACCAATAGAACACCTCCAACTATACTCTTGGTACACCACCTACAACAATAATCCATAAATAACACCAATATCAAGACTAAATCCAAAAGTCCATGCTAAATAATCCATAGAACCATCAAAACATCAAATCCAAAATAACCCTTAACTCGAAACCTCATTAGAATCGCACCAAAAACTTACCTAAGCTTCCTTATACCACGGAGAACGATGATCTCAAGTCGGAAATCGAAACAAAGCCAAGAATCAAAGGTGGGAAGCAATTGAAATGGATGAAAACCCTTGCCAAAAGAGAGAAAATCGGAAATGGAGGAAAGAAGATAAGATAGGTATGGCCAACAACTCCCAAAAAGTCACTTAAAAACTCGCCCATACTTACACAGCGGGTGCGGTCACACAAGCACCGCGGGTGCGCTAAGCTCACGGCAACCAAAATAAATCCCATGCACGAACACCGCGGGTGCGGTGCTACAATTACCGCGGGTGCGGTCCTTGCACTGTCGCGGGTGCGGTGATGCCACGGCCCTCCAAAACCAAAATCATGAATAGTACACCGCGGGGGCACTCATCTAAGAGCGCGGGTGCACTCTACTCACGGCAATGAACAGTAACAAAACAACTAAAAATCGATTCGAAACGCTGAAACGAACAATCAACACCAACTAACACCTCAAATAAATAATAACCAATAATACTATAGCCCAAAACACAACTATAATCATCTAATCACAAAACCCAATTAACACAATAAAGCTTAAACCGTACCGTACACCGGGCTCGGCTATTACAATCTCCCCTCCTTAGAGGAATTTCGTCCTCGAAATTGACGTCACGGCACGAACAACTCAGGATACCTCTCTCTCATCTCAGTCTCAAGTTCCCACGTAGCCTCCTCAATCAGATGGTTCCTCCAAAGGACTTTAACGATGCCGATCTCTTTGTTCCTCAGAACTCTAACTGTGCGATCCAGAATCTGAATCGGAATCTCATGGTAAGTCAGACTCGGCGTCAAGTCCAATGGCTCACGGCGAAGAACATGGGAAGGATCTGCAATATACTTCCTGAGCATCGATACGTGAAACACATTATGGACTCTGTCAAGATCGGGAGGTAGGGCTAATCTGTAGGCTCGGTCACCCACTCTGTCCAATATCTCGAATGGACCAATGAATCTAGGGCTCAACTTGCCCTTCTTGCCAAATCGCATCACACCCTTGAGAGGTGCTATCTTCAGAAAAACATGATCGCCAACCTCGAACTGCAAAGGTCTACGACGAACGTCTGCATAGCTCTTCTGTCTGGACTGAGCAGTCTTCATCCTCTCTCTGATAACTGCAACAACATCGGCAGTCTGTTGGACCAACTCGGGACCCAACATCTTCCTCTCACCAACCTCATCCCAAAACAAAGGGGATCTGCACTTCCTGCCATAAAGTGCCTCATACGGTGCCATGCCAATCGTCGCCTGGTAGCTATTGTTGTACGTGAACTCCACAAGAGGCAACTTGGAATCCCAGCTACCAGAATAGTCAATAGTACAAGCTCTGAGCATATCCTCCAGAATCTGAATGACTCTCTCTGACTGACCGTCGCTCTGAGGATGATAAGCTGTACTGAAAGCTAATCGAGAACCCATAGCTCTGTGCAAACTCTTCCAAAACTCTGAGGTAAATCTAGGGTCACAATCAGACACGATCGACACAGGAACTCCATGAAGTCTAACAATCTCTGCAATGTAATCCTCGGCATACTGAGACATCGAATACGTCGTCTTGACTGGGAGAAAGTGCGCTGACTTGGTCAATCTATCAACAATAACCCAAATGGAATTGAAACCCTTCTGCGTCCTGGGTAAACCAGTCACGAAATCCATAGTGATATGCTCCCACTTCCACTGAGGAACCGGCAAAGAAAGCAATGTCCCAGCAGGTCTCTGGTGCTCAATCTTTACCTGCTGACAAGTAAGGCACTGAGAAATGAACAAAGCAATATCTCTCTTCATACCTGGCCACCAGTAGAGTCGACGAAGATCCTGATACATCTTCGTACTGCCTGGATGAATCGAATAAGGTGCGGTATGAGCCTCTATCAAGACATCTCTACGAATATCGTCGCCAGAAGGAACACAAATGCGGCCTCTGAAAGTTACCAAATCATCACCATTCAGACTAAACTCTGAATTCCCTCTAGCCTCGGCTCTAGCTCTCAACTCTGCCAACTGAACATCAGTCGACTGCTCTCTACGGATCCTGTCCGTCAATGTAGATCGAATGACCAACGCTGAAAAGCGAGCAATGGTCCCTGGAATCACCAGATCAATCTCCTCTCTCTGCAAATCCATCAACAATGGTCTCTGAATCAAAGAACTCAATGAAGCACTCGACTTGTGGCTCAAAGCATCAGCCACAACATTCGCCTTCCCTGGGTGATAACTGATCGTCACATCGTAATCCTTGACAAGCTCTAACCACCTCCTCTGTCGCATATTGAGCTCTTTCTGCGAGAACAGATACTTCAAACTCTTGTGGTCTGTGAAAATCTCACACTTTTCGCCATACAGATAATGTCTCCAAATCTTAAGGGCGAAAACCACAGCTGCAAGCTCCAAATCGTGCGTCGGATAATTCTTCTCATAATCCTTCAACTGGCGAGACGCATAGGCAATGACCTTACCTCGCTGCATCAACACTGCACCAAGGCCTCTCTTCGACGCATCGGTATAGACCACAAAATCCTCTGAACCACTGGGCAAAGAAAGAACAGGAGCTGTCGTCAATCTGTCCTTCAACTCCTGAAATGCACTCTGGCAATCGATAGACCACTCGAACTTCACAGTCTTCCTCGTCAGATTGGACAATGGCAGGGCAATCTTGGAGAAACCTGAAATGAAACGACGATAGTAACCCGCCAAACCGAGGAAACTGCGTACCTCAGAAACAGTGGTAGGAATAGGCCAACTCCGAATCGCCTCTATCTTCAACGGATCAACAGCAATGCCATCTCTCGAAACCACATGGCCTAGAAAAGAAATCCGATCCAGCCAAAACTCACACTTCTTCAACTTGGAAAACAACCTCTTCTCTCGCAACAACTGAAGCACCACTCTGAGATGCTCTGCATGAAGCTCTCTGGATTTGGAATAGATCAAGATATCGTCGATGAAAAAAATAACGAAGCTATCCAGATAAGGCTTGAACACACGGTTCATCAGATCCATGAAGACTGAAGGGGCATTGGTCAAACCAAAAGACATGACAAGAAACTCATAGTGACCGTACCTGGTCCGGAAAGCTGTCTTAGGGATATCAGACTCCCTAACCTTCAACTGATAGTAGCCAGGCCGAAGATCAATCTTCGAGAACACAGTAGCACCATGGAGCTGATCAAACAAATCATCTATCCGAGGCAACGGATACTTGTTCTTGACAGTTACTTTGTTAAGCTCCCTGTAGTCGATACACAGTCGCAAAGAACCATCCTTCTTCTTGACAAATAGAACCGGAGCTCCCCAAGGCGAAGAACTCGGACGAATAAAGCCCTTGTCTAAAAGATCCTGCAACTGAGTCTTCAACTCCTTCATCTCGGTAGGGGCCATCCGGTACGGAGCCTTAGAAATAGGAACCGTACCTGGAGCTAAATCGATCACAAACTCAACATCTCTATCCGGCGGCAAACCCGGAACATCATCCTCAAACACATCAGCAAACTCCCTCACCACATCAATATCATCTACATTCAACTTAATCAATCTATCAACATCCACAATAGAAGCAAGAAACCCATCGCAACCTCTACACAACAATCTCTCAGCCTCAAAGCAAGAAATAAAAGGAAGGACCAGCGAAGTACCTGTGCTGGCGAGCGCTCCTCCCTGGCCATCATCTGCAAAAGTCACCTTCTTAGCAACACAATCGATAACTGCACGGTAAGTCGAAAGCCAATCCATGCCAAGAATAACATCGAAGGCAACCATAGGGATAACAATCAAATCAGCGAATACAACTCGCTCCTCAATACGAACAGGGCACGCAAAGACAATTGATGTCGGGCACAAGACATCCCCCGAAGGTAAAACAACATTAAGCTGAATGGGAAGAACAGAAGGAACTATACCCAAAGATCTCAAAAATAATTCAGACATAAAAGAATGAGTAGCACCAGTATCAATCAAAGTAGTAGCTACTCTGCCTGAAATCAAAATAGTACTAGAGATCAATGAAGAATCACAATTAATACCTTCCTTGGTCATCGCAAAGATACGACCCTGCACCTTCCCTTGGCTATCTCCCCTCGGGCAATTGCTAGCAACGTGACCCGCCGCACCACAACGAAAACAAGTATGAGTGCCCAATCTGCACTCTCCTCGATGATGCTTACCACACTTTGGACACAGTGGCTTCTCGGGATCAAATGGAACTGGCGGTGGTCTAGAACTCGGCTCCATCTTGCCCTTGCCCTTGAAACGATCCCTGCCCCTCTGATTCGAACCCTGGCCTCTCTGACCAATGGCCTGGTGTCTCTCCTGCCTCTCCCTGGCGATGTCCTTCTCGTCTTGCTCGGCCAACAATGCTTTGGACACAATCTCCTTGAAAGTAACAGCTTTAGACATGTTGATATCACGACGAATCTCAGCTCTAAGGCCTCGAATGAAATGAGCGCCCTTGTCCTTGTCGTTCGAAGCAATATACGGAGCAAATAGGCAACCCTCCTCGAACTTCAGAATATACTGGCCAACATCCAAGCTCCCCTGTCGAAGTTCCAAGAACTCCGTAACCTTCCTCGCTCGAAGTGCGTCGGGGAAATACTTGTCGTAGAACAAGTCAGTGAACTCTGACCACTTCAGTGTCGCAACATCAACTCCAACTTTCGTAGCATTCCACCAAATGCGGGCAGCCTTAACCAACATGAACACTGCACAGCTAATCCTGTCTTTGTCCTCATACTGGAGATGATCGAAGATAGCTTCAAGCGCCTTGACCCACTCGACAGCAACTAGAGGATCGGTGCTACCTGCGAATTCCGGTGGATCCATTCTCTTAAAAGAAGAAAAGACGGCATCAGTGCCAACAGCCTGAGCAACTTGACCTCTCACTTGGCCTCGACCCTGTCCTGCTCCTTGCAATCGGAGCAACTGCTGAATCTGATCGCTATGCACCTTAGCCTGCTCCTTAAGCAACTTGCCGAACTCGTCGACAACTCTCGAGGAAGAACTATCCTCACCCTCTGCCGCCTTACGCTTAGGAGGCATACTCTACAATTGCTCACAAGACACCAATCAATATATAACAATGGATAGATGCAAGAAAACATACCCGGACAGTTGAAAGTAGACGAAGTCATATGCATTGGTCCGAAGAACACCGCTCTGATACCACTAAATGTGACACCCTGACCCGATACAATTAAAATACAGCGGAATTTAAAAATTTTCTTTCAAACGGAAGGAGTTTCAAAATACATTTTATAAAAGTGTTTACAAAATAACAACATGATCATTCCAATGACATAACAAAATACAAAATATCATTAGTGTGATCATGTTACAAAATGGTACAAAATAATCATCCTTCCAATCTTCGTATGCATATGACCCCCATCCACAGTCAACGTCCCGGTCCGTCGCTCTTATCTGCATCACATGAAAATAACTGAAATGAGAATAAATCTCAGCAAGTGGAACTCTTACATAGCAATGATACATAGTATACACTGTAAAACATGGCTTTTAAATCATAAATACCATCGACTCTGAAACATGAATAACGTAGCAATAACTGTAGCAATAGCAATGGCAATAGATAGCAAAACGATGGTATTTCTCTTTTCTATGGTTGGATTGATATCAATAGTATCTGTGACTGTGGTTGCCAATATCCCATCGATATAAATCGATAACTGTGAGGGGATAAAAGCCTATGGTCGATGATCATCTAATTGCATGCAATGCTATGGCTATGATTAATCAATCCAATAAAACATTTGAATTCTCAATAGCATTTAAGGCCGTCGTTTCGCAATCTCATAATATCTCTTGTATTCCCTTTTTAACAATAGTGAGACATCAATGCCTCCAATAGATAATCAATGAAATCAATACATAACAATGGATCAATGGAAGGGAATAACACTTTGAAACCTTTAAAACACAATACATATAATATCATGTGAGCAAAAAGGATGAAATTCCACTTACAAACCAATAGAACACCTCCAACTATACTCTTGGTACACCACCTACAACAATAATCCATAAATAACACCAATATCAAGACTAAATCCAAAAGTCCATGCTAAATAATCCATAGAACCATCAAAACATCAAATCCAAAATAACCCTTAACTCGAAACCTCATTAGAATCGCACCAAAAACTTACCTAAGCTTCCTTATACCACGGAGAACGATGATCTCAAGTCGGAAATCGAAACAAAGCCAAGAATCAAAGGTGGGAAGCAATTGAAATGGATGAAAACCCTTGCCAAAAGAGAGAAAATCGGAAATGGAGGAAAGAAGATAAGGTAGGTATGGCCAACAACTCCCAAAAAGTCACTTAAAAACTCGCCCATACTTACACCGCGGGTGCGGTCACACAAGCACCGCGGGTGCGCTAAGCTCACGGCAACCAAAATAAATCCCATGCACGAACACCGCGGGTGCGGTGCTACAATTACCGCGGGTGCGGTCTCACCGCGGGTGCGGTCCTTGCACTGCCGCGGGTGCGGTGATGCCACGGCCCTCCAAAACCAAAATCATGAATAGTACACCGCGGGGGCACTCATCTAAGAGCGCGGGTGCACTCTACTCACGGCAATGAACAGTAACAAAACAACTAAAAATCGATTCGAAACGCTGAAACGAACAATCAACACCAACTAACACCTCAAATAAATAATAACCAATAATACTATAGCCCAAAACACAACTATAATCATCTAATCACAAAACCCAATTAACACAATAAAGCTTAAACCGTACCGTACACCGGGCTCGGCTATTACTTGCATGGCGAACACTCTGCCCTTAGTTGGCTGTTTCCACTGCGGGCACTCTTTCAGCATGTGGTCACTGGCTCCACACTTAAAGCATTTGCCCGATCCATACAAACATGGCCCTAGATGCTGGCGGTTGCACTTAGGACACACTGGGAAAATAACGGGCTTCTGAGGTGTCCCCTGCTGTTGAACTGGAACTTTGCCCATCGGCGGTCCCTGACACGGCTTCTTCCCCGGCGGCCCTTGGTAAGGCCTCTTATGCTGAGGTCGCTGATGCTACTGCTGCTGGTGTTGCGGTGGTGCCTGATAGGGCCTCTTGCCCTGCCTGTCCGCCTCGATATCCCTCAGATCTTGTTCTGCCGCCAAAGCTCTAGAAACAGAAACTGCATATGCAGTAGGGCCAGCTACCCTCACATCACGGCGCAAGATAGGCCGCAAACCATCCATAAAATGTCTCAGCTTTGCCTGGACATCATTAGAAATCAGGGTACAAAGTAACACCCCCTCTCAAACTTCCTGACGAAATCTGCCACGCTGCTGTCTCCTTGATGCAACGTCATAAATTCTCTGGTCAATCGGGATCTTACCTCTTCAGTGAAGTACTTGGCGAAGAACAATTCCTTGAATCCCATCCAAGTCAAAGTCTGCAAATTCACTGCCACTGATGCAATCTCCCACCATAGCCTAGCATCCCCTGACAGAAGTAACGTGGCACACCTGACCCTATCAGCATCGGTCAGCTCCATAAAATCAAAGATTACCTCGATGGACTTGATCCATCCTTCGGCTATCATCGGGCCAGTGGTACCCGATAACTCCTTTGGACTCATCCGCCTGAACCTTTCATACACTGCTTCTGGCCTGGGTCTCTCCTTTGCACCCATTGCTGCAGCGTGGTTCCCCGCAAACTCTGCGAAGAATTGAGTCATGCCTGCAAGCATCTGTGCCTGCATATCTGGTGGTGGAGGAGGAGTGGCCCTCTCTCCATCATAAGTTTCTCTGTCCTCATCCCTTGCTCCACGGGCAATCAAACGTCTAGGAGGCATACTGTTCTAAAATTTACCCAACATGCATGAACATAATATAAATTACATAAGATGCAGATAACTTAAATTTTAAATATGCCCATGCTGAAATCATTACTAAATACTTACTACATAACATAATTTCAAAATTTTAAAACTTACAGACTGGAGATGGGACTTCGTGAGCTTCTTGTGACTGGCAGTAGGCATAACCCTTTTCAAGAACACGTCTCTGATACCAACAGTAACGTACCGTACTTTTTACTACTTAAAAATTTGCGGAAAAATTTAAAATTTTCTTATTTGTAAAATAATCTCCAACATATGCCATAAAGTATCACAACCAATTCCCCAAACAATATGATTATTCGAAACATTGACTAATAAAATTTGTTCACAAACCACTTTCTCAAAATATTTTCCATCAACATAAAAAAATCCTAATAATTTAAACATTTCATAAAACTTAAACATGGCGGTCCTCGGGTCTAGCACGCTGCTCAGTCCAAGCCTGCCCCTTTGTCACCACCTCTGATCTCCTCATCAACATACTCACCTGCATCGATCAAGTCTAGTGAGTCTAAAGACTCAACACGTATAAACTGGGAATAACGAGTACTACATAATAAAATCACATGCAACTTTAAAATAGGACATACATAACTTGAAACTTGAACTTGCATATTAAACTTGAACATGCGTACATACATACTTTGATGTGCCATCATCATAAACTTTTCTTAAACATACTTGCATACTTGAACATACTTGAACATACGTAACTTCATCATTTTCGTAGAGGATGTTTCAAAGCAAGTGACCCATAACATAATAAATGCCTGATCAGACAAACCATAGTACTGGGCTGACAGAGACGTATCCACTGCCACATACATAAGATACCCGCTCATAATTTAACGGGCTGGTTGGTCCCCGTTCATAATTTAACGCTTTCCAACCTCGATCTAACCCGTTCATAATTTAACGGGCGGATTGGTCCCCGTTCATAATTTAACGCTTCCCAATCCTAAACATACTTTGGTCACAAGACATTTAGCATACCTTTAAAAGCTTAAAAATATTTTCTTGCACGTCGTATATACTTAATTGTCGTTGAGGGATTCGTTGGACTTTGACTGGGGCCGTTGCTGCAACATACTACGTGAAATTTCATAATTAACTTGCATAAATTAGACGTAAATATCATGTTTACTCTCAAGCTCAATCATTTCTTAAGACATTCCAATGACACGACTTTGATAAATCCTTACAATAAACCATAACATCAAACCTCAAAACTATAAATAAATTCTCCAAAAATACATGAGTACACGGACCCCGACCCCGGTCCGTGTATAGGTCCGTGTAATTTCGCTAAAAGAATAGTCAGAAAGGAGAAGGGGCACGAACCCCATGCTTAGATCCAGATGGAGGTCCGTGTCCTTGCGGTGGAATGTGCCTCGAAGTAATGGGAAGGCACGGACCCCGTGCCTGCATCCGTGTGGGGTTCTGTGTCCGTGCCCAAGTTTGACACCGTGAAGAAAACAAAGGCACGGACCCCGTGCCAGGGTCCGTGTCCGAGTCCGTGTGGCCTTGAATTACTGAACTTGCGAGGAAAAACTTACACAATGCTTATTATCCCAATTAACACCTAATGGAACAAGATTCAACAATTTGAGACTATCCTGGGACACCATAGCAATGAACTAAACTCGTGAATACGCCTCAACATAACGACGTTCACCCTACAACTCGTACGACCCATCAATACGGCCATTGACATCAAATTGATACCTACGACTTCCAACTAGTTCAAGTGCCTAACGACATGAATCAAAGCTTCAATAAACATCCTAACATCATAAATAATATACCTATACGCAGCAACGATCACCCGTCGATCCCCAACGAGGCCTACAACATAAAAACTTCAAGAACACAATTTATGTAAAAGTCGCAGTTTGAGCAGTCCCACTAAAAACGCCATAACTCACTCAATTGTAATCCAAAAATCTCGAATTTTATAACAAATCGAAGGCATCGAAAAATTCTACGTTTTTGTTGTTGAAAGTTTTCTCAAAATATGAACCGAAATTTTGCAGTTTTTACCAGAACAGTAAAAACGAAAATTGTAGATCTAAAAATCGTTTCAAAAGCTATCCCAACGTATTTGCTCAAACTTCTACACATCATACACATGATTTTAAGCATAAATAACAACACACGCATAATATGACATGATCGATACAGAAAAGAGAGATTATACGTGCCTTTGATCTTTAAAAGTCACGATACGGTGAATATTGAAACGACACGGTGCAGGAAAATGATCCGGCGACTTGAGGCACAATTTTTCTTTTCTGCTAAATCAATGAAGGCTTTCTTGAATAAACTTTTGAAATGAAGGTGGTGATATATATATTGATGGAAGAGAGTTTCAATAACTCTTCTCATCTCCTTTAAAAATAATAAAATAAAGGAATAAGAGTTTCAATAACTCTTCTCTTCTATTTTATATATAATAAAATGAAATGTGTTTTGTGTGTGTGTTATACGTGTATATGTGTGTGGTGTGTGTGTAGGGAAATAGGAAATTATTTAGATAATTATAGTTAAAGGTTTTTAATTAATAATTAACTTGCTAATTAAGACTACTAACCCACTAATCAATTTGTTTAAAAAAATAAAATACATTACAAAATTGTTAAACTTTAAAAGTTTAAAAATCCTAAAATAACTTAATTTTCAAATTAGGTTTTATAAATATTAAAAACTTCATAAATCATTTAAAATGCCTCAAACCTAACTTAAAATAAAATAACACTTTTAAAATTGCCAAAATCGTCACCGGTCTCTTTCCCTCGATTCCGCATCGAATATTCGCCTGAAACATAAACTTGAGAAAATATTTATTTTAACATGCATCAAATAAACATAAATAATTAAAATAATGAAATTTCATAAATTAAATAAATGCATATATTTTTACGTATACTGATTTTTTTTGGGCTTTACAGTTTACGTATATGATGATATGAGATGACATGCTTTGACGTGACATGATTTTACACAACACGTTTACATTATGCTTTTAAGTTCATGAAAGATATGTTGAGTATGGTATTTTTCACTGTTGTGTGCTAGGTATATGTACTTGTTATTAACGGTGCACGTGTGTTGAGTCTTTAGACTCCCTAGGCCTGTGTGATGCAGATGAGTTTAGTGATGAGGAGACTGGAGGTGCCGAACTCTGAGTAGGCAGATCTGGTAAAGTGACACGACCCGAGGACCACGTGTTTCCCGCATTACGATTTATGAGATTGAGAGGAGATGAATATTTTCATACGTTGATGATTTTAAGAATTTTATACGTTTATGTTTACGTATGATTTTAGACGAGTTGGGTTATTTTAAACTGCGCTATTTTTACTGACAAATATTTAAGATCATTTTTAAATGTTATATTTTTCTGTACAGCGCATGAATGCAAAACGTTTAATAGTATTTCGAAAATGCAAGTGTTTTTTTTAAAAAAAATATTTTCGCACTTTTAAAAATGAGTAGACACTACAGGTTGTATCAGAGCTATGGTCCTGTAAAGTGTTGTGCCACCGCCAACTTCTGCCGCTCAGTCTTCAAGCCTCAAGTATTACGCTTTTATGATTTAAATGTTTGAAATGATTTACTCTTATCACCTGCATGTTAACATGATTTATGCTTTATGATGATCTACGATATATGTTTAACTGTTTTTATGATTTAAGGATTTACTGTTTTCAAAACTAGATTAAATTGCATGTTGGTTACATTTGGAATTTGATGTGTCTAAGAATTCGATTATTGGGCTTTAGGAGAAGTTAATAATGATTTGATTATAATGATTTTAGGTTAGAAGTACTGATGTTCTATTCTTTGGGGTAATAAGTTAATATGGAAATTATGAATGCTTTTGGGACTTGTAGAATTTCTAAGAAATTACTGATGGTTCGTGGTTGCTAGTTGAATTAATTTTTCAGGATTCCATGTAAGGATTAATAATTCAAAAACTACGACAATCTTTGGAAGTATAAAAACGTAGAATTTATTTAGGATGCATGCTCTACCTAATGGGACCTAAGGATTTAATTGAATGGATTGAGAATTTTAAGGACCTAACTGTATTAACCAATAATTTGAGGACCTAAATGCAACAATAAAATTCTAAGGACTATTTTTGAATTTACCAAAATATGGGATTAAATTTTGAGTTTCGAGAATTTTAAGGTTTGAGGAGGCCTAGTCGAAAATTTTATGGGGATAAAAATGTAAATTTCGAAGAGTTGTAGGACCAAAATGTAACTTTTGAGAACTTTAGGGGCCAAATTGCAAATTATGAAAATATTGAGGATTAAATTCAAGATTTTGAGGAAAAATTGGATTAATCAGTAATTTTTCGAGGTTATGGGAATTGAATTTTGGTTTAATAAGCTTAAAATTATTGAAATTTATGTTACGAGAAATCTATAAAATGGAATTAAGAACGCCAAGAAATTTTGGGTAATTGAGTAATTTCTAAATTAAAGACAAATTGGATAATTTTTGAGGAAATTAAGAATTTATTTTGCAATTTTTGAGTAATTTGGAGACTAGTTTAGCAGTAAGCAAGAATCAATAGTTTAAAAGGTAGGAATGTTTGATGAGATAGGCTTGAAGGGATATTTGAACCTTGAATATATGGGTTATAATGTTACAAGGAATGATAATCAAGGACATTATAGGATGAATCAATATAAGGCTTGAAATCTAAATGTTAATGGAGCAATGTTGTGGAAAAATTTAAAAATTTAGAGTGATAACAATTTAAGATAAAGTTGATCAATTAGTTAGGCTATAGGATTCGATAGTAAGTTAACTTAATTTTTGCGATCCTAAGGTTTGGTGTAGCTTAGGTTTTAATCATGATCTTAAGATTTAAAATTATACCTTTTTTGGAATTTAAATTTTCTATAAAATTGGGTATGATTGATGGTTAGGTTACTCGATAGACGCATGTAAGAAATTGAGATAGACACTTTGTCTTGAGGAAATATTTTGTAAGTCATTAAGAAACTTGGGAATAAGTGAATATGTGTGTTGGAATTATGTTATATATTTAATACTATTTGGGTTGCGTAAGCTTGAATTTTATGTTTATGGAATATGTTTTCATGCGGAAATTTTGGGTGAAAAAAAATAATAATAAAAAGAATTATTTGTGTTCAATATTGGTTACCGATGGACGAATATTAAGGTTTTTATCGAGTAAGAAATCTAAAACCTTAATATGAGAATTCTAGAATTCTATAGGTTATAAGTAAAGTTGATTTATTAGAGTTGGTCGAACATTAACATGGGATAACTTAGTAAGTTTTATACGATAGAAGTAATTAAGTATTGAGGATACATAAGTATGTCACATTCGTTCCAATGAGGAAAGCCAATGGTCTTAGGCCTCAGCTATATTGTAATCGGGAAGAGAATAGTTTAGGTATGTAATTGATACTAGGAGGGTTTTATTATCAAGGTAGAAGATCGATGTTGTACATTTTGGGTTTTATGGATTAACGCTACTCGAAGTTAAGATTTGCAACAATTTAATATTTGGGATGTACTCTTAAATAATTAAGTCACGTAAGTTTGGTGCTGTAAGACAAGATCGATTCAAGGATCTTATGTTAATATTATTATGGGGTTGAGGTAAAGTTTAACTTCTAAGTGTAATACCAAGGACAGAAGTCGATCAGTAAATTTTGCTGCTAAGTTTTCTTAGGTCGAACTGCATAAATACAAATGTAATAAGTCAATGAACATGACGGGTATAGTATAAGAAAATTAAGACGCAATAAAATTTGTACTGTCATTTCTAATATTGGGAAGTTTGAGAAAAGTTGAAATTCGAGGTTATAGAAAAATGGAACTAGGTCACCATGGGTCGTTATATGTTGAGTTTTGCAAACGAGGATTTAGAAGGTAGAGTTTATCGGGACCAAGGAGACATAAAGTCATCTTAAGATTTATTATTTTATCAGAGTAGCGCCGCGAAAGCGTGGACTATTGAGATACTAAAACTAAGTCTAAACTTTTTGATTATCAAGGATAAGCAAATTTCAGAGACAAAATTCAATTTAAGGGGGGGAGATTGTAACGTTCCGAAAATTTGAAGGGTCACGTAAACCACATGCATGCAAATTATTAAATTTATTTGGCATCTTATTAAATTCTTTTAAAAGCATAAAATGCATATTTATTTTATTAATTTGCGTTGAATTATTTTTATGCATTTTATGCCTTAATATTGCATGATAGAATTTATTTCACAAAATTTTAAAGGTATATGCATTAAAGATTTTTAAGTTTCATTTCGCGCTCGAACGAGTATCGAAGACCGGAGAATTTTCAGGAAAATTATTTTAATTACATGATTTGTTTTTAAATATTAATTTAAGATGTTTTAAAGGTATTTTTCAATAATTGGGATTTATTGTTTATTTTTAACTGTAAGATTTTAATTTTTATCGGTACGCAAACTTTATTGAATTGAGAGACTTTTTGAGGGTTCGGCTAATATTTTCAAAATCTTTCCAACGTGAAATATTTTTCGGGAGTGTGTTTGGATTTAATGAGCCTAATTTTAATCTTATTGGGCTTAAAACCCTTTTTATTTTAATTTAGGCCCTTTAGTTTACAATTTAATTAACCTAAACTATACTTAAAATAAACCTAAACCTACCCCACCTAATAAATGGAAGCAACCGACAATCCCCTCCAATTATCACTCTTCTCTCCATTTTCAGCGTACCCCAGCTGTTGAGCATCTCGGTTTTCAGAGCTTTCATCAAGAAAGCTTCGGTTTTCTCTTTTCTTGCAAGGAGAAATTCATCCGGCGTCTCCTCTTCTCGTTCTTGTTCATCAAATCATCCAGGCACGCCATGTACTTTTATTGCTGTATCATACACGTTTATATTCTGTTGATTGGGTTCATGCATGAAATATTTTCGATCTAAGCCTTTACATGAAAGATTTTCGGTTTCCATGTGTTTTCATGCATCATAAGATTGTTGTTCAAGTTTTCTGAAATTTTGAGTTCAACGGACTGCAGTCTTGAATGTCTAGGATCTGCTGGTGGTGTCAAGATGATAGCTTGGGGCTTGGGTTTGTTGCTAGACACAGCAAAGTGAGGTCCGAGTGAGGGGTTTCTTAGAGGGTAGCTCGGATTCTTTGGTTTTAGTGCACAACGCGTGAACCACGGCCTAGACCAGACCATGTGGAGTCTGTGCCGTGTCTTAGAGTGGATCGCACGTTGCTGGTATGGCTTGTAGAACTGTAGGAGCATTGTTGTGGTTGTGGCCGCGAGTGTGCTATCTTAGGTGTATAACGGTTGTTGGTGAGTTGGGAGTTGGGGCTTGCTCAAGGGCGTGACCGTGAGTTCTGCAGAGCTAGAAGGACCTGAGGGTGGTCCAGGTGTGGTGGGTTAGGGGCTGGTCCCATTGGCTAAGGACTAGGAGCGCTGGTATGGGAAGGATGGTGGCTAGGGTCTCGGGTTAGCACATGATGTAAATTACAGCAGCTTGCTGGCCTGTTATTCAAGTGTCTAAAGGTATGGTTTTGAGGTTTTTAGGACCTTTTAGATGTTTTTATAGTATGGTAAAAAGTTGGGAAAGTTTTGGTTAAGTTTCGGTTCGATTCGGGTTAAAATCGGGACCCCGGTCTAAGTTTTTAAACAATTCAATTAAGTTGTGAATTTGGCTCGAGTTTACGTTTAGGAATGCTTTTAAAAATGTTTTGGGACATTTTAAGGAGTTTGGTAAGATTCGGAACAAAATAATGAGTTTTGGATTTATCCTGGATTTAGTCGCCTCACGAAAGGTTAATTAAAGAATTAATTGAAACGCCTAGATTTAAGCTTGATAAAATTAAGGAAAATTATATTTAAGCTCAAATGATTATGAGAAGTGTAAGTTTTTAATTTGTTGAATTTTATGCTAAGGTTTGGTTTAATTCGGGATTAAAACGACTTAATATGTTATATTTAAAGATTAATTTAAAAGTCATAGATTTAAGCCAAATAAAAATATGGAAAAGTTCATGTAGGCTTAAATAATTATTGGGACATGTTAGAGTCAATGGAATTAAGAAAATGTCAAAGATGTGAAATTTTTCGTCCAGGGTAATGGAAATTTTTGGGTTTCCAGGGGCAAAATGGTTATTTCGCACCCGGGGTGAGAATTTGGTCATGACAGCACCCTGAGCACATTTTATAGTGTTTTAAATGTTTATGCATCATTAATATGATTTTTATGAAATTATGAAAATACGTTGCATGCTTGATTTTAAAGAAAATTTACTTATATGCATGATTTTGATAAGTGATGAAAATGTTGATGTTTTCGAAGGATGGAAGTTGTTGGGTGCAATAAATGTCCCTGCTTGGTAGAGCGATCGAACCGTGGTACTTGAGTTGTTGTGCGGTTTAAAAGATTTGAGTTGCACCATTACCACTAGTTATAGCTTTTGGTAAAGCGGCAAGCACTCGGTCCTACAATTGGTATCAGAGCCAAGGTCACGGGTTCGATTCCCATTGATTGCAAGGAGTGCAATTATTGGGAGGGAGATTGTTGGGTGCAATAATTGTCCCTGCTTGGTAGAGCGATCGAACCGTGGTGCTTGAGTTTTTGTGCGGTTTAAAAGATTTGAGTTGCACCATTACCACTAGTTATAGCTATTGGTAAAGCGGTAAGCACTCGGTCCTACAATTGGTATCAATTGTTAGACATGAATTTTGTTGTGGCGATGTTAACTAAAACCAGCAGACCAGAACAGTAGACTAACTTATCAGAAGCTACTGGTCTAGTAAAACTAAAGCAGTAGAAAGGATAGAAATACAGAACCAGTAGAAGACGTTGCCTAACTTTACTACCTTAATTGTTACCGTTAAAAGTTCCTAGTACTAGTATTAATTGCAGCATTAAATACTATACGGAGTCATTTAATGCACTTTATCCAATTAAATATAAAACAAGACTGATTGTTTTATAGCTTTTCTGCAGGAACCTCTTTTGGTAATAAAGCTGATTGTATCAGTTATCTGGAGACATCCTCTGATTATGAACGTTGAACTCAGTCGATTATATATACATGGATCAAATCCTTATACGACACGACACTTCGCATAACATCATTTTTCAATGATCAAAGCTATTTTCACTTATCAGACAAGTCTCGAAATTCCTTGAGTACTTAAGGTTCAACACAAAGAAAAGTAGCACACGCTTCATAGCTAATATCTGATCTTTTGAAGATCATCTTGTGCTACTGATTCTTACACTCTTCACAATCTTTACATCACTTATACTTTATCAGTAAGAGTCTGTAATCTGAAAAGAGTCTTTTCAGAACTTTGTGTATAACGTTTTTGGGAGTTGAGTAACTAAGAGTTTCAGTAGGCTGAGGTGTAAGTCCTTCTGAAGTGGGTGTGTACAAGAGTTGTACTATAATTTCCAAAGTCTTTTAGTTATACCTTCTGGAAACAGAAGAAGGGGAGACGTAGAAGATTTCATCTTCGAACTTCCATAAACAACTGCTGCCTAATGTTTTTATTGTCTTTCAATTACTTCATCAGATTGTTTCCGCACGTTTTATTGTAATCTAGGTGAAGGTATACGTACAAGATAAACTACTATCTCTAACAGGATTTTAGTACCTCATCAGAAGAGAAAGAAAAACGAGTAAAGTTTATTCACCCCCCTCTAAACTCCACTTCGATCCTCAACAATTAGTATCAGAGCAGGTCATTCTTGTTCTTGAAAAACTACAACAGATGGCACACTTCAGCAAGATCCCTATGTTCTCTAAGGAAGATTTCGATGATTGGAAGATCAGAATGCAAGCTCATCTTGCAGCACAAGATGATGACATGTGGTATGTCATCACAGATGGTCCATTGAAAATATTAAAGCCTAACACAGATGTTGCTGTTACTGAGGGTGCACCGCAGATGGTTGAAAAATGGAGAAGTGAATGGACCAGTGAAGATAAGAAGAAGGCCAACCTTGATAATATTGCAAAGGATATATTGTATAAAACTCTCGACAAAAAACACTTTTAGCAAGATCAAAATGTGTTCTACTGCAAAAGATATTTGGGAAAAGCTCATTCAGATATGTGAAGGAAATGAGCAGACGAAAGAAAACAAACTGTCTGTAGCAATGCAGAAGTTCGAAAATCTAAAAATGAGAGCTGGTGAAACTCTAAACGAGTTCGATGAAAGATTCAGTAGCCTGGTAAATGAGCTAACGGCTCTGGGTAAAGAGCATAGCAACAGAGAAATAGCCCTCAAG
Organism: Primulina eburnea; assembly: GCF_022965805.1. Lineage (NCBI taxonomy): Eukaryota > Viridiplantae > Streptophyta > Magnoliopsida > Lamiales > Gesneriaceae > Primulina > Primulina eburnea. Next base: position 19,801,475 of record NC_133116.1, read on the forward strand.
GTGATGAGAGCCTTACCCAAAGAATGGGATGTTAAAACAATGGCTATGAGAGTGTCCAAAGACTTGAACAAGTTGGAACTGCACGACTTATTTGCAGATCTGAAAGTTTACGAGTTCGAATTGGAAGTAAGAAGTGGAGAAGAGCCTTCAAGCCTACCTACCAAGGCTCTTGCTGCTACTGCTACTGCTTTTACTGCTACTGCCACTACCTCTTCTACTGCTGCTACAGTTGTACCTCAAGCACTACCTACTGTGATCATTGACAGTACATTGGAGAAGACTGCTGAACAAATCAGTAGTGATGCTATGTCCTTATTTGTAAAGAAATTCTCCAGGTTCATGAAGAAGAACCATCGAACTTATCAGGGTCCCAATCGCAACTTCAAGAAAGATTCACCATCTGGTGATATGGGATGCTTTAACTGTGGAAAGATAGGTCACTTCATTGCTGATTGTTCTAAAACAAAGAAGGATGACCAGAAGAGAAAGGATCACAAGAGGAATGACAAAAAGTCCAAAAGAGATCGAAAAGCAATGATTGCTGAAGAAAGCAAATCCAAATGGGCGGACTCTAGTTCTGACTCATCTGATTCAGAAAGTCATTCCAGTGACAGTGATGCAGAAGAAGTCAAATGTCTCATGGCAGACAATGATTCAACCTCGACATTTGGAGAGGTATTTGATTTTGACTCTAACGAATTTACACGAACTGATTTGATTGATGCACTACATGACATGATAGAAGAGTATTCTAGACTTTCTCAATCATTTGAAGAAGTTAAGATCGAAAATCAGAACTTAAAGAATCAGAACAGTAAGTTAACTTGCTTGCAAGTAGACAGCTGTAATGATTTACAAGTTAAGATGAGTAAATTAATAACTGAGAATGAAAGAGCCAAAGCAGATTACCAGAAGGTGCTTTCTGAAAAACAGAAGTTGTCGCTACTGGTAAATGCTTGGAACAAGTCTTCTGTTTCACTGGAAAAGATGCAAGAATTACAAAAACAGTCAGGAGATAGGAGTGGTCTCGGTTTTTGTAATAATGAAGGCACTTCTGAAACGAATACTAAGCCAACACTGGATATGTGCAAAGGGAAATATATTCACTTTGTGAAATCCAGCGTGGTACAGAAACCAGAAGTACCTACTGCTTCAGTTGAAAGGAATGTAAATCAGATGAACAGAAGAATGCACTATGGTCTGGGTTACGTTAAACCTATGGAAAAAGTTGACCAGAGTTCTAGATTCAGAAAAGAATTCAACTCTGGAAGACAACATCCTATGAAGGTTAAAAATTACAAGTACTACAACTCTAAACCTGTTCAGAAGAGATACAGACTGGAAAACAGAAACAGAAGGGAGGAACAACACTTTAATATGCATACTGTTAGAAATAACAGACCTTCTGTTGCACACACATCTTTGGATACCCGAAGTACAAGGTCACCAAAAATTGTACAAATGTGGGTCCCCAAAAGAACTGATAAGGCTTGGACCCAAATAGATTTGGGTACCAGATACTAAAATTTGTGTTTGCAGGAACATCAGAAGAAAGCAGAAGTCAGTAACTCTACATGGTATCTGGACAGTGGATGTTCCAGACACATGACTGGACAGAAAAACCTACTTTCCGAGATAGTGAGTTGCACTGGACCAAAGATAACTTTTGGAGACAACTCAAAAGGTAAAACCATGGGTAAAGGTAAGATTATCCATGGTAATATAACTATTAATGATGTGTTATTAGTTGACAATCTTTGTTACAATCTAATCAGCATTAGTCAACTATGTAATAATGGTTATTCTGTAGCTTTTCAGAAGCATTCATGTATAGTTAGAGATTCTGCTGAAACTACTGTGTTAACTAAAAAGAGAGAAGGCAACACTTACAGAGTCTCTTGGAACTCAAATCATGTCAATTCTCCTACATGCTTAGTTGCCTCTCTTAGCAATAAACACTGGCTATGGCACAAGAAATTGAATCATCTGAATTTCAAGTCAATCAATTATCTCAAGAAGCAGAATATAGTTGATGGATTACCTGATATTAATTTTGTTAAAAATCATGTTTGTTCTGCTTGTCAGCTTGGGAAACAGATAAGATCCAGTTTCAAGAACAAAGATAGCAAATCAACTTCAAGATGTCTGGAACTACTGCATATGGATCTTTTTGGTCCAATCCCTATCATGAGCTTAGGGGGAATGAAATATACTCTTGTTGTTATTGATGATTTTTCTAGATTTACTTGGGTAATATTTCTCGCAGGAAAAGATCAAACCAGTAGCCTCCTGATCAAGCTTCTGAAAAGGATTCAAAATGAAAAATCTACTTCCATCATTAAAATCAGAAGTGATCGGGGTACTGAGTTCACTAACAAGTATCTTGAGTTATATTTGAATGAACAGAGGATTCATCATGAATATTCAGCTGCCAGAACACCTCAACAAAACGGAGTAGCTGAGAGGAGAAATAGAACTCTAAAAGAAGCAGCTAGAACAATGCTAGCAGATGCAGACATCTCTCAGCGCTTCTGGGCTGAGGCTATCAATACTGCTTGTTACACGCAAAACAGATCTATGGTCAACAAAAGGCACATTCAGACCCCTTATAAAATATGGAAAGGGAAAAAGCCTAACGTATCTTATTTTCATGTGTTTGGTTGCAAATGTTTTGTACTAAATAATGTCAAAAATCATTTAACTGCATTTGACTCAAAATCAGATGCTGGACTATTTCTTGGTTACTTTGCTGTAAGCAAAGCCTTTAGAATTTTCAACAATAGAACTCTTAATGTTGAAGAATCGATTCATGTTGTCTTCGATGAAGACAGCAGTTCTCCTGAAATATCTAACATATCTGATTTAAGTAACAGGCTAGACAGGATTCACTTGGAACTTGACAGTGAAGATGATGTAGAAGCAAACATCAAGGATCTTCAAAATCCAGAACCAGACATTCCGATAGTGGAACCAGAAGTACATACTTTGGATCTACCAATACCAGCAGAAGACACTCAAGAACCTACTACTGGTTCCGTCGAGAACAATCTCAACATATCAAATCAGGAAGATATCCTTTTAAATCCTTTTATCTGGAGAAAATCTCATCCTCCATCATTGGTTATTGGTAATCCAGCAGCGCCTTTGAGAACCAGAAGGCAAATGCTTAATGAATACATGCATGCTGCTTTTATATCTCAAGATGAACCAAAGAAAATTGAAGAAGCTCTTCTGGATCCTAGTTGGATTGAAGCCATGCAAGAAGAGCTGAATCAATTCAAACGAAATGAAGTTTGGTTTCTAGTGCCTAGACCATCTCACCAAGCTGTCATTGGAACTCGGTGGGTATTTAGAAACAAACTCAATGAAGAAGGCACAGTGGTGAGAAATAAAGCAAGATTGGTAGCTCAAGGTTTCAGACAAGAAGAAGGAATAGACTTTTATGAGACCTACGCACCAGTAGCAAGGCTCGAAGCAATCAGAATATTCTTAGCCTTTGCTGCTTTCAAGAATTTCAAAGTATATCAAATGGATGTGAAAAGTGCTTTTCTGAATGGTCTTTTACAAGAAGAAGTCTACATCGAACAACCTCCAGGTTTTATCGATCATTTCTCACCTCATCATGTATTTAAATTACACAAAGCATTATATGGCTTAAAACAGGCACCTAGAGCATGGTATGACACTTTATCACAGTTTTTTATCGATCATGACTTTACCATTGGAGCAGTAGACAAAACTTTGTTTACATTAGTCAAGAATAAGCATATTCTTTTAGTACATATCTATGTTGATGATATCATTTTTGGGTCAACTAACCCCAAATTATGTGCAAAGTTTGGAAAATTGATGCAGGATAAATTCGAAATGAGTATGATGGGAGAATTAACATTCTTCTTAGTATTACAGATTAAGCAACTGGAGACTGGAATTTTTATAAATCAAGCCAAGTACACCAAGGAGCTTCTGAAAAAGTTCGAAATGGAAGCATGCTCTGCTGCTTCTACTCCAATGAGCTCATCTATTAAACTTGATAAAGATGAAAGTGGAATTCAGTAGAGGTAACTCAGTATCGCGGTCTCATTGGTTCATTATTATATCTGACTGCCAGTAAACCAGATATCATGTTTGCTGTTTGTATTTGTGCTAGATTTCAATCTACTCCCAAACAATCTCATTATATTGCTGCTAAAGGTATTTTGAAGTACTTAAAAGGAACTCAAAATGTCGGCTTATGGTATCTGAATGATTCATCGTTAAATTTTATTGGATATTCAGATGCTGATTATGCAGGTTGTAAACTAGACCGAAAAAGCACACGTGGTTTTTGTCAATTTCTTGGTGATAGGTTGATATCCTGGTTTAGTATAAAGCAGACTTCCATAGCCACATCTACTGCAGAAGCAGAATATCTGGCTGCTGCTCTCAGATATTGTGGATTCAGCAACAGTTAATAGACTATGGGATTCAAGCCTCGGAATCACCTATATTCTGTGACAATACCAGTGCAATTGCAATCACACAAAATCCAGTCCTTCATTCCAGAACGAAGCACATAGACATCATTTCATCAGAGATCATGTGCAAAAGAAGAACATTCGTCTGGAATACGTTTCTACTGATCAACAAACAGCGGATATCTTCACAAAACCTTTACCAGAAAATAAGTTTTCTTACTTTCGTAACTCTCTTGGTTTGATAGATTTAACTTAATTATTATCTGTTATCTTGGTTTAGATTTTATGATTACTCGGTTATTTATTGTATTTAACTAACCGTAAGTAAATTGCAGAAAAGAAGAAGGGAAGGTGAAGTACGTAAACTGAAATTTTATTAGAAACCATTTCAGTATATTACACGATGCGGAAATAAAAGCAGTAGAGCTACAAATGCTTCTTTAACCAGAAGCGTTACATTTAGCTTTTGTCTTCAGTAATATGAGCACCCTGCAGTTTGTTTGCAAAGTACTTCAACAGGAATAGAGATTCCAGCAAGCTTAAGGCCTAGAAAGAATCTAGCAAGCTTGGGTCTTGTCAGCACTAATGTATTATTAGATGCCTTACAAGGCATCATAGATGATATCAGCATCATCGATCAACCAGCACTCTCTAATCGCATTAGCATGCTTCTGGAAGGAATCAATTCTACATTTCAATATCAATGTAAGCAACAGATCTGTTTGACTGTGGACATTACAACTCCAGGAGTTTGTTTCAAGGATCATTACGTAAAGAATGATATCCCCAAACTTCCTTCTGAACATTTCTTCGGCTCCTGGATCAGACTCTAACTCTCTTTTAACTTGAGTTTTCATTATAGATTATGTTTGTTTAACTTCGTTCAAGTTGTGCAGGTATTTATAGAAGAAACAAAGACTCTTGCGACTGTTCATTTTCAAAGATTCAGATTGAGAGATTGCCAAGAGTCACTTGTCGCTTTAATGACCACTTATTAGTTGTATTTACCGAGGGGGAACAGTATTTTAGTCAGACTAAGATTTTGACACCTTTTTCAGAAAACAGATGGAATGTTTGTCTTTTCGATAAAACTACGAGTCTGTTGGTTTTTGTCAACGCGCTCAAATATTTCAGCACCCTGAAACTTCCAGCAGACGTTATCATAAAACGACAAATCTTCTTCTGATTTTTTTTAGTAATCGTCTGGACAGCCTGTCTTTTTCAAATTTTTAAAATCATTCGTATATCTGACAATTTCTGCAAAACTTTTCAAACACTCAACCAAAAACATACTGACACGTGTCTTTATGTTTATTTGACGCTTGTATATTTATTTTAAATTTCACCTTTTCATCTTTACTGTTGTTATTCAGCTACTGCTTTCTCTCCTTCATCTCTAACTACTGCAAACTGTATCTGATTCTATCTTCATACAGAAATGGCCGGAGCATACATTTTCAACGCATATCAAGTAAATTTTGCTTCTGTTCTCAACGTCAAGGATGAGAATCTCGTGAAAATGTTTCAAGACATTGAGAAATCAGGACTTATAAAATTCCTGGAAGCACCAGCTGTGATTTACAAAAATGCTCTCCTGGATTTTTACGCTAAAGCGACAGTACATGAAGGAAAGATTGTTCATTCTCAAGGAGATGCATCCATCTCCATTGATGCCACACTTTTGGGAGCGACCTTTCTCTTCCCACTCTCAAGTATTTCTGAACTATCTGATATCTCCAAGATAGATATGTCTATTGCGCTCAGCTCTTTCTAAGACTCTGGAGAAGAGTTGTATCCTTCTTGTCACAAGAAATTACTCAAAATGGAATATTAAATTCTGGCCGATATTGTGGCAAAATCCATTTTAATCAAAGCCGGCACTTTCGACATGTAAGGCTCGAGAATTATCAGTTGTCATTGATGTGAGATTCACAGATATGAGAATGCATGTCATATTATAATAAGGGTTAGGTGAAAAAGATAGAATTTTACAATGTAAGGCCGAAGTCAGACCGCACCCGCACTCAGAAGTGGACCGCACCCGCGGCAGATGGGCAGTAGGCTGGGAAGTTTTGAGCGAAGCAAGACCGCACCTGCGGTGGGCGACCGCACCCGCGGTAAGAACAAGACCGCACCCGCGGTCGACGATTTCTGGAAAATGAAAATGCTGTCGAAACATGAGCGCACCCGCGCTAAGAGACTCACCGCACCCGCGGTGCTGCATGCGAGAATGCCACCTTTGTTTCTTGGCTTGACACATGGCATGTATATATATAGGAAGCTGTTGAAGCTTCATTCTTCATTCAGGAAGAGAGAGAGCCGAGAGAATTCAAAGGGAGAGCTTCCATTTCTTTCAATCTAGAACTTGTGATTTTGAATGATTTAGTGATCCGGTTTTAATTCCGAGCCCGGATTTGTGATCCTTGCAACAAGAGCTAGCTAAGGATGTAAGTATTGTTCATTTCCAGCATGTTTTGAAATTCATATGTTGGAAGAATTATGATTTTGTTAGGGATATATGTTCTATAGATATTGAAGTTTGATATATTCATTTCCGGATCGAAATTTGGAAACCGTATGCTATGGGTTCGATTTTCCAGCTTATGTTATGTGGAAAGTATGCAGATTTCAGAATCTATGTTGATGTTTAGATGAGATTATGGGTTACTGATATGGAGCTTAGTAATGTTGAGTTAACAGTATTGAAGAAATACGTCGTTATGCCGTCGATTTTATACCAAGACTGATTATTGAATTGCACAAGATTGTTTGAGTTGTGTTTTGATATATAGCACATTGATTATGCCATTTCAGATTTGTATTGGCTATTGTGAACTCAAGACTCCGGCTACGACACAGACTGTGCGACATGGAAGGTATAAATTCATGTGAACTGGGAGATGCGACTTGGATCAGATTTGATTCGCGTTTCCCACAAATCACATACTATACTGTTATTACATTTGATGATGTAATGCCTTGTTTATTGATTTATATGCAAGTACTGAGATAGGAGATATTGGCAGATCGGCCAAAACTAGACGTTCCGGTGTATCGACGCATAGGAGCAGATTTTCTCTATGTGTAGCCCCTCGATACAGAGTTGACCGAAGTCTAGGAATAAGACGTACCGTCACCCCGAATGGTTAGGTAGGTGATAGACCGTCTTATTCACACCGGGATCCCTAGATTAGAAATGAATCGAGTCAAGAACTAAATGTTGAATACAGATTTGTATTATTTTACATGTCTTAGATCATACTTCATGTTAATGAAAATATGCTATGCTTTTGTACTTGATTTAATTACATCACATACATCCATGTTTTATACTGGGATTTGTTTTCACCGGAGTTATCCGGCTGTTGTCGTGTCTGTATGGGTGCATGGCAACAGGTGGGGCAGGATCTGGGTCTTGAGCTAGATGAGAGATTGATGATAGTGTGGAGATCTCGGGCGTTGAAGATTTCTAGTGTTTTCCTACTAGACTTGTACTACTTACGTTTGTAGTTGGTATTTGAATATTAGCGTATGTTTGTACTAAACAGATTTGTATGTACACTATGTCGTTTAATTATGATAGAGACAGATTATGTTTTAATCATACATTTGAATTAATGTTAAAAGCAAAATTTTGACCCACATTTTCGAGCAAAGATCCAATAAATCCCAAAAGAATTGAGTTAGAGCCCGGGTCCCCACAACAGGTGGTATCAGAGCTGTAGGTTCTGTAGACTGAGATAGAATAGAATGAGCGGGGTAGATCGAGTCATCTTCCTTGCTTTTGATGTGCTAGCATGATTTATTGCTTTCCCTATTATATGTTGTATTGTATCAGAGTTGATTTACAGCATATATTTGTCGAGCCTGAATCATAACCAATTCTCGATCAGAGGTATATGATCAGAGGAGGGCTGAGACAGATGGTATTGATTGTATACTAATCAGTTTGATAATCAGATTTATGCCGCCTAGACGTATACCACAGCCGGAGCAGGGTAGCACATCAGGTGCATAGATGGATGTCACCGCTACGCCGATGGAGACCTTACTGAAGAGGTTTCAGTCTTTCCATCCTCCTACGCTGAAGGGCACAGAGAGTGCAGTAGAGTGCGAGAGCTGGCTTGATGATATCGAGATGTTGTTTGAGTCTTTGGCATATACTGATGAGCGACGTGTGAAATTGATAGGGCATCAGTTGCAAGAGGTTGCAAAGAGCTGGTGGTTGACTGTGAAGAGAGCCTTGGAGCACCGAGGCATTGACATTACGTGGAAAGTCTTCAAGGATGAGTTTTATCAGCGCTTCTTCCCCGTCTCCTACCGAAAAGACAAAGGGGCTGAGTTTGCGAATTTGAGTCAGGGACAGTGGAACATCGAGGAGTATGTTGCTAAATTTTCTGCATTGCTTCGATTTGCACCGCATGTGGCAGGGAACGACGAGGCAGTGGCCGATCAGTTCATCAATGGGTTGAATCCTGATGTCTTTACTTTGGTGAACACTGGGAGACCCAATACTTTTTCAGAGGCACTGAACCGAGCGAAGGGAGCAGAGGCTGGCTTGATCAGGCAGGGAGGGGCTTCCTACAGTGTTCAGGGGCAGAGACAGCCACAGCCTACCACTCAGTTTCCTCACCTCCTCCTCGATTTGATAGTGGATCTAGTAGTAGTGGCAAGAAGGAATTTCTGAAGGCTAAGGGCAAACAGTTTAAGAAATCCGGGAGCAGCTCATCGAGCTCAAGTGGATCTCGACAGAGAGGTCAGGGTTCAGATTATAGTGGCGCGTATTGCAGTTCGTGTGGAGGGCGACATGCCACCGAGCAGTGTCAAGGAGTTATGGGACGCTGCAACATCTGTAGGCAACCGGGACACTTTGCCAGAGTTTGTCCCCAGAGGAGTGCCCAGCGGTCCCAGAGTACAGGGTCATCAGCATCAGTGCCACAGATGGAGAGACAGGCATCCTCTGTACACTCCTTCCAGCCACCACTTACACAGACCCAGCAGAGACCAGGAGGTAGTCAGACAGTGAGTCAACCTCCCAGACAGCAAGCTAGGGTGTTTGCGCTGACAGAGGAGCAGGCGCAGGAGGCACCAGATGATGTCATTGGAGGTAACTGTTTCCTTTGCGGTTATCCTGCCTATGTGTTGATAGACACAGGTGCATCCCATACATTCATCTCTGAACGTTTTGCATTATTGCATTATTTTCCTGTCGAGTCGATGTCTGCTGTAGTGTCTATAGCTTCTCCGTTGGGAAGTGGTCTGATATCTGTGACTACTGTTAGACACTGTATGCTTCAGTTTGAGGGGCATGAGATTGATCTAGATTGTGTAGTACTTGGTTTAGCTGATTTTGATTGTATAGTTGGCATAGATATGTTAACCAAGTACAGGGACACTGTAGATTGTTTCCACAAGATTGTCAGATTCAGACCCGAAATGACAGATGAGTGGAAATTCTACGGAAAGGGTTCCAGATCTCGGATTTCTTTAGTATCTGCTCTGACTATGAGTAGATTGCTTCAGAGAGGAGCAGAGGGCTTTCTAGTATATTCAGTAGATCTACTGAAGTCGAGCCCAACATTGGCAGATTTGCCAGTAGTTTGTGAGTTTGCGGATATATTTCCAGATGAGATACCGGGGTTACCTCCAGCCCGAGAAGTTGATTTTAGCATAGACCTTATGCCCGGTTCTGTTCCTATTTCGAGAGCTCCGTATAGGATGGCACCGATAGAGCTGAAAGAATTGAAAGCACAGTTAGAAGACCTTCTGTCCAAGGGATACATCAGACCGAGTGTATCACCTTGGGGTGCTCCGGTGCTATTTGTTCGAAAGAAAGATGGCTCGATGCGGCTATGTATTGATTACAGACAATTGAACAAGGCAACAGTGAAGAACAATTATCCTTTGCCTCGCATCAACGATTTGTTTGATCAGTTACAGGGGTCTCCTGTTTATTCGAAGATCGATTTGAGGTCAGGATATCATCAGCTCAGAGTTAGAGACGTTGATATTCCGAAGACGTCATTCCGAACCAGGTATGGGCACTACGAGTTTATTGTTATGCCTTTCGGTTTGACGAATGCACCAGCGGTATTTATGAGTTTTATGAACCGCATCTTTAAGAGATATTTAGATGAGTTTGTAATTATGTTCATTGATGATATGTTGGTATATTCGAAGAGTCTGACTGAGCATGCAGATCATCTGAGGACTGTATTGCAGACTTTGAGAAAAGAGCAGTTATACGCCAAATTGTCCAAGTGCGAATTCTGGCTGAAACAGGTTGTATTTTTGGGGCACATTATATCTGGAGATGGTATTGCGGTAGATCCGAGTAAAGTTGAGGCTGTGATCAGTTGGCCGAGACCGACCTCTGTGCCGGAGATACGCAGTTTCATAAGTCTAGCCAGGTATTATCGTCGTTTTATCCGAGATTTCTCCAGTATAGCGAAGCCTATCACCCAGTTGACACAAAAGAACATGCCATTTGTATGGTCTGAAGATTGTGAAGCCAGTTTTGTAGAATTGAAGAAGAGGCTGACTAGTGCGCCTGTCTTGACGATTCCTTCAGGTACAGGTGAGTTTGTTGTATATTGTGACGCATCTCACAGAGGGCTAGGGTGTATTCTTATGCAGCGAGGGCACGTGATTGCGTATGCCTCTAGGCAACTGAAGCCACACGAGACACGATACCCGATTCATTATCTTGAATTGGCGGCGATTGTCTTTGCACTCAAGATCTGGCTCCATTATCTGTATGGCGAGAAATTTGAGATCTATTCCGATCATAAGAGCCTGAAGTACCTCTTTTCTCAGTCAGAGTTGAACATGAGGCAGCGACGATGGCTTGATCTACTGAAAAATTTTGATTGCGAGATCAAGTACTATCCAGGAAAGTCGAATGCAGCGGCAGACGCCTTGAGTCGAAAGGTATGTGCTCTTTCCTTGTCGACAGTAGGTGTATCGAATTTAGTAGAGGATTGTTGCTTGTCTAGGTTGACATTTGATACAGAGAGTAGACCTTTGCGACTTGCTGCGATTCAGATTGAGCCAGATCTGATTTTGAGGGTCGAAGAAGCACAGAGAACTGATCCGAGCGTTCAGAGATCGATTGATATGGTCAGAGCTGGTCATATATCAGAGTATCAGGTTAGAGATTCTGTTCTGTATGTGAATAACCGTCTAGTAGTGCCAGAGGTTTCAGATTTGAGACGACAGATCATGTCAGAGGCACACTGTAGTCGGTTCAGCATTCATCCTGGTGGCAGGAAGATGTACAATGATTTGAAGACGCAATTCTGGTGGAAGCAGATGAAGACAGATATTGCAGAATTTGTGTCTAAATGTTTGAATTGCCAGAAGGTGAAGGCAGAAAGAAAAAAGCCCGGAGGTTTACTTCAGAGTTTGTCTATTCCTGAATGGAAATGAGATCACATTTCCATGGATTTCGTGACGAAGTTACCTCGATCTTCGCGGGGCTGTGACTCGATTTGGGTCATCATTGACAGACTGACCAAATCTGCCTGTTTCATCCCGTACAGAATGACATATCGACATGATCAGATGGCAGAATTATATGTCAGAGAGGTCGTCAGATTGCACGGTGTGCCGAAGTCGATCGTATCAGATCGTGATCCACGATTTACCTCTCACTTTTGGCACAGCTTGCAGCAGGCTCTAGGTACGACTTTACACCTGAGCACTGCTTATCATCCTCAGACGGACAGACAGTCAGAGCGGACTATCCAGACTTTAGAGGACATGCTGAGAGTTGTAGTACTAGATTTTGGTACTGGCTGGCAAGATTCATTGCCGTTGTGTGAGTTTTCGTACAACAACAGCTATCAGACTAGCATTGAGATGGCACCGTTCGAAGCTTTATACGGAAAGAAGTGCAGATCTCCTTTGTACTGGGATGATATCTCTGAGGTACCAGAGTTGGGGCCTGATATGATTCGGGAAATGACCGAGAAAGTGAAGATCATTCAGAAACAAATGAAGACGGCACAGGATAGGCAAGAGAAATACGCCAATGTCAGACGCAGACCGTTGGTATTTGAGCAGGGAGACAGAGTATTTTTGAAGATTTCACCTTTCAGAGGCGTTGTCAGATTTGGCAAGCGTGGAAAGTTGTCTCCTAGATACGTCGGTCCGTATGAGATTCTTGAGAAGATTGGCGATCGAGCTTACAGACTTGCTCTTCCTCCTTCTTTGCCAGGAATACATGATGTATTCCATGTATCAATGTTGCGCAGATATATGCCAGATGATTCTCATGTCATTCAGCCTGACGAAGCCGAGCTAGATCAGACTCTGAGCTATGTTGAAAGACCGATACAGATTCTTGATCGGAAGGAGAAACAGCTTAGAACCAAGACCATTCCGCTTGTGAAGGTTCAGTGGAGTCGTCATGGCATCGAGGAAGCAACTTGGGAGACAGAGTCTGATATGAGACAGAAACATCCCGAGCTATTCATATGATGTGAGTCTTCCTTTCAGTTTTGATTATACTATTTTGTATAAACTTGCATGATTATTTGCTTACGAGTTCGAGGACGAACTCCTGTCTAAGAGGGGGAGAAATGTAAGGCTCGAGAATTATTAGTTGTCATTGATGTGAGATTCACAGATATGAGAATGCATGTCATATTATAAGAAGGGTTAGGTGAAAAAGATAGAATTTTACCATGTAAGGCCGAAGTCAGACCGCACTCGCACTCAGAAGTGGACCGCATCCGCGGCAGATGGGCAGTAGGCTGGGAAGTTTTGAGCGAAGCAAGACCGCACCCACGGTGCAGGAAGGACCGCACCCGCGGTGGGCGACCGCACCCGCGGTAAGAACAAGACCGCACCCGCGGTCGACGATTTCTGGAAAATGAAAATGTTGTCGAAACATGAGCGCACCCGCGCTAAGAGACTCACCGCACCCGCGGTGCTGCATGCGAGAATGCCACCTTTGTTTCTTGGCTTGACACATGGCATGTATATATATAGGAAGCTGTTGAATCTTCATTCTTCATTCAGGAAGAGAGAGAGCCGAGAGAATTCAAAGGGAGAGCTTCCATTTCTTTCAATCTAGAACTTGTGATTTTGAATGATTTAGTGATCCGGTTTTAATTCCGAGCCCGGATTTGTGATCCTTGCAACAAGAGCTAGCTAAGGATGTAAGTATTGTTCATTTCCAGCATGTTTCGAAATTCATATGTTGGAAGAATTATGATTTTGTCAGGGATATATGTTCTTTAGATATTGAAGTTTGATATATTCATTTCCGGATCGAAATTTGGAAACCGCATGCTATGGGTTCGATTTTCCAGCTTATGTTATGTGGAAAGTATGCAGATTTCAGAATGTATGTTGAGGTTTAGATGAGATTATGGGTTACTGATATGGAGCTTAGTAATGTTGAGTTAACAGTATTGAAGAAATACGTCGTTATGCCGTCGATTTTATACCAAGACTGATTATTGAATTGCACAAGATTGTTTGAGTTGTGTTTTGATATATAGCGCATTGATTATGTCATTTCAGATTTGTATTGGCTATTGTGAACTCAAGACTCCGGCTACAACACAGACTGTGCGACAGGGAAGGTATAAATTCATGTGAACTGGGAGATGCAACTTGGATCAGATTTGATTCGGGTTTCCCACAAATCACATACTATACTGTTATTACATTTAATGATGTAATGCTTTGTTTATTGATTTATATGCAAGTACTGAGATAGGAGATATTGGCAGATCGGCCAAAACTAGACGTTTTAGTGTATCGACGCATAGGAGCAGATTTTCTCTATGTGTAGCCCCTCGATACAGAGTTGACCGAAGTCTAGGAATAAGACGTACCGTCACCCCAAATGGTTGGGTAGGTGATAGACCGTCTTATTGACACCGGGATCCCTAGATTAGAAATGAATCGAGTCAAGAACTAAATGTTGAATACAAATTTGTATTCTTTTACATGTCTTAGATCATACTTCATGTTAATGAAAATATGATATGCTTTTGTACTTGATTTAATTACATTGCATACATCCATGTTTTATACTGAATTTGTTCTCACCGGAGTTATCCGGCTGTTGTCGTGTCTGTATGTGTGCATGGCAACAGGTGGGGCAGGATCTGGGTCTCGAGCTAGATGAGAGATTGATGATAGCGTGGAGATCTCGGGCGTTGAAGATTTCTAGTGTTTTCCTACTAGACTTGTACTACTTACGTTTGTAGTTGGTATTTGAATATTAGCGTATGTTTGTACTAAACAGATTTGTATGTACACTATGTCGTTTAATTATGATAGAGATAGATTATGTTTTAATCATACATTTGAATTAATGTTAAAAGCAAAATTTTGACCCACATTTTCGAGCAAAGATCCAATAAATCCCAAAAGAATTGAGTTAGAGCCCTGGGTCCCCACACGACAAGTTGACTAAGAAGAAAGTTCTAGTGATGACTGCCATCACTAAGGGAATCAAAGTGGACTGGAGTCGTTTCCTCTTCAGAATCATGAAAGAATGGTTGACAGGAAAAGTTCTGGATTCGCTCTTCAAATCAGCGCAATGCTCAAGGATGCTGGTTTTGCCTCTACCAGTGTTCAAGATGCTGCTTCAGTATCCATAATTGATGCTGAGAACATACTCTCTTTAAGGCCTATGCCAACCGTGGCTGAATTTGTCGCCTTGAAAAAGGAGATCGGAGAAACTGCTTCTGAGATTCAAAAACCTTAAAGGAAAATTAAAAGGAAAAGAGTGATCATTTCGACTGATTCAGACAAAACAGCATCAGAAGAGTCTGCTGCTGATATTCAACCACCCGTACCAACTCCAACCAAGAAGAAAACTCGCACCGTTCTTAAGATCAAGAAGACAGCAGCACTGTCTGAGATTGAGAAAGTACCTATCAGACAGGTATTTCCAGAAGTGGTTCCTTCTCTTCAATCCATTGCTCCTACGTCTGTACGAGCTACTGCATCTATTCCAGCACAATCTACTGCTTCTGCTTTCAAGCCATCGTCTGGAATAGTAATTCGAGAATCAACCAGCGGGTCTTCTGCATTCCGACCCATTTTGCCTATTTCATCATCAAATAAAGGCAAAGGAAAAATGATCGAAGAACCACCAGTTTTTGGACTCAAAACAACTGTAACCACCGGTGTTGATCTTGATCTGGCAGAAATCGAAAGCTCTGCAAATGATGACATGAATTTTTTTGATGAGTGGCACACGGTCCGACTTTTCCATTCTTTTGCTTACTTCAAGACAAAAGGAACCTATGCAAAAATGGTGAACGCAGAGAAGAAAATTTTTCAGCTTGAAAAAATTGAAAATATCATCGAGGCCTTGCGCAGAAGGAGTTTCATCCTCGATCAGCTGAAATTTCAGAAGCTAGAATTGGTTCTGAATGTTCTTGAATCAAATTTTGATCCTACTGTTCCTACTGCTGTTCAGGATCAAAACGTTATTTTGATTCTTTCTGACAAGTTAAAACATACGCGTGAGCAACTTCTTGCTCAAGAACAGGGCTTTGGCGAGCCTATTTTATATCACGTTGGCCTTGTTCCAGACTTTCATCAGATTCAGACAGTTGAGGAAAGGACTACAGCCTCACCAAAGGCTTTTGCTCTCAGTATTCCTGCTTCTCCAACAAGGCCCATTCCGTCATCGTCTCTGTTATCTGTACATGAACTGGCTTCAGTTGAAGAAGTCATTGAGTCGATTGTTCCAACGGTCTCTACCACTCAGGAAGCAGCACCGGCTACTTCTTTGCCACCTTCTCCTTCTCCGACCCCAGTGCAACATATGGCAGAACCAGATGCTACATCTCTCTTGCCAAATTTAGAGAAATTTTCTGCTTCTCATCAAGCAGAAATGCATATTCTTCTGAATCAGCCTTCTGAACCTTCAACTGCAGAACCATCAGACTCACCTGCTGTCATTGCACCAACGGAAGATAATTTGGCCTCTGACTTGGCTGTTCCCGCTGAAGAAATTGCTCCTCCACTGGTTGCTGCTGAACCCACTGTCTCTACTCTTCCAGAAGAAAGCTCAGCAAACCCTGGTCCTTCTACTGCTTTGATGGAAACTAATCTCGTTTCTACTGCATTGACTATCTCTCATCCTGTTCTAACTCAGACGAACTCTCGTCTTGCTGAGATTAAGCAATGCATGCTTGAGCGAACTTCCTCCCCAGAATCAGATGCATTCAACTTGGAATTTCAGATTGAGACTCTGCAACGGGAACTCAACAACATGTCTGATTTAGTCAAACGAATGTCCTGTGAAAACCTTTCAGAATTCACTGGTGCTCAAACTTTCAGAGAACGCATCGGCAAATACATATATAACACGGCGAAAAACATGGACAAGATGTATACTGAAACCATCGTTTTCAGACAGGCTATATCGAGAAATCACAGTAACATCATGCTTGCTCAAACTGATATACTCAACCGAATCACCGAGCATGATGATCTCTTCCGATCATTTTCCACTTCCTTGGAACTTATGGATGCCAAGATTGATTCTCAAAATCAATCTCTCACTACACTGAATGATTGCATCTCTTCTCAAGCTCCGTATCTGGAGATGCTAACTAATGGCATTCAGAACCTATCTGGAAGAATGAATGATCTCTTGGCCCATGTAGTTGCCGCTGATGCCAAAAAGGGGGAAGATAGAAGAGATCCAGCAGAAACTAGGCAATCAGAAGCTGAAGCTGAATAACGTTACTACCTTAATTGTTACCGTTAAAAGTTCCTAGTACTAGTATTAATTGTAGCATTAAATACTGTACGGAGTCATTTAATGCACTTTACCTAATTAAGTATAAAACAAGACTGATTGTTTTATAGCTTTTCTGCAGGAAACTCTTTTGGTAATAAAGCTTATTGTATCAGTTATCTGGATACATCCTCTGATTATGAACGTTGAACTCAGTCGATTATATATACATGGATCAAATCCTTATACGACACGACACTTCGAATAACATCATGTTTCAAGGATCAAAGCTATTTTCACTTATCAGACAAGTCTCGAAATTCCTTGAGTACTTAAAGTTCAACACAAAGAAAAGTAGCACACGCTTCATAGCTAATATCTGATCTTTTGAAGATCATCTTGTGCTACTGATTCTTACACTCTTCACAATCTTTACATCAATTATACTTTATCAGGAAGAGTCTGTAATCTGAAAAGAGTCTTTTCAGAACTTTGTGTATAACGTTTTTGGGAGTTGAGTAACTAAGAGTTTCAGTAGGCTGAGGTGTAAGTCCTTCTGAAGTGGGTGTGTACAAGAGTTGTACTGTAATTTCCAAAGTCTTTTAGTTATACCTTCTGGAAATAGAAGAAGGGGAGACGTAGAAGATTTCATCTTCGAACTTCCATAAACAACTGCTGCCTACTGTTTTTATTGTCTTTCAATTACTTCATCAGATTGTTTCCGCACGTTTTATTGTAATCTAGGTGAAGGTATACGTACAAGATAAACTACTATCTCTAACAGGATTTTAGTACCTCATCAGAAGAGAAAGAAAAACGAGTAGAGTTTATTCCACCCCCCTCTAAACTCAACTTCGATCCTCAACAGAAGTTGGTTGTGACTGACGATGTATATGTATACGATGATATGATTGGAGATATCGTGAGGGAAAAGGCCCCAGAGGGAGCCCGTTTACGAGAGAAGGCTCCAGAGGGAGCCCGACGATCGTATTTCCATTGACATGATATGAGATATGATGAGCTGAGGCCGGGGCTCAGTGGACGGGTAATGCTGTCACTGATGTCCCTCGCCGTCCAGTACCGTGTTTATACATTGATGAATCCATCGATAGAGCTGATACGGAAGTCACAACTAATGAACTGAATTCAATAAAAAAGAAAATGTTTACTTATACGATGAAATGAGATGACATGCTTTGAGACGACATGATTTTACACGAGACGTTGTTGTTCATGCTTTTAAAGTTCATGAAAGATATGTTTACGTATATGATGATATGAGATGACATGCTTTGACACGAGATTATTTTACACGAGACGTTGATGTTCATGCTTTTAAAGTTCATGAAAGATATGTTTACGTATACGATGATATGAGATGACATGCTTTGACATGACATGATTTTACACAACACATTTACATTATGCTTTTAAGTTCATGAAAGATATGTTGAGTATGATATTTTTCACTGTTGTGTGCTAGGTATATGTACTTGTTATTAACGGTGCAGGTGTGTTGAGTCTTTAGACTCACTAGGCGTGTGTGATGCAGATGAGCTTAGTGATGAGGAGACTGGAAGTTCCGAACTCTGAGTAGGCAGACCTGGTAAGGTGACACGACCCGAGGACCACATGTTTTCGCATTACGATTTATGAGATTGAGAGGAGATGAATATTTTCATACGTTGATGATTTTAAGAATTTTATATGTTTATGTTTACGTATGATTTTAGACGAGTTGAGTTATTTTAAATTGCGCTTTTTTTACTGACAAATATTTAAGATCATTTTTAAATGTTATATTTTTCTGTATAGCGCATGAATGCGAAACGTTTAAATACTATTTCGAAAATGCAAGTTTTTTTAAAAAAAAAATATTTCTGCACTTTTAAAAACGAGTAGACATTACAGTATAAATCAAGCATGAAATATGAGCCTTAATAATAAAAAGTTGATAATTAAATCCAAATAAGAATTTGAAGGTTTATAATTGAGAAATAATCGAGAATAAGGGCATGCATGGAATTTTTGAAATTGTGGGGACTAAAATGAAAATTTTCGAAAATATAGGGACCAAATTCCAGAAATTCGAAACTTCAGGGGCTTAATTGCACATAGCCAAAATTTTAAGGGG
The DNA here is from genome assembly GCF_022965805.1 of Primulina eburnea. Classification (NCBI taxonomy): domain Eukaryota; kingdom Viridiplantae; phylum Streptophyta; class Magnoliopsida; order Lamiales; family Gesneriaceae; genus Primulina; species Primulina eburnea. The sequence continues at coordinate 19,820,787 of NC_133116.1, forward strand.
CTAACCAAAATTTTAGTACTTTATGGAATTAGAAATTTATGGGGGTAAAAATACAATTTTTGAAACTTTTGGGGACTAGAATTGCAAAATTCGAAACTTTTAGGGATTAAAATGCTAATTTCAAAATTTAAACAGTTAAAATGAATTTTTTTTGATAAATACTAGGATCCAAGCGATTACTTTTTGAAAATTTTTGGAAAATGATGATAGAAATTCCTTAAGAGTCAACACGAATAGATTTGACGGTGTATTCGTCGCAGGAAGGATATTCATTCCAGGTGTAGGTACTGACGCACTGCTGAATTCGGGAGCTACATGTTCATACATATCCAAGACATTCGTCAAGCGACTAAATATTATACCAAAGGATATGGGATTGGGCTTCAAAGTTTCTATTCTTTTCGGTGATCAATTGGTCACTTTAAGCATTGTGAAGAATATCGAGCTTCGTTTGCAAAAAGATGTGGTTCGGGCAGATCTCATCGTACTTCTGATGCTTGAATTTGACATTATACTTGGCATGGATTTTCCATCATTCAATGGAGCTTCGATAGATTTTTGGCAGAGATCAGTGTCAGTTCGTCTACTTAGCGGGAAATCTTTTGTCTTTAAGTCAGTGATGAATAAGCAAATGCCGCACATTATCTCTTGTATGTATGCAAGAAACCTTATGAGACGAGGATGCTAAGATTTCTAGCATCTGTTACTACAGCACGTGACCCTGTCAGTTGGAAGCTAGAGGATGTTGAGGTTGTCAGAGACTGTCCTAGTGTCTTTCCCAAGGACTTTTCTGGCATTCCACGGGACCGAGAGATGGAATTTTCTATTGAGTTGATGTTGGGCACTGTACCAATTTCTAAGGCACCCTATCATCTAGCACCCGTCGAAATTAAAGAGCTAAAGGATCAAATTCAAGAATTGCTGGACACAGGTTTTATTCGCCCTAGTTGTTCTCCGTGGGGCGCAATAGTATTATTTGTGAAGAAAAAAGATTGCAGTATGCGACTCTTTATTGACTATCGAGAGCTGAATAGAGTCACCATCAAGAATAAGTACCTCTTGCATATAATTGAGATGTATTTGATCAACTGCATGGAGCATCGATTTTCTCGAAGATATATCTTCATTCGGGATACCATCAGTTGAAAGTGAAAGAGTCCGATGTTCATAAGACGCCTTTTAGGACTCGATATGGACACTACGATTTTATGGTCATGCCATTTGTGTTGACTAATGCATCGACGATCTTCATGGATCTCATGAATCGAATATTTCAGCTGTATCTGGATAAATTCGTCATAGTCTTCATTGATGACATTCTTATTTACTTAAGGTGCCGAGAGGAGCATGTAGTCAGCACTTAAGAACGACTCTGCAATTGTTGCAAAATAGAAAGTTATATGCTAAGTTCAGAAAGTGCAAGTTTTGGCTCGAGAGAGTGGCGTTATTAGGCCACATTATTTCTAGAGATGGAGTGGAAGTTGATCCAAGCAAAGTCGAGGCAGTTAAAGATTGACAAGTACCGAAGAGCGTAACCGAGATCCGTAGTTTATTGGGTATAGATGGCTACTACCGAAAGTTAATTCATGGTTTCTCCATTATTGAGGTACCCTTGACCGCTTTAGTGAAGAAGAATGCAAAATTTATTTGGAGATCCGAATGCCAAAAGTGTTTTTAGAAGTTTAATCGAGCTTTAACTTCAGCGCCAGTTTTGTCGATGCCATGTTCTTTATACGGACGCTTTGAAGCTAGGTTTGGGTTGCAGTGTTGATGCAAAATGACCGAATTATACCGCACGCATCTTGACAATTGAAAGTTTAATGATAAGAATTATCCGACACACGACCTCGTGCTTGAAGCAATAGTTTTTGCACTGAAGATTTGAAGACATTATATATATGGGGAGAAGTGCAAGATTTTCACCGACCATAAAAGTTTGAAATACTTTTTCACCCAAAAAGAGTTGAACATGAGGCAACGAAGATAATTAGATTTGGTAAAGGACTATGACTGCGATAATAGCTACCATCCGGGAAAAGCTAATGTAGTGGCGGATGCATTGAGCAGAAAGACATCAGTTATTACTCAATTATCATTTCAGAGACCATTACAGTCTGAGATACAGCGATTCGAGCTTGTAGAATATGCTAGGGGCGATGCCCCTAATCTTGCCATTATGACAGTACAATCGACTTTGAGGGATATAATCCATGAGGAACAGTCTTCTGATGAGCAATTGCAAAAGTGGAGATTGAGAGATGAAGGCAAGGTCCAGAAGCTGTATTTTGATGTGGATGGTATAATTCGTTACCAAGATAGACAATGGGTTCCTAGTGGTGATTCACTACGAGAGGTTATCATGAAGAAATCTCACGATACGCCGTATTCCATTTATCCTGAAAGCACGAAGATGTACAAGGATCTTCAGTTAGTGTATTGGTGGCCGGGCATGAAGTGAGACATCCTGCAATTTGTTCCGAATGTTTGACGTGTCAACAAGTTAAAGCCGAGCATCAGAGGCCAAGCTTAAGCCACTTCTTATCCCCGAGTGAAAATGGGAAAATATTACTAAAGATTTTTTGTGGGACTACCAAGGACTATCAAGGGATACAATGCTATTTGGTTGATAGTTGATCGTCTTACAGAACCAGCGCACTTACTACCAATCAAGACGACATTCACCATGACACAGTATCCTGAGCTGTATATTCGAGAGATAGTTCAACTGCATGGGATTCCACTATCTATAGATTCTGACAGAGATCCGAGGTTCACATCATCTTTTTGGAAGAGTCTACATGCAGCGATGGGGACAAAGTTATTATTCTGTATAACATTTAATCCTCAAAATGATGGTCAGTCTGAAAGAGTGATTTAAATCTTGGAGGATCTATTCCGAGCTTATGTGATTGATTTCCAAGGAATTTGGGAACCAGAGTTACATCTAGTGGATTTCACCTATAACAATAGCTATCAATCATCTATAGGAATGGCTCCGTACGAGTCATTATATGGAAGGAATTGTAGATCACCCTTACAGTGGGACGATGTTGGTGAAAGAGGGGAAATTGGTCGGACTTGATGAAGAAAACAACGGAGCTAGTAGTTAAAATCCGAGATAGGATGAAGACTGCACAAAGTCGACAAAATGGCTACACCGATAAGAGACGAAGAGAGCTAAAGTTTGCCGTAGCAATCACGTACTTGTGAAAATAGCAGCTATGAATGATGTTATGAGATTTGACAAGAAAGACAAACTCATTCCAAGATTCATAGGACCATTCGAGATTTTGGAAAAGATATGAACACTAGCCTATAGAGTGGCATTGCCACCAATGCTAGCTGGAGTACATAATGTGTTCCATATATCGATGTTGCGAAAGTACATGTTGAACCCTTCACATGTACTAAGTCATGAACCACTACAGTTGACACCAAACATGTCGTATGAGGAAAGACCTATACAAGTTCTAGGTAGGCAAGAAAGAAAACTCCGAAACAAAGTTATTCAAATGGTCAAAGTCAAGTGGGTAAATCACTCGGAGGAAGAAGCTACTTGAGAAACCGAGAGGAACATGAGGAGTCGCTACCCGGAGTTATTCGGCAAGTTTTAAATTTGAGGACAAAATTTAATTTAAGGTAGGGAGGAATTGTAAGATCAAAAAATGCGATAATGTATCACAACTGCATGCCAATCTAGGGAAAATGAAAAATGACTAATTCAAGGGTTTTAACTGCATGAATTAAATATATGGTGCATGCTTACATGTTTATAATGCACATGTCAACACGAATGCATAAAACTATGTTTTAAAGGTTATTCGAGACGCGATCGAGGAACGGAGACCTATGGCTAAAAAAGAAAAAATATTTCTATTAAATGACTACTTTTAGCTATTAAAAATATGGTATATGTTGTGTGATATTTTCTAGAATGAGGTGTTTTGAGATGATTTGATACACCGAGTCGTATTTTTAAACGGTATTCGATTTCCAACGAAAATAAGAGCTCTTTGAGAACTCGGATACTAATTTCACGAACTTTCCTAAACAAAATATTATAAATATGACATAATTGGCTTAATGAGCCTATTATGCCATGTTAATGGGCTTAAAATTAGACTAGGAGTTTTGTATCCTACTCATCAAACACACGCACGAGAATTGTAGAAGGGAGGGCCACGGTTTTGAGGAGAATTCAGCCCAGGATTTCCTATGTCGCCGTTCTTCGCATCACGAACTCGTTTTCATGCGTAATAAATGCAAAGGCACGCCTTAATCCTTTTTTCTCATTCTTCACACCATAATATAAGCTTAATAGACGTTTCCATGAAAACATGATAAACTTGATGTATTTTCGTTTTTATGGATACCCATGCATATAACTCATGATTTTGTGGTTCCAAACTTGTTTTAATGATGCACAAAGGGGTTTCCATGGTAGGGTAACTTGGAAGGACGTTTTTCCATCATGTTAAGGACCTTCGATGCCAAGACAAATGATGCACATGTATGGGAGGAGGAATGAATGAAAATTGCATGTTTTGTGCACTAGGGTTCGTCTAGGAGGAAGCAACACATGCGGCTAGACTAGGGCTGGACGTGGTTAGGTGTGAGGAAGAGTCCTAGCATGGCTGGGACTCATGCGCAGTGGCTAGGGAATAGTCCATGCGAGATCGTACTTTTCCCATGTAAACCGAGGGCATCAGCTGTGCGGAGTGAGTCACGGCTGGGCCAGGGGTCCAGGCTAGGTCTGAGGGTGGTCCAGTGATGGTCATGAGGGTTCGGGCTTGGGTGAGGAGTCCTCGTCTAGTTGGAGTCATAGGGGGCATGTCTCGCGGCTCATGCTGGAATATGTGGCGTGGGCTAGGGGCTGGTTAAATGGTTCAAGGATGGTCAGTAGGGTCCCTAGGTGGTCTGGTCGGGGGATGGTTTGAGGTGGCTCGGGTTTGATTCTAGAAAAAAACGTGAATGGCTCGAAGGGAACTAGTAGGTTCGAACTAGCGCCAGGGGAAAAAAAGGGTTCGGACCATGGTACACAGGGGTCGGTTCATGTTTCACGGGGATAGTTAGTTAATAAAATTCTATGTTTAAAGTTTTGGGGAGAAAACATTAAAGTTTGAATAAAATGAGGAATTAAATGCTTTATGAATTAGTGAATAGGAAATTAAATCGAAAGCCTCAAATTTAAGCTAAATAAAATTATTAGAAATTAAATTTAAGCTTAAATAATTATTCGGGATGGTCTAGAGTCAATGAAAGTAGAAAAAAATTCAAAATCGAGAAATTCTAAATCCAAGGGTAAAACATTCATTTTACACCTGAAAAATGTTAGATGTCCTGGTAATGCGCTGAATGATGTAATAAATGGCAATATTTTTATTTTAATTGTTTATAAATTTTTTTGGTAAAATGTTAATACTAAAAGACATGTTGCATGCTTGGTTTAAAAGAAAAATGATTTTGTTGGAACTTTTCAAGTTCGCAATCTTGTTTTTGATGTTAACAAAACTTGTTTTTGTGTTTCTAACATATTTACTCAAGTTTTAAGTTGTTAACACAAGAAGCAAACTGAAACCGAATTCTGCACAAACTGAATTTCTGGCGAGCTTCGGTGTTTTGATGATATTTCTAATCTGGATGATTCAAATGACAATCCGTCAATTGGACTGATCAGAAAACTCAATTTTGAACAAGTACGTATTTCACGTCAGTTGGGCAAAATCGGATGTCATTATGGTCTAACTGATCGCTCAATTATCGAACTGATCACACGAAAACAGCAATCAGTTGGGTTTGAGCAGCTGCGGTATTTTGGTAATATCTCTCAGCTCGGTTATCGAAATGAAGAGATTCAGTATGCGTTGGAAAGATAAGACAAAGATCCGCCAAATCATCTTCAGAAGTCAAAGTCAGAATCGAAGCTTACAATACTGATAAATGACGATGAAGCTACTAGTTCTGCACAAACTGAATTCAGCTAGGCTGATTTCAGCACACCAGCTGAAACTGAACCAACTGAACCAGCTGCTGACCAGCTGACCAACCAACTGAACTAAACCAGCTGCCGACCAACTGAACGGAACTGAACCAGCTGCTGACCAGTTGAACTGAACGACCAGTTGAGTTGACCAGAGTTGACCAGTTGACCTGAGTTGACCAGTCGGGAAAATGCCCAGCAAGCTGAATTTGACCGTTGCAATTTCAGAAACAGTACAGAAACTTTCCAAACGGTCATATTCTTGTGTCTAACGTATATAACATTGTTGGGGCTTATAAATACAACATATTGAAGATCAAACAAGAGCTTTTGAAGAGGATTCAAAGCATGTTAGCATGAAGAAATCAGCTAGTTGAGAGCACAAGCCCTTCAAAGATTAGTTGAGTGAGTCTTGCACAAAGACGTAAAACTTGTGTATGTAGTCTTTGCATATGAGACATTAAACAATATACTGATTGTGAGGTGCTGGCTACAATCTTGAGTGCTAGGAGTTCAGTTTAGGCAGTGGGTAAGTCATAGCTGAATGAGTTTGTACAAAATGTTTATAAATCAAAGTCTTCTAGTGAATCCTTCCCAAGGGAAAGAAGGGGTGACGTAGGAGTATTTAAATCTCCGAACGTCCATAAACAAATTCGTGTCTATTTGTTTATTGCATTTACTTATCATTTCCATAGTTTTAAAGATGCATTGTTGAAGCATTTTATGTGTTCTTCAAATTCCAAAATATTGTATACCAAGTGTTTGATAAAATGCTTCAACTAAAATATTTTTCATTCAACTTGCATATATTTTTAAATGCTTTACAAAATATTTAATCGGTTTCTACGAAGGATTATTTCGAATATCTTCCGCTTGGTTTTAACCAAACTCAATATAATTCATCGGTGTTCAATATTTCAAGAACCAAGCTATTGTATCTCAACGATGATCCCCCTAATCGATCCCAACAGATTTATATGTGCATGAATTTTTATAAGTGATGGAGGTATGAAAAATTGAAGGAGGAGAATTGATTTGTGACAAATACGATGATAAGATGATATTATGACATGATGATATGTAAGGCTAAGACTTAGTTGACGGGGAGAGTGTCGCTGATGTCCCCACTGTCCGGTACCATGGTAATATGTAGATGGATCCATCGAACTTCAGCTAATACGAAAGTCACAATTGAGGATCTGAATTCAATAAAAAGGGAAACATATACGTATATAATAAAAGGAAATATAATATGAGATGTTGAAAGGAAAATCTTAAAGTTTATGTTTATAAAAAGTTATTTTGAGTAAAAATATTTTCATTGTTGCTTGTGAATGTATATGTATTACTTGTTATCATTATTAAGGTTTTTTGAGTTAATAGACTCATTAGATATGATAGATGCAGGTGAGTATGATATTGATTTTAATGGAGGTCTTGATGGTTGATCTTGTTTGCCTAAAAGGTGAACATAACCCGAGAACTGACACTAGTTTTCCGCAATTAAATTAAGTTTATGATTCAAAGTATACGTTAAAGATTTTTATGAGTTATGATGTTTTTGAGATGTTTTTGAAAGGATTTTAGAGTTAATTTTATTTTTGAAATAATGTTAGTTTAGGTGTGTTGACGATTTACGATTTTATGTTTTGAATTTCTTTCTTTAGGATTTTAAATAATAGTATGATCAGGCGATTTATGTTACGGACCATTTGCTTTGAACATATTTCCACGCAAAATTAAGTATGATTATGTATGTTACGATGGAAACACTTTTATGAAAATGTGTATACAGTTATGACACGTTTATGTTTATGTATGTTCAGCGTGAAGATGTTCGGGTCGGCCCTCGTGGGCGACCCGTTATCATTAACCCATATATATAAATTCTTACTTATCTTATATAAAATATTATTCATATTTTCACATCTATTAGTTACTTTTATATATTTAAATCTGTCACCAATTAGTTATATGATGTGATCACAGTGTCAAAACATTTCAAATATCCCACAAAGAAGAGAAGTCGATTTTGCCTCTACCACGTACCCAAAATAACACAGCAAAAATTATTATTTTCTTCCATACCTCAAACTTACATTTCAACAGTAAAATATATACAAAATAAAATAAAAATAAAAATTAACACTATAATAATAATAGGTTAAATAAAATAATTCTACATTAAAATACCCCTAATCTGAAGAATAATTAACACAAACTCTCCCCCTTGTTTTCTGCTTTATTATTTGCTTTATCGTTTTCATCGACCTCTTCGTTCTGATTAAGAACTGCGTATTCTTGAGTCAATTCTTCTGCTCTTCGGGCTTCCATTTCCCAATCCGTTCGCAGCAATACGATCATCATTGTAACCACACATGAAGCTTGCGCGGCCAAAAGCCCGAGCCATAGGCCCTCGAAATCCAGTTTGGAGTAGAAAGCTAACCCCACAGCCACCGGCATTCCGACCACATAAAAGCATCCCAAGTTGATGTTTGCTCCGACTTTAGGTCGAGCCGTACCCCTCAACACCCCGCAGCCGGTCGTCTGTGGGCAGTTCCCCAGCTCGCAAAGTCCGATTATCGGCAGAACGAGAGATGTCAAAGTTATTATCTCTTTATCCAGAGTGAAGATGCTGGCCCAGATGTTCCTTACCGATACTGCAAAGAACAAGGCAAAGAAGCCCACTATGAAGCTGCCGGAGAGCCCCACAACTGCAGCGAATTTCGCCTTATCGGTCCTGCGTGCTCCTATCTCGTTACCTACTCTTGTTGACACGCTGAAGCTGACTGAAGATGGGAATATGTAGATTAATGCAGTGGTTTGAATTAGTATTCCCATTGATGCAACCGTTGCCTTCGGATTCATCAACAGCCCACATAGCAAGATCATTATCTCGTACCACCACCACTCGAGACAGGCCGAAATGCAGCTAGGAATGGCTAAATTAAGAAGAGATTTCCAGCCCTTTAAGCATTCAGTAGATAAACCTCCCCACGTTCTTTTGTGCAATCCAGAAAACAGTATATAGACCAATAATGACAGAACGAGGTTTAAATTAGTCCAAACCCCACTTAATGCAACTCCCTTTAAGCCTAAACTAAGCTTCGAAACTAGGAGATAGTTGATAGGTACATGCAAAATAATAGAAATCGCAGCGCAAAATGTTAGCGGTAAGGTTATTGACTGAGTTCTTAGGTAGATTCTTAGTGGATGTAACAAAGCTTGAGCGAACAGATCAGGCAAAGAATAGAACAAGTATTCTTGAGCTTGCGTCGCAATTGCTTCGTCTTGTCCACATAACAGCAGAATCTTTTTCATGTTTAACCACAGAATGGATATCGGGAATGAAGTTAAAGCTAGTAAAAGTACAGTTCTTTGTAAAGAAAAACCAAGAATCTTGTATTTCTTAGCTCCAAAAGCTTGTCCGCATATGGGCTCCATTCCCATGGCTAACCCGGAGAGGATTGAGTAACCGGTGATATTAGCAAACCCGACTGCCAACGAACCACCGGCTAAGGTCAAATCCCCCAACCTGCCTAAGAAGAGCATCGAAATCAATGACCGGGAGTAGAGAAGTAGACCGGTTAAGATCATCGGTAAGGCTATTTTGGCTATGGAGAGGGATTCTTGAACAACAAGGGAGAGATGATCATTGGTGGTTTTGTGGGGTTTTTGAGGTTGGCTTGTTGGTAGTTGGGCTTGCTGTTGGTGGAGTGCTGGGGTTTTAGGGATCAAAGAAGTGAACATGTCGGGTTCTTGGGTTTTGGCTGAGAGAAGATCCACATTATTGCTGTCTGGATGTTGATATGAGTTGGGTTTGATTGTGGGAAGATTTGGCGTTGCTAGTTTGCACATTTTTATGTGTGAAAATATTGAGGAAACGGGATGAGGGAGAGTTTGGGAGTTTTTTTTTTTGCAAAGAAACTGATAGTTTGGGGGATTTGAAAGAGTGTTTGGTGATGGTATATATAAGTGGACATGTGTACAATAAATTGAACGAGGATAGTGACTTGGGGAACCGATTATTGGTGAGACACCAACCAATTACTTGTCAGAAATAGATCAATGGTTTAACAATAATTTTATGCATTTGTAATTGTAAGATGTGTAATTCATTAGATAAGGACATGACTCTTAAATTAAATACACAAAAAATATTGCCAGATCATATCACAGATCATTTTTTTAAAATACCTTTTGACTTGACTCAATCATTGAAAAAATATTATTTTTTATATAAGAAGTATTACGTATTTTTTATTTTAGATATCGACCGGACCAACTGGTCTCACGAATATATATGTGAGACGGTATTACAAGAGACATTTAGATAAATATTATGCCTCCAAAAATAATTAATTGCCTCTAACTAAATGTACTCATCGTGGTAATTCATTCTCGCTAGTTGTAGGGTTGTCTACACGTTATTTAAACTAAGCGATTTTCTCACGTCATGTCTTAAATCATGATTTAAGATATCTTTCTTAACCACATTTATTCAAATTTTCAATGACATACCCTCATTCTACTCATTACATTAACCTGACAATATAAGATATGTCGGATAAGGGCCGTGTTTGATATCCTCTTCACATGACCAAACCATGTTACAAATGTCCTCATAATCTTATCCTCTATGCAGGTTACATCTAAATAGCTCATAATCATTTCATTCCAAATTCTATATTTGTGTAATTTGCCACGCATCTCTATTAACATAAGCATATTTTTTTTATGTCATCTTATATATATGTACTATTGTAGTGGCTCAACACTCCGAGCTATAAAGCATAATTAACCGAACAATAGTCTTATAATATTTTCTTTCATCTCACAGATATCTTTCTGTCGCAAAGACTACCGATGTTATTTTTTATTTCATTCACCCTACTTCAATTTAATAGTTTATATCTATCTAATGTACACGATTCAAAATTACCAGTTATGCCCACAATACTTCATGGACAAGTATTAATCAAGTGTTACAAATGTACAAGTACTTGGTTCTAATATATTTTTTTAAATTTCTGATATATGTTTGATTATGTCAGGCCAAACAATATATGAAATATTTACTACTTAAAATGCTGCTAGAAATTTTTTTTACAGCTACATATCGAAAATATATTTAAATGCATGCATGCAATACTGCTATAAAACACTCATTTTAAAATAAAAGGATTCCAATACTGGTAAAAGTACTGCATTTAAAAATATGCCAAATATCCTGTCGAACCAGCAACATGAAAAAAAAGTGTATAAAAATATTCATGATCGCTCCTCACTCATAAACATAATGTGCTGAAAAATATAGTTTTCGAGTTAGTGTGCTCACGTCCAACCTTGCCTACTAAGTCTTCGGCGCCTCCAGTCTTCTCATCAATAGGCTTACCTGCATCATTCACACCTATTGAGTCTAAAGACTCAACACACCAAAATCATTATAACAAGAATATAAACATAACATGCAACAGTGAAAAGTAATGTAGTCAATATACTTTTCATGATCTTAAAAGCATGAACTTAAACATATCGTGCCAAAGCATAACGTGTCCAAAACATATATCAACATATCAGCATATACGTATTCATTTTATTTATTTGAATTTCGTTCATTAGTTGTGACTTTCGTATCATTGTATTATGGATCCATTTACGTATAACCGCGGTACCCGACGGCGTGGATATCAGCGACAGTACTAACAATCCACTGAGCCTTGGCCTTACCTTTCATCATATTAGTCACAACCAACTTCCATCTTTCAAAACATGTCATCATATTCATCATTTGTAAAAATCATGCATATACATAAATTTTTCTTAAAATCAAGTATGCAATTTATTTTTCATAATTCCATAAAAGGTCATGTTTGTGGTAGCATATGCATTAAAAACATGTAATTTTGCGATCAGGGCGTTGTCGAGACTGCAAACTCGACCCGTGCAAAATGACCATTTTGTCCCTGGAAACCCTAATTAACCATTTTACCCCTAGACCTCAAAATTTCGAGTCGAAGCCAACCAAACTCCTAAATATACCTCGAAACATGATTATAATCATTTTCTAGGAGTAACCTTGATCCCGTTTCATAACTTATTAGACTCGTTTTAAAATTTGACCGGAGTCTCGGTTTTAACCCAAATCCAAACGAAAGACAACCAAATGTTCTCAAACTTAAACCATGACTTAACCATACCCTACGAGAACTTAAACCACCTAGACCAAGCCTTTTAAGACCTTCAAAATTCACCTGGAAGTTGCTATAATTTTCTGCACTTAAAGGACCGAAACCTTAGCATTACCCTAGCCTCAAATTCTCGACCCTAGACCAAACCAGCTTGGACCAGACCCTCACCAGCCCTTTCTAGCCCACCACTGGACCCTACTGGACTGACCTAGCCATAGCCCTCGGCCTCATGCATGCTGTTAAGCGCGAACAGTCGTGAGCCTTCGAATCAAGCCCTAACCGAGACACCCCTTCACTTATCTCTCTTGTTCGGCTCAATGACAAAAACCATCAGCGTTCGAGCCATCCTAGGCCATGACTCAGACCCACCAGGATTTGGTCCAAGGCTTGGAAAGGCCCTTGCACCGCCAACACACTCATTTCTTCTGATCTAGCCGCAACCGAGCCATTCGACCAAGACGTGCGACCGACCCTTACAAAAACGCGACTACCTCGAGGCTCCAGCAATTAAACGCGTTAACCCTCGACAGTTTCAGCCCCCTAGCATCAAAATTGGCATCCCCTTACATGAAAACAAAGAAAATGTGAGTTACATATCACACAATGCATATTTCATGTCAAAGTTAAGCAAAAACGATACCACATAAAAGATCAAAGAATTCCTCATGCATCAACACTTATGATATAAATGAAGAGAAAAACGAGATTTTGAGCATGCCTTTGTAAATAAACGCTCGAAACCTTAGATATCTACGCTTAGGACAAACACCAAAGACAGGGAAGAAGTTTTCTTGAAAACCTTGAAGAATATTCGAGTGGCTGCTGAAGTTTGAATGAAAAGATTCTACTGCTATGGGGAGTGGTGGCCGTGAGGTTTTGAGTAGGGTTAGGGTTAATTAGATAATGTATTGTTTAGGTTAATATAATTATACACTAATGGGCGGGCCAATAATAATAATAATTAAAGGAGTTAAAGGGGTATTAGGCCTATTAAGCAATAAAATAATCTCTTCAAGACCAATAACACTACCTAAAAATAATTTATTTAGGTACTCTTTTGAAAATATTTTCCGAACCCTCAAAAAGTCCTCTGACTCGCTAAAATTTGTGTACTGGTTTAAAATATGACCCGGTGAGTAAAAATACTCCACCAAGGCCCATTTCCGAAATTCTCCCTTAATTACACCATATATTAAATAATTACAAAGAATTATTTAATAAAAATATTTTTATAGACGGGTATCGACTCCTTATCTCGGTCTCAGTCTTCAAAGTAGCCTTCTCCTCAAAATGATTCAGCCACTTGACCTTGACCATGTAGATCACCTTGTTCCAAAGCCTCCTCTCTTGCCTATCCAATATCTGAGTGGGTCTTTCCCCGAAAGACAAGTTCGGCGTCAGCTGAAGTGGCTCATAATTCAGTACATGCAAAGGGTTCGATATGTACTTCCGCAACATCAAGACGTGAAACACATTATGAACTCCCGCCAGATTCGGTGGTAATGCAACTCTATAAGCTAGTGTCGCCATTCTCTCTAGGATCTCGAATGGTCCTATGAATCTAGGAATGATCTTGCCCTTCTTTCCAAATCTCATCACACCTTCATTGGTGCGAATTTTACAAATACATGATCCCCTACTGCAAACTCAAGATCCTTGCCGCTCTGATCTGCATAACTCTTCTGTCGGCTCTGAGCGGTCTTCATCATGTCTCGTATCTTGACCACTAACTCTGCAGTTTTACTGACAATATCTGGTTCCAACTCTACCCTTTTTCCTAACTCGTCCCAATAAACTAGTGTCATACACTCCCTCCCGTAAAATGCCTCGTATTGAGCCATTCCAATAGATGCCTGATAGCTGTTGTTGTACGTGAACTCCACGAGAGGTAACTTTGGCTCCCAGCTGTCCTGGAAGTTGATCATGCAAGATCTAAGTAGGTCCTCCAATATTTGAATCACCCTCTCTGACTGACCGTCGGTCTGAGGATGGAAGGCAGTACTGAATAGCAGCTTATGTAATGCCCGAATTTAAAAAAAAATTGAAAGGAAAAAAAGTTATTGTTCATCGGTTATTAATCAAGCACTGTGGCATTAGAATAGTAGCATCTAGGTGCTAGTTTTGCAAAAATTTGGCGCTGAAAAGTGGCGATGCGACGCTACAGATGCGAAAAATCAATATCTAAGACCATTTTCACCTCCTCCAATCATTTTTCTCCTTTTTCTCCATCGAAAACATTCATCTCCTTCAATTTCTACATTTCTTCTTAAATCTAAGAGATATTTTCTCAAGAAAATTTTGGAATGGAGGTAGATTTGTGATCCTCTCATCACGGGCTTCAAGATGATGTAATTATTTTCCAATTTTATTCAAGTTTGGAAATTGGTTGAAGTTTAGAATTGATATGTAAGTTGATATTTAAGATATTTAGATGTTGGAGATGTTGTATTTAAGTTTGTTTGAATTTAAAAAGGGTATGAGAATAGATTCTTGTTTACGTGCAAAGAACAATATATACACCTTTTGTATTTCGTGTATATGGGACAATTGTGTTTGGATTTTGGAGTTAGGGTCTTCATCAAAATTGTAGTTCATCGAGTTAGATTCAATTTGGTTCTTGAATCACTCTATTCCAGGAATCATTGAAAGAGATACAAGATTTTTACTAAACCTAGTCTTAAATTCCGAGTTAGTGTAGATTTGTGTACACGCCTTCTGTTTATTTGTATTCTGGTATTAATTAGTTGGGATTCTGAATTTGGTGTTCAAATGAACGTTATAGAACATTGTCTTGTCTTCGAAATGATTCTAAAATGGCTCAATTCCATTGGATATTAAGGAAGTTATGCTCGAAATACTAAAATGTGCCAGAAATACTGATGCAAAATTTTTAAAATTATGTTGTAAGTTTCAAATTATGAAGACTGGGAAAATGACTTTGTTTGACAAAACTTTGTGAAAAATTATTGTTGAGCTTTGAGTTTTTTTTTATATCCAATTTGAGCTCTTGATTTATGTATTGAAGATTCGGTTGAATTATTAACTTGGGCTGGCTCAAGATTATTTACTTTAAGTTGGTTGATAACGAATCGAGTAGACTGCGAGGGTTCAAGACTTCTCAACCATATATTTTGATCTCTTGTTGGTAATATTCAAAAGGTATGTTATGGTCGATAACATACGAGGTAAAAGTATCATTTTTATTTTAAATTGAAAATTCTATGGATCGATGAATTACTTGTGATTTGATGATGATTGTGATCTTGAGATGAGTTTATTATTATATTGAAATGATGATATTGATTTGCATCATTACATTGCATATTGAGCCACATGTCGATTCAGATTTGATATGGCAGAGGTCGCTTTGATTTATTGATTTCTCTGATGTATGGGGCTATAGTTGAGTTGGCATAGTGTATGCGGAGGTCGCTGCTATGGCCTGAACACTATATATGCACACCATAGTCCTGGGATTGTAGAACATAGCACCCCACCCCGAGCGGATAAGTCAGTGGATGTTTCTGGTGGATTCTCTTCCCTTGTGTACCCTATGAACAAATGATTCACTTGATCTTGAGATTTATTGATAGCCCACAACTTCTGATCACGCATTGCATTATATTGCATCTTTATGAATTTAATATGAATTAATGTCAATTTAATTCTCATATGTTATTGATTGTATCATACTGTGTTTATACTCACCGGCACGTCGGCTACCTCTTGTTTTCATGCGCTTGACGGTAGATGAGGCGAGGCTTGGGATGCCAGAGTCCAGCTCCAGGCAAGGAGATACGAGTTAGAGTGGGATTCTTGGGTCTTATGACCAATTTGATGAAGTTTGGATTACTTTGGCTCACTAGTTTATTTTGGCATGTTAAAACTTATATTTCAAAAATTTGATAATTTTAAATTATTTTGACGATGTTTATGTGGATTTTTGAACCACATATTATGTATTTTACTCAATCATTCGGTTTGTTACAATTATAATTATTAGTATTAGATATCGGACCCGGGGCATCACATTAGGTGGTATCAGAGCGTAAGATATTTGAGAACACGGTAGATCGAGTCAGTCCGAATTGCTTGATCATGTGATTTATTTGCTAGCATTTTTATCTGCTAGCATTTTTACTGTGCCATAATGTGAAATACATGATTATAATTGAGATATTATTTTGTTGAGCTTTATTCGAGATTTTTGAGATTATTGAGTCTCGAATGCCAGAGATGATTGATACAAGATTGAGATGATCATGATATTAAAATTTTATATGTGTTTGATCTATTGTATATAAGACATGGCTACTCGAGGTAGAGGTCGCGGTAGACCTAGACAGAATGTACTAGTGACACAAGATCAGGGCAGTGCTACTCATACTCAGATGGATATAACTCAGACTCCGATGGAGATACTGTTAGCCAGATTTCAGTCTTTGCAACCACCAATGTTGAAGGGTACCGAGAATGCATTAGAGTGTGAGAACTGGTTGGAGAATATGTATCAATTATTTGAATCTCTTGAGTATCTAGATGATCGTAGAATCAAGTTAGTTGTTCATCAGTTATTAGATGTTGCTAAGAGTTGGTGGATCATTTCCAAGAAAGCTTTAGAGGGTCGAGGTACAATTGTTACCTGGGATATTTTTAAATCTGAATTTTATCAACGTTTCTTTCCTACCTCTTAGAGAAAAGATAGTGTAACGCCCCGAAAGTTTAAAAGTCCACGCGAATCACATGCATTTGAATTATTAAATTCTTTTGTATTTTAATTAAATGTTTAATTGCTTGAATTAATTATGTTGTGTATATTTGCATGTTTAAAATATATTTTTCTTCATTGTCGCATAAAAATGTATTTTTAAAGGTTATTCGAGTTGCGATCGAGGAACGGAGACCGATGACTGCAAAATAGAAAATGTTTTTTATTAAATGATTATTTTTAATTATTTAAAAATATGGTCGATGCTTTTTAGTATATTTGAAAATAAAGAGTTTTGATGTGATTTTATACGCCGGGACGTAAATTTTATCGGTGTTGGGTTTTTAACAAAAATGCGAGCTTTTTGGCAAACCGGCTAATAAATTCACAAACTTAATTTTACTAAAACTATTTTAATATTTTAATTAAATCCTAATTAAGAATATGGGCCTATATTATGAGCTTAATAGGCCTAAAGTTTTGTTATTATTTAATTAGTTATATAAAATGTTAAACACCTAACCCTACACCAAAAATCACACGCCACTTTTGGCCTCTTGCACACACCGAAATCCTTCAACTACATGACACCACACACACACCAATTTCGGAAATTTTCGGTGGGAGCTCAAGGAGATTTCAAGCCACGGTTCTCGCTCCGTTCTTCGCCATCGTCAATGAGAATTCGTGCGTTTAAAACGCAAAGGCACGCCATACGTCTCCTTTTCTCATCCATCATATCATATTATTGCTTTAATTACTGTATGCATGAAGAACATGGATTTATTTTCAGTATTTTCGGAATATTGCATGCACACCTTGGGAAACATAAAATTTTGATAAAAAAAATTCATGAATTGATTACGTAAAAGGGGCTGCCATGAACTTAGGTTGGAACAAGTGGTGTTTATGCATGATTCAGAGTCCTAGCACACTCACCTTAAACAACAAAGTTGAAGCTAAACAAGCAAAACAAGCAGAACCGAAGGTTAGAAACTTTCTGTCATGGGGCTTGGAGGATCGGGTTTCATGGATGAGGGGGAGGGTTGGCCTTGGCTTGGATTCAGGGCCGGCTAGGGTCAGGGTAGGAGTCAGGGAAGAGTCCTAGCCATGCTAGGACTCGAAAATCAGGGGCTGGGAGGAGTCCTTGCTAGCAAGGACTCCACCCGAGAGCCAAGGGAAACATGCGCATGCTTCAGAAGTTTTGGCAGGGAGGAGGGGCTCGGCCAGGGGAATGGGCTAGGTTAAACTAGGTCCTTTAGGGTCTAGAGAAGGTGGTCTAAGGTTGGGGCAGGGGATGGCATGGGTGGTTCAGGCAGGGCATGAGAAAAAAACCAGAAACGTGGTGATGCATGTAGCGCAGGTTGCTGCCTTCTTCAGGTGGCTTGTGCGCAGGGTCGAGGGACTGGGTCGGTTTGGGCTTGGTCTGGGCGTGGTCTAGAGAAGGTTAGGGTCATGTGGGCTCGGTGGTTAAGGGCTCGAAGCGTCCTAGGTTGGCTAGGAGTCCTCATGTGCTTAGGAGTCTCACACTTGCACACATGCATGAAAAAGGGTCACGGGCAGGAGGTTTTTGAGCGAGATATTTTCTGGTTTTTCGGGCGGAGCTTGGTTGGTAGGGTCCCTAGATGGGTTGGCTAGGTTTTGGCTCAAGGTGGCTCGGGCATGGCTCGGGTAAATTAGGAGATGGCTCGGTGTGTACGTTGGGATGTCAATTTCGAAAATTATAAGGCTAAAAATAGATCCAAGGGTCCACAGGGGTGGCTTATGACTTGGAAGGGTAGATTATATCATAAAAAGGTTATGTTGTAAATTTGTGATCAAAATAA
This sequence comes from Primulina eburnea, assembly GCF_022965805.1. Lineage (NCBI taxonomy): Eukaryota > Viridiplantae > Streptophyta > Magnoliopsida > Lamiales > Gesneriaceae > Primulina > Primulina eburnea. The sequence goes on from NC_133116.1 coordinate 19,839,492, forward strand.
TGAGTTTTGGATTTATTCAGGATTTAATCGCCGCGCGAAACACTAATTAACGAGTTAGTTGAAACGCCTAGTTTTATGCTTTATAAAATTATGAAAAATTATGTTTAAGCTTAAATAATTATTATAAGTCTAAGTTTTTAATTTGGGAATTTTATATTAAGGTTTGGTTTAATTCGGGATTAAAATGCATTAATATGTCATATTTAAAGAATAGATTAGAAGTCATCGATTTAGACCAAATAAAAATATGTGAATAATTAATGTAGGCTTAAATAATTATTTGGAACATATTAGAGTCGAGAAATCAAGAAAAGTCAAGAAACGTAAAATGTTAAGTCCGGGGGTAAAACGGTCTTTTTACACCTAAAAATTAGTAAACGTCATGGCAGTGCCCTAAATGCTGTTTTTATGATATCATGATTATTTTTAAATGTATATGATGTATCCATGATTAAATTATGATTTTTTTTATGTCAAAGGAATTTTTATGATTTAAAAAGGATATTTAAAATATATGTTGCATGCTTGGTTTCAAAAATGAAAAATGTAATGTTATTCACGATTTTTGTAAAGTGATGTGAATGAAAAAATGTTGAAGGAAGTGAAGTGATTGTGACTAATTCGTTAATGTTGGCGACGTCGTGATGGTTATGGTCCCAGTGGGAGCCCGACAATCGTGTTTTCATCATTGCGAATATGTGGTAACGATTTTGTGGTAACGGTAAGAATGGGAATGTCGTGAGGGGAAAAGGCCCCAAAGGGAACCCATTTATGGGAAAAGGCCCCCGAGGGAACCCCGAAGATCATAATTCTATTCGATCATGATAGGCCAGGGCCCAGTTGACCGATGAGAGTGTTGCTGGTGTCGCCAGTACTGAGGTTTCACGTAGATGGATCCATCGAATTTCATGTCATGTCATGTCAGGAAAGTCACAATTAACGATCTGAATTCAACAAAGGGAAAAAAAATGTTCATGATCATGTGTTAAGGTTTTATGTCATGTCATGTTGAGGAAAAAGGAACAAGGTTAAGGTTTATGAAATGCATCATGAAAATATTTATGAAAATGTTTTTGTTTAAATTTATGCATCTTCATGAAAAGGATAGTTTAAGTACAAGTATTTTTCACTGTTATATGTTGATTGTATTACGTATTACTTGTTATCAAGATTATGGTGTGTTGAGTCTATAGACTCACTAGGTGTGATGGATGCAGGTGGTATTGAGGGAGGACTTGATGAATGATTTGACTGGACTGATGGCGCACACAACCCGAGGACCAGTGCTACATTTTCCGCATTATGCTTTATGATTTAAGTTAAAGATTTTTAAGATTATTTATTTATGCTTTGAGAGATTTTTGAGAGGTTTAGTATGGGCTTTACTTTTCAAATTATTGTTTTTTAGGTTTGGAAAAACAGTAGATGATTTTACTTTACGACTATTTCACTCGAATTTTTAAATACTAGTTGATTGAGGTTTTATTTAAAAAGGGGAAAATATTTTATATTTTCATGTATTATTTGAGTCGGCCGAAATATTTGGAAAAAAAAATTCTAGTACTTTTTAAACAATAAAAAGGGCAGACGTTTCAGATAGGGGAGCCGAGTTTGCAAATTTAAAGCAGGGAAATCTGAATGTTGAGGACTATGTTGCTAAGTTCTCGAATTTTTACTGAGATTTGCGCCTCATGTAGCATCCGATAAAGAAGCTAAGGTTGATCACTTCATAAATGATCTTAACCCTGATATCTTTATCTTGGCAAATAGTGGAAGGTCCTAATACTTTTGTTGAGGCTCTTGATCGAGCCAAGGGGCCTGAAACAGGAATCATTAGACAGAGAGGTTCTCAGTATATGCAACGACCCCAACAGCCACAATATCGACATCAATTCAGATAGGGTAATAATGGCAGTAACAGTGGCAACATAAGAGAGCGGTTTAGGGATAGAGGCAAGCAATTTAAGAGGCATGATAGTAATTTTTTGAGTTCTAGTGGATCGAGACAGTCTGGTTCAGTTCAGAGCACTGGTTATTCAGGTCCGACTTGTGGTCAGTGTGGTGGTAGACATTATACCGATCAGTGTAGAGGAGTCACGGGAGCTTGCCACTTGTGTAACCAGGTGGAACACTATGCTCGAGTGTGTCCTAACCGTGGCAGTGATATATCTCATAGTGGGGGATCATCGAGACAGACACCTCAACAGAATAGCCAGACCCCTACAGTTCATTCTCATCAGCAGTCAAATCGGTTAGGTCAGAACAAACTGAGTGGTAGCCACAGGGGAGGACAACAACCTAGACAACAGGCTCGAGTTTTTGCACTCACTGAAGATGAGGCACATAATGCTCCAGATAATGTCATTGCAGGTAATTTTATTCTCTCAACTTATCCTGCTTATGTTTTGCTGGATACTTGCGCATCACACACTTTCAAAGCTGAGCACTTTTTCTCCTTGCATTCATTGCATTCTATGCCATTATCATCTACATTATCTATTTCTACTCCACTGGGCAAAGTGATGAGGTCAGCTGAATGATAAGTGGTTGTGAATTTTGTTATGAGGATAATGTTATTGAGCTTGATTGCATTTTGTTGGAGATGTCTGATTTTGACTGCATAATTGGTATTGACATGTTGACAAGATACAGGGCTACTGTAGATTGTTTTCAGAAGATTGTTAAGTTCATGCATGATATGACAGATCGCTGGACATTTTATGGTAAGGGTTCTCGAGCTAAGATTCCTTTGACATCAATTTTGTCCATGACTCATTTGTTGTAGAAAGGAGCAGAATATTTCTTGGTTTATGAAATGATATTTCATGGTCAGTACCTAAATTGGCAGATATTCCAATTGTTAGTGAATTTTTAGATATATTTCCAAATAAAATTACAGGGTTTCCTCCAGTCCGAGAGATTGAGTTCAACATTGAGTTGATGCTAGGTAAACAACCCATTTCTAGAGCTCCTTATAGGATGTCGCCAATTGAACTGAAGGAACTAAAGGAACAACTTGAGGATCTATTGGCTAAAGGATATATAAGACCAAGTGTTTCACCTTGGGGTGCTCTGGTTTTATTCGTGAAGAAGAAAGACAGGTCTATGAGACTTTGTGTCGATTATAGACAGTTGAATAAAGCCACAGTAAAGAATAAGTATCCTTTACCAAGGATTGATGATCTTTTTGACCAGTTGCAGGGTTCTTCAGTATATTCTATAATTGAATTAAGATCCAGATATCATCAGTTAAGAGTTAGAGAGGCAGATGTGCCTAAGACTGCTTTTCGTATCAGGTATGGGCATTTGAATTTTTGGTTATGCCTTTTGGGTTGACCAATGCACCTGCGGTATTTATGGATTTGATGAACCGTGTGTTTCAAAGGTATATAAATCAATTTATTGTGATCTTCATTGATGATATTCTTATTTATTCAAAATCTGAATTTGAGCATGCCGAACACTTGGGAGCTATTTTTGCAAATTTTGAGAACTAAAAAGTTGTATGCTAAATTATCCAAATGCGAGTTTTGTTTGGATAGAGTAATATTCCTTGGACATGTGATTTCAAGTGCTGGTATATCAGTTGATCCGAGTAAAGTTGACGCAGTCATCAATTGGTCTAGACTGACATTAGCTCCTGAAGTGCGTATTTTTATGGGTTTGGCAGGCTATTATCGCAGATTTATTGCAGGATTTTCACAGATTGCGAGGCCAATTACCCAGCTGACACAACAGAATGCACCATTTATTTGGTCACAGGCATGTGAGGCTAGTTTTGTTGAACTTAAGCAGAGATTGACTAGTGCGACAGTTCTGACTATCCCATCAGGTGTAGAAGGATTTACAGTGCACATTGATGCTTCACATCAATGACTGGGTTGGGTATTAATGCAGCATGGTCGTGTGGTTGCCTATGCAGCAGCGGTTTTTGCCTTACAGATTTGGCGTCATTACTTGTGTGGGGAGAAATTTGAGATATTCACTGATTATAAGAGTTTGAAATACATCTTTTCACATGCGGAGCTGAACATGAGACAGAGGCGTTGGTTAGACTTGTTGAAAAACTATGATTGCGAAATAAAATATTATCCAGGCAAGTCTAATGCAGCAGCCGATGCTTTGAGCAGAGAAGTATGCAATATGTCCTTGATCACTAGCAACGTATCTGATCTAATAGAAGAATGTTGTCTTTCTGGTTTGGATTTTGTGGTAGATACTCAACTTGTAAAAGTATTTATCATTCAGGCAGAGCCAGAGTAAAAATTAGAGAGGCCCAAAGGTTAGATCAAAGCATTCAAAAATCTGTTGAACTCGTCAAATTAGGACATCGATCAGAATTTCAGGTTAAAAATGAGGGTATTTTGTTTATGAATGATCGTATTGTAGTTCCTAATATGAGTTGAGGATACAGATTTTGCGTGATGCTCATTGCAGTAAATTCAGTGTATACCTTGGAAGTAAAAAGATGTACAATGATTGAAAAAAAAAATTTGGGGGAAAAGAATGAAATCTTACATAGTAGAATTTGTATCTCGTTGTTTGAATTTTCAACAAGTGAAAGTAGAAAGGAAGCGACTAGGAGGTATTTTGCATAGCCTTAATGTTCCAGAATGGAAGTGGGACCATATCACCATGGAATTTGTCATGAAATTGCCGAGGTCGTCGAGGGGTTGCGATGCAATTTGGTTATCGTGGACAGATTAACCAAGTCTTCGTGTTTCATTCATTATCAAATGACATATAGGCATGATCAGATGGCCAGATTGTACATCAGAGAAGTTTTGGGATTGCATGGTGGCCTAAGTCCATTGTATCATATCGTGATCTCAGATTTTCTTCTCATTTTTTGCAGAGTTTACAAGAGGCCCTTGGTACTCGTTTGCATTTGAGTACAACATATCATCCTCAGACAGACGGACAGTCAGAACGTACTATTCAGACATTAGAGGATATGCTGAGAGATGTAGTGATGGATTTTGGTATGGTTGGCAGGATTCATTATCACTTGTCGAGTTTTCTTATAACAACAGCTATCAAGTGAGCATTGGAATGTCAACATTTGAAGCACTGTATGACAGAAAGTATCGATCTCCTCTGTATTGGGACGATTTATCTGAAGCAGCAATTGTAGGACCTGATATGATAAGATATATGACAGAGAAGATGAAATTGATTCAGAGTCGTATCCGAGCTGATCAGGATAGGCAGGCTAAGTATGCGAACATCAGGAGACGACCGTTGATTTTTGAGAAAGGTGACAGAGTTTTTCTGAAAATATCTCCTTTCCGTGGTACATTTAGATTTGGAAAGAAGGATAAATTATCACCTAGATTCATAGGTCCGTATGAGATTTTGGAACGTGTTGGTGATTTTTCTTATAGATTAGCTCTTCCTCCTGCATTATCAGGTGTTCATGATGTTTTTCATGTGTCTATGTTGAGGAAATATCATCCAGATCCTTCTCATGTACTTCCACCTAACGATGTTGAGTTAGACCAGACTTTGAGCTATATTGAAAGAGCGATTCAGATTCTAGACAGAAAAGATAAGCAAGTCAGAAATAAATTGATATCGTTGATTAACGTATAGTGGAACAGACATGGTGTCGAGGAGGCAACTTGGGAATTAGAAGAAATATGAGACGTAAATATCCAGAGTTATTCAAATGAAGTATGTTCTATCTCGGTTTTAATTTCAGTATTGATCATTACATCATAGACTTGAAATTGATGATTTGATTTCGAGGACAAAATCTAATTTTAGACTGGTGAAATTGTCATGCCAGAATTTTTTAAAAAAAAAATTGAATTTTTTTTTAAAAAAAGTTATTGTTCATCGGTGACTATTAAAGCACTGCAGCGCTAGAATAGTAGCGCCTAGGAGCTATTTTTGCGCAAATTTGGCGCTAAAAAGTGGCGCTGCAGCGCTACAGACGTGAAAAATCAATATCTAAGCCCACTTTCACCTCCTCCAATCATTTTTTCCTTCTTGTCCATCGAAAACCTTCATCTCCTTCAATTTCTACATTTCTTCTTAAATCTAATTGAGATTTGCTTAAGAAAATTTTGAAATGAAGGTAGATTTGCGATCCTCTCATCACGGGCTTCAAGATAATGTAAGTATTTTGCAATTTTATTCAAGTTTGGAAATGTGTTGAAATTTAGAATTGATACGTAAGTTGATATTTAAGATATTGATATGTTGCAGATGTTGTATTTAAGTTTGTTTGAATTTATAAAGGATATGAGAATGGATTCTTGTTTACGTTCAAAGAACAATATATACACCTTCCGTGTATATGGGATAGTTGTGTTTGGATTTTGGAGTTAGGGTCTTCATCAAACTTGTAGATCATAAAGTTAGCTTCGATTTGGTTCTTGAATCACTCAATTCTAGGAAAAACTAAAAGAGATACAAGATTTTTACTAAAACTGGTTTGAAATTCCGAGTTAGTGCAGATTTGTGTACATTCCTTCTGTTTATTCGAATTCTGGTATTAATCGATTGAGATTCTGAATTTGGTGTTCAAATGAAAGTTATATAACATTTTCTTGTCTTTGAAATGATACTAAATTGGCTAGATTCCATTAGATATTGAGACGTTATGCTCAAAATACTAAAATGTGTCAGAAATGTACTGATGCAAATTTCGAAAATTATGTTGTAAGTTTCAGATTATGAACGACTAGGTAAATGACTTTGTTTGACAAAACTTTGTGAAGAATTATTGTGGGGCATTGAGTTTTCTTGCATATCCAATTTGCAAATCTTGATTTGAAGCAAAATCTAATTAGTTGTGAATTTTGTACAAAAATTGCTCTGTGTTGATAAATAATCCGAGTTCTTGGTTTATGTATTGAAGATTCGGTTGAAGTATTGACTTGGGTTGGCTCAAGATTATTTACTTTAAGTTGGTTGATAGCGAATCGAGTAGATTGCGAGGTTCCAATACTTCTCAACCATATATTTTGATCTCTTATCCGTAATATTCGAAAGGTATATTACGGTCGGTAACATATGAGGTAAAAGTATCATTTTTATTTTAAATTGAAAATTCTATTGCTCGATGAATTACTTGTGATTTGATGATGATTTTGGTTTGAGATGAGTTTATTATTATATCGAAATGATGATATCGATTTGCATCATTACATTGTATATTGAGCCACTTGTCGATTCAGATTTGATATGGCAAAGGTCGCTTTGATTTATTGATTTGTTGGACGTATGGGGCTATAGTTGAGTTGGCATAGTGTATGCGTAAGTCGCTGCTATGGCTTGAACACTCTCTATAGGCGCACCATAGTCTTGGGATTGTAGAACACAGCACCCCACCCCGAGCGGATGAGTCGGTGGATGTTGCTGGGGGATTCTTTTCCCTTGGGTACCCTATGATCAGATGATTCACTTGATCTTGAGATTTATTGATAGCCCACAGCTTCTGATCATGCATTGCATTATATTGCAGCTTTATGAATTTATATGAACTAATTGTCATTTTAATTCTCATATGTTATTGATTGTATCATAATGGATTTATACTCACCGACACGTCGGCTACCTCTTGTTTTCATGTCCTTGACGGTAGGTGAGGCGAGGCTGGGGATGCCAGAGTCCAGCTCCTGGCGAGGAGATACGAAGTAGAGTGAGATTATCGGGTCTTAGGGGCTATTTGATGAAGTTTGGATTACTTTGGCTCACTAGTTTATTTTGGCATTTTAAAACTTATATTTCAAACATTTGATACTTTTAAATTATTTTGACGATGTTTATGTGGATTTGTGAACCATAGAATATGTATTTTACTCAATCATTTGGTTTGTTAAAATTATAATTATTAGTGTTAGATATTGGACTTGGGGCCCCACAGCTTAGTACCCAATGCCTGATGCAGACTCTTCCAAAATGCAGACGTGAACCTTGGATCCCTGTCTGACACGATGGACACTGGAATCTCATGCAGTCTGACTATCTCTCTGATATACAGCTTTGATTACTGAGTCATGGTGAAAGTCTTCTTGATTGGTTGAAAGTGTGCTGATTTAGTGAGCCGATCAATTATCACCCAAATGGCATTATATCCTCCAGTTGTCCTCGGTAACCCTGTCACAAAGTCCATGATAATGTTCTCCCATCTCCACTTATGTGGGGACCCGGATGCTGATCTTGTTCTTAATCATCTTTTGGGATTTAATTATCAATTAAGATACAACAGGGTCTAAAAATTTTTCTTTTAAAATTACAAGTGCGGAAGGTAATGGCATCTAAATAATATACATATCTGTATAAAAGTACAAATCTTGTACAACAGGTTTCTAGATCAAATTATTCTAAGATTTACTACTAAATTCAAGTATTAAACCAGGTCTACAATAAGTCCGGAATCACCATGCTAAACTCGTCTTCTCTCATCATCTTCTGACCCCGATCTTGTCCCACCTGTTGTCATGCACACATACAAAACAAGACAACAGCCGGATACTCCGGTGAGAATAAATCCCAGTATAAAACATGGTAAACATGCATATTCATAAAGTAAAACATGAAATATTCTATCACAAATAAACTTAACACAATAGATTTCATAATCTGTGAAATCTATTCAAAATAAGCATGCAACTCAAATCAGATAAACATGCTACTCAAATCAAATCATAAAAACATGCTATCATGACTGAAAGCAATAACTCTAGGGATCCCGGTGTGAATATGACGATCTATCACCTACCCTCCCAATCGGGGTGACTGTACGTCTTATTCCTAGACTTCGGCCTGATCTGTTGATAAGTGCAAGATTTGCACTTAATTTATATTAGAATCCATTTTGAATTATGCTTGTTTCGAACAGAATTATGCGTTTTTGGTTTGTTTATGTTGTCATTTTAGGAATGGAGAAAATAGCGAAAACGAAGCCAAGTAGACGCAAGAAAACAAAGCAGTGCACCATGAAGAATAGCTGAGAGCAAGGATCGGCCAGCAGCCTGCGCGCTACGGCGCGACATTGTGCGCAGCCGCGTGCACAGGTACATAGGCGAGGCACCCGAGAGATGCGCGCGATGGCGTGACATTATGCGCACCCGCGCGCGCAAGGAAGCAGCAGAGCACCCGAGAGCAGCGCGCGCCCGCGCCACTTCACGCGCAGCCGCGCGCGGACAATTACTGAGACACGGACAGAGAGGTGCGCGATACCGCGCGACTTCACGCGCATGCGCGCGCAAGCAGACACGCAGACAGGCAGAACGGACCTGCGCCATCGCGCAAGTTCCCGCGCCACCGCGCGCGCGCGGCGTTCAGAAAATCTATAAATACACTCTATTCTTAGGTCAGATGGGGGGCAGCCGTTTTGGTAGAGAAAGCACCTCGGAGGGCTGGAGAAATCAAGAGACGAAGATCCGGAACGCGAAGATCGATCGCAGATACGAAGAACGACGGATCTGGACACAGAGACGACACTTCGGATTTGTCTTTTATCTTTCGTTTTTATATTTCCGTGTAACTCAATGTCCGAATCTTCAAACATGCATTGTGTTTATTTAGATTTCGTGATGAACTAAATTCCCATTCTAGAGAATGACGTAACTCTGTTGATATGATGACTTGACACCGTTGTTTATGTGATTGAATTCCGCTTCCGTTTAATTGTGTTCTCTGCGTTTACTGCACTGCAATTTACTGGCCATAAATTGTTTGTTGTTTGATTAATCTTATAACTCGGGAGAAGGACTAGGATTATAGATCATTAGAGACACATCGTTAATTGTTTATAGCGTTCGGAAGGCGTATAACTTTGGCGAGGCTTAGTAAGAACATTGTCTGCATTTATCTATGAAACGTAGATTCGAATTAGGAATAATTGAATCGAAGTTGATAGATACACTTTATTCGTCACTTGGGAAAGGGGGAATAAAACAATCTAAGTGTTCTTGGCCATTAATTGATTGGAATTTAGGAATATAAATTGAACTGTGAATAGTTATCGTGGAAACTTTGTGAAATCATTTCTCTAGATAGTTCCTCTCATTGATATTTCTCAATCCGGTGATTTAATTTATTCATTGCTTTCAATTAATTCGTTTAAACAAACAAAACTGATTATTGATTTTTTCTAGATAAAGTCTTGGCTATTTTAATTACAAGAATTGATATACATTTTTATACACACTCCTCGTGGGATCGACACTTGTACTCAAAAGTACATTTTACTATAACTTGACATCGTGCGCTTCCGAGCAGTTAAGAAAACGTGCAACAAGTTTTTGGCGCCGTTGCCGTGGAGTGTCAAATTTGAATTTATATCAGTATTGTTACCAATTAGTCTAGATTTTAATTTAGAGCTTTTATTTTATTTCATTTTTGACTTATTCACTTTCTCTGTTTGACAGTGCATGCTAAGATCGCACAGCCCTGATTTGCTTATTTTTGATCCGGAGATCGAACGAACTGCGAGAAGATTGAGAAAAGCGAGAAGGGAAGAAATCAAAGCGATGGCTGACAACAGAGAAAACGACAGACAGATGCCGACTGAGGCTATACCAATCAGAGATCACTTTCGACCAGTGATCAACACGCACTATTCTGGCAGTGCTCGAGGAACCATCAACGCCAACAATTTCGAGCTTAAGCCCGCATTGATAAACATGGTTCAACAAAACCAGTTTGGGGGAGCCACTACTGCAGATCCTCATCTACATCTCAGAACATTCTTGGAGATTACGGACACGGTAAAAATAAATAGTGTTTCTGATGATATTATTCGACTGCGCTTGTTTCCTTTTTCTCTTAGGGATCAAGCAAGAGGATGGCTCCAATCACTGTCGTTAGGGAGCATCACGACATGGCAAGAGCTGGCGACGAAGTTCCTTTCTAAATATTTTCCACCTGCGAAGTCTGCACAATTAAAGATTGAGATCAGCACTTTTAGACAGACTGACTTCGAGCAATTGTATGAAGCTTGGGAAAGGTATAAGGAGTTATTGAGGAGGTGCCCAAATCATGGTTTTGAAGACTGGGTACAAATCAAGCTTTTCTATAATGGATTGAATGGTCAGACGCGTACAACTGTGGATGCAGCGGCAGGTGGCACGATCTTTGCCAAGTCTCCTGCTCAAGCCTATGACTTACTTGAGCAGATGACTATTAATAGCTACCAATGGCCGTCTGAGAGGTCAGGATTACAGAGGACAGCTGGAGTTTATGCTGTGGATCCTATCACATCACTCACTGCGCAAGTCTCAGCGTTGACTACACAGATAGAAACCATGAATAAAGTGAGTACATCAAACACTGAAGGACCACCGCTTGTTGTTGAAGAACCACAATTTCTTGAAGAAGTCCAATACATCAACAACAAAAACTTCGGAGGCTATGGGGGATATCGAGGTAACCCTCTCCCTAACACTTATCATCCTGATTTGAGGAACCATGAGAATTTTTCATATGCAAACAATAAGAATGTGTTGAATCCTCCACCGGGGTTCAATACATCAAATGGGGAAGGGAAGCCGTCATTTGAGGATCTAGTGGGGACATTTGTTGTTGAATCTGGTAAGAGGATATCTAGAACTGAGTCTAGACTCGACAACCTTGAGACACATATGGCGAGTATTGGTGCTACTTTGAAAATCCTGGAGTCGCAAGTTGGGCAAATAACGAAGCAACTCACATCTCAACCATCAGGTGCAGTGCAAAAGAATGCAGACCCAAATCTGAGAGAGGTGAATGCTATTTTTATGCATCATGAGGAGATTGGAGTGGTAGGCAAAGAAAAGAAAGTTGATCAGCCGCCTCCAAGCAAAAGGAGCCGAGGTAAGAAAGGTAAGAGTTATGATTTTGATCAATGCGTTGATATTTCTTTACTTCCCTACCCCCAAAGATTTTTACAATTAAAGGCTGAGTTTCAAAAGAAAAAAGGTCTTGAAGATCTCAAGAACCTACACTCTAACATTCAGTTTGCAGAGCAGGAAGAGGTGGCATTTACTGGAGGAGATGATAAGGGCAGGAAAGGAAATCTTCCTCAGAAGCTACAAGACCCCGGGGAATTTGTTGTACCATGTGAAATTGGAAGTCAATCAGAGCAAAATGCTATCTGTGATTCACGAGCGAGCATGAATATAATGCCAAGTTTCCTTTACGAGAAACTTGGATTGAGCAGGATAAAGCCCACAGGACTAAGCTTGCAAATGGCAGATAAATCGGTCAGGACACCGCTGGGTGTTGTGGAAGATGTTGAACTTAAGATTGATAAAATAAGGCTTCTAGCAGATTTTGTGGTACTTGATAGTGAGAACAGTCAGAACGTTCATGTCATTCTAGGACGACCATTATTGGCTGCTGTTGGAGCTATTATTAACGTGAAACGAGGAAAGATGACCATGGAAGTTGAAGGTCAAATGGTGGAAATAAAGGCATCCAAGATATCATACGATCTACCATGAACAAGATTGGTATAGTCGGGCTGATGACGTTAAACCAAGCGCTGTGTGGGAGGCAACCCACAATTTATTTTCTTTAGCATTCATTTTTTTTATTATTTTATTTTATTTTACGTCATTAGTTGTTAATTTTACCCACCACCAGATCTATCACCTCCGCAGCCCATGGAAATGGATGACTCAGATGCTGCGGACAACAACTCGAGCGCCCGAGTTTTGACACTCGTGCGCGAGGTATGTGTTGTGTTCTTTATTTCTATACATCGAGGACAATGCATACTTTAAGTTTGGGGGAGGGTAAAATTGCGTTGCTCATTGCTTGTTAGAATTTTTCTGCAAATTTTTTTTTAATTTTTTGTTTTATCGATCAGTAGTTAGTTTGATTTTTTTTATTGCGTGCTAGATTTGATAGGAAAAGTCATGGATAAGTAAACCGTGTGGCCGATGATGAAAATTGAATTGTGGTCATGAGATTTATATGTGTTCATGAGAACCTAGGAGTCACAAATATTTTGCACTGTCGTGTTTATTGATACTATTGTTGCTTAGAGACAAGTTGTATGCCTGTGATGCTAAATAGACGACATATATCTGATTCTTGGTAATTCTTGCATGACATTGATTGACACTTTCACAAACATAGAAATGATCTAGGCAGTCTTTCACAATATCTTTGGGCCTGTGTTCTTTGTTACTGTCAGTTGTAGCCCTTTGAACTTCAAGTTAATTGCGATGCTTAAATTTTCTTCGTGCACCTATTTCATCTACCATTTTTATTGAAATTTGCATGTGACTGGTTTGTATGAGTTGACTAATGGATTGACGGTAAGCTAGAACTTGTTTGAACACTTTTCGAGGCGAAATACGGATAATATGTGACATAGGAATGATTTAGGCGATCTTTGAAACCGTTGAGCCTTCGAGCCTACCAAATGAACATGAAATATCCCTAGTGTCCCATTTTGAGCCTACTAAAAAATCAAGTGGTGTGTGTCAATGACATACAATTAGCCCCCACTTGTATCTATTCTATATCCCACAGCAACTACCAAATGAAGCTTATACACTTAATTTCCTGCCTGCTTTTGAGAGAAATAAATTCATTGGTGTTGTAATGATTCAGATGCTCTTTGAAAAGAAAAAAAAAAGTAAAGTGTGCGAAAAGGAGTTGGCAAAGAAAAGAGAAATAAAAAAAAAAAAACAATGAAAAGGATCACACAAAAGTGGTGAAAAAGAAAAAAGTGGAAAATAGAGGATATGATTGGGAAGAAAACAATAAAGAGATGGTGAATGAAATGCTAGCGAACCTGACAAAGATTCGATTATTTCTCTCAAATTTTGAATTACATACCTTTTATTGTAGCCATGAGCCGTGGCCTAACGTTACAAGCCTACAAGACCTATTAACCTTGTCACATTTATCCAATATATTAGTGGAGAAAAGTTGTTCAAGTCAAGCCTATGGATACCTGAAAAACATTGTCAACGAGTATAGACTTTAATCACTTGCATGCAAGCATCTCATGGTGTGATTTCATCTTTGGTATACTTCTGTTGAATATTTATTGAGCCAATTGAACACCGATAAAGACCTTTGTGATCTATGAATGTGAATTTGTATTTTAATGAAATGTGAGCTGCACTGAGCTGATGATTTCTTGAGTTTGTAAGGCGAATGGGTATGAAAACTTTATTTGAGCATTCGATTGGGTAAATAAACATTGACATATCACACACACACGTGACTCTTGGGAAATCGTGAATTACATTAAATGGATAAAATCTGAGGCCAATATCACTTCTGGCGAATCCATGACTTTTAAGAGTTTCTTTTCTTGTTAATTAACTTCCTATTTTTATCTCATTTTGCTCGGGACTAGCAAAAGTTCAAGTTTGGAGGGTTTGATAAGTGCAAGATTTGCACTTAATTTATATTAGAATCCATTTTGAATTATGCTTGTTTCGAACAGAATTATGCGTTTTTGGTTTGTTTATGTTGTCATTTGATAAGCACGAATTATATAGCATTTTAGGGATTTTATTTTGTCGTATTCGTGCTTATTTGGCATTTTTATTCCGAGTTTTGCGCTTATTTCGTTTCATTATAGCTGTTTGCAGGTTTGACCAAAAACGGGTGAAAACCAAAGAAATAAAAGAAAAGTCAAGCCTCGCAACGCCACATCAGAAATACCCGGAAAAATAAGAGAAAACACAAAAGTGTTGGAGACAAAGGCCCCAAACACGGACCCCCGAGGCGGGTCCGTGTCATTCAACAATAAGAGAAGAATTCAGCCGAGGAAGCACGGACCCAAACACGGACCCCGGAGGCAGGTCCGTGCCTTTCAATATTCGAGACACAAATAACAGAGTCTACACGGACCTCTTGCCAGACCTATATCCGGGGTCCGTGCTCGTCATCATCCAGAGAAGAAAAATCCAGAGTCTACACGGACCCCTGGACGGACCCAAGCACGGGGTCCGTGTCCACCATTCCGGAAGAATTTTGAGGCAGAGTCTACACGGACCCTTTCCCGGATGCAAGCACGGGGTCCGTGTACGCAATATCAGATCGAGAATTTGGCAAAGATTTTGTTCGCGATTTGGGAGATATAAAAAGAAAATAACCTAACACGAAGAGGGTTGTTGAATTTCGGGAGATAGGAGCCGACTTTGAGAGAAAAAAGGAGCGCAAGCTTTGAACTTTTTGAAGACGGCGGCGACTTGGGCGAAAATAGCGCAATTTACACGCAAGATCCGCGCACCGTCATTGAGATTTCTCTTCTCTTTTATTTTCTTATTTTCTTAGACATGAATTCAAACATTGAATTTGATTTTAGTTTTGAATTTACGGAGTAGTTCTTCTTGTGATCGGGACCACGATAGGGACAAACGCCTGATTTTGTTTATTCGTTGGATCGTTCAATTCATAATTATTTCTTGTTATTGATTAATGTTTGCGTAATTTTCGTGCTTTTGATTTGGCCAATTAAATTGCATGTTTGTTGTTCGATCTTGACTCGAAAGGGAATAGATTGAAATTTAGCTTCAAAAATATTAATCAACACACAGTTAAACCGACTAGAAATAGTATTCGGTTTCAGTGTGCGATTTTAGGCGACAGCTGTAATTCTATCGTTGATGCATGCGTTTTTGTTTAATTAAATTCAATTAGAAATAATTGGACTGTTAAATGAAAATAGGATTATAAATTCTAGAAATAGATTTATAATTAAATTAGAGGATTACATCGTGACTTCGAATAATTGTTAGTCGAATAATTCCAGTGCTTGAATTTACTCAGAGTTTGTTACCGTTGTGTGTTCCCGGTCATTCTATTTAAATTTGAAAATCCCACGTCCAAGCTTCTCTGATATTTAATTTAGTTATTAAATTAGAATAAATTCGTTAAAAATTCACTTAGTTGAAATAATAATAAATCGCTCACTTTTGTTTGCCTAGATTAAATAAAATAATCGAATCTTAGTAATTAAATAATAGTCTCTGTGGGATCGATACTTGGACAGTACGTCCATTTACTATAACTTGACCTAGTCCGCTTGCTAGAATTATTCCCAACCGAAATCTTCGGTCAAGTTTTTGGCGCCGTTGCCGGGGACTATTTATTTGATATTAGGATAAATTATTTGTTTGAGACTAGGCTTTTACTCTTAGTTTAAAATTGTTTTTATTCTTTCTTTAGCATTTTAATTACCTTTGTTTATTCTACTTATTCTCTCTTGGAGCTTAAATCGTGCACTTAAATTTTTGATTTCAGGGGTTAGCTCGTGTTATTTGAGCCGTGCTCAAGACGTCAGGAATCTAGTGCCACTTGATCTTGAGATTGAAAGCACTCTCCGCAGTATCCGCAGAGCCCGAAGGAACAACAACTTGACTCTGGAATTCGAATCTGAAGCAGAATCCGAAATAGACCGTAAACCAGAAGTTGAGGAAATGGCCGGAGATGAGGATAACCGTACATTGATGGAGCTTCATCGACCAGCATTCGAAGGTTATGGGTCTAGTATAATCCGCCCTACGATTCAGGCAAATACATTCGAGCTGAAGCCAGGCATCATCCAGATGATCCAAATGCAAGTAAAGTTTGGTGGAACACCATCTGAAGACCCCAATGCACATCTGGAGAATTTTCTGTCAATCTGTTATACGATTAAGTGCAATGGGGTGAGTACTGATGCCATTCGACTCAGACTATTTCCATTCTCCTTGCAAGGAGAAGCTATGGAGTGGCTTCGCGACCTTCCAGCTGGTTCTATCACTACTTGGGATGGGCTAGTTGAGTTCTTCATGCACAGGTATTTTCCCCCTACTAAGATTACACAACTGCGAAATGAAATCACTTCATTTAGACAGAGAGATGGGGAATCACTGAATTCAGCGTGGGCAAGGTTTAAAAAGATGTTGAGGATGTGCCCCAGACATGGTTTTTCGGTAGGCCAGCAGGTTGAGACGTTTTACTACGGGGTGGATCCTTCTGTGAGATCTATGCTTGATGCGGCGGCAAATGGGAGTTTATACAGGAAAACGCCAACCGCAGCGCTCGAAATCATATCTAATATGGCCGAGAGCAATGTGGGTTGGCAAGACAACCGCAGGGAGAAGAAAGTAGGATTCCTTGAGATGGATGCTTTGACAGCGATTACAGCGAAACTTGATGGATTGACACATCAGATGTCACAGTTACAAGCGCAGAAGTCAATACCAGTCAAGTCAGTGAATCAGATCCAAGGAAATGCTGAAATAGTTGGTGGTCCATCTTGTGACATGCCATTCATGCCGGATATGCCTTGTGAGGAAATACAGTGTTTTGGAGGGGATTCAGTAAATTATTTGGGAAACCAGGGGCGTCAGCAAAACAATCCATACAGTTTCTCGTATAATCCAGGCTGGAGGAATCATCCAAATTTCGGGTGGAGACAGTCAGAAAATGCTGTTGTGCCATTACAGTTTAATCCTCCACAACATCCTATGCAGCAAAAGCCTCCACAACAACCACCTAAGCCTCCACAAGGCATTGGACCCTCTATGCCACCCAGTTTCAAGCCGCAGGATAGTAAGTCGAACCTTGAAGACATGCTTGCCAAATACATCGCTGGAAATGAAATGAGATGGCAAAACCATGATGCCATGATGCAAAGAGTGGAGACGCAACTAGGGCAGTTAGCGACACAAATGGCTACACGAGCTCCGGGTACACTACCTAGTGACACGGAAAAGAATCCAAAAGGTGTCAATGCAGTCACGGTGACGTCTCCCATAAAGCAGGAAGTGATCGATGTCGAAAGTGATGTGAAGGATACGAGGCCATTAAATCAAGGATCCAACGACGCAAGGGAGAAAGGTAAGTCTCTAAACTCGAACTCTCATATTGATATAAATTCACTCCCTTTTCCCCAAAGAGCTAAGCAACTGCAATTGGATACTCAATTTTCAAAATTCCTTGAGATTTTCAAAAAGCTGCACATAAATATCCCATTTGCAGAAGCTTTAGCTCAAATGCCCTCATATGCAAAATTTCTTAAAGAAATCTTATCAAACAAGAGGAAATTGGTAGACTTTGAGACAGTTAAGCTTTCGGAGGAATGTTCTGCTATTTTACAAAATAAATTACCTCCAAAGCTTAAGGATCCAGGTAGTTTCTCGATTCCCTGTACCATAGGAACTTCATTTTTTGCTAAAGCCTTGTGTGATTTAGGTGCAAGCATTAATTTGATGCCTTATTCATGTTTTGAGAAACTAGGAATAGGTGAAGTGAAACCAACTACAATTTCTCTACAGTTAGCTGATAGATCAATTAAATTTCCTAGGGGAGTTGTAGAGGATGTGTTGGTGAAAGTCGACAAGTTTATCTTTCCAGTAGATTTTGTTGTGTTAGACATGGAAGAGGATCGTGAGATTCCTCTTATTTTGGGAAGGCCATTTTTAGCTACTGGGAAAGCTCTGATAGATGTACAAAAGGGTGAGTTGGTGTTGAGACTGAATGATGAGAGTGTGGTGTTTAACGTTTTTCAGTCCATCAAATATCCTAATGATAAATCTGATTGTTTTAGAATTGATGCTACTGACGAGCTTGTTGAGTGCAGTTTGCAGGAATTGATCGGTGAAGATCCTTTGGAGGTTTGTTTGACTGATTCATGTTCAGGAGAGTTGGAGAATGAGGATGTTAAGGAATACATGCTTTATCTGGAAGCAGGCAGAACGATCTCGAGAACGGTAAACTCTAGGATTGGGGAGCTTGGGCATGTCCCAAGACCTTTAAGGTCATCCATTGAAGAAGCCCCAATCTTAGAGATGAAACCTCTTCCTTCTCATTTGAAATATTTATTTTTGCTTGACAATGATAAACTGCCAGTAATTGTCTCATCTATTTTGACAGGTTTGGAGGAAGAAAAGCTACTGCGAGTTCTGAGGGATAATATCAAAGCAATAGGTTGGAGCATTGCAGACATCAAGGGGATCAGTTCATCCATGTGCATGCACAAAATTCTGATGGAGGCTGACCACAAGACTTCTACCCAACCTCAAAGACGACTGAACCCAGCTATGCAAGAGGTGGTAAAGAAAGAGGTGATTAAGCTACTGGACGCAGGTATTATTTACCCGATTTCTGATAGTAGGTGGGTTAGTCCAGTGCAAGTAGTTCCGAAAAAGGGTGGGATCACTGTTGTCAAGAATGAGAATAATGAATTGATCCCTACTAGAACTGTTACAGGGTGGCGTGTTTGCATTGATTATAGAAAACTTAATGACGCCACCCGTAAAGATCACTTTCCCCTCCCTTTTATTGATCAAATGTTGGAAAGGTTAGCTGGACATCCTTTTTACTGTTTCCTGGATGGTTATTCAGGTTATATGCAAATTCCTATTGACCCTGAAGATCAGGATAAAACCACTTTTACTTGTCCTTATGGGACATTTGCATATAAACGAATGCCATTCGGTCTATGTAATGCACCAGCAACCTTCCAACGATGCATGATGGCAATTTTCCATGATATGATTGAGGATTTCATTGAAATATTTATGGACGATTTTTCTGTATTTGGCTCTTCATTCGATACTTGTTTGATTAATTTGTCTAAAGTTTTGGAGAGATGTGAGGAGTCAAATTTGGTGCTGAACTGGGAAAAATGCCACTTTATGGTGAGAGAGGGGATAGTGTTGGGGCACAAAATTTCTGAAAAGGGGATTGAGGTCGATAAGGCTAAAATTGAAGTGATAGAGAAACTCCCTGCCCCAACAAACATCCGAGGAGTGCGTAGTTTTTTAGGACATGCAGGGTTTTATAGACGTTTTATCAAAAAAATTTCCTGCATTTCTAAGCCACTGACCAATTTACTGATAAAAGATGTGAAATTTGATTTTTCTGATGAGTGTGTGCAGGCATTTCAGGTCCTGAAGGAGAAGTTGATCACCGCACCAGTGATGATAGCACCTGATTGGGGGTCACCATTTGAGGTGATGTGTGACGCAAGCGACACCGCTCTAGGGGCAGTGTTGGGACAAAAGAGAGAAAAATGCATTCATGTCATCTACTATGCTAGTATGACACTATCAGCTGCCCAACTGAACTATGCCACTACAGAAAAGGAGCTTCTTGCCGTGGTTTTTGCTCTTGATAAGTTTAGATCGTATCTGATAGGGAGCAAAGTTGTCGTGCATACTGATCATTCAGCCTTAAAATATTTGATGGCTAAAAAGGACGCAAAGCCAAGACTGATTCGTTGGGTCCTTCTGTTGCAGGAATTTGATTTGAAGATAATCGATAGAAAGGGGACAGAGAACCAAGTTGCAGACCATCTCTCGCGATTGGAGAATCCAAGTACAGGTAATGAAATTATTCGCGATGATTTCCCAGACGAGCAACTGTTTGCGATCAACAGTCTACCATGGTATGCCGATTTTGTTAATTATCTATCAAGTAAGTTCATTCCTCCCCATTTTACATACCAGCAAAAGAAGAAATTCTTCTCAGATTTGAAGTATTATTTGTGGGAGGATCCTTATTTGTTTAGAATATGTGCAGACGGTATAATCCGTAGATGTGTTCCCCAAGAAGAGGTAAGCGAAATTTTGTTTCATTGTCATGCTGGTCCGGCTAGAGGTCACTTTGGGGCAACTAGAACTGCGTCCAAAGTCCTCCAGTCTTGTTTTTATTGGCCTACTTTGTTTAAGGATGCGCATGAGTATGTTACAAAATGTTCAAATTGTCAGCGCACAGGTAATATCTCTAGAAGACATGAAATGCCTCTTAATAATATTTTGGTATGTGAGATATTTGATGTTTGGGGTATAGATTTCATGGGTCCGTTCCCGGTTTCTTTTGGGAACAAGTATATATTGGTGGCTGTAGACTATGTATCTAAGTGGGTGGAAGCACTTGCATGCAAAACTAATGACTCTAAGGTGGTTGTTCAATTTTTAAAGAAAAACATTTTTTCACGTTTTGGAACACCTAGAGCCATTATTAGCGATGGGGGTACTCATTTCTGTAATCGTCAATTCGACAGTCTGTTGGCAAAGTATGGGGTCCGACATAAGGTGGCTACACCTTACCATCCCCAGACTAGTGGCCAAGTCGAGGTATCAAATCGAGAGATTAAGCGCATTCTTGAGAAGACTATCGGTGCTTCAAGGAAAGAATGGTCTAGCAAACTTGACGATGCACTGTGGGCGTACCGCACTGCTTTCAAAACCCCCATTGGCATGTCTCCTTTTAAACTGTTGTATGGGAAATCGTGTCACCTACCTGTTGAACTTGAACATAAGGCTTACTGGGCGACTAAATTTTTGAATTTTGATGCTAAAGCCACAGGTGATGATAGAGTGCTGCAGTTGAATGAATTGGATGAGTTTCGGTTGGAGGCTTATGAGAATGCCAAGCTTTACAAAGAGAAAACCAAACGCTGGCATGATCAGAACATTGTCGGTCGAGAATTTGCGGTGGGACAACATGTTCTATTATACAATTCTCGACTGAAGTTGATGCCATGTAAGTTGCGTTCACGGTGGTCCGGTCCTTACACCATCACGCAAGTTTTTCCATATGGGACAGTGGAGATCGCTAGTGAGGCAACTGGAGCTTTCAAGGTGAATGGACATAGGCTGAAGGTCTATCATGGTGGTGCCATACCCGATGAACCGACCACAGTGGATCTGCAGGATTCCAACTGAATCAAGGGAGTACAGTCAGGCTACCGACTCTAAATTTAGCGCTTACTGGGAGGCAACCCAGTGTTTAGTTTTATTTTTTCTTTCATGCTTTAGTTTATTTTATTTGTTCTAATTTACTTTCTTTTTGTTTCTCCCGCATTATTCGTAAGCTAATCTCAGTGAATGGTGGTGCAGGTAATTTATCTACTGGCGGTGGAATTTATCAGGTGTGGGAGAATTTATCAAGACGATCGATTTTTAAAATCTCGAACAGATCAGGGAAGTTTCTGTACAATTCTTGCATCTTGTGTGCTTGATTGAGTTTAAAATTTGAGTTCTAGATTTATAGAATTGTACATGCATGGTATAACATTTGGATTTGGGTAGTATATGTGGAAAAAAAAAAAAAGAAGTGTAAATTTCGTTTTCAAATACCGAGACCAGTCGGACCCTACCCCGGACCCATACACGGGGTCCGTGTACTTAACTCTCAATTTTGCCAACTTCCCGAGTCTGCACGGATCTGGCCCCGGACCCTACACGGGGTCCGTGTCCTCCACTTTCAGAATAGCTGATTTACAGAGTCTACACGGGCCTTAGGACGGACCACTACATGGGGTCCGTGTCTAGCAATTCCAGAATTTTCAAACTTGCGCATGAGCACGGACCTTGGGACGGACCCCTACACGGGGTCCGTGCCTCTTATTTTCGCGAATTCTCAGAATAAAACCGCGCAGACCCTCCCCAATCCCTAAACCCCCAAAATTCGTTCCACCCTCACACCACCACTCACATCACCGACCACCGCCGCCTTGTCGCCCCGTCGTCGGCCTTGCGCACCACCCGCCGCCTCCACCCGCCGCCGGACCACACCCCTTCACCGTGCGGCCATCATCATCTTCGAGTTACGGTGAGAGTGGCTACACCTTTTCTCTCAAATTGGCGATTATCAGTGTTAGGAGATTTATGCTACTCTATACGAGTTAACTTAGTGTGATTGAGTTCGATTATTGCTTGGATTGTTTGAGATTTGCGTTGTTTTTGCATCGAGTCTGCTCTCGGGATATATTGTTGTTGAGCATTGTTCAATGTGGGTTGACTAGCATCGGGTATTGGTTTCCTTCATTGTGTTGGGATCAGTTGGAGTGAATTCGTACTGTTGTGGTGACTTATTGGATTGGTGTACGTGTTTGTCGGGGAATTTGAGATTGGTTTATTGGATTATTGTTATTGAATTGTTGGAATTTTAGATATCATCGCTTGAATCAATATGCCACCCCGCAAACAGATCAGTAAGCGCGCCCGAGCCGGTACCTCTTCCCCCTATGACGCATCCAGATTCACAAGCCTCGAAAATTTTGAATGGTTTTCGGCACTACATGAGAACGCGGTGATTGTTGAAAAATCCATCCACCCACGGATTGACGCCGAGGTACCCATCCGAGCCGAATTTGATAAATTTGGTTGGGGATCACTGTTGGACATCACCGGCCCCTACTTTCCCGAATTGGTTTGGCAATTCTATGCCAACTTCGAAGACAAGGGCATCACTGGATTGCAGCGAGTCCGCACTTTCGTCAAGGGGGTGCTAATTGAGTTCGACACTGCCACTCTTGCAAATCTGTTGAATGTGCCAAATGAGGGCCCTCCGGTGAGCCACAATCAGCTCGACATTTTCTTCTCCGACATTACGTTTCGGATCCCCGAGGCCCGACGTCGTCTTCACTATTTCACTTCTCCGACGGGTTCTCGCTCGAGCGTCCTTCCCACTTCCCTCCCGTTGCTCGATCGCATCATCTGTTATTTCACGGGAGCAAACATCTTGCCGAGGAAGGCCGGGAACAACGAGGTCCGCATTTTGGACTTATACATTATTGACAAGCTGCTGAATGGATTGGGGGCCATACCTGCGATTCCGGTCGCGTCGATCATTCTCGGTCATATGCGCTCTGTCGCGCATGTTGACCCCACAAAGAACAAGCGTCCATATGCCCCTTTTCCGATTATCATCTCCCGGATTCTATCGGCCCACGGCGTCGATCTCAGTGGCGAGACATCCCTCCTCCCCACCTCTACACAGATGCTCACCCCCCAGGCCATGCAGGGCATGTACTTCATCTTCCGACAGGGTGCTTGGTACCGTAACCCTTCGAGTCGACATATCACTCCGCACCCCCGTGACCCACCGGTACCTCCACCTGCCATCGATGACCGAGCTTGGGACGATCGTGCACGGGAAGAAGCGGCCTTCGATGATCACGCCGACCCTCAGGGTCATGTGCCACCACGACAGAGAGCCTCGAGGAGTACACATCAGGTTTACTCGTCATTGTTTGATGCCTTGGACAACCTCAGCACCAGAATGGCTCGCATTGAGCATCATCTAGGGATTCAGCCCTCTGCTGACGATGTCTCCGCGCCCCCCTATGATAGATCTGGCCTTGACGACATGGAGGATTTGGATGCGGACTCCGCCGACGATTAGGAGCTTTATTTTGTTATACTGTGTAGAGGACTGTATTCATGTTTCTGGACTTTGTCATTTCATTCGTATGCTGTGTTGATATTTGTGGACATGCTCTTTATGTTTACGTTATTTTGGATTTTATTGGAGTGCTTGCTTGTTTTATCTTTTCCATTTTACGGTGTTTGTCTTGGTGCATTCGATGTCATTCTTTCAGGATTGGCTGATCTCTACCTCTTTCCACCACGTGCGCGACATCTAACCAGGGAAGTATTTTTGCTTTCACATTCATGCTAGTCCAAATTATATTGTTTTACACTGAGGGCAGTGTCGAGTTCAAAGTGTGGGGGTGAGTCAGTTTTGTTACACATCGTTGCACAACACTTAACAGCACTTTTCACGTAGGATGGAACTATTTGTAGACTAAGAACTCGTGTTTCACTTGATAATCGGATTAATTTGTTAGATTTTGGATCACCCGGAAAATTGCTTCATGCCTAGTATTGAGTGAGAGGAGTTGTAGTTTCAAGGAGAGAGTCTAACATGAACCAGTTATGTATCAACATTTTGTTCAATGCACGTGGTCAAACTTTTACTCATCGATAGTGAATTGGTGAATTGTAAAAAAAAAAAAAAGAGATATATCGAACAACGATCCCTAGAACTTGTCTGATTAGCCCTCGAAGCGAAAATACGAACGATGGTGACTTAGGGATGATTTAGGCGATCTTTGGACCGTTTGAGCCTTTCAAGCCTAACCGATACATCATTTATTGTCTCTAGTAACCCATTTTGAGCCTACAAAAATCGAATGGTGTGTGTCTATGACACACGATTAGCCCCCATTCGTAATTTATTCAATGTCCCACATCAACTACCTGAAGTTTAGCCTATACACTTTTCCCTACCCACTTGTGAGAGAAATAAACTTCCTGTACACATTGAAATGGTTGAAATACCCCAGTGAGTTGAAGAAATATGTGTGGAGGAGTCAATGAATCTTTATTCATGAAAAAGATTGAAAAAAAAAAAAAAGAGAAACAAAAAGAAAAGAAAAGGGAAGAAAGTGTGTAGTATTGAAAACACCCGAAAAATCTGTGGGTGACGTTGAGGGACAATGAGAAAGAAAGGAAACGACAGGGCTCTAAAAATGATGAAAATGCAATAGTTGGTGATGAGTCAAAAGTTAAGTGAATGTGCGACCGGATTAATTTTTTCTATCTTCTCTCACTTTTGATTCCCACGCCTTCTTTTGTAGCCGTGAACCGTGGCCTTACGTTATAAGCTTAAAAAGACCTATTAACCTAGTCATCATCGTTCAACATTTAGTAGAGAGGGGTATGAAAGTCAAGCATATGGGGCGTTTCGATAACGAAAAAAAAAAATAAGTGATCATGAAACCAAGTAGCTGGAGATGACTACGAGTCTGACCTACACACTATACACATTTTGTTCTATTGAACTTGACTGGGTAAATGTTTGAATCTTAAATTGCGACGAAAGCGAATCTTGTGATATGCGAAGCGTGATCTTTCGACTGGGGTGAAAGAGTTTGACAAATTGAGAAGTTTTGATAGTGGTACTTGAGTTCTGAATCTGAGATATTTCTCATCTTTATTTTTATCTGATTTGTTCGAGGACGAACAAGGGTTAAGTGTGGGGGAGTTGATAAGCACGAATTATATAGCATTTTAGGGATTTTATTTTGTCGTATTCGTGCTTATTTGGCATTTTTATTCCGAGTTTTGCGCTTATTTCGTTTCATTATGGCTGTTTGCAGGTTTGACCAAAAACGGGTGAAAACCAAAGAAATAAAAGAAAAGTCAAGCCTCGCAACGCCACATCAGAAATACCCGGAAAAATAGGAGAAAACACAAAAGTGTTGGAGACAAAGGCCCCAAACACGAACCCCCGAGGCGGGTCCGTGTCATTCAACAATAAGAGAAGAATTCAGCCGAGGAAGCACGGACCCAAACACGGACCCCGGAGGCAGGTCCGTGCCTTTCAATATTCGAGACACAAATAACAGAGTCTACACGGACCTCTTGCCAGACCTATATCCGGGGTCCGTGCTCGTCATCATCCAGAGAAGAAAAATCCAGAGTCTACACGGACCCCTGGACGGACCCAAGCACGGGGTCCGTGTCCACCATTCCGGAAGAATTTTGAGGCAGAGTCTACACGGACCCTTTCCCGGATGCAAGCACGGGGTCCGTGTACGCAATATCAGATCGAGAATTTGGCAAAGATTTTGTTCGCGATTTGGGAGATATAAAAAGAAAATAACCTAACACGAAGAGGGTTGTTGAATTTCGGGAGATAGGAGCCGACTTTGAGAGAAAAAAGGAGCGCAAGCTTTGAACTTTTTGAAGACGGCGGCGACTTGGGCGAAAATAGCGCAATTTACACGCAAGATCCGCGCACCGTCATTGAGATTTCTCTTCTCTTTTATTTTCTTATTTTCTTAGACATGAATTCAAACATTGAATTTGATTTTAGTTTTGAATTTACGGAGTAGTTCTTCTTGTGATCGGGACCACGATAGGGACAAACGCCTGATTTTGTTTATTCGTTGGATCGTTCAATTCATAATTATTTCTTGTTATTGATTAATGTTTGCGTAATTTTCGTGCTTTTGATTTGGCCAATTAAATTGCATGTTTGTTGTTCGATCTTGACTCGAAAGGGAATAGATTGAAATTTAGCTTCAAAAATATTAATCAACACACAGTTAAACCGACTAGAAATAGTATTCGGTTTCAGTGTGCGATTTTAGGCGACAGCTGTAATTCTATCGTTGATGCATGCGTTTTTGTTTAATTAAATTCAATTAGAAATAATTGGACTGTTAAATGAAAATAGGATTATAAATTCTAGAAATAGATTTATAATTAAATTAGAGGATTACATCGTGACTTCGAATAATTGTTAGTCGAATAATTCCAGTGCTTGAATTTACTCAGAGTTTGTTACCGTTGTGTGTTCCCGGTCATTCTATTTAAATTTGAAAATCCCACGTCCAAGCTTCTCTGATATTTAATTTAGTTATTAAATTAGAATAAATTCGTTAAAAATTCACTTAGTTGAAATAATAATCAATCGCTCACTTTTGTTTGCCTAGATTAAATAAAATAATCGAATCTTAGTAATTAAATAATAGTCTCTGTGGGATCGATACTTGGACAGTACGTCCATTTACTATAACTTGACCTAGTCCGCTTGCTAGAATTATTCCCAACCGAAATCTTCGGTCATCATTTTAGGAATGGAGAAAATAGCGAAAACGAAGCCAAGTAGACGCAAGAAAACAAAGCAGTGCACCATGAAGAATAGCTGAGAGCAAGGATCGGCCAGCAGCCTGCGCGCTACGGCGCGACATTGTGCGCAGCCGCGCGCACAGGTACATAGGCGAGGCACCCGAGAGATGCGCGCAATGGCGCGACATTATGCGCACCCGCGCGCGCAAGGAAGCAGCAGAGCACCTGTAGTATCCCGATGCCTAATTTGAGTTAATTATTGGATTAATTGTATTTCGGTGGGATCGGAAGGACCGAACCGGGTTCGGATCGTCCGAAGTTGGTTCGGATCGTCCGAAGTGGGTTCGGATGGACCGTTCTGTTCGGAGTCAGACGAGTCATGTCATGTCAGAGTTCGGATCGTCCGATCAGGGTTCGGATCGTCCGAAGACAGGTGGCTGGACACGTGGAAGACATGCAGAGTTCGGATCTTCCGAAGTGGATCGGATCTTCCGAAGTGCACCGGATCGGATCTTCCGAAGTGGATCGGATCTTCCGATCGTTGTCTATAAATAGAAGCGCGAGGCTTCACTTTTCACTCGCCAATTCCGAGAGTTCCAGAGCGTTTTAGTCGTTTCTGATGGGTTTCTAGTCTTTTCCCGAGGTTCGGGCACTAGCGGGGAGCTACTGGTTTTGTAGCGGAGCTGTGCTCTAGTTGGGGGCTAGCGGCATCAGTGGGCTGACTACGGACGCAGGTATAGTTCTGGGTTCCCTTTGAGATTTGGGAGTATCTATTAGTCTAGTTAAGGCTTTTAGATGTGGTTTAGTGATATGGTATCACTTGGATTGTAGGCTTGATTCTAGGGCTGATTGCTAGGATCTACTGGTTTGAGGTACGAAAGTACTATCCGAGATAGCAGGATTGAGTATGCTTTACTATGTGTTGCATGTTTATATGTTGCATTATTATCTGTCATATGATGCATGGTTTATTATGCGGCATTTGCATAATCATGTTGAGCCTGATTATCTTTGAGATAGCCTGTTGAGAGGGTGCTCAGCCCTCGTTTGTTGTGGATGGTTGGACCCCGTTGGCCGACGGTGGTCAGGTCACCGGTATATCCACAGGTTTATTTTGGTATGGGAGCCACCTCCTGGTGCGACGGCGCAGAGTGCTACATACCTTGACGTCATTTACCTGAGCAGTATTTCGATATACCCAGATCCTGGTATCCAGTACATTTTGCATACATGCATGTCATAGTCTTGTATACTCATGCTTTCGGTGATGAGCGTTTTATGCTCACATCCTCGGTTTATCTCTGTTTTGGACACCCTATTCGATGGGACAGGTCTCAGGTTGGACGGTCCAGGAGGGAGTGGACAGGGAGCTGGCAGAGGTTGACCTGTAGTTGTTGGTATTTGTTCTTGGTATTTAGTTCGATCTGGTTGTTTAAGTATTTTGTACTTACAGATTCGATTGGGTTGTATTACTGTTTTTCCGCTGTTTACCTGATTCAGTTTTAAATGTTAATTTTGCATGCTTAAGTTCTGATTAGTAGGTGATTCTGGAACGGGTCACTACATTTATGGTATCAGAGCATGCATTAAGATTTTGGGATTTAGAACTGTTCTTTTGGGTTTAATCTCTGGTAACTTTTGTAGCTAAGAGATGTCTGGTTTTGACGACGATGCTAGTAGTCATGGCAGCGTTGGACGCTGGGGAGACCGCGACGATCGGGAGCGTCGTCGAGAGCATCGAGAACATCGTCAACACCGTCGTGATGAGCCTCGGAGTTTTAGTATGCATCGGTTCTTGCAGATGGGGCCGAAACCTCTTTCAGGCGGTGAGACCCCGGATGTTGCGGAGAACTGGCTCAAGAGGATGGAGAGCTGCTTCAAGACTTTTCAGTGCTCGGCGGAGCAGCAGATTGATACCCTTGATTTCTTGCTGGAGGGTGGTGCGCGCAAGTGGTGGAGGTCTACCTCTGCACCGATAGTTCAGCGACAGGGTCGAGTTCTTTGGGCCGATTTCCGAGCCGCTTTCATGTTGCTTTACTTTCCGCCAGCTCTTCTGCAGACCAAGGCGATTGAGCTGATCAATCTGAAGCAGGGAAGTTTGTCTGTTGATGAGTATCAGCAGAAGTTCTTTGAGTTGCTTCCATATGTTCCGCATGTCAGTGACAATGCTATGGCCAAGTATAACCATTTTCTTCAGGGCCTCAATCAGGAGATTTATGATCGGGTTGTTGTCTGCGATGATCCGACATCGTATGAGGGCCTTGTAAATCGTTGTCGCCAGGCTGAGGGCAGTTTGCTGCTAGTTCTTTGGGTCCCCGCGCCCAAGCATTCAAGAAAGCTGGATCTACTTCTTCTTCCTCTGGATCTGGAGGAGTTCACCATTTTGGGAAGAAGAGGGGCCCGTGTCAGCACTGCGGGAAGGATCATCCGACGGAGCGTTGTCGCAAGGTTGCGGGTGCTTGTTACAAGTGCGGTGAGTTGGGCCACATGAAGAGAGATTGTCCACAGACGGGCGGAGGATCAGGATCTGGTTCTCAGGCTTCAGTTCATCAGAGGCCACAGCAGGGACAGTCTACTCAGGGTTCTAACCTCCGACCGCGTACTCAAGGGCAGGTCTTTGCTCTTAACCAGGATCAGGCGGCTGAGGAGAACGAGAGAGTTATCGCAGGTGTGTTTTTATTATGTGGATTACCTGCTTACGTTCTCATTGATACTGGTGCATCGCATTCATTCATATCTGCGAGGTTTGCTAAGCGTCATAAGTTACCTTTCACTTCTTTGGACGTTGTGGTATCTGTTTCCACGCCGATGGGTCATTCGGTACTAGCTAAACGTCTAGTTTTGGGTTGTCCTCTAGAGTTTGAGGGTAATGTTTTAACTGCTAATTTGATGATTCTTGTGATGGAGGATTTTGATTGCATTCTGGGAATAGATGTGCTGACTGTGTTTAGAGCTACTGTGGACTGTTATCAGAAGTTTGTGCAGTTTCGTCCAGTTGAGGGCGAAAGTTGGTTTTTCTATGGAGAGGGAGCGCGACCCCCGATGCCTGTGGTTTCTGCTCTGAAAGCCTGTCGTGCTTTAGAGTCGGGCGGGGAAGGCTACCTTATCTATGCTATTGATTCGTCCGCAGATAGTGTCGGTATCAGTGACATTCCAGTGGTTTGCGATTTTCCGGATATTTTTCCCGAGGAGATTCCTGGTTTTCCTCCCGTTCGGGAAGTGGATTTCGGCATTGATTTAGTGCCAGGCACGGCACCAATCTCTAGGGCTCCTTATCGTTTAGCTCCATCGGAGATGCAAGAATTGAAACAGCAGTTGCAGGATCTTCTTGACAAGGGGTATATTCGACCCAGTGTCTCCCCGTGGGGAGCACCAGTTCTTTTTGTCAAAAAGAAGGATGGTTCTATGCGGCTCTGCATAGATTATCGGCAGTTGAATCGTGCTACGATAAAGAATAAGTATCCGTTGCCACGGATTGATGATTTATTTGATCAACTGCAAGGTACCTCTGTGTATTCCAAGATTGATTTAAGGTCTGGTTATCATCAGCTTCGAGTTCATCAGGGAGATATATCGAAGACTGCATTCAGGACCAGGTATGGGCATTATGAGTTTCTGGTTATGCCTTTTGGGGTGAAGAATGCACCAGCAGTTTTTATGGATCTGATGAATCGGGTATTTCGGGATTTCTTGGATAAGTTTGTTGTGGTGTTTATAGATGATATCTTAATCTATTCGCATGATCAGCAAGAACACGCACAACACTTGAGGATTATTTTACAGACACTTCGCGAGAATCAGCTTTATGCGAAGCTAAGTAAATGTGAGTTTTGGATTGACAGGGTTGTATTCCTTGGTCATGTCATTTCTAGCGAGGGAGTTTCAGTTGACCCGAGCAAGGTGGAAGCGGTATTGAACTGGTCGCGTCCGACGACAGTAGCCGAGATCCGCAGTTTTCTGGGATTGGCTGGGTATTATCGCCGTTTCATTGCCAACTTCTCTCAGATTGCTAAGCCACTCACTCAGCTCACTCGAAAAGATGTTTCATTTGAGTGGACATCAGAGTGCGAAGAGAGTTTCTGGGAACTTCGCAGACGTTTGACATCTGCGCCTGTTTTGGCTTTACCGTCTGGATCTGGTGGTTTCAGTGTTTACACCGATGCCTCTTTGCAGGGACTAGGGTGTGTTCTGATGCAGAATGAGCATGTGATTGCTTATGCGTCGAGGCAGTTGAAGCCTCATGAGGAAAACTATCCTGTTCATGATCTGGAATTAGCAGCGATCGTTTTTGCTTTGAAAATCTGGCGCCATTATCTGTATGGTGAGCGATTTGAGATCTTCACTGATCATAAGAGTTTGAAGTATCTGTTCACTCAGGCTGAGTTGAACATGCGTCAGCGTCGTTGGATGGATCTACTCAAAGATTACGATTGTGAGATCAAGTATCATCCAGGATCTGCGAATCTCACGGCCGATGCTCTTAGTCGCAAGGTGAGATTATCTGCTCTTCAGACTTGTGCTGTATCTGGGATTATTCAGGATTTCTGTTCGATGGGATTCAATTGTAAGCATCGGAAGGGAACAGAGAGTATCCGTATAGCTACTATTTTGTCCGAGCCAGTTTTGTATTCTCGGATTAGAGATGCTCAGATGTTTGATTCTAAGGTTCAGAAATTAGCTCGGTTGGCTGATGGAGATAATACTTCTGGTTTCCACTATCAGTCCGAGGGTCTTTTGTGCTTATCTGGTCGTGTTGTTGTACCGGAAGATGACACTTTGAGGGAGGAGATTTTGTCCCAGGCTCATCGTAGCAAGTTGAGTGTTCATCCAGGGAGCAACAAGATGTATAAGGATTTGAGGACTCGATTTTGGTGGAAAGGTATGAAACGTAATGTTTATCAGTATGTCTCCAAGTGCCTTGTCTGTTAGCAGGTGAAGGCTGAGTATCGACGACCTGGAGGTTTGTTGCAGAATCTTCCTATTCCGGAGTGGAAGTGGGAGCATATCACGATGGACTTCGTGACTCACTTGCCTATGTCTGTGGGGAATAGAGATGCTATCTGGGTGGTAGTGGATCGACTTACTAAGTCTGCCCATTTTCTTCCGTATAACAGAGATTTCACTTTCGATCGGATGGCACGGTTGTACATTCAGGAGATTGTACGGTTTCATGGTGTGCCCGTGAGTATCGTTAGTGACAGAGATCCTCGATTTACGTCTAGATTTTGGGGCAGCTTTCAGCAAGCTTTGGGCACTACCTTGAGTTTGAGTACTGCATATCACCCAGAGACTGACGGTCAGTCAGAGAGGACTATTCGTACTCTTGAGGATATGTTGAGATCTTGTGTGATGGATTTCGGGCCAGCTTGGCAGGATCATCTGTCACTGATAGAGTTTGCATACAACAACAGTTTTCATAGGAGTATTGGTATGTCTCCGTTTGAAGCATTGTATGGTCGACGTTGTCGTACTCCTCTGTTCTGGGAGGAAGTCGGAGAACGACAGGTCGAGGGTCCAGAATTGATTCAGCAGGCCATGGACAAAGTTCTTGTGATCAAACAGCGGATTAAGACTGCTCAGGATCGACAAGCAAGTTATGCGAACACCAAGCGCAGACCTCTTCATTTTGATGCAGGCGAGAAAGTGTTTCTCAAGGTATCACCTTTTCGGAGGATTCTGAGATTTGGACTCAAGGGTAAGCTATCTCCGAGATTCATTGGTCCTTTTGAGATCTTAGAATGTGTGGGAGATTTGGCCTACAGATTAGCTTTGCCACCGTATCTGTCTAGTGTTCACAATGTGTTTCATGTGTCCTTGTTGAGACGATACGTAGCGGATGAGTCTCATGTTTTGCATCCAACAGAAGTTCGGCTGAATCCGGATTTGTCTTTTGTAGAAAGACCGGTTTCGATCTTAGACCGAAAGGATAAGGTACTGCGTAATAAGACTATTCCTCTTGTCTTAGTGCAGTGGCAGCGCCGAGGTACTGAAGAAGCTACTTGGGAACTAGAGAGTCGCATGCGGTCAGAGCATCCAGAGTTGTTCTAGTTGTAGTATTTTCAGTTATGATTGTAATTTCAGTTGTGCTTTCAGTTGTAATTCATTCTTAAGTTGAATGTATTGTTGTTCAGAATTGTCATTCTTCAGACTCGATTTCGCGGACGAAATCCTTTTTAGAGGGGGAGAATGTAGTATCCCGATGCCTAATTTGAGTTAATTATTGGATTAATTGTATTTCGGTGGGATCGGAAGGACCGAACCGGGTTCGGATCGTCCGAAGTTGGTTCGGATCGTCCGAAGTGGGTTCGGATGGACCGTTCTGTTCGGAGTCAGACGAGTCATGTCATGTCAGAGTTCGGATCGTCCGATCAGGGTTCGGATCGTCCGAAGACAGGTGGCTGGACACGTGGAAGACATGCAGAGTTCGGATCTTCCGAAGTGCACCGGATCGGATCTTCCGAAGTGGATCGGATCTTCCGATCGTTGTCTATAAATAGAAGCGCGAGGCTTCACTTTTCACTCGCCAATTCCGAGAGTTCCAGAGCGTTTTAGTCGTTTCTGATGGGTTTCTAGTCTTTTCCCGAGGTTCGGGCACTAGCGGGGAGCTACTGGTTTTGTAGCGGAGCTGTGCTCTAGTTGGGGGCTAGCGGCATCAGTGGGCTGACTACGGACGCAGGTATAGTTCTGGGTTCCCTTTGAGATTTGGGAGTATCTATTAGTCTAGTTAAGGCTTTTAGATGTGGTTTAGTGATATGGTATCACTTGGATTGTAGGCTTGATTCTAGGGCTGATTGCTAGGATCTACTGGTTTGAGGTACGAAAGTACTATCCGAGATAGCAGGATTGAGTATGCTTTACTATGTGTTGCATGTTTATATGTTGCATTATTATCTGTCATATGATGCATGGTTTATTATGCGGCATTTGCATAATCATGTTGAGCCTGATTATCTTTGAGATAGCCTGTTGAGAGGGTGCTCAGCCCTCGTTTGTTGTGGATGGTTGGACCCCGTTGGCCGACGGTGGTCAGGTCACCGGTATATCCACAGGTTTATTTTGGTATGGGAGCCACCTCCTGGTGCGACGGCGCAGAGTGCTACATACCTTGACGTCATTTACCTGAGCAGTATTTCGATATACCCAGATCCTGGTATCCAGTACATTTTGCATACATGCATGTCATAGTCTTGTATACTCATGCTTTCGGTGCTGAGCGTTTTATGCTCACGTCCTCGGTTTATCTCTGTTTTGGACACCCTATTCGATGGGGCAGGTCTCAGGTTGGACGGTCCAGGAGGGAGTGGACAGGGAGCTGGCAGAGGTTGACCTGTAGTTGTTGGTATTTGTTCTTGGTATTTAGTTCGATCTGGTTGTTTAAGTATTTTGTACTTACAGATTCGATTGGGTTGTATTACTGTTTTTCCGCTGTTTACCTGATTCAGTTTTAAATGTTAATTTTGCATGCTTAAGTTCTGATTAGTAGGTGATTCTGGAACGGGTCACTACAGCACCCGAGAGCAGCACGCGCCCGCGCCACTTCACGCGCAGCCGCGCGCGGACAATTACGAGACACGGACAGAGAGGTGCGCGCTACCGCGCGACTTCACGCGCATGCGCGCGCAAGCAGACACGCAGACAGGCAGAACGGACCGCGCCATCGCACAAGTTCCCGCGCCACCGGGCGCGCGCGGCGTTCAGAAAATCTATAAATACACTCGATTCTTAGGTCAGATGGGGGGCAGCCGTTTTGGTAGAGAAAACACCTCGGAGGGCTGGAGAAATCAAGAGACGAAGATCCGGAACGCGAAGATCGATCGCAGATACGAAGAACGACGGATCTGGACACAGAGACGACACTTCGGATTTGTCTTTTATCTTTCGTTTTTATATTTTCGTGTAACTCAATGTCTGAATCTTCAAACATGCATTGTGTTTATTTAGATTTCGTGATGAACTAAATTCCCATTCTAGAGAATGACGTAACTCTGTTGATATGATGACTTGACACTGTTGTTTATGTGATTGAATTCCGCTTCCGTTTAATTGTGTTCTCTGCGTTTACTGCACTGCAATTTACTGGCCATAAATTTTTTGTTGTTTGATTAATCTTATAACTCGGGAGAAGGACTAGGATTATAGATCATTAGAGACACATCGTTAAATGTTTATAGCGTTTGGAAGGCGTATAACTTTGGCGAGGCTTAGTAAGAACATTGTCTGCATTTATCTATGAAACGTAGATTCGAATTAGGAATAATTGAATCGAAGTTGATAGATACACTTTATTCGTCACTTGGGAAAGGGGGAATAAAAAAATCTA
This sequence comes from Primulina eburnea, assembly GCF_022965805.1. Classification (NCBI taxonomy): domain Eukaryota; kingdom Viridiplantae; phylum Streptophyta; class Magnoliopsida; order Lamiales; family Gesneriaceae; genus Primulina; species Primulina eburnea. The sequence goes on from NC_133116.1 coordinate 19,875,138, forward strand.
AGTGTTCTTGGCCATTAATTGATTGGAATTTAGGAATATAAATTGAACTGTGAATAGTTATCGTGGAAACTTTGTGAAATCATTTCTCTAGATACTTCCTCTCATTGATATTTCTCAATCCGGTGATTTAATTTATTCATTGCTTTCAATTAATTCGTTTAAACAAACAAAACTGATTATTGATTTTTTCTAGATAAAGTCTTGGCTATTTTAATTACAAGAATTGATATACATTTTTATACACACTCCTCGTGGGATCGACACTTGTACTCAAAAGTACATTTTACTATAACTTGACATCGTGCACTTGCGAGCAGTTAAGAAAACGCGCAACATCTGTATCCACATCTACAATAAGAGAATGATCTTCCCCTAAGCTGTGATATCACCGAACATCTAGAAGTTTGACTGGTCTGTCAAGACTCCCTATCTTAAATGTAATGAATAACAATCTGTAAACAAAGAATAATCATCTCAAAAGATATGAATATATCATCTATAAACATATCATGATCATATCATAAAATAACAACAATAATTCTAGTATGTGATTTTGTTGGGAAACTCAAATGAGATCTCAATTGAGTTGTATCTTCCCGAATATCACATGAATTATACCTTTGTCGTCCCGGTCTGACGAAGACGATGATCTGTATTCAAATATGTCCATATCAAATCTGAAATGACAATATCGAATACACTGTATCAGTGAATAACTCAATACACAATCTGTTCTGATCAATACTCAGCTCAGTACATAATCTGATCAATGTCTGAACAAGATACAATTCCATTCATGTTATCGATATCACAATATAATCGAAATCATATCTGAATCTGATCAATCTAAATCAACTGATGTTTCGACGGCATAACAATACAATCTGAATAACCCCGTCAATCTGAACATCGCATATATAATACCAGAACTCATAATCAATACTAACATAACTCAATATCTCAACGATAACACAAATCTGATATCGAATCTCCGTCAATATCTTTTAAAAATCATAACAATTACAGAAACAATCTTTTCTTTAATCTGACTTCAATTCTACAATGTCTACAGTAGTAGAAACGCTATATCTGAATCATATTCGATTCTAGCAACATCATATTTTCAAAACATCTCAAAACGTAACAAAACTTACGTCCTTGTGTAGCTCGTGTCAAGAGGAACTCAGAACTGAAGTCGGATTTGAATTCTGACGGGCGGATTTCTCACAATCGCAACTTTAAAAGGCGTAAGGATTTTTCTCTCAAAAGCCTCGCCTCTTTCTGAATTTTCTGAGGAATTAACGTGTCCTTCGTCTATATATATATTGCATGCAAAAGCTGAGAAACGTGGCTTATTTTTCAGCAACCACGCATGACCGCGGGAGCGGTGTGTTCAGCAGCGCGGGTGCGCTCATGCTTCGGCATGCTTATCATTTTCTAAAATGCACGACCGCGGGTGCGGTACATCTTAGACCGCGGGTGCGGTAACACCACCGCGGGTGCGGTCTTGTTCTTACCGCAGGTGCGGTGTGGCTTCTGTAAAATTCCCCAACTTTCTGTCCATGCACCGCGGGTGCGGTCTTGTCTGGCACCGCGGGTGCGGTGATGCTTCGGGCTCACCTTCAAAATTCCATAATTGCATGACCGCGGGTGCACTCCTGTTCTGAGCGCGGGTGCGGTCTTGCAAACCCTATTTCCTCATGTCTTCTCTACCCTCATTGCATGTCATGCATTCCCATATCTTCCAAGTCTCATATTAATGAAGATTAATAATCTTGGTTTATCAATTCTATAATTCTCGGGCCTTACATTTCTCCCCCTCTTAGATCTGAGTTCGTCCTCGAACTTATAAGTAATCAATTCAGATGTATCATGAGAAGTGTATAATAGCGTTTTAAATCAAAACTCATCTCAATGAACCCATTCTGAAATCTCTTTCTGTATCAACCTCTGATTTCAAATCTGAAATAAAACTTCATGAAGTATGCTATCATAATCCTTCTTAACCTAATTCTGACAGAATCAATCTTGTCATGTTGGTTACACAACATCCGTATAAACCAATCACAGTTTATAGCAAAACAATACCAGCAGTTGTTGTCTAACCTGTTTATCCCAATCAAGGACATCTACCATCATCAACTTCAAATACCAATCGTCATCATCCGACGTTGGTTTCTTAAATATGTTCATTCTGAACTATCTTCATCTTCCTTCGAATTTTCTTCAAAAGAAATCTGTAGTATTCACCGTATACTGTCTTGTCTACAACTATCTCATTACCCATATAATAAGTTGATAGCTGTTGTCACACAGTGATAATAAGCCATATCAATTAGTGCTAACATCCCGCACTAAAGCTGTACCAAAATCTTCCAATATCTGGATAATACATTCTGACCACTGTCAATCTGTAAAACAATCTAAGAGAGAGCTCAGGATATATTCTGTCACAAGTACAAAATCAAGCAAAATCAATCAAAAATCACAATCTGATATAATCTATCTCAACATTCTGATTACTCTGACCATTTCTTGACATCGATCTTTGTCATTTGGTCATGTTTGTACGTTATCTGATACAAACTAATAGATATAGATTGAACAATCTGTCAATCATAATCATATCATAACACAATCTGGAAAGTATTACAATGATCTTATTACGAAATTCATTGAAATATACTCCCCATGTCTATTCAGAAATATACAATTTTGTAATAAATCTTCTGATTTCTATCTTTCTGTCTTTTCTGTTAGCAATTCAGACGTATCAGTACAATTTCTGCTAACATTTCAATACAATTTCTGTTATACCTGATCTCATCTGTCTGTATCACAACTATCTGTTCGAATATCATACATGCTCAATCATCAGACTGAAAACTGAATCCACTACGGTGCCTTTTCTGACCCTATCTGTGATTTCAGATCCGAACTACTGACATAAACAAATCAGTTAATAATATAAATTAAAGAAGAAATACCTACCTGGTATTCTGTTCTGACTGTCGATATCAAATTCTGTTGACAAATCTGAAACATTCTGATATCACAAGATAATCATTCTTATACGGTACAAATCACATATCTGCTACTCTACTCGATGTTCTGCTCTGATTATCACATTCAAGTTCTGAACATTCTGATCACATTTCTGAACTGCTGTAATTCTCGAATTCAGTTCTGATTTGGTTTGAACTGTATATAATCTCAATGGTTACAATAATCTGTATCAAACACTGATTCAAAATAATAGTAATATCAAATCAAAGACAAAATATCAATATCCTATACAGATCTAGTGAGTTCAGTGAACTCATAAAATAATGATTTCTGGTAAATATCTTCATGTCATTATGATCAACTGTTATATCTCATCTACAAATCAAATATGCTCCCCAAAACAATAAAAGATGTCTCAAATACTGATTTTAGAACAATAACAATATTCAGCAGGTATAAAGTAACAGTCGTATAAAATAATCTGCCAAAACAGAAAAAATACATTTCTGACATTTCTAAAATTCCTGATCTTTCTGATATCGATATCGTTATCAGCCCCTGATCACAATCTCAACTGTGTCAGAATCAATCGGTATACTAACTTCAGATATCGCATGCTCTGAATACAATCTGTTTCAACAGGGTTCTTATCTGAATAATTTCTGTATACAATCATCACAGTTCTCAGAATATTCAATACACTCTTCAGATATTTGATTTGATCAATCTAATGCTGCAATTATATCAAAATTTCATAGATATAACAAGCATAAAATCATCAGAACATCTCTGAATATACTGACACATGCCAAAGAGCAACACTATATCAAATGTGTTGGTACTCTTCTACTGATCTTTCAATTCTTTCAATTCATTCTGTATACTCAATGTCATTTTATACTGAATTCTAAAACAACAATCAGTATCTGATCCAAATTCAATTCTGAAATCTATCTTTCTGCTATAAAGCAGATCTAAAATTTTATCTGGCAACATCAGCTAATTCGCACACCATTGGCAAATCTGCCAATGCTAGGCTCGATTTCAGTACATCTACTGAATACATAAGGATACCATCTGTTCCTTTCTGTAAAAATCGAGTCATAGACAATCTAAATATCACAGGAATTTTAAATCTAGAATAATTACTGTGACATCTCTAGTCATTAACCATATCTGGTCTGAATCTTGTACTCTCCTTAAAGGGATCTATAATAGGTATGTATTGGTTCAGCACATTAACATCAATAATGCGGTCAAATCAGAAAACACAAGTACGTCAAAATCTAACTCAATCTCAGTCTCATCTTACTGTAATATACAATATGTCACAGAAATCTCTGAGATCAATCTTTCTTCCTCAAAAGGTAAGGGTATCATTACTACAGTAAACACAGACCCAACAGGTACCACATATATCCATGCAACTCAATCAAAGATAATCGTAGGGAATGCATTAGTATATATCAATACATATGCAATCTAATCATAAAAGAATAGTACATGTCACTATATCATCAAGTGCCTCTTGGGTCTGTTCCTCGGACACTACCACCAGATGGTCCAGCTCCCTGAAATCTGCGGGAACCTCTTTGTGGACAGACCCTCACAAAATGTCCAGGCTGTCGACAAATATTGCATCTACCAAGCACTCCTTGGCATTGCTATGAGGAATGTCTCCCTCCGCAAGTCCTGCAATAGACTCCAATATGACTTGGACTGGAACCACTTGAGCTAGAGGAACTACTCCCAAACTTCTTGAATGGCTTCTTTCGAGCTTTCAGCACATCTCGCTTCCCACTCGTACTGCCGCGATCAAATCGGAGAGGGGATTGCTGTGTCTGGGGTTGCTTTACACACAATCTCCCTAGCTGTCTAATCAGACTCGCCTCAGCTCTCTTCGCTCTACTCAAGATATCAGCAAAATGGTAAGGTCGCTGCAGATTCATAAATGCAACTACCTCCGAATTCAACCCTCTAATGAACTGATTTACTATAGCTTCATCATTTCCAGTTAAATGAGGAGCAAAACGCATTAGAGTAGAGAATTTAGCCACATATCCTTCAATATTCAATTGACCTTGGCTCAAATTCTCAAACTCTGCTTTCTTGTCTTCCCGGTACGAGGCTGAGAAAAATCATCGATAAAATTCAGTTCTGAATATTTCCCACGAAGTCTCTGTACCTCTCTGTTCCCACATTTTTCTACTGGTAATCCACCAATTCCTGGAGGCTTCTCGTAACTGATAAGGTACCATTTTAACTCTCTGTTCATCTGTACAATCAAGTAAATCGAACAGTATTTCTATGTCATCAAACCAGTTCTGACAATCTTCGGACGTCTCGATACCATTCAGAATCGGCGGCTGCAATAACTGAAATTCTTTCATCTTTATTTCCATCTGAGTTTCTGATGCATCTATCTGTTCAGACGAAGTACTATCCCTCTCTGGAATTCTCCGAGGCGGTGTATCTGAATATCAAACAAGTTAATACACCATCTATATAATCTATCTCAGTCCTCCTCTGATCATATAACTCTGATTCAGACTCGGTTCTGATTCAGTCTTGATGATTACATGTTGTAGTCAACTCAGATAACAACAACATGTAATAGGGAAAACAATAAATCATGCTAGCACACACAATGTAAATCAACATTAAAATAATTCTCATGCTAGCAATCACATGCAAGGAAAGAAAATTCAATCTACCCCACTCATTCTCTTCTATCTCAATCTAAAGGATCTATCGGTTCTGACTATCTCAATCTAAAGGATCTATCTCTCTGATACCACTGTTGTGGGGACCCAGACGCTGATCTTGTTCTTAATCATCTTTTGGGATTTAATTATCAATTAAGATAAAACAGGGTCTAAAAATTTTTCTTTTAAAATTACAAGTGCGGAAGGTAATGGCATCTAAATAATATACATATCTGTATAAAAGTACAAATCTTGTACAACAGGTTTCTAGATCAAATTATTCTAAGGTTTACTACTAAATTCAAGTATTAAACCAGGTCTACAATAAGTCCGGAATCACCACGCTAAACTCGTCTTCTCTCATCATCTTCTGACCCCGATCTTGTCCCACCTGTTGTCATGCACACATACAAAACAAGACAACAGCCGGATACTCCGGTGAGAATAAATCACAGTATAAAACATGGTAAACATGCATATTCATAAAGTAAAACATGAAATATTCTATCACGAATAAACTTAACACAATAGATTTCATGATCTGTGAAATCTATTCAAAATAAGCATGCAACTCAAATCAGATAAACATGCTACTCAAATCAAATCATAAAAACATGCTATCATGACTGAAAGCAATAAAAATGGGTTTCATAGTCTATGAAACCACATCCATAAACGCATGCAGTTCTAGTCAAATCATGTCTAGACTCGACTCAACTATAACTCTAGGGATCCCGGTGTGAATAAGACGTACAGTCACCCCGATTGGGAGGTTAGGTGATAGATCGTCTTATTCACACCGGGATCTCTAGAGTTATAGTTGAGTCGAGTCTAGACATGATTTGACTAGAACTGCATGCGTTTATGGATGTGGTTTCATAGACTATGAAACCCATTTTTATTGTTTTCAGTCATGATAGCATGTTTTTATGATTTGATTTGAGTAGCATGTTTATCTGATTTGAGTTGCATGCTTATTTTGAATAGATTTCACAGATCATGAAATCTATTGTGTTAAGTTTATTCGTGATAGAATATTTCATGTTTTACTTTATGGATATGCATGTTTACCATGTTTTATACTGGGATTTATTTCACCGGAGTATCCGGCTGTTGTCTTGTTTTGTATGTGTGCATGACAACAGCTGGGACAAGATCGGGGTCAGAAGATGATGAGAGAAGACGAGTTTAGCGTGGTGATTCCGGACTTATTGTAGACCTGGTTTAATACTTGAATTTAGTAGTAAACCTTAGAATAATTTGATCTGGAAACATGTTGTACAAGATTTGTACTTTTATACAGATATGTATATTATTTAGATGCCATTACCTTCCGCACTTGTAATTTTAAAAGAAAAATTTTTAGACCCTGTTTTATCTTAATTGATAATTAAATCCCAAAAGATGATTAAGAACAAGATCAGCGTCCGGGTCCCCACAACAGGTGGTATCAATCGGGGTAACTGTACGTCTTATTCCTAGACTTCGGCCTGATATGTATCCACATCTACAATAGGAGAATGATCTTCACCTAAGCTGTGATATCACCGAACATCTAGAAGTTTGACTGGTCTGTCAAGACTCCATATCTTAAATGCAATGAATAACAATCAATAAACAAAGCATAATCATCTCAAAAGATATGAATATATCATCTATAAACATATCATGATCATATCATAAAATAACAACAATAATTCTAGTATGTGATTTTGTTGGGAAACTCAAATGAGATCTCAATTGAGTTGTATCTTCCCGAATATCACATGAATTATACCTTTGTCGTCCCGGTCTGACGAAGACGATGATCTGTATTCAAATCTGTCCATATCAAATCTGAAATGACAATATCGAATACACTGTATCAGTGAATAACTCAATACACAATCTGTTCTGATCAATACTCAGCTCAGTACATAATCTGATCAATGTCTGAACAAGATACAATTCCATTCATGTTATCGATATCACAATATAATCGAAATCATATCTGAATCTGATCAATCTAAATCAACTGATGTTTCGACGGCATAACAATACAATCTGAATAACCCTGTCAATCTGAACATCGCATATATAATACCAGAACTCATAATCAATACTGACATAACTCATAATCTCAACGATAACACAAATCTGATATCGAATCTCCGTCAATATCTTTTAAAAATCATAACAATTACAGAAACAGTCTTTTCTTTAATCTGACTTCAATTCTACAATGTCTACAGTAGTAGAAACACTATATCTGAATCATATTCGATTCTAGCAACATCATATTTTCAAAACATCTCAAAACGTAACAAAACTTACGTCCTTGTGTAGCTCGTGTCAAGAGGAACTCAGAACTGAAGTCGGATTTGAATTCTGACGGGCGGATTTCTCACAATCGCAACTTTAAAAGGCGTAAGGATTTTTCTCTCAAAAGCCTCGCCTCTTTCTGAATTTTCTGAGGAATTAACGTGTCCTTCGTCTATATATATATTGCATGCAAAAGCTGGGAAACGTGGCTTATTTTTCAGCAACCACGCATGACCGCGGGTGCAGTGTGTTCAGCAGCGCGGGTGCGCTCATGCTTCGGCATGCTTATCATTTTCTAAAATGCACGACCGCGGGTGCGGTACATCTTAGACCGCGGGTGCGGTCTTGTTCTTACCGCAGGTGCGGTGTGGCTTCTGTAAAATTCCCCAACTTTCTGTCCATGCACCGCGGGTGCGGTCTTGTCTGGCACCGCGGGTGTGGTGATGTTTCGGCCTCACCTTCAAAATTCCATAATTGCATGACCGCGGGTGCACTCCTGTTCTGAGCGCGGGTGCGGTCTTGCAAACCCTATTTCCTCATGTCTTCTCTACCCTCATTGCATGTCATGCATTCCCATATCTTCCAAGTCTCATATTAATGAAGATTAATAATCTTGGTTTATCAATTCTATAATTCTCGGGCCTTACAACTTAGGAATAGGGAGTGGTATTAGCTTCTCTGCAGGTCTCTGATGCTCTACCTTGACATGCTGACACGTCGAACACTCGGAGACGAAATGCAGAATATCTCGCTTCATGACCGGCCACCAATAAAGAATATGTAGATCCTTATACATCTTTGTACTCACTGCAATCGAAGAAAGCCCTGAATGAACTTCCGGTAGTACCAAGACAAACCCAAGAAACTGCGGATCTCTGTCACACTCTTAGGCGCTCGCCAATCTCTGACTGCCTCGACCGTACTGAGATCAACCTCTACTCCTTCACGGGATATGATGTGGCCCAAAATTCCACTATGTCTAGCCAGAACTCGTATTTACTAAACTTGGAATACAACCTTCCGTCATGTAGGGTCTGCAATACGATCCTCAGATGCTGACTATGCTCATCTCTACTCTTCGAATAGATCAGGATTTCGTTTATGAAAACTTTGACGAATTGTTCCATATACGATTGAAACACACGATTCATGAGATCCACGAAGATTGGTGGCACGTTCGTCAGTCCGAAGGGAATCACCATAAACTCATAGTGGCCATAACGCGTCCTAAAAGCCGTTTTATGCACGTCAGACTCTCTCACCTTCAGTTTGTGGTATCTTAATCGGAGATATATTTTCTAGAATACTGATGCTCCTTGAAGCTGATCAAATAAATCATCGATCATGGGTAGTGGATACTTATTCTTGACTGTGACCCGGTACAGCTCCCGGTAATCAATGCAAAGCCGTATGCTGCTGTCCTTATTCTTAACAAACAGTCTTGGTGCACCCTATGGAGAAAAGCTCGGGAGAATGAAACCTTTGTCCCGCAAATCTTGTATCTGATCCTTCAGCTCATTCATCTCTGAAGGTGTTAGATGATAGGGTGCCTTAGAAATCAGCACTGTACCTGGCATCAGCTTGATAGAAAATTCCATCTCTCTGTCTGGTGGAATGCCTGAAACATCGTCCGGGAAAACACTGGGGAAATCCTGACCACCTCGACGTCCTATAGACTCTGACTGACTGACTCGTTCACTGACACAATACTCGCCAAAAGTGCCTGGCAGTATCTTCTCATGAGCTTCCTTGAACAGATGCAAGAAATGATGTGCGACATATGCTGATGTCTGGCTGCCTCAAAAATAAATGACTTCCTGCTGGGTGGTCGGAAAGATACTGACTTGAGTCCAAAATCTATAGCGGCTCCGTTCAAAGAAAGCTAGTGCATGAACAAAATAATATCAAACTCCGACAACGGTAGCACAATCAAATCTGTCTGCACCGTAATTTTCAATAACCAAAGCTACAATCTCATCACTATCTGTGAGGTATACATCTGATCTTCGGACAGAATTGAAACTCTGAATCCCAAATCCATAGCCTCTGGTATGATTCTTGTCTCTTGACAAATTACTCGGATATAAACGAAAGTGTAGCTCCGAAATCTAGAAATGCATAGTTGGCTACACCTGAAATGTATATCTTTCCTACAACAAAACATACCATAAAATCTGTTCGTTTTGAAACTTAAGAGATTTTCTATCAGTAATTAACCCAAAATCCTTGAACAATCACTAATGTGTTCCATAAAAAAATTTCGAATTTTAGTCCAAAAATTTCAGAAATTGCAAATTGACCCCTAAAGTTTCGACTTTCTTACCCTTTGGCCCTTCAAAATTTTGAAAATTGCATCTTAGTCCTCATTAAATTTTGAATTTAATCAATTTAAACCATAAAATTCTCAAAAATTATTACCTTGGCCCCAAAAATTTTCGAAATAAGTAAACAGTCCTTCTACTTTTGAATTTTTCAGTTTGGTCCCTGTAATTTCGGTTATTGTAATTCGGCCCTTAAAGCTCTTAATTTCATCAAGTCAACCCTTAAGTCCACCTTGTAGAACATGCAACCTAATTTATTCTTTGTTCTCAATCCCAAAGATATTTCCCACAACGAACATAATAATTCATGCAATAGAGGCGGTAATTAAAAATCTTAAACATAAAGGTTATCGATGATCAGTGTAGAGTCGAGCTCAACCTCCGCCTCCTCTGCATGCATCACATAGGCCCTGCCAGTCATTGAGCCTTGTTCCTAGGACAGTCAACTGCTTTATGGCCCTCCTCCTTACATATGAAGCACTTGAAGGTCCCCCACACACACCTGCTGTAGTGTAATTTGTTGCACTGCTTGCACGGTTGTCCTCCCTCCGGCTTAGGAGCCCCTGGTGCTTTTGGTGGCCGCTGTTATCCGGGCTTCTTGAACTGACCCTGGGGACTCTGCTGTTCCTGATGGCTCGGTTGCCCTGTGAACTGCCTCTTTTGTGGCTGCGAGCTCTGCTAGGCCTGCTGCCTCTTCCGTTTCAGCTCCATATCAATGTCCCTAAAGGCCTACTCCGCCTGAAAAGTAAAACATGTTGCCTCATCATAGCTCGCCGGTCCCATCAGCTAACATCTAAGTGCAAGGTGGGTCTCAGGCCATCCATGAATGCCTCAGCTTCTGGGTGGCATCCCTCACAATAAGGGGCCCAAAGTGACAGCCTCTGTTAAATATCCTGATAAACAATGCCATAGACGAGTCCCCCTGTCGGAGACTCATAAATTCTATCGTCAGGCATCCCCTGACATCCGTTGGGAAATAATTGTTGTAGAAGACATCTTTGAACTGACTCCAAGTAAGGGTAGCCAAGTCCACCCTGTAAGCAGCTCCCTCCCGCCATAAGGATTCATCGTATCCAACCCTCTGCCACAAAAGTGTCAGTAGTACCTCCGAACTCTTTCGGGTAGAGCTGTCTAAACTGCTCACAGATGTCTGTCTGGGATCTGGGAGCCTACTGTGCATGCTCCATCAACCTAGCAAAACCTTCAAGGACTCGGGTAGCTGCGTCTCCTAGCAGAGGTGGTGGTCGTGGGAGGCCTTTATCGCATCCGGAAGTATCATCCTGCCTGTCAGTGCTAGGGGCCCGTCTAGGAGGTATAATATCTGAATATATTCCAAAACTAGAAGACAGAGACATGAAAAAATTGAACATATAACCTCTTAATAGATATCTATCATACCCTACCATATCAACAATTCTTTGCACATCAAGGAACAATTCTTGTTAAGCAATATTTTGTTTTTAAACTTTGGAAACCTATAGCCGCTATATTTTAGTAAACCCAACGGTTCAACGTATTAGCTTGTAAGCTAAACTGAGTAGGTAAACCTTACTGGCTAAGCGTTGTGTGACTGACTCAAGCTTGAAGACAGAGACATGAAAAAGCTGAACACGTGACCTCTTAGTAGATATCTGTCATAACCTACCATATCAACAATCCCTTTCACATCAAGTAACAATTCTTTTTTAGTAATCAGATGACTTTAATTTTCACTCATAATTCATTTAAACCGTAATCATACCATCTACGTATAATAATGATTTTATTAGCTAGGCGTTATTTTTTTTTACATGGAAATAGAAGCATGTTCTTAAATGGTACGGAGATAAGGGGTATAAGGGAAGATGGAAATAAATATAAATTTTGTAGACAATTTTAATATAAAAGACCACCCTTTCTCTATTTCCGATTGCTTGTTATCGTAATTCTCTTTTAAAAGTAAATAAAGTCGCACTAATGATGCGCCGTGCCACAACAAAATGGACTGAATTTCTGCTCTGTATGTCATCGTGGATCAAACACAGCAAATCTCGGGCCAAGAACAGACCATTGGGTTGCTAGGCCCACCATTTATGACCGTCGAAGATATGTTTTATTATTAAATTCATGATTAATATTTGATGTTCTTTTTAAATTTTTTTTTTGGTCTGGATATATACATATCATATTATCTTTGTTTTTTTATGCAAACTTTTTGCATAAGTTACTCTTATACTAATGTATCATATATGCGGAGATAAAGTTCCTCTACTCGTGATCAAATAAAGAATATTTTCATGATCAACTTTAGAATTTTTTTCAATTTGCTGCTTGGTGAATATTCCAATAATCATGGAATATTTTCCATATAGTATATAATGCAATCATATAATAGTATAAACAGTGGAAGTTAGGCGATGGATAAGAAACCAACCCCACAAAGAAATTCAAAGAAATATGTTTGAATTATTATTCGAGTAATATCAACCCTTGTGGATGCACCAAATAATAAATTTTTTCCAAAAAAATTCTCGTGTAGACTTAAATTGCAAGTACCCTGTAGTTGAATTCGAACATATCGATAGTTTAATTTAGCAGTTTGACTATATAGGATATTTACAAAAGTAGATTAAAGCCTCAATATTGATTTTTTATATAAATAGTTGTCATATTTTTATTGACACGAATACTATGTTTTGTAGAATCTAAGTTCATTTAAATGCAATGTGTTAGAGTAGGTATCGAGCGAGCCAACTTGTGCCTTGATTTTTATTGACTCTAATATAAAAACAATCTTTATTTTAATAATATTTTACAATTTTATCTAATTATGACATTTACTTATATTCATACAAGCAGCATAGATAAAGTTCTTGAATATATATTTAGAATCTGTACGATATATTCTAAACATGTTCCTAGTCGAATCAGTCACCTAAAATAAATATAAAGATCGCTTAAGTTTGATACCAGCATCTGTGATATAAACATCATGTTTCATTAGTAAGGGTATAAATAGATCTCTCATTTGTGAAGAAAATCACAATTGAGTAGAGAGAAAAATATTATAAAGTGTGTAGTTTGGTAAATTTTGAGAGTTTGAGATTTTTACATTTTACCATAAATTTTTATTTTTTCACAACAATATGTATATATCCAAACAAAAAAAAAATTAAAAAGAACATCCAATATTAATTATGAATTTAATAATAAAACATATCTTCGAGGGTCATTAATGGTGGGCCCAACAACCCAATGGTCTGTTCTTGGCCCGAGATTTGCTGTGTTTGATCCACGATGACATACAGAGCAGAAATTCAGTCCATTTTGTTGTGGCACGGCGCATCATTAGTGCGACTTTATTTACTGAGAATTATGATAACAAGCAATCGACATATTCAAGAAATAGAGAAAGGGTCCTTTTATATTAAAATTGTTTACAAAATTTATATTTATTTCCATCTTCCCTTATACCCCTTCTCTCCACCATTTAAGAACATGTTTCTATTTCCATGTAATGTAACATATTATTTGCACTCTATTTTTTATACCTATATTTTATTTTTAAAAGAAAATAAGAAGAATTTATTTTATAAATTGAAAGAGTAACATAAATTAGCTCGTAAATAAAATCACGCCTAGCTAATAAAATCATTATTATAAGTAGATCGTATGATTACGGTTTAAATGAATTATGAGTGAAAATTAAAGTCATCTGATTACTAAACAAGAATTGTTACTTGATGTGAAAGGGATTGTTGATAGGGTAGGATATGACATATATCTACTAAGAGGTCACGTGTTCAGTTTTTTCACATCTCTATTTTAATTCTAGCTTGAGTCAGTCACACAACGCTTAGCAAGTGAGGTTTACCTAGTCATTTTAGTTTGCAGGCTAATCAATTGATCCTTTGGGTTTACTAAAATATAGCGGCTATAGGTTTCCAAAGTTAAAAAACAAAATATTGCTAAACAAGAATTGTTACTTGATGTGAAAATGATTGTTGATATGGTAGGGTATGATAGATATCTATTAAGAGGTTATATGTTCCATTTTTTCATGTCTCTATCTTTTAGTTTTAGTTAGTCACTCAACGCTTAGCAAGTGAGGTTTACCTGATCAGTTTAGTTTGCAGGCTAATACGTTGATCCTTTGGGTTTATCAAAATATAAAACGGTTGTAAGTTTCCAAAGTTAAAAAACATAACAATTGCTATTTAATGTATTTAAAAAGTGTCCAAGTTGGAAGAGTCAGCGAATGCTTAATAATAAGAAATTAAATTCTCCATGCCAACATTTTTTGGACGACCCAGTCACAATGGTTTACCAATATAGTTTACCAGACTAACCTAATTTATAGGCTACTCATGAGTAGGCCCAGAAGTTTACTAATTTTGTACCAAAAGATATTGGTCGGGGGTTCTTGTGTTAAAAAAAAATTTTCTACTTGATAAATAATTGAAATAAAAAGATATATACAAAAAAAATAAAATAAACGTAAAAAGGAAGCTTTCCCCACTTTTTTTCTCCTACTCCCGGTTCTGGCACATGTTTGGTCCTCCAAATAATAATGAAGTGTCACAACAGCAGAAAAGGGGTGGGTCAGCTCTTGCTTTTGGAATTTGATATCAATAATTTGAATCTTAATTATATAATCATTGATGAAAAGATAATAATGAAAATAGAATTCATGATGGTAGGAGAGTAATAGTTATTTTGTTACAAGATTAAAGTTCGCACATTATGCAATTTATAATTTTTGGTAAAAATACAAATATTTAAGTTCAATTATCGATTTCTACGAGTTGAAGATTGATATAATAATTCTGAGAAGAAAAGCTTAGAGATCAATAATTATCTCTGATAGAAAGCAATTAAACATGAAAATTTGAATCCGGTTTAAAAAATTTGAGTGATCACTTATATTTTTGCATAAAATGACACAATCAACATGGGTTTCCATGAGTAGCAATTAGCATGAAAATTTTGAGGAGGACTACTGTTATAAAAACCTATTGGGATATAAACCAAAACATGAATATGCTTAGTGAAATGAATTTTTTATTCTTGAATTAATTTTTATTGTTGATAATATTATGATATTAACATATGAAGTTTTTCATTTCTAGACTCATAATATTTTCTAAACTAATAAGATTTTCTAAAATATTGATATTTATCTCTAAATATTGTGCTATTGTTCAAAAGAGTTTATTTTCAAAATAAATTCTTATTTTCATATTTTTGTAATACTCTATACAATGATTAAACTTCAGGGCATAGGAAGTCTATAAATAAGAGATCATTGCTGCTATGTGCATGTGGTTTTTTAGTTAAAAGAAAGCAGTGAAACTGAAACATCCACTGCTGAAAATGCTACTAATTTTTTTTTATACAAAAATTAACGCTCGAAAATCATCTTTAAATGCATTCATGCAATGCTGTCGAAAATTAGCATTTATAAAATAGAGATAATCAACTAACAGGAAAAACACTGCAGTTTAAATAATAGCTAAATGTCAAACCTAGACTTGCGTTTAAAATAAAGCAATAAGAAATATGTAAAAATATTCTCAACCATCAGCGTAATAAAATGACCAAGGGCATAATATAATGAATGAGAAAATGTTCATGTCCACTCCTATCCCAAAAACATGATGTGCGGAAAAATAAAGTCCTCGGGTTGGCGTGCGCACATCCAACCCTACTTATTCAGTCCTTGGCACCTCCAGCCTCCTGATCAAAATGCTCACCTGCATCATTCACACCTAGTGAATATAAAGACTCAACACACCTATAACGTTATAGCAAGTACATATACATAAAAGACAACAATGAAAAGTACCGTAATAAAATACAATTCATGATATTTAAAGTGTAAACGTAAACATAATAAAGCATACATGTCAAAACATAGCTCAACATAACATCATATACATGTTCATTTCTTTCCATTGAATTTCGTTCATTAATTGTGACTTTCGTATCATCATGTAAGTTGATGGATCCATATATGTGTAACCGCGATACTCGGTGACGGGGACATCAGCGACAACATTACCTGTCCACTGAGCCTTGGCCTTACATGTCATCGTGTCATTGTATTAGTCACAACTAACTCCTATCATTCAAAACATGTTGTCATATCATCACTTAATAAAATCATACATATACGTAAATTTTCCTTGAAACCAAGCATGAAATATATTTTTTATATTTACATAAAAGGTTGTATTCGTGATAACATTAAAACATTTAAAACATGGCAAATCTTGTTTAGGGAACTTCTAGGACTAAAATTCAACCCGGGTGCAAAATGACCATTTTCCCACTAGAACCCTAAATAACTATTTTACCCTTGGTCCTCAAAATTTCGACCCGGAGCTTACCCAACTATTTAAAACACCTAAAAACTTATTTTTAAACATTTCTTAGACGTAAACTTGAGCCCGTTTCAAAACTTAATCGATTTGTTTTAAAACTTGGACCGGGGTCTCGGTTTTAACCCGATTCAACCATAAACTTAACCAAATTTCTCAACTTTTTACCACACCTTATACACATCTTAACAGCCCTTAAACAATCTAAACCAGCCCACTAAACCCTTCGAATAGCCCCTGCAAGTTGCTGGATTTTTCGGCCATTGCAAATCCTCAAACCATAGTCGCACCAACTCGTTGTTTTTCCAATTCTATACCTAACCTTCGGGGAGCAGCTTTGGACCAGCCCTTTCAAGCCCCATTAGGACCCTCCTGGACCGATATAAGTACCACCCTCAGCCCCATGCATGTGCGTCCCTAGTTTCGCCAAGAAACAATCGAACCTAGCCATAACGTAACCTATGCGTCCGCTAGATCCCCGCATGGTCACGCTACCAGCTGACCATAGACCATCCCGAGGCCTCGTCACGGACAAATCACGTCCTTAACCAGCCCCTGGAACGATCCATGCCCCGCTGCACCTCACCTCTTACCCGATCTAGCCATACCGAAACCAAACGACAGAAGCACCGATCGGCAAATAAAACGTATCAATAAAAATAAAATTATTTTTAATTAATTATAAAAATTAATGGGCTTCGATTAAAATTTTTGCAACCGATTAAAGTGCTTTTTAAGAGTGTTTTAAGATTGCTTTTTAAGTGTACCGATTCGATAAATTTTAATCGGTAAATTTTTGCGTACCGATTAAAGTGCTTTTTAGTTAATATTAACTACTCTTAAAACACTTAAAATTATTTAATTACAATTAATCATTCAATAAAAATATTTTTCCTGATAATCCCCGGTCTCCGATCCTCGTTCGAGCGCGAAATGCAACTTAAAAACCTAATGTATTAAACTTTAAAATAAGCCATGAGATAAACTCTAACCATTAAATAATCATGCATTAAATGCATAAAAATCTTTAAACACAATTTTTAAATAAAATCCTAGATTGCATGCATTCAGGTTACGTAGATCGAATTTCCCGGACCTTACAACTCTCCCCTCCCCCTTAAAACAAAACTTCGTCCTCAAAATTTAATACATAATGAATAACTCCGGGTAGCAACTCCTCATCTCGGTCTCTGTATCCCAAGTAGCCTCGTCCTCAAAATGATTCAGCCACTTGACTTTGACCATGTGGATCATCTTCTTCCGGAGCCTCCTCTCCTGTCTATCCAGAATCTGAGCGCGTCTCTCATTAAAGGACATATTCGATGTCAGCTGAAGTGGCTCATAGACCACCAATTTTGGACGGATCCAATTATGATATTTGGAAAGTCAATATGAGGGTCTACATTAAATCCATAAAGAAAGATAATGGAATTGTGTTTTAGATGGTTGGTCTGCACCAAAAATTTTGGATGCGGATGGTGGCAGTCACATCAAACTAGAGAGTGTGCGGACATATGATGATATCCAAACTTCGAATTTCAGCTTAAAAGCACTCAGTGCCATTTTCATTTCGCTCGACATCAATATGTTTAGTTTGATAACCATGGTTGGTCTGCACCAAAAATTTTGGATGCGGATGGTGGCAGTCACATCAAACTAGAGAGTGTGCGGACATATGATGATATCCAAACTTCGAATTTCAGCTTAAAAGCACTCAGTGCCATTTTCATTTCGCTCGACATCAATATGTTTAGTTTGATAACCAATTTCATCTCTGCCAAAGATGAATGAGAAATTTTATAGAAGCCCCGTGAAGGGTCTGAAAGTGTGCTACGCATAACCAAGATAAAGATGATATTAGGATCGATTAATATAGATGATGTGTTTAGAGAGGGGTTAAATAAACACTTCAATTTTTGTAATCTTTTCAGATATGATCAGTTCTTTAAGAAACTGCTACTGAGATCTTGTGTGACAATATCAATAAGTTAATAATAGTAGTAGTGTAGACACAAACTAAAGGATATAATGAATAATTTGGTTAAGATATCGTGAACAGAATGAATACAATGATGGACACAAAGAGTTTTATGAATATTCAGAGACTTAAATTGATCCTACGTCATCCCTTCTATTTCAAAGGTATGAATTTACTAAAAGACTTTGATTGATTACAAAGAATTGTAATAACCTACTTCAGTTGGACTTAAACAAGCCAAACTGAAACTCTTTGTTTTTTTCTTATCACTTATTAGTTGTTAACTGAATAGCTCTAATGAGTAAACTGAATACTACGAATAAATCAATGAGGTAAGAGCTAAATTTTGTGATTTGTAAACTGACCGATTGATTTCTTCTTGATGTAGTTGTTCACAGATTGTTCGTTAACCTTTCTTTGACTGAACTCATCATCTATAAACAGTCTTCGATTCCAACGGTCACATTGAATGAATTTAATGATTAATATCCAATGAGTCGTCAAGTAGATGAATTTTTCTGATAGAGGTACAATGTGTCACACTGTTCTGCTTTGGTACAGTCAGTTTGTCTGCTGAAATTTAAATTGCAACTCATGATGTGGCTAACTAATCAGGAGTCAAACCGGTCGACTGATCAGTTTAGTTGGGCTACATCAATTTCTTTCAGTTTGAATGTTCCATTTCAGCTTTTGGTATTTGACAAAACTTAGATTTCTGGACTATTATACCGAGTATCTGATATTCTTGATATTTACTAATTTTTTGAAACTGATTGTAGATAAAATAGTGAACAGATTCGGACAAAATAAGAAAGAACTTTTCATTAATTTTGAAAGAGGTAAGTACAGATTCGTACAAATGTTCAAAATAAAAAGTTGCAAGATTTATATACAAACACTCCTCAGACTTTGACTGAAGCCGGACACTTAATCATTTCGTTGCTTTCTTGTCAGCTGGTCCTTTTGATGCGACTTTGATTGTTGAACTCCCATGAGCAGGTTGTCCACAGGTAGTATAATTCGGTCAGTCTGAATATCGTATCCACAAGGAACCTAAGGTAATTACAAGTCGAGTACAATGTCTTTTTGTTTTGTTTTTGTTTAATTTTTTGAATCTTTAATTGGTATTTTTTAATTGTTCAAATTTTAGTTTAAGTAGTTGAAATTAAAGGATCCACTCTTGATATTTTAATAAAGTTAACATTAATGAATATTATTGAAATCCACTTAATAAAATGGTTCCAATATATTAAATAATCATATTTATAATATGTTATATATTATTATCTTATAAGTATATATACCAAAACTCATAAATGTTGTCAAGTATTTATTGTGCTCTATATATATATATATATATATATATATATATATATTATATTATGTTATGTATTATTATTATTTTATAAGTATATACCAAAAGTCATAAATGTTGTCAAGTTCCAGTTTGTGAATGTTGATTCTTGGGATTAGGCTGTGGTTGAGAAGGAAATTTACCTTTTTTATGAGCATTAAGTGCAGATGCAAATTTAGCAAGAGTATCTTTCAAATCTGTCATGGTTTGAGCAGTTTGAGTATTGATAGACTCTTGCTTTGCAATGAAAGAATTCAATATATCTTCAAAGTTCCTTTTAGGCGGAGGAACATAAGGTGCATAATTTTGAAAATTTTTTTGATTCAGAAATGTTGTTGTGAAAATTGTGCAGCATTATCATTCCTCCAACTAAAATTTGGATGATTTCGCCAACCCGGATTGTAATTTTGAGAAAATGGTTCAAAATTTGGCCTTTTGAAATTGTTCAAAACATTGGCTTGTTCATGGAGACATTCTTTAAAAGAGTGCAAAGTGGGAGAATCTTTTGTAGAATGATCACTTGTATCACAGATGTGACACGTAGTTTCTTGAACAAATTTTAATTGACCATTCTCTTTCAATTCAAGTGCCTCAACTTTTCTTGCTAAAGAGGTAAATCTAGCTTGGAGATCATGTTCATCTTTGAGGGTGTACATAGCTCCACCAGATGTGGGAGATTGAATCTTGTTTGATGGGTCGATTGTAATTATAGTGTCCCAATTTTGAACATTTTCAGCTAATGAATCGAGATACTCAATTGCCTCGTTTGGATCTTTATCTTCAAATGTTCCATTACACATAAATTCAATAATTTGCCTATCTTTAGGTGTTAAGCCTTCATAAAATTGAGAAACGACTCTCCAAATTTCAAAACCATGATGTGGACAAAGATTAAGCAATTCTTATATCTATCCCAACACTGATAAAAAGTTTCTCCTTGTTTTTGAGTGAAAGTGATGATTTGCCTTTTGAAACAATTTGTTCTATGAGATGGAAAAAGCCTTTTCAAAATTCTTGTTGCAATTTATCCCTAGTTCGAATGGATCCCGATCTAAGATTTTGTAGCCAAGTTTTACCTTTATCTTTTAAAGAAAAAAGAAAAAGCTTAAGTCGAATGGTGTTCATGCGACAATTTTGATCATTATATATGTTGCACACTTCTTCAAATTCTCGTAAATGCATGTATGGATTTTCACAATCTAAGCCATGAAAGTTGGGTAAAAGTTGGATAATACCAGGCTTAAAATTGAAATGAGATGCATCTGGGGGAAAAACTAGACATGAAGGTGCACTAGTACGTATAAGATTCATGTGATCTCTAAGTGTTCTTCGCCTATTATGATCATGTTGAGAATGAATTTCATCTTCATTTTCCTGGATGGGTTCTTCCGCCATGTTTTGTAAAAATAAATGGTTATTTCGAATGCGTCGACCACTAAGTGTACGTGACAAAATTCTCATGCAAGTGCAAAAGAAAAACACACAAAAGCAATAAAAAATTCAAAGAAAGAAAAAAAAAACTATACACAAAATTAAATAGACTTGAAATTAAATTATACTTCCCAGCAACGGCTCCAAAAATTTGATGCGACTTTGATTGTTACATTCCCAAGAGCAGGTTGTCCACAAGTAGTATAATTTGGTGAGTCCGAATATCGTATCCACAAAGAAGCTAAGGTAAATACAAATCTACTACAATGTCTTTTTGTTTTGTTTTTGTTTAATTGTTTGAGTATTTAATTGGTAATTTCTAATTGTTCAAATTTTAATTTAATTAGTTGAGATTAAAGGATCCACTATTGGTATTTTAATAAAGTTAACATTAATGAATATTATTGAAATCCACTTAATAAATAGTTTCAATATAATAAATAATCATACTTATATCATGTTATATATTATTATCTTATAATTATATATACCAAAACTTATAAATCTTGTCAAGTATTTATTGTGCTATATATATATATATATATATATATATATATATATATATATATATATATATATATTTATGAACACTAAATTAAGGTTCCCACTTTAAATGGTTGGTCAAACAAAACTAACATTTAAATGATATCAAGAAATTAATATTATGATATATTCATATATAATAAATCAAGGCATCCACTTTAAATGGTTGGTAAAACCAAAAAAACATTTAAATGGTACCAAAAGATTAATATTATAATATATTCATATATAATAAATCAAGGCATCCAACTTTAAATGGTTGGTAAAACAAAACTAACATTTAAATTGTTCCAAGAATTTAGGGTAACATATAATAACAATAAATCAAAACTACCACTTATAAGTAGGATATAATAATGATTAAAGAAATAAATATAACATTAACAATAAATAATTATTAAAATAATATAAAACATAGATTCTTACCTTTTAATAACCTTATTATCATGCCAAAAGTTTCACATTTTCATCTCAACTTTGGGAAGTTAGCTACTCATTATTCAAAGTGTAAAACTTTGAATATGAAATTAATTTGCTAATTATATTTAATTGAAGAAATAAAAGAAAAATAAAGAGAGAAATATTATGAACTCAAAAGTTTGTTCATAAAATGAGAGATATCTCAATTCATTACAATACACCCCTATTATAGCCAAATTTGACTAGACAACCACAAATAAAATATTATTTTTTTTTACACAAAAGTCTTCATTGGTGTTCCAAGAAATTATATTTTAATACACATCACTTTTGAAAATCTTCTCATCCGAATTTTCTTTTCCACATAAAACAAAACATGTAGATATCCAAGTCATTTGAATTGTGGTATTTTTTTTACCATTTGACCAAATAATTTGAGAGATATGGTCAAAATGCTAGAGCGTGGTAAAATTGCCACTTCTTTGGTAACTTTATTTGTTGCTTAATTTGATCTCAATTGTGAGGATTTTTATCTCATGCTTATCACCAATATTGTAGATGTTAGCATCAACTTTCTACAGGTCCAAGAATCATCTTAATCCCATTTGCAACGCCAAGGTTATTCTTGTTTTATTGAACCTATAAAAATATTAAAAACTTAAAATTACACAACAACTTATTTTTTATACAATTTATTATAAAACATATAATATTTAAAAATTTAATAAAACAAAAACTATAAATTTATATTATAAAACATTTAATTAATGTACAATTTCTATGTTTATCACCTTTGTCAGTTGGTTTGTCTGCTTCACTGCGTTTCTTACTTGTCTCTGTTGTCTTCTTCAGTTCTTCCTTCTTTTTGTCAACACTCACAACTCTTGAAAAGAGGAGGAATGCTTAACTGACTTGAGCAAAAACTTCAGCTAGCTAATTCCGCACAATATCAATCTTCTTTGACAGCCTGGTGTGCAAAAAGTCAATCTTGATCCTGAGTAGTTCCTGGGAAGTGATTAGTTTAGGAGTTGTAACTGCTTCTCTTTTCATCTTTTCAACTATAGTGAATATAGCAGGTACGCCCTTGGTCAGCTTCTTCAAGTCTTTCATTGTATGGTCCTTGAGAGTGTCAAGACTTAAAGAATAAAGTAGTTGAGTAAAATAAACTTGTGAAACTATAGATCCAATGAAACGTCCGCACTCATTTTTCTATAAAATATACTAGAATTTTTTTTTCCTCTTTACTACTCGGCCGAACCACATACATATTTATATAAATATTTTGTACTATTTAAAAATAACCCAACCAACTATTATTTGAAAATCCAAAAGAGCATTTAAAGCATAAAAACCATAAACGTCAAACAACCTTAATCTAACATTATTTCCAAAATAAACCTCACTCTAACATCCTCGAGTTGTGTGCACCTTCAGTCCAAGTAGTTCAACCATCAATACCTCCATTAACATCAATTTCATGCTCACTTATATTGATCACACCTAGTGAGTATATTGACTCAGCAAACCTTAATCGTGATAACAAATAATACATATATATTCACAAGCAACAGTGAAAATGCTTTTAATAAAATAGCTTTTCATGAACATTAATATTTTTCTTTCAACGTATCATATCATATTTCCTTTCATCATATATATAACCTGTAACGTACAGTACTTTTAATATTTAAAATTTGCGGAAAAATTTAAAATTTTCTTAAATAAACATGAACGTTCAAAATTCGATAAAATAACTGTACGTCTCAACCATTTGTTGCAAACAAAGATCTAAAAATAGAGTTCGACAAAAGCGTTTGAATATTTTCATAAAAACATCAAAACATGGACGGTCCTCGGGTTTAGCCTCCCTCTCAGTCCAAGCCAGCTCCTCGGTCAAAACCTTCACCCTCCTTATAAACGTCCTCACCTGCATCGATCAAGTCTAGTGAGTCTAAAGACTCAACACGTAAACTGGTAGTAACGAGTAGTACATAATAAAATCACATGCAACTTTAAAATAAGACATACATACTTAAAACTTGAACTTGCTTGATAAACCTGAGCATACGTACATACATACTTAGACGTGTCATAAACTTTTCTTAAACATGCTTGCATACTTGAACATACATACTTCATCATTTTGCGTAGAGGATGTTTCAAAGAAAGTGACCCATAACATATTTCGCCTGATCAGACTAAATCACAATACTGGGCTGACAAGGACGTATCCACTGCCACATACATGAGATCCCCGTTCAAGATTTAACGGGCTGATTGGTCCACGTTCATAATTTAACGGGGTGGAGAGGTCCTCGGCCACGTTCACCGACTTCCAAACCCATTCATAATTTGTTCACAAGACATTTAGCATACCTCAAAAACTTGAAATATTTTCTTTTGCACGTCAACATACTTACTTGGCGTTGAGGGATTCGTTGGATTTCACTTGAGGCCACTACTGCACATACTAACATGAATTTTAAATACTTAACTTGCATGTCTTAGACGTAGGTACTCGAGCTCACCACCAAAGTGAATAATTAGCTTATGACATTCTATTTCGCTCCGGACTTGACCTCGTTTAATCATCGTACTAAACCATGACATAAAACCACAAAAAAAATCTATATTTTTACATAAATAAATTTTAACCATGGTGCTAAACCATGATATAGAACCCCGAAGCAAATCCTGAAAAAAAAAATTATTTTTTTAAAGGGGTACACGGACCCCGTGTACAGGTCCGGGTAGGCACTGGAATTTCGTATTTTTGAAGGAAAACGGACACGGACTCCGTGTAGGGATCCGGATAGGCACTGGACTTGCAAACTCACGAAAATTCACTAACTTATTCATTCACCCTTTCAATCCAAGCCTAAGGACCATGAACCAACACCTCAAGACTCATGCTAGGATGTTATTACATTGATTCAAACCCATACAAACGCCCCGAACGTTCCCAAACATCGACAAGTAACTTCAATACAACAATAACCCGCAATTCGACATCGTTTCGCTTCCTAAGACTTCTATTACATCCCAAGCCAATCCCGACCCAAAAGAACCACCAAATAACACCTAAATACATCTCATAACATATCTAAATGCAGTAGCACAAGCCCGTCGATGCCCAACGAAACCTGCAACAAATAACTTCAAGAACATATCACTAACATAATTTTCAGGAAACGCAATTTGAGCAGTCCCACGAAAACGGTCTTAACTCACTGAATGTTTATCCAAATATTTCTAATTTTATATCAAATCGAAGGTATCAAAAAGTTCTACAACTTTCAATTTGAAATTTTTCTCAGAATCACGACCAAAAAGTCGCAGTTTTAAAAATGATAGATAAAACGAGTTTTCAGATCTAAAATTATCTCAAAACTGATCCGAACCGTTTTCCGCTCAAACGACGAACGTCACACATATATTTTTATGCATAAACAACGCAACACATAATATGACATGATCGATGCAGCAAAAGAAAGATTATACGTGCCTTTTGATGATAAACTTTATCGACACGGCGATACCGAAGCGGAGAAAGAAGCGAGGTTGATCCGAGACGATGGTGGCTCGATTATCTTGCAATAAAATCGCCGAAAACTTGCTGGAAAATAGAGGGGAAGGGGGCGGATGCTTGTTCTCTCAAGAACCATAAGTTTTCTTTCTTTAAAAATATGAAAATGAATGTGTAGGTGTGCTTTAGTGTGTGTAAAAATGTGTAAGTGTGTGTGAGTGTGTGTACGTGTGTGTGGGTTTTTGATTAGGAGAAATTAGTGCTAATTTAATTGATAAAAATACTAATAAAGGTTAACCCACACTAATTTTAACAAGACTCTTAAATTAAAATAACACCCACCAAAATGCTAATTTCAAAAGTTTTAAACTCTTAAAGTTACCAACTAAATGATTTAGGCTCAAAGATGCTAAAACTAAATAAATCATTAAATTGCCCCATCCTCAACTTAAAATAAATTACCACACTTTCAAATTGCCAAAAATCGTCACCGGTCTTTTCCTCTATCCCGCATCGAATAATCGCTTGAAACATGAAACTCGAAAAACATTTTAACGTGCATCTCATAAACTCGAATAATTTAAAATAATGCATTTAAATAAATCATGCATGGCTTAAAACTCATTTTAAATGTAGTTAAATGATTTATAATTAAATTACTGCATGGGTTATACGTGTACTGAATTTGGGCACTACATAACCGTTTCCTTTTTATTGAATTTAAATCCTCAATTGGAGCTTTTTGTATTAGCGGTAAGTCGATGGATCCATCTACGCATTACCACGGTATGGGGCGGCGGGGACATCAACGATGATCTCACCCGTCAACTGAGCCTCGGCCTTACATATCATCATAACATCATATTAGTCACAATCAATTCAACTCCTTCAACTTTTCATATTTCCATCACTTATAAAAATTCACGCTATATAAATCATTTTTCTTTTAAACCAAACATACAACATGTCTTTTAGCATTAACATTTCATCATAAAATTTCATAAACATTTGAAATAAACATTTTAAAATTTATTATGTCATTTAGGGCACTGCCAGGACTTCTAACATTTTTCAGGTGTAAAATGACCGTTTTGTCCCTGAAACCCTAACTTTCCCAATTTATCCTTTGTAATGCCCGAGATTTTGATTCTGTTAATCTGAGATTATTGATTTTGAACTAATTTGATTATAGACAGATCATCCCGAGACCAGATTGGGCCAAGCACGTGAATTACATAATTTTTGGACAGAACTATTGGCGCCCGAGCGGTAGAAAATGACCGCCCGAGCGCTAATGTTCAACAAGAATGATGTTCGGGCAGAAGATGCGATGCCTGAGCGGTAGTTTACAACCGCCCGAGCGCCGCTTGATTTGCTGGAAGAATAAGCCACGTGTTCATATATATATATATATATATATATATATATATATATATATTTATAGTTAACTCCATTTCTTCATAAGCTGGAGAAAGGAACGAGAAAGTAAAAGAAAATCCTTACGCCTGTTCATTCGTAGATTTGTGGTTTATGCAAAATCCGTCCGTCTGATTTTCAATCTGATTGCGGTACCGTGTTTCTATCGATGAGAGCTTCAACTGTACGTAAGTTTTCTTATGTTCTGATAAGATTTGAAAATATGATGTTGAAGGAATCAGATATGATTCATATATGATGTTTCTGATATGTTAGACGTCGTAGAATCGGAACCGGATTGAAGAACGGATACCGTATAGAATTGTTATGATTTTCTGAGTTGAATTGATTGATATGTGATATCAGATTTGTATTATTATTGATTATGAGTTGAGGAAATTGATAGCCGTTGATGTGTATTACTGGGTATATTGAGATTGTGCAGTTATGTCGTTGAAACAGAATTTGATTTAGTTCTGATTATATCCAGTCTTGATCTGAGTTGTGTATTGATACGATATCTTCGATATTGTCATTGTCAGATTGAGTATTGACATATTCGAATCCGAGACTTCGACAGAGTTAGATCGACTGAAAGAAAGGTATAATGATGAGTCGAGTCTGAGATGATGAGTCACGGGTGATTTACAGTGTTATGTCATTTACTCTAGTTGATTCATTCCTATCGCTGAGATTCGATATATGTGACAATATCCAGGAAACGGGATCCCTAGATTAATGATGAGTCGAGTCTGAGATGATGAGTCACGGGTGATTTACAGTGTTATGTCATTTCATGTTTTCCGATTTTGATACATGTTATTGATATGTGTTTCATGCTTTTATATATGCTTTTATATGACTACATGTTTACATTGTTTATACTGGGATTATATTCTTACCGGAGTTATCCGGCTGTTTTCTTGTTTGTATGTGTGCATGACAACAGGTTGGGCAGGATGAGGATCATGACGAGGATGAGAGATTACAGTTAGCGTGGAGATCCGGACTTAGAGTAGATTGATTTTTGTACTTTATGTAGTAACTGAATTCTAGTTTGAGATGAACATATGTTGTATACAAGATTTGTACCTTTGTATGGATATGTATATCAGATCGAGTACATTACGTTTCCGTAGTTGTTATTTAAAAAAAATTTTATGTCCCACATTTCTTAATTGTTATATTGATCCTTAATATTGATTAAGAAAACGAATTAGGTTCGGGTCCCCACAGCAGGTGGTATCAGAGCGATAGGTTATGTAGACTGAGATAGAATCTAGCGAACAGGGTAGATTGAGTTTTCTTTCCTCGCCTTGATTGCTAGCATGTGTTTACTGCTTTAATACATGTTTAACTTAATTATCTGATTTGATTGGTAATATGTATTACTAAGAATGAATCAGAACCAATTCTTGATCAGCAGTAAGATGATCAGAGAGGGACTGAAACAGATTGTTGTATTACAAGTACTAACCCTTTTGATAATCAGATATGCCTCCTCGAAGAGTACCAGAACAGGGTAGCACATCGAATCCTCCTATGGATGTGACAGCAACACCGATGGAAACACTACTGAAGAGGTTTCAGTCATTCAAACCGCCAACCCTGAAAGGAACAGAGAGTTTGGTTGATTGTGAGTGTTGGTTAGATGACACTGATATGTTGTTTGATTCTTTGGATTACCCAGATGAGTGGAGAGTCAGATTGATTGGACACCAGTTGCATGACGTTGCAAAGAACTGGTGGATCACGATGAAGAAAGCATTGGACCATCGAGGTACGACTATTACCTGGAATGTATTTAAAACTGAAGTTTATCAACGATTCTTTCCAGTGTCGTACAGAAAGGACAAGGGTGCAGAGTTTTCCAATTCGAGACATGGCCAGTTGAACATTGAAGAGTATGTGGCCAAGTTCTCTACCTTGTTGAGGTTTGCTCCACATGTTGCTGAGAATGATGCCCATCAGTTTATCAATGGACTGAACCCCGAGATCCTTACACTGGTAAACATCGGGCGACAGAATAACTTTTTTGATGCTCTGAATTGAGCCAAAGGAGCTGAAGCAGGTCTGATGAGATAGAAGGGAGCTTTGTATGTTGCCCCAGCACCGAAACCACGGCAACCACCTCCCAGATTCGAGAGTGGCAGCAGCAGTGGTGGAAAGAAATACTTTCTGAAAGCCAGAGGGAAACATTTTAAGAAGTCTGCCAGTAGTTCTTCTAGTTCCAGTGGTTCCAAACAGAGTTATACCGGACCTTACTACAGAACTTGCGGAGGGAGACATCCCACAGAGCAATGCCAAGGAGTGCTTGGTAGTTGCCACATCTGCAGACAATAGGGACATTTTGCCAGAGTTTGTCCGCAGAGAGGTTCCCAAAGATCCCAGAGAGCCGAATCATCAGGATTAGCAGCACAGACTGATAGACGATCAGCTTCTGTTCATATATTTCAGCCAGCACCATCTCAATCATAGCAGAGGCCAGGAAGAAGCCAGACAGTTAGCTAGCCTCCTAGACAGCAGGCCAGAGTATTTGCTTTGACAGAGGAGTAAGCTCAGGAAGCACCAAATGACGTTGTTGCAGGTAATTGTTCTTTATGTGGTTACCCTACATATGTATTGATTGATACCGGGGCTTCACATACATTATTTCTGAACGATTTGCATCATGCATTGCCTGTTGAGTCATTATCTGCTGTAGTGTCTGTCTCTTCTCCGTTGGGGACATGTTTGATATCAGTGAAATATGTTAACCATTGTATATTACAGTATGACGGGCATGAGATTGAGTTAGATTGTATCGTACTTGGGTTGTCTGGTTTTGAATGTATTATTGGTATCGATATGCTGACCAAATACAGGGCTACCGTTGATTGTTTCCACAAGATTGTGAGATTCAGACCTGAGATGGTTGATGAGTGGAAATTTTATGGTAATGGTTCTCGAGCCAGAATTCCTTTGATATCTGCTATGAATATGACTCGATTATTGCAGAAAAGAGCGGATGGATTCCTTGTTTATTTAGTTAATTTACTGAAATCGAGTCCATCATTTGCTGATTTGCCAGTGGTATGTAAGTTCGCTGATGTCTTCCCAGATGAAATTCCTGGTTTGCCTCCGATTCGAGAGATAGAATTCATTATTGAATTGATGCCAGGTACAGTTCCAATTTCTAAAGCTCCTTACCGAATGGCACCAATTGAATTGAAAGAGTTGAAAGAACAGTTGGAAGATTTACTGGCCAAGGGATACATCAGACCGAGTGTTTCTCCTTGGGTGCTCCAGTACTGTTTGTGAGAAAGAAAGACGGTTCGATGAGACTCTGTATCAATTACCGGCAACTGAACAAGGCAACGGTAAAGAACAAATATCCCTTGCCTCGTATTGATATTTTATTTGATCAGTTGCAGGGTTCTTCTGTATATTCCAAGATCGATCTGAGATCTGGATATCATCAGCTGAGAGTCAGGGATTCTGATATCCCGAAGACCGCGTTCAGAACATGGACATTATGAGTTTATTGTCATGCCATTTGGTTTGACGAATACTCCAGCTGTATTTATGGGTTTGATGAACTGTATATTCCAGAGATATCTTGATGATTTCGTGATTATCTTTATTGATGATATATGATTTATTCAAAGAATATGATGGAGCATGCCGAGCATTTGAGAACTATATTGAGAATTCTGAGGGCTGAGAAATTGTATGCTAAACTGTCGAAATGCGAGTTTTGGTTGAGACAGGTTGTATTCTTGGGTCACATTATATCCGGAGACGGTATTTCTGTTGACCCCAGTAAGGTTGAAGCTGTAATCAGTTGGCCTAGACCGACATATGTACTAGAGATACGCAGTTTCATGGGTTTGGCAGGATATTACCGACGATTTATTAAAGATTTCTCGAGTATTGCTAAACCGATTACACAGTTAACTCAAAAGAATGCATCATTTGTTTGGTCAGAAGACTGTGAGTCCAGTTTTCTGGAATTGAAGAAGAGACTGACCAGTGCTCCGATACTGACTATCCCCTCAGGTACTTGTGACCTTGTCGTTTATTTTGACGCTTCTCACAGGGGATTGAGATGCGTATTGATGCAGCAAGGTCATGTTATCGCTTATGCTTCACGACAGTTGAAGCCACACGAGACTCGCTACCCAATTCATGATCTTGAATTGGCTGCCATCGTCTTTGCATTAAAGATATGTCGACACTACCTGTATGGTGATAAATTTGAGATTTGTTCTGATCATAAAAGCCTGAAATATCTATTTTCACAATCAGAATTGAATATGAGACAGCGAAGA
The DNA here is from genome assembly GCF_022965805.1 of Primulina eburnea. Taxonomy (NCBI): domain Eukaryota; kingdom Viridiplantae; phylum Streptophyta; class Magnoliopsida; order Lamiales; family Gesneriaceae; genus Primulina; species Primulina eburnea. Next base: position 19,906,808 of record NC_133116.1, read on the forward strand.
TGGCTTTATTTGCTTAAAGATTTCAATTGTGAGATCAAATACCATCTAGGAAAGTCGAATGCAGCAGGTGATGCTCGAAAGGTATGTTCTTTATCCTTATCGATGATTGGTGTTTCAAATTTGATCGAAGACTGATGTTTGTCTGGATTGGTATTTGAGACAGATTGTAGGCCATTACGATTGTATGCCGTTCAAGTTGAACCAGAGCTGATTTTGAGAATTAAAGCAGCTCAGAAAGTTGATCAGAATGTACAAAATTAGATATCGAGGGTCAGAGCAGGGCATCGATCAGAGTATTAGGTACGTGACAGTGTACTGTATGTGAATAATCGTCTTTTTGTGCCGAATGTTTCCGATTTGAAACGATAGATATTATCAGAAGCGCACAGTAGTCGATTCAGTATTCATCCTGGTGACAGGAAAATGTATAATGATTTGAAAAGACAGTTTTGGTGGAAACAGATGGAAGCTGATATTGCTGAGTTTGTATCCAGATGTCTGAATTGCCAACAGGTAAAAGCTGAGAGAAAGAAACCAGGAGGATTGTTACAGAGCTTATCGATTCCTGAATGAAAATGAGATCACATTTCCATGGATTTCGTGACGAAGTTACCGAGATCCTCCCGAGGTTGTGATGCGATTTGGGCCGTGATTGACAGATTGACCAAATCAGCATGTTTTATTCCGTACAAGATGACATACCGACATGACCAGATGCCAGAGATTTATGTCAGAGAGGTGTTCAGATTGCACGGAGTGCCGAAGTCGATTGTTTCAGACTGTGATCCTCGGTTTACTTCGCACTTCTGGCAGAGTTTACAGCAAGCTTTAGGTACGAAATTACATCTGAGTACAACTTATTATCCACAGACTGACGGACAGTCAGAACGGACGATTCAGACATTGGAAGATATGCTGAGAGCTGTAGTTCTTGATTTTAGCACTATTTGGCAAGATGACTTGCCTCTTTGTGAGTTCTCGTACAAAAATAGCTATCAGAAGAGTATTGAGATGTCTCCTTTCGAGGCATTGTACGGTAAGAAATGCAGATCCCCTTTGTATCGAGAAAGTGAAGCTGATTCAAAAGAGAATGAAGGCAGCTCAAGACAGAAATGCCAAATATGCCAATGTCCGACACAGACCATTGGTATTTGAGACAGGAGACCGAGTATTCTTGAAGATTTCACATTTCCGAGGAGTTATCAGATTTGGCAAGAAATGGAAATTGTCTCCACGTTATATTGGGCCTTATGAGATTCTCGAGAAAATAGGAGATCCTGCATATCGACTCGCCTTACCTCCTTCTTTATCTGGGATACATGATGTCTTTCATGTATCGTTATTGAGGAAATATCTTCCTGATGCTTCACATATTATTCAGCCTGAAGAGGCAGAGCTGGACGAGACACTGAGTTACTTCGAGAAACCGATCCAGATTCTCGATCGAAAAGAAAAGCAACTCAGGACGAAGACAATTCCACTTGTGAAAATCCAGTAAAGTCGTCATGGCATTGAAGAAGCTACCTGGGAGACTGAGTCAGATATGAGACAGAGATTTCCCGAGTTATTTCACTGATGTGAGTAATTTGATTCGGCTTCTGTTATATATTTCTTTCTGATATCTGATTTGATTGCCTGTGATTTCGAGGACGAAATCGTATCTTAGGGGGGGAGAAATGTAATGCCCGAGATTTTGATTCTGTTAATCTGAGATTATTGATTTTGAACTGATGTGATTATAGACAGATCATCCCGAGACCAGATTGGACCAAGCACGTGAAATTCATAATTTTTGGACAGAACTATTGGCGCCCGAGCGGTAGAAAATGACCGCTCGAGCGCCAATGTTCAACAAGAATGATGTTCGGGCAGAAGATGGGACGCCCGAGCGGTAGTTTACGATCGCCCGAGCACCAATGTGCAATAAGAAAAGAGTTGGACAGAACACTTCGCGCCCGAGCAGTAGATTGCAACCGCCCGAGCGCCGCCTGATTTGCTGGAAGAATAAGCCACGTGTTCAGATCATGCAAGATATATATAGTTAACTCCATTTCTTCAGAAGCTGGAGAAAGGAACGAGAAAACAAAAGAACGGATACCGTGTGGTTTCTGCAAAATCCGTTCGTCTGATTTTCAATCTGATTGCGGTACCGTGTTTCTATCGACGAGAGCTTCAACTGGACGTAAGTTTTCTTATGATCTGATATGATTTGAAAATATGATGTTGAAGGAATCAGATATGATTCATATATGATGTTTCTGATATGTTAGACGTCGTATAATCGGAACCGGATTGAAGAACGGATACCGTATAGAATTGTTATTATTTTCTGAGTTGAATTGATTGAGATGTGATATCAGATTTGTATTATTATTGATTATGAGTTGAGGAAATTGATAGATGTTGATGTGTATTGCTGGGTATATTGAGAATCTGCAGTTATGCCGTTGCAAAAGAATTTGATTTAGTTCTGATTATATCCAGTCTTGATCTGAGTTGTGTATTGATACGATATCTTCGATATTGTCATTGTCAGATTGAGTATTGATAGATTCGAATCCGAGACTTCGACAGAGTTAGATCGACTGAAAGAAAGGTATAAATCATTGTTGATTCGAGATTGCACAACTCGAGTTCGATTTGACTTGAGTTTCCCTAAATCACATACTTTATATTATTGCATTGATATCTGCAATTATGAAATTAATATATATTGATTCATAGACAGAGTATGTATTGAGTCATAGGCTGATTCGCCTAGTCATTGGCTGATGCGCCAAGTCTTCGGCTGATTCGCCAAGACACTAGATGTTTGGTTTATATCGATGTCGCTTAGGAGTTGATTTATTCCTATCGCTGAGATTCGATATATGTGACAATATCCAAGAACCGGGATCCCTAGATTAGAGATGACTTGAGTCTGAGATGATGAGTCACGCGTGATTTACAGTGTTATATCATTTCATGTTTTCCGATTTTGATACATGTTATTGATATGTGTTTTTTGCTTTTATAAATGCTTTTATATGACTACATGTTTACATTGCTTATACTGGAATTATATTCTCACCGGAGTTTTCCGGCTGTTGTCTTGTTTGTATGTGTGCATGACAACAGGTGGCACAGGATCAGGACGAGGATGAGAGATTACAGTTAGCGTGGAGATCCGGACTTAGAGTAGAATGATTTCAGTACTTTATGTAGTGACTGAATTCTAGTTTGAGATGAAAATATGTTGTACAAGATTTGTACCTTTGTATGGATATGTATATCAGATCGAGTACATTACGTTTCCGCAGTTGTTATTTTTAAAAAAAATTTATGTCCCACATTTCTTAGTTGTTATATTGATCCTTAATAATGATTAAGAAAAAGAATTACGTTCGGGTCCCCACATCCTTAGACCTTAAAACGACGACCCAAATTATTCCAAACTTAACATAGCACCTTAAATACACCAATAAATATTTCTTAGACGTAAACTTTAGCTTCTCAAGTAATTTTCCGATTCGTTTTTAAAATTAGACGTACATCCCGGTTTTGACTCGTATTGACTTGAAAATTCACCAAACATTACCAAACTTGAACCAAAGCATATTAACACCTAAACATACCTTATAAAACCTAAACAAAACCAATTAAGACCTTCGATCAAGCCTAGATTAGCTACTAAATTTTTGTCCCTATTTGGATCGAGCCCTAACTCCTTCCATGCTTGTTTCTTTCGAACCTAGACCCTAACCGGTTGGACCGGACCCTGACCAAACCTCCTAGAACCTAGAACAAACCCTTTAGAACCCCCTTAGACCAGCCCCTATGGACCACGCACGTAAACGTGCACGGTGCGTCTTATACATCACGACCGCGTCTAGGTAGTGCCCTAGTCGTGCGCCCCTCCTCTCCAACCTTGCGTGAACCAGCATGGCTTGAGTCTAGGACCTCACGAGCCCAGCCCTTTGCCTGGAAGACACCCCACGCAGCCCCCTCCCTCTTCCAAAAAAAAAAACTCACGCCCTATTCCTATAAGCCCCTAGCCGATCGTCCTCTTTGCTGCACCACATCTGGTCTCACCCTTGAATCTAAGGACCCTTAATCATGTGAAAAAAACTTCTTTCAAGTTCTTTTACCATGGTAGCTCTTTTTTGCATCATTAGGAAGAGTTTTAAAAAAATAAAAATATACTTTTATACATATTTAGCCATAAAAACGAAAATAAAAGTGGTGCATCATATTCTTCATGAAAATATAATTAAATATATATAATATTGTGTGAATGTTGTTTGAAGAAATATTAAGACGCGTCTTTACGTTTATTATACACAAAAAACGAGTTAAGATGCAAAAAACGTCGACTTAGGGAGGAACTTGCTGATTTTTCCCTTCAAAAACTATGGCTTCCTCTCAATATTATAGTGTGGTGTGTGCTTGTATGCTGAAGAAATAGTCCTAGTATGATTTAGGGTGAGGGGGCGTGTGGTTCTGAGGTGTTTGGGAAGGATTTTAGGGGTTTTTATTTTAATTAAAATATATGGTATAAGATTAGGCCCATTAACCAAGTATAATAGGACCATTAAACCCATTATTTAATATTTAAAATATTTTTTTTAGGAAAGTTTGTGAAAATAATAGCCGAGTTCTCAAAAAGTCCTTATTTAATTGAAAATTGAATACCATTTTAAAATACGACTCGGCATATAAAAACACCTCAAAACACCTCGTTCTCAAAAATTTTATTTAAAATACACAACAAATTAAACAATTAAAAATAATTGTTAAATAAAAATATTTTCCCTTATAAAGTCCCAGTCTCCGTTTCTCGATCGCGTCTCAAATAATCTTTAGAACAAATTTTTATGCATTCATGTAGAAAGGTAAATTTTAAACATGGAAACATACACACCATATTATTATTATGCAATTAAAATCATTTAATTATTAATTTTCCAATTTTTATAAATTTGCATACACTTAGGTTGTCAAACTTGACAGTCAGTCGCAATCGGCTGTTCGGGGGAGAGTTCTTTAGCAATAGCTGGAACTTTCCCTTTTCCTCTCCCATTGACATTGACAACTGCTAGTGCTCCACGGCCAACATCTTGGGCCGCATCTTCAACTACCTCATTGACTGCTTATTCTTGTATAGAGAGACTCGGAGGCTGATCTTGATGATCAGTTGATGCACTTCATGCCTCAACAGTCTTTTTTTGTAGAGATTAGTTTGTGGGAGGATTTTGAAATGAAGAATGTCTCAAGAACCTCCAAGCTACTGCGTATCATTTATGATGAAACTGATGGTTCCTGAATAGTTGTCTTTGCTTCAGCACCAGTAGTTGGTTCAATTCCCAACTGAGTTTTTTCGATTTGTACCTGAGTTGCAGTGGCTGGTGCACTTACTTTCTCAACCATTGATTCAACGTCTTCCTCAATAGCTTGATCTTCCATGTACTCCTGTTGAATATTTTCATCAACTGATAGCAACAACTCATCTACATTAGCTAAGGATATATGTTCTTCAATTTATCTAGTCAGCTGAGCTGATGGTTCAGAAGCTGGTAGAATAAATAATGAGATGAAGGAGGATGGTTGAGCTTCTTTAGAAACTGATGGAGGAATAGTCTTTGTAGTCTCTTCAACAGTTGGTTCCAAAACTGATTCCACTTCAAATGGTCCAGTGGAAGGCTCAGAAGCAGTTCTGTTGAACTCCTCAGTTGGACTGCTTGTGTGAACTGAGACATGCAGCTTCGGTTACAGAAAAATAGGGTGCAGACAGATTTAATTGTGCTACCGTTGCCGGAGTTCGACATTATTCTAGGTATGGACTGACTTTCTTCGAATTGAGCTGCCATAGATTTTCGTCGGAGGTTAGTATCTGTCCGACCGCCCAGTGGTAAGCCATTTATTTTTTAGGCAGCCAGACACCAGCAGATGCCACACATCATTTCTTGCATCTATGCGAGGAAGCTCATGAGGAGAGGCTGCCAGACATTTTTGGCGAGTATTGTGACTGTGACCGAGCTAATCAGCCAGATGCTAGAGGATGTCAAGGTGGTCAGGGATTTTCACTGTGTTTTTACGGATGATGTTTCAGGCATTCCACCAGACATAGAGGTGCACTTTTCTATCGAGATGATTCCGGGTACAGTGCTGATTTATAAGGAACCCTATCGTATAGCACATACAGAAATGAAGGAGTGGAAGGATCATATACAGGACTTTCTAGACAAGGGTTTCATTCGCCCGAGATTTTCTCCATGGGGCGCACCGGTACTGTTTGTTAAGACAGTTAAAAATAAGTATCCACTGCACAGAATCGAGGATCTATTTGATCAGCTTCAGGGAGCATCAATATTCTCGAAGATAGATCTCCAATCAGGATACTACAAGTTGAAAGTGAGAGAGTCTGACGTGCATAAGACGACTTTCAGGACGCGTTATGGGAATTATAAGTTTATGGTGATGCCCTTTGGACTAACGAACGGACCAACGATCTTCATGGATCTCATGAATCACATGTTTGAGCTGTATTTGGATCCGTTTGTCATAGTTTTCATAAACAACATCCTGATATATTTGAAGAGCATAGACTAGCACAGTCAGCATTTGAGAACAGCGTTATAGGTTTTGCTGGACAGTCGACTGTATGCCAAGTTCAGTAAGTATGAGTTCTGGCTAGACATAGTGGCATTCTTGGGCCACATAATATCTCGAGATGTAGTGGAGGTTGATCCCAGTAAGGTCGAGGCAGTCCGAGATTGGCCAGCGCCTAAGAGTGTGACAAAGACACGTAGTTTCTTGGGGTTGGCTGGGCACTACAGGAATTTTATTCAGAGCTTTTCTTCTATTGTGGTGCCCATGACCGCCTTGGCGAAGAAGAATGCCAAATTTATTTGGCGATCAGAGTGCCGGGAGAGTTTTGACAGGCTGAAGGAGGCATTGACTTCAGCACCAGTTCTAGTTATGCGATCAAGGTAAGGGGGGTTTGTGCTTTTTAGAGTTGCTTCGAAGCTCGGTTTGGGCGCAGTTTTGATGCAATATGACATGGTTATAGCCTACGTGTCCAGACAGTTGAAGGTCCATGAGAAGAATTATCCGACTCATGACCTCGAGCAAGCAGTAGTGGTATTCGCCCTGAAGATATGGAGGCATTATCTGTATGGGGAGAAGTGCAGGATTTTCACCGATCACAAGAGCCTGAAGTACTTCTTCACGAAAAAATAAATGAACATGAGACAGCGGAGGTGACTTGAACTACTGAAGAATTATGACTGCGACATTAACTACCATCCGAGTAAGGCTAAAGTGGTCGCTGATGCCCTGCGTAGGAAGCATGTAGTGATTGCTCAGTTGTCGGTATAAAGGCTATTGTAGGTAGAGATTCGGAGGTTTGTGCTTACAGTGCATGCCAAGGGCGACGTCCCTAATCTATCTACCCTGATAGTACAGCTGACACTGAGAGACATGATTCGAGCTGGGCAGACTTCTGATGAATAACTGTAGAAGTGGAGACATAGGGATGAGCCTAAGGGCCTGAGGTTGTATACAGTTGAGAATGACATATTCAGATATCGTGACTGACTGTGGGTCCCTAGCGGTGATTCCTTGAGAGCGGATATTATGATAAAGGCCCAAAACACCCCGTAATCCATTCATCTGGGGAGTACGAAGATGTATAAAGATCCGGAGTCTCTATATTGGTGGCCGGGCATGGAGCGAGATATCTTGCGTTTCGTGTTTGATTGATTGACGTGTCAGCAGGTTAAGGCCGAGCATTAGAGACCTACAGGGAAGCTGAGACAACTCCCTATTCCCAAGTGGAAATGAGAGAACATCACCATGGATTTTGAGTCAGGGCTACTGAGGACAACTGGGGGATATAATTCCATTTGGGTGATAGTTGATCGGCTCACTAAGTCAGCACACTTTCTACCGATCAAGAATATTTTCACCATGACTCAGTACACAGAGCTGTATATCAGAGAGATAGCCAGTCTGCATGGGATTCCAGTGTTCATCGTGTCATACAGGGATCCGAGGTTCACATCTCCATTCTAGAATAGTCTGCATCAGACATTGGGTACTAAGTTGCTATGCAGTACTTCTTTCCATCCTCACACCGACGGACAGTCAGAGAGGGTGATTCAGATTTTGGGAGACCTACTCAGAGCTTGCTTGATCGCCTTCCAGGCCGCTGGGAGTCGTAGTTACCTCTCGTGGAGTTCATGTACAACAGACCAGGAATCTATCGGTATGTCTCCATATGAGGAACTTTAAGGAAGGAAGTGTAGGTCGCCAATTTATTGGGATGGAGTAGAAGAGAGAAGAAAGTTGGAGCCAGATATTGTCAAACAGACTGCAGAGTTAGTGGTCAATATCCAGGACAAGGTGAAGACTGCTCAGAGCCGACAGAAGACTTATGCAGATCAGCGACACAGGGATCTAGAGTTTGCAGTGGGTGATCATGTGTCCGTAATGGTCGCACCGATGAAGGGTGTGATGAGATTCGGAAAGAAGGGACAACTAAGTCCTATATTCATAGGACCATTCGAGATCCTCGAGAGTTGTATATTGGGATGGGGTAGAAGAGAGAACAAAGTTGGAGCCAGATATTGTCAAACAGACTGCAGAGTTAGTGGTCAATATCCGGGACAAGGTGAAGACTGCTCAGAGCCGACAGAAGAGTTATGCAGATCAGCGACACAGGGATCTAGAGTTTGCAGTGGGAGATCATGTGTCCATAATGGTCGCACCGATGAAGGGTGTGATGAGATTCGGAAAGAAGGGACAACTAAGTCCTATATTCATAGGACCATTCGAGATCCTCGAGAGTTGTATTAACGTTGAATCTTGTGGGAGTACATAATGTGTTCCACGTCTCCATGATGCGGAAGTACATGTTGAATCCTTCACATGTGCTGAATTATGAGCCACTGCAGCTAACGCAAAACCTGTCTTTCTAGGAGAGACCCACTCAAGTATTGGATAGACAGGAGAGGAGGCTCCGGAACAAGGTGATCCAGATGGTCAAGGTTAAGTGGCTGAATCATTATGAGGAGGAGTCTACGTTGGAGACCGAGATCGAGATGAGAACTTGCTACCCGGAGTTATTCAGTACTTTTTAAATTTCGAGGATGAAATTGTTAGGATCGGTTGATAGGTTGAAAAGTGTTTAGAAGGGGGGTTGAATAAACACTCACGAATTTTATAACCTTTTCGAATGAAGTATAAGTTTTGTGACAAACAGAAACTTAGGAATCTTTTCAGTCGATGACAATCAGTTTAACTGATTACAGTTGTGAAAATAAACTGACTGATAGATAGAATAAATAATTGAAGTAATAACACGAAGATTTATGGATGTTCGGATATTGAATAAATCCTACGTCACCCCTTCTATCACAAGGATAGGATATGCACTAAAAGACTTTGATCGATACAAAACTTGTACAGACCCACTTCATTTTGGACTTAACACTGCTAAGACTGCAACTCTTATTTTACTAAATATCACAGTTCTTCGACTGAACATAGCACAACTGACCTCGCTAACGATCAAGTAAACAATGAAACAGTTTGTACTTATATGCTCAAAAATTAGCCTTTCAAATGCTACGAATAATTCTGATAATTATGAGCTTTTTGATTCTCGAATGAGAGTAATAAATTCAGCAGAGTAACAGCAAGCTCGAGAGAATAGATAGATCATATTGATTCGAGAGTTGGTTTCTCAACTGCTCATCTCACCTATTTATAGGCTTCTCTTCAACGGTAACATTAAATATAATTTGAATCTTTATATCCGTTGATTTCCACGTCAACATTCTTCTGACAATCGTACATTGTAGCTCTGAAATGCAGCGTTACACTACGAGTTACAGTTTGCTTTGTACTGTTGTCGGTTGAATGTCCTTTTAAATTGATGACGTGTACAGCTGAATGATCAGCTGATTCGCAGGTAAAATCACAAATGAATATGTCAACTGATCAGTCAGTTGTCTTTGTAAGTTCAGTTCGGCTGGTTTCAGTTTGTCTTTAATAAACTGCGCATTAATCTTCAGTTAGGAAACTCAATTGATTTAAGTGTGATTAGTTTAGTCCAATAACTTAGTTTCTTAGTTTGTCAAACAACTGAAATTAATTTTCCAACAATTTCCCCCTTTTTAGTGTTTTGCAAAACTTGTAAAGTATGAACTGATCAACTGAAATTAATGAAATTCTTCAAATTCATTTTAGATAAAATAACTCTTCTTATGTACAGATTCGTACAAAGAATGAACTAAGGATCTAATCCTATGTACAGATTTGTACAAAGAATAAAGAATAAATAATTTTCAAATCTTCAACCATTAACTGAAGTCAGTTGATCTTCATATCTTCTTCTGTCTCTTTAAAAATTTCTCCTTTTTTGTCAACCACATCCAATTTCTTTGTTAATATTTGAACATCTGCTGCAATATCTGATCTGGAATTCATCACAATGTTATGCAGCAAATCAATCCTTTTAGTGACTGTTTCTTCCAGAAAGTCAAATCGCCTTGCGACTAAAGCTTGAGTTTGGATATGAGATGCAGTTTACAGTCTATCTGTCTAGATTTATTCCATCTGGAGATAGATAGAAGTCACACTCTTATTGAGTTGATTCAGTTTGTACGTTGTAAACTCATAGTTCGAGTTGAGCTTCAAAGTGTATGGAAGCCGAGTAGATTGTATTGCAGAAATAAAACTCATCATATTGGAAAGATTGGACTGAACGGTTTGAAGGTCTTCAAATAGGGCATCAGTGTCTGAAATTCCAGGAGACATGGCTACGGAAGTTTCTGGAATCTGTTCCCTTTCCTGTTGAGTAAATACAACCATTGCACCATCATTTGTTTCTGTTTCATGCGCCACTATTTCTGAAATATCTTCAGTTGTAGGGTCCTGGGGAGGAGACGAGACAGTTGGAAGAATAGAAGTAGTAGAATGTTCTTCAGTTGGTTCAACAACTGGTTCTTCAGTTGGTTGATGAACTAGCTCTACAGCTGGCACTACTTCAGTTAAGACTAAGTGCAGCTGAGCCTCTTCAGTTGGTTCCAAAACTGTCTGTATAGTTTGTTCCTAAACTGCCTGTTCAGTCACAACTTCTAACTGAATTGGCTCTTCAGTTTGTTCAAATATAGGCTCCTCAGCCTGTTCTTCAAATTTGACAGCTTGAACAGATGGTTCTTCAGTCATGTAATGCCCGAGATTTTTATAATAGATAATCTATAATTATTGATTTATGATTTGATATGATTATAAAAGATCGTTCCGAGACACGAAATGAGATTGCATGTGAGATTTAATGTGCGAGGACAGTACCATTCGCGCACATGCGCGACAGAATGCGCGCACATGCGCGAAATGGGCAGAAGACCTGGCTCATCTGCGCGGAATGAGGGCGCACATATGCGCGAGCTGTGCGAGGAACAAGTTTTAAGTCTAGATAACCTCGCGCATATGCACGGAAGAGGTGCGTGCATATGCGCGAGCTGCCGAGAAGGAAACTGCTGAGACCAGTAGGTCTCGCGCATATGCACCGGTTGAGGTTGCGCATATGCGCGAGACGTGCTGCACATAGAAGCAACAACCTAGCCTTAACATGCATGATATATATAGCAAAATCGAAAATTTAGCATTCAGAATTCAGAAAACGAAATAGGCCGAGGAAAGTTTGCCAGAAATCCTTATGCCTTTATATTTCGATCCATCAGTTAGATTTTCAATCCGACTTCAGTATTGTGTTCCTATCGACGCAAGCTACAACTGGACACAAGTTTTTTAAGTTTTGATATGTCTTGAAATTATGATATTTTCAGAATCGGATATGATTCATATATGTTGTTCTTACGATATCATACATCGTATAATCGAAACCAGATTGAAGAACGAATATCGTATATAATTGTTATGATTTTCTGAATTGAATTGACTGAGATGTGATATCATATTGTATTGGGGGAATTGATATCTGTGGATTTGTATTTCTGGGTGTATTGAAACTGGGCAGTTATGCCGTTGAACAGAATTTGATTTAGTTCTTATTATATCCAGTATTGATCTGAATTGTATATTGATACGGTACCTTTGATATTGTCATTGTCAGATTGAGTATTGATAGGCATTGAATCCGAGTCTTTGACAGAATCAGATTTACAGAAAGAAAGGTATAAATCAATGTTGATTCAGGATTGCACAACTCGAATTCGATCTGACTTGAGTTTCCCTAAATCACATACTTATTTTATTGCATTGATATCTAAAATTTTTAAAGTGATATGTGTGGTCTATTGATTCATAGACAGAGTACATATTGAGTTATGGGCTGATTCGCCTAGTCATTGGCTGATGCGCCAAGTCTTCGGCTGACTCGCCAAGACACTGGATGTTTAGTTTATATCGATGTTGCTTAGGAGTTGATTCATTCCTATCACTGAGTTTCGATATATGTGACAATATCCAGAAACCGGGATCCCTAGATTAGAGATGATAATTCTAGAGTTTTATTTACAGCTTAATATATATATTATATATATGTATATATATATATATATATATATATACGTGATAGGTTCGGTTAATCGAATAAAGAGTGTTTAGAAGGGGAGTTGAATAAACACTGCTCGAGTTTAAAATATTCTTCGACAATATGAGTTCATTTCTGTTACAAACTGAAACTAAATATCCCGTCAGTCAACAAAAATCAGTTAAACTGAATAAAACAGTGGCGGAAAACTAACTGATTGAAAGATAGAGTATCTAACTGAAAATGGTAACTGAAGTAATGACACAGTAAGTTTCTGGATGTTCGGAGAATTGAATAACTCCTACGTCACCCCTTCTATCACGAAGATAGGATATCCACTAAAAGACTTTGATCAAATACACGACGCTGTACTGACCCACTTCAGTTTGGACTTATCACTTTGCCAAAACTGAAACTCTTAGCATTCAACACTTTTTTAGATCGTAACTGATCTTAGCACAACTTAGAAAATCTATTAAAGATTACAAAGTGCTATATAAGCTCGAGAGTGTAGTCTTGAATACTACTGATTTGACTAATAAGCGTGAGATTTGATTTCTGATTGCGAGTAGATATTTTTGCAGCGTAACAGCAAGTAGAATAGGATAACTGAAAGTCGGGGGTTCTTCAGTTGCTGTTCTTTGACTATTTATAGGCTCTCCTCTCAACGGTAACATTAAAGAATGTTTGAATATTCTAACCGTTGATTGCCACGTCGATATATTCTGACAATCGTACACTGTTCATTCTGCAATGCGGCGTTCCACTACTAGTTGCAGGTATATGTACTATTTTGTCTGTTGTCGTTTTCAACTGATGACGTGTACAACTGAGAGGTCAGCTGGTAACGAATCAGTTGCCGAGAATGAACTTCAGTTGTATAGAACAGTTGACTGAGTTCAGCAGATGACATGTTCAGTTGATGAGCAGTTGCTAAGTTCAGTTGGTAAGTCTTTTTGTCAAAGCACCGGAATTAAGTTTCCAACAATTTCCCCCTTTATGGTGTTTGACAAAACTCAGAATAAAGTATAACTGAATGACTGAACTCTTGTAGATAAAATAAGATGTAGATTCAACTGAACTCATATTCTTCATGGATACAAGAATTTAAGATTACTTCTGCTTTTCTAAAATAAAATCAGTTCTCTTCCCCCTTTTTGTCAAACATCTCCATCTTAGAAGATAATTTTCTAACATCAATAGAGAGGAGATGGACAGAGTCGGAAATATTGCTGATAGCAGTAGTCATGGCAACTTGAAGTAAATCGATTTTTCTTGAAACAAGAGATTCTACACTGTCGACTCGTTTGTTGATAGAGTCTTGAGTGGCAGTGAGACTGGAAAATATCCCTCTGTTTTTCTGTATATCGTCAACTGCAAAAGTCAGAGAGGTGACAGCTGCTTGTATGGCGTTCAGTTTTTCTAAGTTGAACTGATGGCAAGAATCCAACTTCAGAGTATGAGACAGCTGAGTGTTCTGAATTTTCAATATGGCAGAGATAATTTGTTGCATACTTTCCTGCATATGTTGAACTTCTTCAAAAATAAGATCAATATCTGATGAAGATGGAGGAGGAGACTGATGAGATGTTCCTGGTTCTTTTTTCGTCTGTTCAGAAATGACTAAGGCTTGTTCAGTTGAAACTGTATCAACAACGTTCTGAACTGGAACATCAGTTACAATAATTTCTCCTTGAACTGGAGGCGGTGAGGGTGGATTCTGATCGGCAGAAGAACTGGCTAGATGAGTGGCAGATGGTGATAAGATCAAAACTGGTGCCTCTAAAGAATGAACGTGAGAAACAATTGGCACATCAATCGAAATAGCTTGGTCAGCAACTGGATCTTGCTGAACTGGTTCTTCTGATGAAATGGTGACCTCTGGATGGATTTAATCAGCAGAGTGATCAACTGGATTAGACAAAGGTTCACTCAATTTAGTATCCTGTACCACTGCTTGGATAATTTCTTCAATGTTTGCAAAAGAAAGCTCGGCTTCAGTGTACAGTTGCTGTTCAGCAGGAGATGGTTGAGGCATATCCTGAACTGACCTTTCAGTTGGAACCAAAGCATGTCCTGAGGATGTTTGTTCAACTGTATCCTCTTCATCAGTATCTGAATTGCCTTGATGAAGAACCAATTCCTGATCCATTTCCCAAAATCTGATTTGAGATTGTAATCCAAGCAAATCGGTGTCAAGCTGAGTAATTACTGCTGGATCAGCAAATGCAGTAGGATTTGTTGGAACATAGTTGTCTTTCAATTTGCTGACAATTTGAGCGAACTTCTTAGCTCTCACTTGATCAAACAAATAAGATTTCCTTTCCATTGCCTGAGCAATTGTGGCAGCTTTCACCGTTCTGAGAACATAAGCTTCCAATTTGATGAAGGTGTTCAGCTGAGATTTCTTTTTCAGTTGCTTGGCAAAAATTTGTGTGCGAAAGGCTGTCCAAGCATCGTAGGACTTAATTTTTGAAGCTGCATAGCCATTAACCTTTGCCCAAACAAGGTCAATATGTGTCTGAATGGCATTCGAAGGTCTGGGCTCTTCAATCAGCTTACCCTTGCCTTTATCAGTGCTCAGAATGTGAGGGATTTCCAATCCTGTTCGAGTTGATTCCACCACCTCTATAAATTTTATTCCTTTGGGTCGAGCAGGTGCCACAGTGGCAGGGCGAGTGATTTGAATCAGAGGCGCTTTGGTCCTAACTGATTCCTTTTTGGCACCAACTGAAGCTTCTGGTGGAATGACTTTCAAAGGAACTGCTTTTATTGGTTGCTGAGCATCTGAAGGAATAATTGCATCAGAAGGAATGTGTAAGGATCGTTTAATCGAGTAAGGAGTTTTTAGAAGGGGGGTTGAATAAACACTTCTACGAATTTAAATGTTCTTCGAAAAAGGTAGTTCAGTTTTATTACAAACTGAACTAAATATCCCGTCGGTCAATAACAATCAGTTAAACTGAATAAACAGTTGCGAAAAGTAAACTGATTGAAAGATAGAGTATCTAACTGAAAATGAAAAACTGAAGTAAAGACAACACAATATGTTTCTGGATGTTCGGAGATTTGAATAACTCCTACGTCACCCCTTCTATCTCAAGGATAGGATATTCACTAAAAGACTTTGATCGAGTACAACACTTGTACAGACCCACTTCAGTTAGGACTTATCTACTGCCTAAACTGAAACTCTTAGTATAACACAATGATCTCTATGAGTAACTGAACTTAGCACTTTATTGAATTATCAATATTACAGAGTGCTAGTTTGCTCAACTTGTAGCCTTGATTGCTACGAATAAATCTTAATAAGAGTGAGCTGAGATTTTGACAGTGTAAAAGCAAGTTTTAGATTGATAGATCGTCGTTGCTCTTCAACTGCTCTTTATTCATATTTATAGACTTATCTTTCAACGGTAACTTTGAATTTATGTATCCGTTGATTGCCACTTCATCATTTCTTGGACAGTGTTCTTGATTGCCACTTCATTATTGTAAAACGGCGTTTTAATTTCAATAGCCGAAATACGTTGTTCTATGCGGTGCGGCTTTCCATATTCAGTTGCTGTCTGATATGTCTTTCTGTCTGTTGAATGATCTTTCCCGAGGTATCTTCAGTTGAGAGACTTTAATATTTTCGGCTGAATGTTTAACTGATCAGTTTCAACTGATCAGTTTGTATCAGCTGATTTTAGTTGATAAGTCCAGGTGGCGAATTTGCTTTCGCGTATTAGTTGATTTAATCGATTGATTTATGTTTTGTCAAACTCCAGAATTTGGTTTCCAACAGAATGGATACCTCGGCAGTTGTTGATTTAACCCTTTGCGTTCTCGGTTTCTTGGCAATCTGTGGAGATGGAGTTTTCTCTGAGTCAGAAGTGCTCAAGATTAATTTCCTTTTGGCCATCTTCAGTTGAGCCAAAGTTTTGGCTTTCTTCACTGATTTCGGGGCTGCTTTCTCAGTCCCAATCTCCTGTTTGATTTTGACAAACTGAGCAGGAGAAATGTCCAGTTTGGTTCTCAGTGGCTTAGGTTCTTCGCATTAAAGACTTTAAACTTTGATGATCTTTCTGAGTCATCAGCCACTAACCCTTTCAATTTCAGCAGATAACTAAGTTGCACAGCAAATCCCTTGGATTGTTTAGAAGACAGAAACATATTCTTCAGAACAGTAAATATAAGGTGCTTCCAGTTGAATTGATGATCAGCCATAATAACAGAAATGGCCTGAAATTTTTCCAAAGTGAGGGCAGCAAATGATCCAGCTTTTTCCAAAAGCCCTTTGGCTACAACATCAGCAAGTAACTGAACTCCATACTTCAGTTCTTTCTTTGAATCGGAGACTTTGATCTTCCGTCCATCAGCAGAGAGTGCGGTTTACATCTCTTCAATATCAGATGCCTTAACATCCGAGAGTTGTGCCAAACCAGCAGAAGGTAGAGAGAAAATTTCTCCAAAGGAGTCTTCAGAAATGGTTAGAGACTGATCATTGACCGTAGAAATTATGTTGCCATCAGAGTCGACCTTACCGGTGGAATAGAAATCTTGAAGTTCTTTTGGGTAGATTTCTTGAGATGATGTACCCAAAAATGTCCGTAATCCAGCAGCTTCCAGTTTTTGAAAGACCTTCTTGACATCCTCATCACCGAAGGATAAGATGGACCCAAAATTGATAGCCATAGAATTGAGCATGTAAGCGGGAACTGGAGTTGCCATTTCGAACTGATTGAATGCCTGAAAGAAAAATTGAAGGATGAAACTAGTTTTTGCTCTCAAGAATCTGTGGATAATACGCAAAGTAAAACTGAAATGAAGCGGGGAATGGTACATATGTACGTGACTATTCAAATTCTGGACACGTGTCAGTCCATAGAAATTCTGAATTACAACGTGTGTACGTGTGCCAAATGCGTGTGTATTTGAACGGTTTTAAAGGTGTCCACGTTGACACTAATCATTTTCTGAAAAACAGCATTTAATGCTTGAAAGGCAATCACGTCACTTGATTTTGAATATAATAGGTTTAATTAGTTAACGTATATGAGAAGATTAGTGAGACGCTCAACTGAACGATCAGTTGTCAGACTGTGTCATTTCAGTTGAGAGCTGAATAATCAGTTGTCTTCTCAGTTAACCTCTTAAACACCAATATTCCCCCTTAATAAATGCATTAAAGAAAATGAATAATATAAGCAAGATTAATTAAGGAAATCCTGATGCTTGGTAGAGTAATCGTCATTAAGAATTGTCCTTTCATCTTCCTCGACCTGGTCTATAAATAAGAGTTAAAGAGTTAAAGAGTTAGTCACAAGGATATTAGAAAAAAATATGGAAGGTGCAAGTAGCTCAAACGTTTCTCCATTCTCTCTGCAGGCTAGAAAGTCTGCTATTGAAGACGAGGTCTTCTATGATAGTCTTCCCTACTGGGAAGAGTTACAGGAGCTTGAGCTCCAATACAACTCTGGAAGGGCTACCACCTTCAAACGGATGGCACAACTGAGAGAAGTGCGGGAGCACTTAGACATTTCTGCGGGGGTGGACGTCTTCAAATATGGTCAACTCTACCAGCTGATGCTTCGAAAGGAGCTGGAGACTCTCAATCGCATAGCTTCTTCGCACAGCTTCTGCAAGACATCTTCCTCAGCTCTAGCTGTTTGGTTGAGGATGTGGATAGCTGATATAGAAGAAAAATATGAAAATGTAGTCCTGGCCAATATTTATGGTTGAATAAAATGTTTATTTTGTTTTATCGTCGTTTTTATTGTTCCTGCACGTAATGAGCTTTGTGAGATACTATGCAAACATATGAGCTGATAAAACGCTAACTAATAGAAGATCAACTGACATCAGTTGAGAATTATAGAATTAAACAATTAACTGAGGAGTCAGTAAGTGACAACAAAACTGAAGAATGGATTAAGAACCAAGACAAAAGTAACGACTGATTAGGATAAATCAATTAATCCAAGTATATTGCGAAAATAAGAAAACTTAGTCTCAGCCAATGGTTTGGTGAAGATATCAGCTGCTTGCTGCTCAGTTGATACGTATTCCAGTCTGATGTTCTTCTTCAGGGCATGATCTCTGATGAAGTGATGTCTGAAATCTATGTGCTTAGTCCTGGAGTGAAGAACTGGATTATAGGTAATAGCAATTGTGCTTGTGTTGTCACAGAATATAGGAGATTCCTTTGCATCAACACCATAATCTTTCAGTTGCTGCTGAATCCAGAGCAGTTGAGCACAGCAGCTTCCAGCAGCGAGATATTCTGCTTCAGTTGTGGAAGTTGCTATGGATGTTTGCTTCTTACTGAACCAAGAGATCAGTCTGTCTCCAAGAAACTGACATGATCCACTTGTACTTTTTCGATCAAGCTTGCATCCTGCATAATCTGCATCTGAATATCCAACTAAATTGAAAGATGAATCTTTAGAATACCATAATCCCACATTTTGTGTGCCCTTAAGATATTTAAAAATACGCTTGGAAGCAGTAAAATGTGATTGCATAGGATTTGCTTGAAATCTGGCACACATGCATACAACAAATACAATATCAGGACGACTGGCAGTTAGGTACAATAATGAACCTATTAAACCTCTGTAAAGTGTCGTCTCAACTGATATTCCCCCTTGTTCAGTGTCTAATTTAACTGATGAGCTCATGGGAGTGCTTGCAGCTGAACATGATTCCATACCAAATTTCTTCAGCAATTCCTTAGTGTATTTAGTTTGACTGATAAAAGTTCCTGAATCCAGTTGCTTCACTTGTAAACCAAGGAAGAATGTCAGTTCACCCATCATGCTCATTTCGAATTTATCCTGCATTAACTTAGCAAACTTCTCGCATAATTTGGGGTTAGTTGACCCAAAAATAATGTCATCAACATAAATTTGAACGAGTAGAATATGATCATTCTTGGAAAATTTGAACAAGGTCTTATCAACTGATCCAACAGAAAAATCATGATCAGATAGAAATTTGGAAAGAGTTTCGTACCAAGCTCTTGGAGCTTGTTTAAGACCATATAAGGCTTTGTTCAAATGATATACATGATCAGGAAAGTGATGATTGATAAAACCTGGAGGTTGTTCAACGTAGACTTCTTCCTGCAACTGGCCATTCAGAAATGCACTCTTCACATCCATTTGATAGACCTTGAAGTTTTTGAATGATGCATAGGCGAGGAATATCCTGATTGCCTCCAGTCTTGCAACTGGTGCATATGTCTCATCATAATCAATTCCTTCTTCCTGCCTATAACATTGTGCCACTAGCCTTGCTTTGTTACGCACAACTGAACCATCTTCGTTCAGGTTGTTCCTGTACACCCACTTTGTACCTATAATAGTTTTCGAAATTGGTCTTGGAACTAAGTTCCAGACATTGTTATGGACAAACTGATTTAGCTCTTCTTGCATTGCATTTATCTAGTTTGGATCAGCAAGAGCTTCATCAGTCTTCTTGGGTTCTAGTTGTGATACGAAAGCTGAATGAATAAATAGATTGAGCATCTGATTTCTTGTTCTTACTGGATCAGATGGTTTACCTATTACCAACTCTGGAGGATGTGATTTCTTCCATCTGAGCTCAGCATTTATTGCTTCTGAATCAGCAACTGCTTCTGTGGGTAACTGAACATTTTCAGTTTCAGTTGGATCAGTTTCAGTTGGTAACTGAATGACATTCGGTGGCTCTAATAACTGATCATTTGGAACAGCTTCAGGTTCTTCTGGTTGATCCAATACTTCCGGTTCCGGTGTTTGAAGATTGCTTTGAGTGATATGGATATCTTCTTCATCATCATCATCCAAGCTTATATCTGTAAATCTATCAGCTAGCTCAACTTGATCAGTTGGCTTATCAGTTAGTATAGTTTCATCAAAAACAACATGAATAGATTCCTCAAAATTTAAAGTATTTTTGTTGAAGACTCTATACGCTTTACTCACTGAAGAATAACCAAGAAATATTCCCTCTGCAGATTTAGAATCAAAAGCTTTTAAATTAGTTTTACCATTGACAAGTATAAAATATCTGCAGCCGAATATTTTGAAGTAGGAAACCACACTTTTTCTTTCATGCCAGATCTCATAAGGTGTTTTCATATGATTCTTATTAATCACTGATCTGTTTTTAGTGTAACAGGCTGTGTTCACTGCTTCTGCCCAAAACCTTTGAGAGATACCAGAATCAGCAAGCATTGTTCTAGCAGCCTCTTTAAGGGTCCGATTTCTCCTTTCAGCTACACCATTTTGCTGAGGAGTTCTAGCTGCTGAGAGCTCATGCTTAATTCCGGCATTCTCTAAATAATTTGAAAGAATTTGATTGATAAACTCATTTCCTCGATCAGATCTGATTCTATCAATTCCAACTGATTTTTCATTTAATAGTCTTTTGAAAAGCTTAATCAGTTGAGCAGCAGTTTGGTCTTTGGACTTGAGAAATATAACCCAAGTGAATCTTGAAAAATCATCTACAACCACCAAAGTGTATTTGATTCTCCCTAAGCTCATGACTGGTATTGGACCAAATAGATCCATATGTAACAGCTCTAAGCATCGGGAAGAAGATGTACGACCCTTGTTCTTAAAAGAAGATTTGATTTGTTTACCAAACTGACATGCTGAGCAAATTTTGTCCTTGATAAACTCCATTTTGGGCAGCCCAGTAACAAGATCGTGGTTACTCAAATATGCAATGGACTTGAAATTCAAGTGGTTATTCTCTTATGCCACAACCAGTTTTTAGAAGATTTTGAGGCAATAAAACATACTGGTGCATAAGGTTGATCATTCCAACTGATTTTGTAAGTGTTTCCACACCTTTTGCCAGTTAGGATGATCTCTTCAGTTGAGTTTTTGACTGAACAAGAATGTTTGTCAAACTGAATTGAGAATCCATTATCGCATAATTGACTGATACTGATCAGATTATACTTAAAATTCTCAACTAATAATACATCATTAATGGTGAAATTACCATGGATAGCTTACCCTTACCCACAGTTTTACCTTTAGAATTATCTCCAAAACTGATGTTTGGTCCAGTGTATTTGACCAGTTGAGACAATAAATTTGAATCTCCTGTCATGTGGCGTGAACATCCACTATCCAAGTACCATATAGATTCAAAGCTCGTACCTGTTACTTGCAATCACACACAAGATAAGATTCTGGTACCCCTTTTTCTAATTGGGTCCAAAGTTGGTTAGTCTTTTAGGAATCCAGACTTGGATCAATCTAACTGACCGTCCAGTTGCTGTATTCCAGATGGTCTTTCACTATTTGTGAGTGCTTGATGTACGGTGTGCAGGAGATACAACATGTGATTTGCCCTTTTTCAACTGATTGTTCAGCTAGTATCTTTTCTGAAATGGTTTGCTGTTGTAGTAATTTGAGTAGCCATTAGAGTAATTTTTGCTGAAAATTTTTGGTTGCTGACTTCGAGAGTCAGTCACAACTTTTGGGCTATAACCAATTCCACATCTTTTGCCCTTGTTCATACTTTGAGTTGGCTGTTCAATTAGTTTACTCGGCTCAGCTTGTTCTTGTACCATAACTGATTTTACAAAGTGAATGTATTTCCCTTTGTTTATATTCAGTTTTGGCTGAGTATCTTTGGAAGACGAATCATCTTTACTACAGAATCCTAAACCAGTTTTATCAGTAACTGATTTCTGAGCATTCTGTATCAGTTAAAGCATCAGACGATTTGTTCCAAGCCTGAATAAGCTCAGTGTGTTTGAATTTTCAAGCAACAACTTTTGAATCATTAATTGATCCATGCTTCTTTCATTTCTTAGCTCAGCAATTTCGCTTTTTAAACTCAACATATCAACTAATTCATCAGTTTTTGTTTTATCGTCTTTGGGATCATTTTGCTTCGCTCTGGCTTTTTCAAACGATAAAGCAAGCTTTTGATACTCATTAACCATGTCATGCAATGTCGAAATAAGTTCTTCTCTGGTAAAATCAGTTGAACTAAAATCAAATACATGTTGACTGTTGGACTCTAGTTCTGTATCAGCACCCATCAGAAATTTTACTTCTTCTTCATCGTCATTAGAACTGCATGAAGTTTCTGGTTCTGATTCCTCTCTGTCAGTGTCTGCCCATTTCGCTTTACTATCTTCAGCTAGAAGTACTTCATGTTTCTTTCTGTAAGGCTTCTTGTCGTCCTTAGATCTCCTCTTGTGCTCATACACTTTCTTCTTTCTTTCAGTTGAAACATGACTGCCCTTCTTGGGTTTGGGACAGTCCACAGTTGTAGCATGCATTTGACTCTTCTCTGGAGTTGTTTCTTTGATAGTTCTTTTGAAAATTCCCTTGATTCTTCCTCATGAATCTTCCAAACGTCTTAATGAACAATGACATGGCATCATTGCTTAGTTGATCAGCAGCTTTCTCAACTGAACCAGTTGGTTCTGTTCTTACAGCAGTTAAGGCGGTAGTAGCTGCTGGGGTAGATGGTTCTCCCTCTCGAGTTTGCAGGTTAAACTCATATGCTTTCAAGTCAGCGAATAGGTCATGGAGTTCAACTTTGTTTAGATCTTTAGACTCCCTCATTGCCATGGTTTTCACATCCCATTCCTTGGGAAGACCTCTGATTATTTTCAATGCTAATTCTTTATTTGAATACACCTTTCCAAGTGCATTAAGTTCGTTGATGATGCAGCTGGTTCTTTCATCATATTCATGCATTGTTTCTCCAACTTTCATTCTGATGTTGTCGAACTTCTGCACGGCAACAGAAATTTTGTTTTCTTTGGTTTGTTCGTTGCCTTCGCAAAGCGGAATTAACTTCTCCCAAATCTCTGTGGCTGTCTTACACATCTTGATTTTACTGAACGTTACTTTGTCCAGTGTTTTGTACAATATGTACTTTGCTATATTATTTGGATTTGCTTTCCTCTTGTCCTCAGCAGTCCACTCATCTCTAGGCTTCTCAATTCTGTGCGGTGCCCCATCTGTGATTGCAACTGCTGTATTGGCTTTCAAAATCTTCAATGGTCCGTCAGTTATAACGTACCACAAGTCATCATCCTGTGCAGCTAGATGAGCCTGCATCCTGATCTTCCAATCGTCAAAGTCTTCTCTTGAGAACATAGGAATCTTGTTGAATGAAGACATAGTGAACAATTTAAGTAAGATAATCTTTGATAGGATATAACTATGCTCTGATACCACTTGATAGGATCGGTTAATCGAATAAAGAGTGTTTAGAAGGGGGGGGGGTTGAATAAACACTGCTCGAGTTTAAAATATTTTTCGACAATATGAGTTCAGTTCTGTTACAAACTGAAACTAAATATCCCGTCGGTCAACAACAATCAGTTAAACTGAATAAAACAGTTGCGGAAAACTAACTGACTGAAAGATAGAGTATCTAACTGAAAATGGTAACTGAAGTAATGACACAGTAAGTTTCTGGATGTTCGGAGAATTGAATAACTCCTACGTCACCCCTTCTATCACGAAGATAGGATATCCACTAAAAGAATTTGATCAAATACACGACACTGTACTGACCCACTTCAGTTTGGACTTATCACTTTGCCAAAACTGAAACTCTTAGCATACAACACTTTTATAGATCGTAACTGATCTTAGCACAACTTAGAAAATCTATTAAAGATTACAAATTGCTATATAAGCTTGAGAGTGTAGTCTTGAATACTACTGATATGACTAATAAACGTGAGCTTTGATTTCTGATTGCGAGTAGATATTTTTGTAGCGTAACAGCAAGTAGAATAGGATAACTGAAAGTCGGGGGTTCTTCAGTTGCTGTTCTTTGACTATTTATAGGCTCTCTTTTCAACGGTAACATTAAATAATGTTTGAATATTCTAACCGTTGATTGCCAATCGTACACTGTTCATTCTGCAATGCGGCGTTCCACTACTAGTTGCAGGTATATGTACTATTTTGTCTGTTGTCGCTTTCAACTGATGACGTGTACAACTTAGAGGTCAGCTGGTAACGAATCAGTTGCCGAGAATGAACTTCAGTTGTATAGAACAGTTGACTGAGTTCAGCAGATGACGTGTTCAGTTGATGAGCAGTTCAGTTGGTAAGTCTTTTTGTCAAAGCACCGGAATTTAGTTTCCAACAATACGTCTTCTGATTTGATACATGATATTGATATATGTTTCATTCTTTGATATATGTTTTTATATGATTGAATGTTTACATTGTTTATACTGGGATTAGTTTTCACCGGAGTTATCCGACTGTTGTTTTGTTTGTATGTGTGCATGAAAACAGGTGGGACAGGATCAGGGTCGCGAAGAGAATGAGAGATTCAAGATTAGCGTGGAGATCCGGACTTAGAGTAGAGTTATTTTCAGTACTTGATGTAGTAGCGGAATTCTAGTTGGGAGAAACATATGGTGTACATGATTGTACTTTATGTTGATATATATATCAGATTGACTACTATACGTTTCCGCATTTGTATTTTTTTTAAAAAAATTGACCTAGATCAATTAAATGATCCTAATAATGATTAAGAAGATGGATTAGGTTCGGGTCCCCAAAATTCATGACCACATCTTCAACTGATCTTGAAGTGTTCAGCTGAATATCAAATGTTACTGATTTGATGACCTCATCGAGATTGGCCAGTGATAACTCAGCTTCAGAATATGGTGTTGGATCAGCAGTTGATGATTGAGGTGCTGAAGATGATGTAGATTGAGTAACTGATGAGGGAGGTTCAGTTTCTTGTTGAGTAGTTCAACAACTGTTTCCTTTGATGGCTCTTGAACTGACTGTTCAGCTAGCTTTTCTTCAGATGATGAATCTTGGGGAGCTGCTGGAATGATCAGTTCTTAATCCATTTCCAGTTCTTGATCCATTTCCCAGTTCTTGATTTCCATCTGCAATGAGAGAAGATATGTGTCCAGCTGGTGTTGCACAGCTGTATCATTGAATGCAATTGGACTTGTTGGATCAAAATTCAGTCGCAGTTCAACAACTATCTTTTGAAGCTTGTTGCCTCTCAGCTGATTGAAGAAATAATTCTCTCTCCAGATCCTGAACGATTGTAAAAGCTTTGACTACCCTAAGAACAACAGCCTCCAAATCAACAAATTTCTTCAGTTTAGATTTCTTCTGAAGCTGTTTGGCAAAGACTTCTATTCTAAACATCACCCATTCATTGTAGGCCTTGAGCTTGTTCTCTGCAAACTCATTGTTCTCTTTCCAGATGAGATCAATGTGTGTTTGTATCGCATTAGTTGGCCTGAGCTCTTCTTGCATCTTTCCTTTGCCCTTAGAATCAGTCAGGGCATGAGGAATGCTTAGCCCTGAGGTAGTTGCATCAATCTTTTCTCTGATCACTATTCCCTTAGCTCTGGCAGTAGGTAGGGAAGTGTATCCAGAAATAGTGATCAGTGGAGCCTTAACTCCAGCAAGCTTCTTCTTGTCACCAGATTCAGTGACCTTGTTCTTCGGTAGAATGGTAGATAGAGGCAACTGACCCTCAGTTGAGGGTTCAGTTGGGATAGCCTTTAGTGGAATAACATTGATAGGCTGTTCAACCCCTGACTGCATCAGTCGCTCAGTTGGAATGGTTCCAACTGCAGCAGCAGGTTTGGTCTTCAAGGTCCTTGGTTTCTTGATGACCTTAGGAGAGGGGGTCTTCTTTGAATCAGTTTCACTGACAATCAGTTTGCGCTTAATTGTCTTCTTTTGAATGGTCTTCTTCTTCTGAACTGATTTGGGAGCCTCCTCTGTCCCAATATCCTTCTTGACTTTTAAGAACTGCTCAGGAGATAATTACAGTTTTGGCTTGGGTAGCTGGACATTCTTGGCATTGGATATCTTTAATTTTAATTACTTTTCAGAATCATCAGTCACCAGTCCTTTTACCCTCAGCACATGGTTGAGCTGCACCGCAAAGCCCTTTGACTGCTTGGACGACTGAAACATATTCCTCAGAATACTGAAGATAATGTTTCTCCAGTTCATCTTCCTTTCAGCCATGACTGCACTCATAGCTTGAAACTTCTCAAGAGTGAGGGCAGCAAATGATCCTGCCTTTTCCAAGAGCCCCTTTGCTACAATATCAGCCAGAAATTGTACTTCTAGCTTTAGTTCTTTCTTAGGATCAGAAACTTTGATTTTCTGACCAGCTGCAGATAGAGTAGTTTGCATCTCCTCAATATCGGATGCCTTCACTTCAAAAAGGTTGACTAGCCCATCAGTAGGCAGTTGGAAAAGGTTGCAGAAGAACTCCTCATCAATGATCAGCAACCGACCATTTACAGTAGCAACGATGTTGCCATTAATGGTGACATATCCGTTGGCGTAGAGTTTCTGAACCTCTTTGACATATTTCTTGGGAAGACAATCCCAGAAATTATTTCAATTCGGCTTGTTCCAGTTTCAGAAAAACATTCTTGACTCCTTCGCCTTTTATAGTCAAGACTGAATCAAAGTCGATCGTCATAGAATTAATGACGTGAGCTGGGATTTGGTTTAACATTTGATTGAGTAAAATCTGTGAAAAAGAGTATGCTTTGAGTAGAAATTTGCTCTGAGTGCTTGAATGTGCGCGTAAGAAGAAAACTTGAATTGGAGCGGGTATAGTACTAATGTAAGTGACTCTTCAAATTTTTGGACACGTGTCAATCCAAGAAAATTTGAATTAAAAACGTGTGTACGTGTGGTAAAAATGTGTGTAAAGTATTAATGGATTACGTGGGTCAACGTTCCAAAATACTATTCATTGAAAAAGACAGCAATTAATGATTCGACATATAGTCACACCATTTGATATAGAATATTATTCGATTTATCAATTAACATATAGGAGAAGATCAGTTAGATCAGCATCTGAATGTCCAGTTGAGAACTCAGTCAGTTCAGCTGAAGACCAACTGACTATTGTCTTCTCAGTTAACTTTTCAAATCGACATTCCCTTCAATAAATGCAAATAAATAAGGGTAAGAGAAACTTAGTCTGAAGCAGTTAATGCCAGATGACTCTTTGTCTTCCTCCTGTCTCTTCACGTCTTGTCTATAAATTAAATATCATTTCTGTTCGTAATGACATCTGAACTCCAATGGATTGTGAAAGCAGCACACATGTCCCTCATCCTTCGTGGAAACCTCGAAATATTCAGGGATTCAAAGAAGATGCTGAAGAATGCGTCTTTAGAAAGGTTATGTCCGTTTGGATTACCGCTCACTGCATTCAATCAATCAATGATGGAGAGTTTCCTAATTCTGCTAAGCAGAGATCACTAGCAAGTAAGCTTAAGAGGCGTGCACACGTTGATCATATATCCGAGTTAGTCAAGGATGATGTGCTGAGCCACATGATGCTTTTGAAAGAATGACACTTTCTTCAGAGGATTGAAAATTCTTAAGCCTTCAAGAATATTAGGAGTCATGACTTGAATAATTGGTTGATGTTGTGACAAGATGCCGTAGATAGTAGTATAAGCAGGGTTGTATGGCATCGATTTTATTCTCAATAAAATCTTTATTTTTATCACTGTTGTTGCCTTTCTGCAAAACTTAACTTTCATCAGTTGATAAATAATTAACAAACCGAATGAATGAACTGATAAATTAATAACTGACATAAGTTGACAGATAGTGAACGAACTGAATATCAAAACTGATAAATGACCAACCGACATCAGTTGAAAAACATATAAATGACAAACTGAATGAACAAAAACTGACAAAGCAACAATAAAACTGATTAGGATAAATCAATTAAACTATTTATATTGCGAAAGTGAGAAAACTTAGTCTCTAGCAATGGTTTAGTGAAGATATCAGCAGCTTGTTGTTCAGTTAACACATATTCCAATCTAATAGCTTTCTTCAGAGCATGATATCTGATGAAGTGATGCCTGACATCAATGTGCTTGGTCCTTGAGTGAAGAACTGGATTATAAGTTGTTGCAATTGTGCTCGTATTGTCACAAAATATGGGAGATTATTTAGCATCAACTCCATAATCTTTCAGTTGTTGCTGAATCCAGAGCAGTTGGGCACAGCAGCTTCCAGAATCAAGGTATTCTGCTTCAGTTGTGGAAGTAGCTATGGATTTTTGCTTCTTGCTAAACCAAGAGATCCGTCTTTCTCCAAGAAACTGACAAGATCCACTAGTGCTTCTATGATCTAGCTTACATCCTGCATAATCTGTATATGAATATCCAACTAAATTAAAAGAAGAGTCTTTAGCGTACCATAATCCCACATTTTGAGTTCCTTTTAAATATTTTAAAATTCTTTTGGCAACTGTAAAATGCGATTGCTTAGGATTTGCTTGAAATCTAGCACACGTGCAAACAACAAATACAATATCAGGACGATTAAGAGTTATGTACAATAGTGAACCTATTAAACCTCTGTATAGTGTCGTCTCTTCTGATATTCTACCTTGATCATTGTCCAGTTTGATTGATGAAATCATGAGAGTGCTTGCAGCTGAGCATGTTTCCATGCCAAATTTCTTGAGAAATTCCTTCGTGTATTTGGTTTGACTGATAAAAATACTAGTATCCAGTTGCTTCACTTGCAGTCCGAGAAAGAATGTCAGTTCACCCATCATGCTCATCTCAAATTTTTCCTGCATTAACTTGGCAAACTTCTCACACAATTTGAGGTTAGTTGACCCAAATATAATATCATCAACATAAATTTGCACAAGTAAAGTATGATCATTCTTAGAAAATTTGAATAAGGTATTGTCAACTGATCTAACAGTAAAATCATGATCAGTTAAGAATTTTGAAAGTGTCTCATACCAAGCTCCTGTAGCTTGTTTAAGACCATATAAAGCTTTGTTCAAATGATAGACATGATCAGGATAAGAGTGATTGATAAAACCTGGAGGTTGTTCAACATAAAATTTTCTTGCAACTGACCATTCAGAAATGCAATTTTTACATCCATTTGCTAGACCTTAAAGTTCTTGAATGATGTATAGGCAATGAACATTCTGATAGCTTCCAGTCTTGCAATTGATGCATATGTTTCATCATAGTCAATTCCTTCTTCCTGCCTATATCCTTGTGCTACCTATCTTGCTTTATTGCGTGAAACTGAACCATCTTCGTTCAGTTTATTTCTGAATACCCATTTTGTACCTATAATTGTTTTACAAACTGGTCTTGGAATTAAGTCCCAGACATTGTTATGGGTAAACTGATTTAGCTCCTCTTGCATTGCATTTATCCAGTTATGATTAGCAAGAGCCTCATCACTCTTCTTTGGTTCCAGTTGTGAGAGAAAAGCAGAATAAATGAACAAATTAAGCATTTGATTTCTTGTTCTTACCGGGACAAATGGATTACCTATCACCAAATCTGGAGGATGTGATTTCTTCCATCTGAGTTCAGTGTTTGCTGCTTCTAAAATAGCAACTGCTTCTGTTTGCAACTAAATGTTTTCAGTTTAAGTTGGAGCTGTATCAGTTGGTAACTGAATATCATCTGTTTGCTCCACCAACTGATTTTGAGGAGTCGGTTCCTGTTCAAATGTTTGATCTAGTATTTCTGGTTCTGGTGTTTGAAAAATATTTTTATTGATATTATTTTCTTCTTCATTATCATCCTCAAAACTGATTTATATAAATCGATCAACTAGCTCAACTGAATCAGTTGGCTTATCAGTTAGTACAGTTTCATCGAAAACAACATGGATAGATTCTTCAACATTTAAAGAACTTTTATGAAAAACTCTATATGCTTTGCTAACTGAAGAATATCCAAGAAATATTCCCTCTGCAGATTTAGCATCAAAAGCTTTTAAATTATTTTTACCATTATCAAGAATAAAACATCTGCAGCCAAATATCTTGAAGTAGGAAACCAAACTTTTTCTTCCATGCGAGATCTCATAAGGTGTTTTCACATTATTCTTATTAATTATTGATTTGTTCTGAGTGTCACATGCAGTGTTTACTTTTTCTGCCCAAAACCTTTGAGAATTACCAGAATCAATAAGCATTGTTCTAGCAGCTTCTTTAAGGGTCCGATTTCTTCTCTCAATTACACCATTTTGCTGAGGTGTTCTAGCTCCTGAGAGTTCATGCTTGATTCCAGTATTCTCTAAAAAAAGTTGAATATTTTAATTGATGAATTCAATCCCTCTATCAGACCTTATTCCATCAATCCCAACTGATTTTTCATTTAAAAGTTTTTTGAAGAGCTTAATCAGTTGTGCAGCATTTTGGTCTTTTGATTTGAGAAAAATGACCCAAGTAAATCTTGAAAAATCATCCACAACCACTAAGGTGTATTTTACTCCCCCTAAACTCAGGACTGGCATTGGACCAAAAAGATCCATATGCAACAGTTCTAAGCATCGAGAAGATGATTTACAAATGGTCGAGCAAAACTTGCACAGTGAAATCCCCAATAAAATATTATTTTGTGTGCTCAAAAATTAATCGCAAGTGCACGATGTCAAGTTATAATATAATTTACGTGAGTACGAGTATCGTTCCGCTGAAGACTGTGTTTAACAATTATTATTTTCAGTTATTTAACAGTAGCAACGAAAATTGAGTTGTGTGATTATTCCTACTATACTCAAATAAATATGCGAGTAAAATGATTCAACAAGTAATGAATGAGAATTTAATCTAAAATGTTGAGTTAAAATTCAATGAGAGATGGATTTGTTGGGAATCTCGGTTAACCTACCCCTCGTTACTTAATTAATTTGTTCGATCGTGATCTACGCTTCCGACAGGATTTCCTAATCTATTGAACACACTCACTCGAGCTATGCCAAACTAATTCTACTCAATGAAGTAATTAAATATCTTTAATTATTTATCAAGAGCAAATCGCATTTCGATCTATGAAATCCCCTAGTTTTCGACCCTAAGGACTATGACTATCGGCACTTATCCAATTTCATATATCTATGTAAATTGTAGATCCGCGAATTATACTACTCGTTCCTATCACTCGTTATTCTCTCGAACTCACTTGTGATATGAAAACGTCATTAAAGTTAGCTACGCTTTAATGACACAGTAAAACAGTAGTAAAATCAAGAATAACGCACAGTCGAAATATAAATTAAGTTAAATCAACGTTCGGGGTAGGATCCCCTTTAATCCCAACAAATAATTAAGTTAGCTACTAGAATTCATATTAAAAATAAATGCGACAATGTTTAAAAGATAAAAACTAAGGCAGAAATACTAGAAGTGACGAAAAACGCGAAGAACGGTGCCCGGAAAATGTCGAATCTTCAATCCAAGCGCCCCGTGCTCTCCAAAACTCTTGACGGCTGAAGAATCAATTCTGAATAATCCTCTAATTCGTGCCTCCCCCTTGCCATATCAGCCACCCTCTCCAAATAAGGTAAAGAATCGGCTGCAAAAATCTTGCCAAAAATAGGTGGCGCTCGGGCGGTAGAAAAGTACCGCTCGAGCGCCACACCTTTTGTAAACTTCCTTGGGGTGTGCGGCATTCGCGCTCGGGCGGTAGAAAACTACCGCTCGAGCGCCAACTCTTCTGTACATTGGCCATTCTAAACCATAACTCGCGCTCGGGCGGTAGAAAAGTACCGCTCGAGTGCCGACTCTTCTGTCGAGTTTGTGGACTTGATCACCTTTCGCGCCCGGGCGGTAGAAAATTACCGCTCGGGCGCCGCTCATTATGTCCGTTGCCTTCTCTTTTGTACACTTTGCTCCATGTTCTGGTTTTCCGGCCACTTTTCCTGCAAATTCGTCATGCCCTAGTGAGATATGATAAAATGCAAATGTTTATTCTAAAATGAACAAAATGTGATTGAAATAAACGTATGCACAATGCAAAACACATTCAGACTAATGCAATAAAACACGTAAAAACGACACATATCAACCCCCTCATACTAACCTTTTGCTTGCCCTCAAGCAAAATAGGTTACAACCCACAACCAAAATACGAAATAGACAAAAAATGAAAGAATTAAACTAAAGAAACTGATTGTGAAGTAGCAAACCGGTATCTCCTGCCTCAGCGGGTGTTTGAACTACATCCAATTAGTCAAATCACAACATTCACCAATACTCCTTTTTAAAGCACCTTATAACATTTCGATTTTTGACCAGAAAGTATGGTCGTGTGTGTGCTGTGGGTCTCACTAGCTCGTGCTTCAGACAGTTTCATTTGCAAATCATGCGAGTCACCAAATCAACAGTTCAATGCAAGTTTCCCTATCCCGAGTTCTGTTTCTAGTCGTGACCAACAAGTGAACACAAAGCGGCTAATTTTCAAGGTTGTACACCAGGAATGAGGGAGTCAATATCATGAGGTTTCGACCGGCTAAAGAAGATAGGACGTACACTGATCATTTTCATTATGCACTTGTCAGAATTTTTATCTGACATTCCTCAGCGCCTTACTTCTCCATCTATTTAGCCTTGGGATAGGATTTCATCCCTTTTTGGCTCCCCCACACCTTACATCCTCTTTTTTCATTTACAACACTCTTGTTGTAATACTTCTCTTTTTTCGTTTTCAAAATTTTTTTTTTTAGTGCATAATTTTCTCAAGTGTACTCCCTAAATTTTTGAGTAAATGGTATGTTTGTTTAGTTGGCTTAGGGGTAACTCTTGAGGTATTATGCACAATTGGTACGAAAGTTATTCCGGTGGGTTCAAATGATCTACGCTATTTCATGTCACTGGTCGGTCGCGACTGTCAACAAAATTCATTCAAGTTCGACTTGCATCTCATGTTATTCCAGTTCCTACCACAGAATCTTAAACTCGACTATCGTGTACACTACTAATAATACCCACAATGTACGCATATACAATAAACATTTCATTTCACTGGGGTATTCATGACGTGTGATAAAACTAAGTAACATGCAGTTCATTCACCCCACAATCATCATCGCCTACCAATTCACTAGTTTCACCATCTACGGACACTCATGCACGACAACAAATACGAATATGCAAGACGACCCCCTCATACTAGAAGTGTGCAATGTCCCCATTGCACAAAAGAGTCAAACACAGCAATGCAAACACAAATGCAGATTAAGAAACAGGAAAGTTAAAACATGCTAGAAATAAACAACGGTGAGAAAGAAAAACAGAAAACAGCGAAAAAAATAAATGTGCAAAGGAGGGAAAACAATAAACTCCCCTGATCAAGTGTCATCCTCATCATGCTCCGGCGGTGGCACTCCCACGGCCTCCCCCTGCTGAGAATAATCATACTGGAACTGGAATAGGGAGGAGGTAGCGGAGGCGGCGTTGTGGGATGGCAGTGCTAGATCCACCGGCTTACTCCGCCCGAGGGGGGAAGTCTGCCCGCCGTTTTGCCCTATTGCGCTGTTCATCCTCCTGACAAATTGGCTTCATCGGTTGAAGCCACTCCTCGTCGTCCCTGAAGTGCACCCCGGCCCGTGCACACAATTCAGAAATGATGGTCGGGAAGAAAAGACCTATGTGGCTGTTGTGGGCGCTCAGTGTGATTTGCGAGTTGAGAAGTTTTCCCACGTCGATGTCGTATCCTCGTTGCAACGCAAAAAGTAACACCACACGCTCCTTTTGCACCTCGCTTTTGTGCGAGACTGGCATCATCCGTCGGGCCACAAACAAATACCACAAGGCAATATCAGCCCTTAAGTATTTCTCCTCGAAACAGCTCGGCGTTCCACCCAATGGTTTCCACATTGCACCCGGGTGGCACAAAGTCTCGATAATCAGGTTGTAGTCGGGATTAACCATCAATGCCTGGAAATTAGAGTCGTCGACCTCGGCCGTTTCTAAGAGGGCGTTAATCGTAGTGGAATCGAACGGCACAAGCTTGCCCCTAACAAAAGCTCTATCATCAGTGCGCTCACAAGCATTCGCGTAAAATTCCCTCACCACAGATACCACAGCCGCCTTAGGTGGCTCGCTAAATTTCTCCCATCCTCTTCTTTCCAAGTCCACAAGAGCTGGCATATATCGATCCTCAAAAGTACGACGAAATCCCCTCTCGGTAATGGGGTTTCGGTGAATTTTAGCATGGTCATATCTAGCACGAGCCTCCGCACTCACGAAACGTGTTCTATCAAATGAGGATGAAGAGGAGGAACTGGGATTACCTCTTTGCTTCTTTGGAGCCATTGTGAGTGAAAATGGAGATGACGACCGGAGAAGAAGACCTGATTGATGGAATATGCGTGTGTTCCTACGAAGAAGATTCGCCTTGCCGAGGTTCGGGGAAGAAATCAACCACCTGCATACACGAATTTAAGAGGAGGGTGAGGGAGAGTTAGGGATTTGGGGGTAGGGTGCGCGCAGAATGAAAGGGGAAAGGGGAAATCGGGACTTAAAAGCAGTCGCGCTCGAGCGGTAGAAAACTACCGCTCGAGCGCGAACCTCTCTGGAATTTATTTGCCAGAGGCAAGCGCTCGCGCTCGGGCGGTACAAAAATACCGCTCGAGCGCCAACCTCTCGGGAATTATTTACCCCGAGGTAGACGTTCGCGCTCGAGCGGTAAAGAATGACCGCTCCAGCGCGAACCTCTCTGCCTATTTCAAATTTTTTTTTAAAAAAAAGAATAAAATAAAATAAACGCAAGAGAAAATAACTAAATTGACACGAAAGAAAATCTAAATCAAATGCGAGAGAAGGGGAAGAAAATTAAGTTCTCAATTTATCGTCGAGAGCTAGACTATCGGCCGGTCTCAGTTTGGCATGTCTTGGAACCGGGTGATTCCAAGTTGTGGCTCAACTGTGCCACCCATGTAGTGCTTCAGGCGCTGGGCATTGACCGTGAATGTCCCGTCCTTCCCATCTTTCAATTCTACAGCTCCCGATGGATAAACTTTGGAAATCACAAATGGACCAGACCATCGTGACTTCAATTTTCCGGGAAACAGTCGCAACCGGGAGTTGTAGAGTAGGACACTTTCACCCTCTTTAAATTCTCTTTCGATGATCCGCCTATCGTGAGCCTTCTTTGTCTTTTCTTTGTATGACAGTGCTAGATCATAGGCCAGATTCCGGAATTCCTCCAACTGATCTAGTTGAAGCAAACGCTGTTCACCTGCATCAGTAAAATTAAAGTTCAGTGTATTTGTGGCCCAGTATGCGCGATGCTCTAACTCTACCGGTAGATGACATGCTTTACCAAACAAAAGCCTATACGGTGTAGTGCCTATAGGTGTTTTAAAAGCAGTCCTATATGCCCAAAGAGCATCATCTAATCTCACCGACCAATCCTTCCTACTGACACCTACCACTTTCTCCAAAATTCGCTTTATCTCTCGGTTAGACACCTCCACTTGCCCACTCGTCTGGGGGTGATAGGGGGTAGAGATTTTATGTGTGACACCATATTTGCTCAAAGGTTTTTCAAATAGTTTGTTGCAAAAATGCGTGCCACCATCACTAATGATTGCTCGTGGTGTTCCAAATCGTTAAAAATGTTTTTCTTTAAAAATTTCAGAACCACTTGAGCATCATTAGTGGCATACGCTTCCGCCTCTACCCACTTAGACACATAATCAACCGCAACGAAGATGTATTTTTCCGTGAAAGAACTGGGGAACGGTCCCATGAAGTCTATTCCCCACACATCAAAAACCTCACATTCAATGATATTATTTAACGGCATTTCATGACGGTTAGAGATGTTACCTGACCGCTGGCATTTATCACAATGTAGCACATAAGAACGAGCATCTTTGAAAAGAGTTGGCCAATAAAAGCCACATTCAAGTACCTTGGATGCCGTCCTTGTTGGTCCGAAATGACCACCTACCTCACTGGCATGGCAGTGGTTGAGAATTTGATCAAACTCTTCCTCCGCAACACACCGTCTTATCATGGAATCTGCACAAATTTTAAACAAAAACGGTTCCTCCCAAAAATAGTATTTCACGTCAGAAAAGAATTTCTTTCGTTGGTGAAATGATAGGTTTGGTGGAGGTGTGCCTGTGACAAGAAAGTTAGCGAAATTTGCATACCATGGACAGTGTTTCATCTCAAACAGTTGCTCGTCAGGAAACCAATCATTAATAGCTTGATCTACACATTCATTACTAACAAGCTCTAGTCTAGATAAATGATCCGCCACCACATTCTCAACACCTTTCTTATCTTTTATTTCCAAATCAAACTCTTGTAACAGTAAGATCCACCGAAGTAAGCGTGGCTTTGCATCTTTCTTAGCAAGCAAATATTTCAGTGCAGAGTGGTCTGTGTAAATAATGACCTTTGACAAAACAAGATATGCATGAAATTTATCAAGTGCAAACACTACTGCAAGTAACTCTTTTTCAGTGGTGGCATAATTTAATTGCGCTTCATCTAGAGTCTTACTTGCATAGTATATAGTGTGGAATACCTTGTTCCGTCTTTGGCCGAGGACAGCACCAACCGCAGCATCACTGGCATTGCACATGATCTCGAAGGGCAGGTCCCAATCCGGTGCCACCAAGACAGGAGCCGTCACCAGGCGCTCCTTTAAATCCTCGTATGCCTGCAAACAGTTAGAATTAAAATCGAAGGGCATATCTTTCATAAGTAGAGAAGATAGAGGTTTGGCAACTTTAGAAAAATCTTTGATGAACCGCCGATAGAAACCGGCGTGGCCTAAAAAACTTCTAACTCCCTTTACTGAGGCTGGTGGTGGTAGGTTCTTTATGACTTCAATTTTTGCTTTGTCCACCTCAATTCCTTGCTCCGAAACCTTGTGCCCTAAAACAATTCCATCTTGTACCATGAAATGACACTTTTCCCAATTGAGCACCAAGTTCGTCTCCTCGCATCTTCTCAACACGGATCTCAAATTCTGCAAGCACTCATCAAACGTTGCACCAAAGATAGAAAAATCATCCATAAATATTTCAAGAAAGGCTTCAATCATATCATGGAATATAGCAGTCATACAGCGCTGAAATTTAGCAGGTGCATTACAAAGACCAAAAGGCATTCGGCGAAAAGCAAACGTGCCATAAGGACAAGTGAAAGTGGTTTTCTCTTGGTCCTCAGGTGCAATTGTGATTTGATTATACCCCGAATACCCATCTAGAAAACAATAAAATTCATGCCCCGCTAATCTCTCCAACATTTGATCAATAAATGGAAGGGGAAAATAGTCCTTACGGGTGACATCATTCAACTTTCTATAATCAATACACACTCTCCACCCCGTAACAGTTCTCGTGGGAATAAGTTCATTCTTTTCATTTGTGATCACCGTAATCCCACCTTTCTTAGGCACACATTGTGAAAAGGGATCGGTTACGGTGGCCGGAAGCGCAACGGAAGTTAAAAATTTAAATTTTTCATACAATATTTCGGCCACCTCATGATTTGTGTAGCAAATACAATAAAAACACATAATGTCATACATAGTGTGTTTAGAATTTTACCTATCAATCTCAAGAGATTGATGATGGCACCAACCAAGTTGTAAACAACTTGGCTCTTGAAAAGGATGACAATCTACAAGCTTCCTCCTTACTCCAAAATTAGGCCCACCACCAACTAGGTAAATCCCCTCTTAATTTGCACTAGAAAATTAAGAGGATTTTTCAAAAAGAAGTGTGTATTTTTCTTCAACAATTGAAGAACACAACAAGAGAAAATTTTGGAGAGAAAAGTCTCTCAAATTTCGGCCATAGCATTGTGAATGAGGGGGAGGGAGACTTGTCTTGGTAGTGGAAAAAGTAGAAAGCACTTTATGCATGCCATGCCTTGAAAACTCAAAAAGTAGTCTCCAACCTTTCACCTCCCATGCATGCATATTATATGGTTTTTAACAAATTAAAAACCATGGACTAAATTTAATTATCTCAAACATATTTGAGACTAATTAAACATTACTTGAATTTACTCAAGTCCACTAGTTAAATAATTTATTTAAATTGAGCTCTACAAACTCAATATAATTTAATTAATTCAACACTTGAATTAATTTAATTATTTGGACTCTACTAGGTCCACTAGTGTTTAATTAATTCAACACTTGAATTAATTAATTTAGTCCATCATAATGTTTATGAAAATCACAATTTTCAAATACATTATTCACTTGGCCAACTTTTAATTTAGTAACATTTCCATAAATCAAAATTTACATTTCTCTCATAGAAGTCATACTTCTATTTTTCCTTACGCCTATAAACTCATTTATAAGCCGTTCAACACATTGAACTATTTTCTCCTTTATAGAAGTCATACTTCTAATTTTCCTTACGCTTATAAACTCCTTTATAAGCCGTTCAACACATTGAACTATTTTACTTCTCAACGGGATCTAGAAAGCTAGTACTTGTGTGGCCCTTAATGGTTCACTGATACAACTAGTCGTAGGTTCACATCTCTATGTGATTCGGACTAAACATGTCCTTATATGAGCATACCCCAATTGCTCCATTCTTACTTATCAACTCCTTGATAACAAGAACGTCAGAACTCAAGTCTGATAGTACCCAACCAATCATGTTAAACGCCTAGCAGCATCGCTTACATGATTCCCTAGGTATCAAATGATAGTGCCTGCAAGAACCATTCAGTTATGGTTAGCATACAGTACGGTCCCTTCAACTCATATATCCCGACCGATTCGACAACCATTGGTATATCGAAAGTTGTCAATGAATCGATACTATGTGTCATGTCGTAGTTGCATCGATGGTGTAATCTATGAAACCCCTTTCACAATTACCACCATACTCTGGCCAGAGATTTCAACCTACATACACATGATAACACATAGGATATCCATACCCGAAGGTAAGCGGTGAATCCCCGACTACAATGCATCGACTCCTATATGTTTCGACATGACACCCAACCTTGCCACCTGATGACCCCATAAGAGTCGGTAAACAAGTCAAAGTGAAATGCTAGCACATAGAGTCTCAATGTTGTCCCCGGTCATAAGGACTAATGGTGTACAACCATAAACTAGGACGTTTCCACTCGATAAGTGAGAACCACTTGGAAAGTCCTTTAATGGAGGGTTGTTCAGTGCACTCTACCAGGAGCACCTATCTGCATGCTCGGACATCACAATGTCCCCTACCAATAAAACATGGTACTCACATCGCAGATACTAGTCTCTAACTCGAGCGGCCTAAATCCTTCTTAGTGGCGGCTGAATCGACTAGGAACCGTTTAGAATATACAGTATTACAAATATGAGTTTCATGATACTCATCATATGAGCATCTCATATTCTTTCTACTATTTGTATATTCAAGGACATTATCTATGCAACTAGCATGGGTATACAGATAAAGATGTGCCAAAATAATAATTTCAAATATTACTAAAATAAAGATTGCTTATACATAGAGTTTCATTGTGAACACTCGGCCAACACTTGGCTCGACGGGCACCTACTCTAACACATTGAACCGGACTTACCCAAGCACTATCGGAAATAGGGTAGATAATACCTGAATCGAGAAGCTTAATAGTTTCCGCTTTCACTACCTCTTGCATCTTTGGATTTAGTCGTCTTTGAGGTTTCACGATAGGTGAGTACTTCTCTTCCATCAAGATTTTATGCATGCATATCGATGGACTGATTCCCTTGATGTCTGCCACCTTCCAACACTTGGCTCGACGGGCACCTACTCTAACAATCTCCCACTTGCACTAGAGCCAACTACCCGTATGCTTCAAACCCATTGATTCGCGATGCATCTCGAATAATGGTCCAGGTAAAGGCTTAGCTAGTGGATCAACAACATTGTCTGCAGAGCCCACTGTGTCAAAAGACACTTCTTCCTCTTTCCACAATCTCTCCGAGGATGTGGTACTTACTCAATACATGTTTGGACTTCTGATGAGACCTTGGCTCCTTTGCTTGAGCTAAAGCTCCCGTGTTGTCACACAACACTGGGATAGGAGCAACTCAATTAGGAATGACGTCCAACTCTTGGACAAAATTCCTCATCCAAACAGCCTCCCTTGCTGCATCTGATGCAGCAATGTATTCTGCCTCTGTGCTGGAATCCGCAGTATTGTCTTGCTTGGAACTCTTCCAAGAGACAGCAGCACCATTGAGCATGAATACAAACCTAGAGGTTGACTTCGAGTCATCGATATCGCTTTGGAAGCTAGAGTCGGTATAGCCTTCCAATTTCAGTTCTCCACCCCCATAGACCAAGAACAATTTATTGGTCCTTATCAAATACTTGAGGATGTCTTTCACAACTTTCAGGTGTGGAAGACCAGGGTTCGATTGATATCTACTCACTACACTTAGTGCGAAAACCACATCAGGACGTGTAGATATCATCTAATACATGATGCTACCAATCGTAGATACATAAGAAATGCCTGTCATCGCCGCTATCTCTGCATCAGTCTTGGGAGACATAGACTTGGATAGGGACACGCCATGACACATTGGTAGGTGTCCTCTCTTGGGCTCACCCATCGAGAACCGCTTCACGATGGTATCAATGTATGTGGACTGGGTGAGATCAAGCAATCTTTTCGATCTATCTCTATAGATCTGTATCCCAATACAAAAGATACTTCACCCAAGTCCTGCATCGAGAACTTACTCGCTAACCATATCTTAGTTGATTGCAACATTCCTACATCATTCCCAATGAGTAGAATGTCATCAACATACAACACCAGGAATGTCACAGCACTCCGACTAACCTTCTTATACACACAGGGTTCCTCAGGATTCTTAGCAAAACCAAACTCTTTGATTGTACTATCGAATCTGAGGTTCCAACTCCCAGATGTCTGCTTTAGACCATAAATAGATCTCTGAAGTTTGCATACCATATGCTCACTTCCGATAGATGTAAACCCTTCGGGTTGAGACATGTAAATCTCTTCCTTAATATCCCCATTAAGAAAGGCTGTCTTAACATCCATCTGCCATATCTCATAGTCATACCATGCAGTTATGGCTAACAATATCCTTAAAGACTTTGAACATTGCGACTGGGGAAAAGGTTTCCTCAAAGTCAACTCCTTGTATTTGAATACATCCTTTTGCCACCAATCGCGTCTCGAAGGTCAATACCTTCCCATCCGCCCCAAGTCCCTATGGGAACCGTTCCCTCAGGTGGATCTATAAGATCCCACACTTGGTTCGAATGCATGGAATTCAACTCAGATTCCATAGCTTCAAGCCATTTGGATGAATCGGCATCAGATAACGCTTCCTTGAAGGTCCTTGGATCACATCCATGGTTAGGCTCATCATGGACCTCTT
The DNA here is from genome assembly GCF_022965805.1 of Primulina eburnea. Lineage (NCBI taxonomy): Eukaryota > Viridiplantae > Streptophyta > Magnoliopsida > Lamiales > Gesneriaceae > Primulina > Primulina eburnea. The sequence goes on from NC_133116.1 coordinate 19,948,534, forward strand.
CAAGAAACTGACCATACCTTATAGGTGGTCTCGAGTCTTTCTCGGATCTTTTAGGAGCTTGTATCTCCTCTCTTGGCTTTTCTAGTGTGGGTTCTATAATTGTGGGTTTCTCTCGAACCTCTTCGAGTTCTATCATCTCACCTTTTCTATCCAATAGAAATTCCTTTTCAAAAAAGGTTGCATTCCTAGAAACAAACACCTTTGTTTCTTGGGGATGATATAAATGATATCCAACTGAATTCCTTGCATATCCCACAAAGTAACATAAAATGGATCGACTATCCAATTTATCTCCCAATACCTACTTCACATAAGCAGGGCTCCCCATATTCTAAGACAAGAATATTTGGGAGGCTTACCCATCCATATCTCATATGGTGTCTGCCTTTGAATGGACATTTAATGGAATATCTTTTAATTTTAAGTTATAGAGATCGTTTTCAAGTTCTCAAGTACCAATTAAACATTCATTCTTGTAAATGTTGCAAACACCTTTGCAAAATAGACAAGAATATCCATCTTTATCACAATAGAAATGGAAATAATGTTTTTCACCAAAAAGGTACAAACAAAGCATCTCTTGAAAATTAACTTAAAATCATTGTTCAACAATAAGTAAACATTTCTTAAGGTCTTGGCAGCAACTCTTGCTCCATTTCCCATCCTCAAGAAGGTCACACCTTCCCTAAGCTTCCTACTTCTTCCCATCACCTGCAACACATTACAGAGATGTGATCAACATTTGGTATCCAATACCCAAGAAGTAGAGTTAACTGAAATGTTTACTTCAATGTAGAACATACCATTTCCAGAACTTTTCTGGACAAGATATTCTTTGCAATTACGCCTCCAATGTCCAGGCTTCTTACAGTGATGACAAACATCAGCAGTCTTGTCAGCCTTAACTGGTGTGGCTGCCATAACGGGATTCGGAGATTGCCTCATCAAGGGCACGTTCTTCTTGGGACGTTGGAAAGAACTCTTCTTTCCTTTCCCATGTGGATCAATCTTCGTACCAGATGAAGAACCCACATAAAGAACCAACTTCTCTTTCTTGATGGTGGACTCAAAGGTCACAAGCATGTTCACCAACTCCTCAAGGGTCGGCTGCATCTTGTCCATGTTGAAGTTCACCACAAAAGGATCAAATGAGCTAGGCAGCGATAAGAGCAACACGTCGGTGGTCAACTCCGAAGGCAAGATCAGATCCATGCCAACGAGCTTGTCTACGAGCCCGATCATCTTTAGGCCATGCTCATGGACCGAGGCCCCATCTCGCATGCGCAAAGTGATCAGCTCCTTGACGGTAGCATGCCTAAGAGGCCGAGTCTGCTCACCAAAGAGCTCCTTCAGGTGCAAATGAATGTCAGCAGCATTCTTTGCACCCTCAAAACGCCTCTGCAGCTCATCATTCATAGAAGTCAGCATATAACACCTGGCTATCAAGTCATTGTCACACCATTTCTTGTAAGCCTGCAATTCCTCATGAGTGCAGTCAGTCGGAGCCTCAACAGGGGGCGACTCAGTCATTGTATATGCTACCCTTTCCGAATTCAAGACGATTTTCAGGTTTCTTAGCCAAGTGAGGTAATTAGGTCCAGTTAATGTGTTTGTCGAGTATTACAGATATCGGATTTCGAATCGAAGACATTGTCAATTTGTACTGAAAAGTAAAAACAGATAAATGTTGATGACTATTTTAAAATATTTAGTAAGATATGAAGTTTGGACTTTTACTTCATAAATATTCGCTCCCACTGTTTTGACATCTTTCACTACCCTCTAGTGAAAACGGGAAACTCCTTTCCTCAGTAGGTACGTAAGGTCCAATTAGCGAATTATGATCCCGAATAATATCAACCAATCACAATTCCTAAAAGGTAGTTTCCAATTACATCATAATGCAACCCTCTACGTAAACTTTTGTCTCACGTTTGATTAGGACCCAATAATATGACGTCGTTCATCTTCACGTGTCAAGCCTTACCAATCGATGTTGAACCTTAATGGACGTTCGCCATGAGTTCCCCCAATAATATGAGCCGAAATCATGGGAGTTCCACGTAGTTCACATCACCATGTCAATGGATGTCACAGCTTTCCGGCACCCAAAGCTCCCCCAATAATATAAGCCGAGCCCCGAGAACGGGTAGCGTTCATCATGCACCCATTGTCGATGGAAGACATGGAAATTATAAACAAATTTATAATTCCCCTTTTCGGGCTTGATATTAATTTTGAATCTTATTCAAAATGAGGGTTTTTAATTTTGAAGGGTCTCATCATTAATTTTATTTAAAAGCTCGCCATGTTTGATCGTATGTTTGCCGGATTCATGCAACTTTGTTATTATCATAATAATAACACACATACTCATTATTTATAACATATCATGCATATATTATAAACAGTAAACAAACAAGGATGATTAATCGCCCCAATACTAACGGACCGTGTGAGCTAAACACGGGCCTAGGTCCAATCCTAGGGTAAAGGCACGGGATGCAATGCAACTATTACATTAGCTTCCAATATTTACATGTCTTCGATCTTCATAATCATCATGGCCACCATCTTTCAATCTTGATCATCCACTATACTAATATTTACAAATAAATATTCATGACAAATAGGGATACATCTCATGGGGTGGGAACTGGCCATAAACCAAGCCCACTTTATAAATTGATAATTATTACAATCATTCAACACAAAATATCCTAGCATACACCTAGCAAATTGGGCTTGGGCTTTTGATCATCCTTCATGCATAATATCACATATCATACACCATCAATTAATTATCAGAATAATTAATTGATCCAATATTATATATCTTGATCCAATCACTAACCGCCACGATTATAAAATAAATTAACAAAGTATACAAACACCTTTGTCTACTTTCCAATTAATTTATTTATAACCGAATTTCTTATAAATCACAATTTACTATAAATAATTAAAATCCAACTTCAATTATTTATTTTATGAGATAAATTTGCAACTTTTGTAATTTTAAACTTAAGGGCCCAAAAACTTATTTTTCACCAAAAACATTTTGGCCCATTTAAAATTCACAAATATGTTAGCCATCCAATGGCCCAACAACTCAAGGCCCATGACACTTTGATAATCCAAAACACTTTTGGAAACCCTAGCCGTGATCACCGTCGCCGGTTCCGGCAACAAAAATTTTTTTTTTTAATTATAAAATTGGGGCTGTTCGGGCAACCCCTCGGGCTGCCCTAGCTGCCCGAAATGGGCAGCCCCTCGGGCAGCCCGAGCTGCCCGATACGGGCAGCAACATGCTGCCCGAAACACCCCGCAAAATGCCTCGGTTTTGGTTGCAAAAATTTACACTCATGCGGTTAGAAATCGATCTCAATATAATATCTTGTATTTTCTACACAAAATCGTAACCATAGCTCGGATACCACTTGAAAGGGGATCGGTTACGGTGACCGAAAGCGCAACGGAAGTTAAAAATTTAAATTTTTCATACAATATTTTGGCCACCTCATGATTTGTGTAGCAAATACAATAAAAACACATAATGTCATACATAGTGTGTTTAGAATTTTACCTATCAATCTCAAGAGATTGATGATGGCACCAACCAAGTTGTAAACAACTTGGCTCTTGAAAAGGATGACAATCTACAAGCTTCCTCCTTACTCCAAAATTAGGCCCACCACCAACTAGGTAAATCCCCTCTTAATTTGCATAGAAAATTAAGAGGATTTTTCAAAGAGAAGTGTGTATTTTTCTTCAACAATTGAAGAACACAACAAGAGAAAATTTTGGAGAGAAAAGTCTCTCAAATTTCGGCCATAGAATTGTGAATGAGGGGGAGGGAGACTTGTCTTGGTAGTGGAAAAAGTAGAAAGCACTTTTTGCATGCCATGCCTTGAAAACTCAAAAAGTAGTCTCCCAACCTTTCACCTCCCATGCATGCATATTATATGGTTTTTAACAAATTAAAAACCATGGACTAAATTTAATTATCTCAAACATATTTGAGACTAATTAAACATTACTTGAATTTACTCAAGTCCACTAGTTAAATAATTTATTTAAATTGAGCTCTACAAACTCAATATAATTTAATTAATTCAACACTTGAATTAATTTAATTATTTGGACTCTACTAGGTCCACTAATGTTTAATTAATTCAACACTTGAATTAATTTAATTTAGTCCATAATAATGTTTATGAAAATCACAATTTTCAAATACATTATTCACTTGGCCAACTTTTAATTTAGGAACACTTCCATAAATCAAAATTTACATTTCTCTCATAGAAGTCATACTTCTATTTTTCCTTACGTCTATAAACTCATTTATAAGCCGTTCAACACATTGAACTATTTTCTCCTTTATAGAAGTCATACTTCTAATTTTCCTTACGCTTATAAACTCCTTTATAAGCCGTTCAACACATTGAACTATTTTACTTCTCAACGGGATCTAGAAAGCTAGTACTTGTGTGGCCCTCAATGGTTCACTGATACAACTAGCCGTGGGTTCACATCTCTATGTGATTCGGACTAAACATGTCCTTATATGAGCATACCCCAATTGCTCCATTCTTACTTATCAACTCCTTGATAACAAGAACGTCAGAACTCAAGTCTGATAGTACCCAACCAATCATGTTAAACGCCTAGCAGCATCGCTTACATGATTCCCTAGGTATCAAATGATAGTGCCTGCACGAACCATTCAGTTATGGTTAGCGTACAGTACGGTCCCTTCAACTCATATATCCCGACCGATTCGACAACCATTGGTATATCGAGAGTTGTCAATGAATCGATACTATGCGACATTGTCAATGAATCGATACTATGTGTCATGTCGTAGTTGCATCGATGGTGTAATCTATGAAACCCCTTTCACAATTACCACCATACTCTGGCCAGAGATTTCAACCTACATACACATGATAACACATAGGATATCCATACCCGAAGGTAAGCGGTGAATCCCCGACTACAATGCATCGACTCCTATATGTTTCGACATGACACCCAACCTTGCCACCTGATGACCCCATAAGAGTCGGTAAACAAGTCAAAGTGAAATGCTAGCACATAGAGTCTCAATGTTGTCCCGGGTCATAAGGACTAATGGTGTACAACCATAAACTAGGACGTTTCCACTCGATAAGTGAGAACCACTTGGAAAGTCCTTTAATGGAGGGTTGTTCAGTGCACTCTACTAGGAGCACCTATCTGCATGCTCGGACATCACAATGTCTCCTACCAATGAAACATGGTACTCACATCGCATATACTAGTCTCTAAATCGAGCGGCCTATATCCTTCTTAGTGGCGGCTGAATCGACTAGGAACCGTTTAGAATATACAGTATTACAAATATGAGTTTCATGATACTCATCATATGAGCATCTCATATTCTTTCTACTATTTGTATATTCAAGGGCTTTATCTATGCAACTAGCATGGGTATATAGATAAAGATGTGCCAAAATAATAATTTCAAATATTACTAAAATAAAGACTGCTTATACATAGAGTTTCATTGTGAACACTCGGCCAACACTTGGCTCGACGGGCACCTACTCTAACACATTGAACCGGACTTACCCAAGCACTATCGGAAATAGGGTAGATAATACCTGAATCGAGAAGCTTAATAGTTTCCGCTTTCACTACCTCTTGCATCTTTGGATTTAGTCGTCTTTGAGGTTTCACGATAGGTGAGTACTTCTCTTCCATCAAGATTTTATGCATGCATATCGATGGACTGATTCCCTTGATGTCTGCCACCTTCCAAGCGAATGCCCTTTTGTGCTCTTTGAGAACTTGCAACAATTTGTCCTCCATAGCATCTGTCAAAGCAGCAGAAATAATGACAGGCAATGTGTTATTCTCACCTAGGAATATGTACTTTAAGTGCGGAGGTAAGGGTTTGAGTTCAAGCGTCGGTGGCTCCTCGATGCTCGACTTTGGAGGGATCAAATCTCTGCGTTCTCCTAGGTCCTCCTAGTCGCATCTTCATTGGCTTTCTCCATGGATGGTTGGCATTGAGATGTGCCACAATTTCAGTTTTTTCATCATCCAATTCCTCTTCTCCCAACTCAGTAGTGATAGTGGCCTCTAAAGGGTCCCTAAAAGCATCCTGCACGTAGTGAGACAGAAGAGAGTCAAAAGCATCAATTCTAAAACAGCTATCAGAATGCAGTGTGTGCTTAAGTGCATTAAAGACATCAAAAGTAATCTCCTCCTCGTCCACTCGCAATCTCAACTTCCCTTCTTGCACATCAATCAGTGCCTTGCCAATCGCAAGGAACGGCCTCCCCAAAATCAAGGGCATCTCCATGTCCTCCTCCATGTCTAGCACCACGAAATCAGCAGGAAAAATAAACTTATCTACTTTCACTAGCACATCCTCAATCACTCCGCGGGGGTACTTGACAGATCTGTCAGCCAGTTGCAAGGACATCCTCGTCGGCTTAGGCTCTCCCAACCCCAGTTTCCTAAACACAGACAATGGCATCAGATTAATACTTGCACCAAGGTCACATAATGCTTTATGAAAAACAACATCACCAATCATGCAAGGAATAGAGAAACTCCCTGGGTCTTTTAGCTTCGGTGGGATTTTGTTTTGCACCAAAGCGGACCAACTTTCAGTAAAGTTCACTGTCATGTGATCCTCCAACTTCTTCTTATTAGCTAAAATGTCCTTCAAAAATTTAGCGTAACTAGGCATTTGCATTAGAGCATCGGCAAAGGGAATATTGATATGCAATTTTTTAAACACCTCAAGAAATTTACCGAATTGTGCATCCAGTTTCGCTTTTTTCAATGCTGCAGTGAAAGGTGGATGAATAACAATTTTTGGTTGTGCAGTGAGTGCTAGTGTAGAGTTAGAAGACTTACCTTTAGATGTCGCAGTTTGCTCATCCACTGTTTGAGTTTTCTCTTTTTCCCTTGACTCCAAAACTTTCCCACTTTTCAACTCAATAGCCTTCACTTGCTCTTTTGGATTAGTCTCTGTGTTACTTGGCAAGGTGCCTTGCTCTCTACTTGCTATCATCTTCGCTAACTGACCAATCTGATTTTCAAGCCCCTTTATCGACGCATCCTGATTTTGAAGTCTAGTTTCAGTGGATGAAATAAACTTAGACATCATTTGCTCCAAGTTGGACTTTTCTTCTCTAGGAGGATCGGATCTGTACATCGGTTGTTTCCCATATTGTTGTCCTCCTTGCGGTCTATTCTGATTGTTTTGACCGCCCCATGAGAAGTTGGGATGTTGCCTCCACCCAGGATTGTATGTGTTCAAATAAGGGTCATGCCTTGGGCGGTTTTGGACTCCCACTTGGTTCACTGGTGCCTCATTTTGCACATAGAATGGATTGTCGTCTTGACAGTCCTTCGCATAGTGTTCCCCTCCACACTTTTCACAGAATATCTCTTGAAGACGCATCGTCGTGCCACCCACATTCAAGCCGTCTATTTTCCTGTTTAAAGCATCAAGTTGTGCAGTAATAGCAGAAAAATCAGTTACCTGGTGCACTCATGCACTCTTCCGCTGGTCGTTTCTTTCAGATTGAGGATGATAGCTGCTAGCATCCATCTCCTCTAACAACACATATCCTTCCTCCGCGGTCTTTCTCAACAGGGTTCCACAAGCAGCCGCATCTATCATAGTACGGTTAGGAGTAAGCAAACCATAATAAAATGTTTGAACGACTAACCCAAGTGGTAACTCGTGATGTGGGCATCTTCGTAGTAGATCCTTGAAGCGTTCCCATGCCTCATATAGAGATTCCTGATCAAATTGAGCAAATGTCGTAATGTCTGCCCGCAGCTTCATGGTCTTGGAGGGAGGGAAGTATTTGATGAGAAAAGCTTTCGCCATGTCGTCCCACGTAGCGATCGAACCTACAGGTAAACAATTTAACCATGCTTTAGCTTTATCACGTAAGGAGAAAGGAAATAAACGCAACCTAACAGCATCATCAGAAACTCCATTGAATTTAAAAGTATCGCAAATTTCAAGAAAATCCGCGATGTGCGTGTTTGGGTCATCCATTGCAGTTCCTCCAAATTGGACCGTGTTCTGAATCATCTGGATTATGTCTGGCTTGATTTCGAAGTGATTCGCCCGCACGATAGGCCTCACAATGCTAGGGCGTGCACCCTCCAAAGAAGGTTGGGCATACTCCAGCATTGGTATGCGACGCGGTATCTCAACTTGTCTATTGTCACGCTGTTCCTCTCCACGTTCTTGCTCGTGTCTTTCCATCAGTTCTTTAAGTCTTTGTTGTTGTCTTCGCCTTCGGAAAGTTCTTTCAATTTCAGGATCAAACTCAAGCTCCACGTCAAGTGACTTTGGCATGCACTGGAAGAAATATCTATAATAAAATATGAAGTGTTATCTCAAGAAAAATAAAATAATGCTAAAGGAAATAACTAAAAATAAAATTGTAGATTAACAGTCCCCGGCAACGGCGCCAAAAACTTGGTCGAGCAAAACTTGCACAGTGAAATCCCCAATAAAATATTATTTTGTGTGCTCAAAAATTAATCGCAAGTGCTCGATGTGAAGTTATAATATAGTGTACGTGAGTACGAGTATCGTTCCACTGAAGACTGTGTTTAACAATTATTATTTTCAGTTATTTAACAGTAGCAACGAAAATTGAGTTGTGTGATTATTCCTACTATACTCAAATAAATATGCGAGTAAAATGATTCAACAAGTAATGAATGAGAATTTAATCTAAAATGTTGAGTTAAAATTCAATGAGAGATGGATTTGTTGGGAATCTCGGTTCACCTACCCCTCGTTACTTAATTAATTCGTTCGATCGTGATCTACGCTTCCGACAAGATTTCCTAATCTATTGAACACACTCTCTCGAGCTATGCCAAACTAATTCTACTCAATGAAGTAATTAAATATCTTTAATTATTTATCAAGAGCAAATCGCATTTCGATCTATGAAATCCTCTAGTTTTCGACCCTAAGGACTATAACTATCGGCACGTATCCAATTTCATATATCTATGTAAATTGTAGATCCGCGAATTATACTACTCATTCCTATCACTCGTTATTCTCTCGAACTCACTCGTGATATGAAAACGTCGTTAAAGTTAGCTACGCTTTAATGACACAGTAAAACAGTAATAAAATCAAGAATAACGCACAGTCGAAATATAAATTAAGTTAAATCAACGTTCGAGGTAGGATCCCCTTTAATCCCAACAAATAATAAAGTTAGCTACTAGAATTCATATTAAAAATAAATGCAACAATGTTTAAAAGATAAAAACTAAGGCAGAAATACTAGAAGTGGCGAAAAACGCGAAGAACGGTGCCCGGAAAATGTCGAATCTTCAATCCAAGCGCCTCGTGCTCTCCAAAACTCTTGACGGCTGAAGAATAAATTCTGAATAATCCTCTAATTTGTGCCTCCCCCTTGCCATATCAGCCACCCTCTCCAAATAAGGTAAAGAATCGGCTACAAAAATCTTGCCAAAAATAGGTGGCGCTCGGGCAGCAGAAAAGTACCGCTCGAGCACCACACCTTCTGTAAACTTCCTTGGGGTGTGCGGCATTCGCGCTCGGGCGGTAGAAAACTACCGCTCGAGCGCCAACTCTTCTGTACATTGGCCATTCTAAACCATAACTCGTGCTCGGGCGGTAGAAAAGTACCGCTCGAGCGCCGACTCTTCTGTCGAGTTTGTGGAATTGATCACCTTTCGCGCCCGGGCGGTAGAAAATTACCGCTCGAGCGCCGCTCATTCTGTCCGTTGCCTTCTCTTTTGTACACTTTGCTCCATGTTCTGGTTTTCCGGCCACTTTTCCTGCAAATTCGTCATGCCCTAGTGAGATATGATAAAATGCAAATGTTTATTCTAAAATGAACAAAATGTGATTGAAATAAACGTATGCACAATGCAAAACACATTCAGACTAATGCAATAAAACACGTAAAAACGACACATATCAACAACCTCTGTTCTTGAATGAAGATCTAACTTGTTTTCCAAACTGACATACTGAACAAATTTTGTCTTTTGAAAAATCTATTTTGGGCAAACCAGTTACAAGATCATAGTTACTCAGATAGGCAATAGATTTAAAGTTTAAGTGGTTCAATCTCTTATGTCACAACCAGTTCTTAGATGATTTTGAAGCAATGAAACAAACTGGTGCATAAGATTGTTCAGTCCAACTGACGTTGTAAGTATTACCACAACAATTTCCAGTTAGGATGACCTCATCAGTTGAGTCTCTAACTAAACACGTGTGTCTGTCAAACTGAACTGAGAAATTTTTGTCGCATAACTTACTGATGTTTATCAAGTTATACTTCAAATTCACAACTAGCAAAACATCTTTAATTGTAAAGTTACTATGGATTAGCTTACCCTTACCCACATTTTTACCTTTGAAGTTGTTTCCAAAACTGATGTTTGGTCCAGTATATTTGATCAGTTGAGATATCAAATTTTCATCTCCTATCATATGTAGCAAGCAACCACTGTCTAGATACCAAGTTGATTTCTTGCTTGTTCATATTACCTGCAATCACACACAGTATATAATTTTGGTACCAATATTAATTTGGGTCCTAAACTAATTAGTCCTTTAGGAACCCAGACTTGAATCAGCCTAACTGATTTCCCGGTTACTGTGTTCCAAATGGTTTTTCTCAAATTTTTGGCAATATGTGTCTGATGTGAGGATGAGACGGTATGATTTGTATCTTTTTTCAACTGGCTATTCTTTTGATGTAATTTCTAAACTGGCTTACAGTTGTAGTAATTGTCATAGTCATTCCTTGAGTACTGATTTTTGTGACTGAACCGTTTAGGTGACCAGTTTCTTGTATCAGTTAAACTCTCAGAGCTATATCCAATATCATACCATTTGCCTTTGTTCTTACTTTCAATCAATTGAACAGCTGGTTTACTAGGTTCTGAGAATTCATTTACCATGGTTGATTTTACAAAGGTAATGTACTTTCCGTTGTTTTCATACAACCTTGGCTTTGTATCACTTGCAAAATTTTCATCATGACTGTTAAAACCTAAACCAGTTTATCATCAAATGATTTTTGAGAATTTTGCATTTCAGTAAATGCAACTGAAGACTTGTTCCAAGCTTGGATCATTTCAGTATGTTTTGAAATCTCTGTTTTTAACTGACATATCAAAGCCTGATTTTCGATTTTTTCAGCTTTCGCTGTGCAATCTCCCTTTTAGACTCAACAGTTCAATTGACTTATCAGTTTCTGTCTTGTTGTCATTGGGATTAGTTTGCTCAGTTTTAACATTCTCAAATGATCGAGCAAGTTTGTGATACTCATTTACCATGTCATGCAGTGTAGTAATGAGTTCCTCATGAGTGAAGTTAGTAGAGCTAAAGTCAAATACATGTTCACTTGCTGACTCCAGTTCAGCATCATCTGCCATTAGACACTTGACTTCCTCTTCATCTTCACTTGAACTGATTGGGCTTTCTGGTTCTGACTCATCATTGTCAGTTTCTGCCCACTTAGATTTGCTTTCTTCAGCCAAAAGAACTTCATGCTTCTTCTTGAATGATTTCTTGTCATCCTTGGTCCTTATTTTGTGCTCATATGGCTTCTTTCCCTTATCAGTTGATACTCGACTGTCCTTCTTTGGCTTAGAATAATCTGCTATGAAATGACCAGATTTGCCACAGCTGTAGCAAACATAGGATTCTTCCTTGGATTTGTTCTTCTGATATTGCTTCTGGAAGTTTCCTTGATTTCTTCTCATGAATCTCCCAAATTTCTTAACAAACAATGACATAGCATCATTGCTCAGTTGATCAGCAGATTTGTCAGCTGAACCAGTTGGTTCCAGTCTGACAGCAGTTAAAGCAGTTGTGGTAGTTGGTGCAGAAGGCTCTCCTTCTTTGGTTTATAGTTCAAACTCGTAAACCTGTAAATCAGCAAACAAGTCATGAAGTTTGATCTTATTAAGATCCTTTGACTCTCTCATTTCCAGGGTCTTGACATCTCATTCTTTGGGAAGACCTCTGATCACCTTCAGTGCCACTTATTTGTTTGAATACACTTTGCCAAGTGCATTCAGCTCAATGATAATACCACTGATCCTTTCATCATAATCATGCATGGATTCAATAGCTTTCATCTTGATATTATCAAATTTTTGAACAACAACTGATAGCTTGTTCTCTTTTGTTTGCTCCTTTCCTTCACACAGCTGGATCAGTTTCTCCCATATTTCTTTTCAAGTTTTGCACATCTTGATTTTGCTGAAAGTGACTTTATCCAGCGTTTTGTATAAGATATCCTTAGCCACATTGTCTAGATTGGCTTTCTTTTTGTCCTCAGTTGTCCGTTCTTCTCTGGGCTTTTCTATACGATGAGGTGCCCCATCAGTAATGGCAACTGCTGTATTTGCTTTTAGGACCTTCATGGGACCATCAGTGATGACATACCACATGTCGTCATCTTGTGCAGCTAAATGAGCCTGCATTCTGATTTTTCAGTCGGCAAAATCTTCTCTGAAAAACATCGGTATTTTGTTGAATGAAGACATGTTGAACAATTTGTGAATAATAGTATTCTGAGACAAGATTCAACTTCTCTGATACCACTTGTTAGGATCGGGTGATAGGTTGAAATGTGTTTAGAATGGGGGTTGAATAAACACTCACGAATTTTATAACCTTTTCGAATGAAGTGTAAGTTTTGGGACAAACAGAAACTTAGGAATCTTTTCAGTCGATGACAATCAGTTTAACTGATTACAGTTGTGAAAATAAACTGACTGAAAGATAGAATAAATAACGTAAGTAATAACACGAAGATTTATGGATGTTCGGAGAATAAATCCTACGTCACCCCTTCTATCACAAGGATATGATATGCACTAAAGTACTTTGAACGATACAAAACTTGTACAGACCCACTTCATTTTGGACTTAACACTGCCAAGACTGAAACTCTTAGTTTATTAAATATCACAATTCTTCGACTGAACTTAGCAGAACTGACCTCGCTAAAGATCAAGTAAACAATGAAACAGTTTGTACTTATATGCTCAAAAAGTAGCCTCAAATGCTACGAATAATTCTGATAATTGTGAGCTTTTTGATTCTCGAATGAGAGTAATAAATTCAGCAGAGTAACAACAAGCTTGAGCGAATAGATAGATCATATTGATTCGAGAGTTGGTTTCTCAACTGCTCTTCTCACCTATTTATAGGCTTCTATTCAATGGTAACATTAAATATTATTGAATCTTTATATCTGTTGATTGCCACGTCAACATTATTCTGACAATCGTACACTGTAGCTCTGAAATGCGGCGTTCCAGTACGAGTTATAGTCTGCTTTGTACCATTGTCGATTAAATTTCTTTTTTAACTGATGACGTGTACAGCTGAATGATCAGCTGATTCGCTGGTAAACTCACAACTGAATATGTCAACTGATTATTTTCCAACTGATCAGTCAATTGTTTTTGAAAGTTCAGTTCCGCTGGTTTCAGTTGCCTTTAATAAACTGCGCATTAATATTCAGTTAGGCAACTCAGTTGATTTAAGTGTGATCATTTTAGTCCAATAACTTAGTTTCTTAGTTTGTCAAACAACCGAAATTAAGTTTCTAACAGAAATTCTATTTAAGGAGGGAAGAATTGTAAGGTCTAAAAAATTCGAACTACGTAACATGACTGCATGCAATATAGGGTTTTACTAAAATATGTGTTTAATTATTTTAAATCTTTAAATGCATGATTATTGCATGGATATGTGTTTCATTTCATGGTTTATTAAGATTTCATGTATAAGGGCTTTAGTAGTTTTTCACGCTCGAACGAGGAACAGAGACCGGGGATAATTAAGGAAAAAATATTTTTATTAAATAATAATTTTTAATTATTTAATATATGGTGTAAATAAGGGTGATTTTTTAAAATGAACCTTGGTATGGTATTTTTACTCATTGAGTCATATTTTAAACTGGTACGCAAATTTTAGCAAGTTAGGGGGCTTTTTGAGGGTTCGAGAAATATTTTCAAAAACGTACTAAACGAAATATTTTTCAAGAGAGTTTTTGAGCTTAATGAGATCATTTAATGCATAATGGGCCTAAAATTCTACTAGACTTCATTATTTTAATCATGCCCTATTTGTTCCAAACATCGTCACCGGTCTCTTCCTCGATCCCGCCTCGAATAATCGTCCTGAAATATGAAGCTTGAAAGAAATTCTAACGTGCATCACATAAACATGAATAATTTAAATAATGCATTTAAATAAATCATGCACCGCTAAAATCAATATAAAATTGATTTAAATTATTTAATAATTAAATAAATACATGGGTTATACGTGTACTGAATTTGGGCACTACAAATTATCTAAGCCTTTGTATCACTCTCTACTGTAAAGAATTTGATGACACTTATTTTTCCATCTTCAAGTTGCTCACTTAACACTCACATAAGTTCAATCAGATCATCAAGGATCATCAAGTGCCACAAAAACCACTCAAACTATCTATTGAAAGCAATCTACACAAGTGTTGTATTAGTTGTTGAATCGAATCGAATTGAATTGGAGAATTCACACAACCATTGTTTGTTATTTGCTAAGTTTGTACTATGAGTTTTAGTCAGAAATTGGATGCGTGCTAAATTGAAGTATGTTATTACAAATTATTATAAAACGAAAAACATTCTAATGAATTATTTCCTTAAGTAGAAGAAGACATAGAAGGATATTGTCATCGGGATTCCATAAAATCTATTGTTTTATTTACTTTACACATTATTTTATTAATGTATTCGCTAAAATCAAAACCAAGTCAATATAACCCAATCCAAAAGGACATTTTTGCATCTTCTAAAAACGTTATATGTATTCGTATTCATGAGATGTATTTAGCTACTTGGGAAAAAGGCTTGTATAACTAATAACTATCAAGACCAGCTCGAGTAGGCAAGAAAATTTTGAAAGAGTTTATTCATCCTCTCTAAATTCTATATCGATTCTAAATAAATTAATTTTATTATTATTAAGCTTATAATAACAATAAATTATTATATCTGAAATCATCTTATAAGTCGTATTAAATTTTTTTTTTTTAGAAAAAAGCAACTAATGCCCAAAATTGTTCAACTCATATATTGAAATCCATATGAATGCTTGTGGCTTAATGATCAGCACTCGTGCACACAGAAACGGCACTACACAACATGATTATCTTGTTAGATTAGATGTCTTGCAAGTCAACTGTTGACTAGGAATTTTATTGACTCGGTTGTAAAAAACAATCGGTATTTTAATATAATTCATTATTTTATGATTTGTTATTTCTTTATCTGTATACACATGTGAACAACATAAATAAAGACCTTGATTATACTTTAATACAAATGTATCGTAATTCAATGTTGAAATTCGTTTGTAAACATTGTATGATCTAAATTTGTTCATAGTCGATTCAGCCGCCTAAAACATGGATAAAGGTCGCTTGAGCACGAGACTATCATATATGATGTTGTGCACTGCGTTTCTTGGTAAGGGCATAGAGATGTCCAAACATGTAGATGGGCAGTCATGTGATGATTATACCGAACAACCCTCCCTCGGACTTTCCAAGTGGTTATCATTCATCGAGAGGATAAGTCGTGGTTATGATTGTACACCATTAGTCCTTACGACTTGGGACAACACTGAGGCTATATATGCTAGGGTTGTGCTTTGACTCGTTTACCGGATCCAGGAGAGTCCTGATGGCGAGATTGGGTACAGTTGTGACACATATAGGAGCCAGTGCATTGTAGTCGGGGATTCACCGCTCACCTACGGGTGTGGATATCCTATGTGATCTAATGAAATAATAGTGTGTGGAATCTCTTGCCAGAGTATGAGATGTACATTGGAGAAGGAGTTCTCCAATGGTACACGCGATGCCACTACTTATATTTATCACATAGTTATCGAATTAATATGCAACCCTCGGTGAACCAATGGTTGCAGATTCAATCGGGAAATATGAGTTGAAGGGACCGTACTGTACGCTATTCATAATCGAGTGCTTCTTGCAGGCACTATCAGTGATACCTAGGGAATCATAGGGTGATGCTACTAGACGCTCTTACCATAGTTCGATGGGTTTAATCAGAAATATGATTTTAAAATTCTCATGATCAATTGTTGATGCATAGAATGGGGCAATTAAGGGTAAGCCCGAATAAAGGATTATGTCCTGAATCACAAGGAGTTGTGAACTCACGGCTAGCTGTATCTCTGAACCATTGAGGGACACACAAGCACTGGATCGTTTGTTCCCGTTTAGAGATAATAAATTCAAGATGTTGAATTTATATTATGATATAGTAAATTCAAGGAGTTGAATTTATGATAATTAAATTTTGGGACAATAAATTCAAGGAGCCTATGAGCTTGGTACTGCTGACCCAGAGTAGCATCGGTACGTGAATCTCTGGTCATTAGTTGAATTATTTATAATCGATTTTAATTTATTAAACTCAAAAGTTGAGTTTATCAAATATTAAATTAAAATTGGTGGAGAGTATGTATAATGGACTTGTAGGAGTATAAGTCCAACATATTAAATAATTAAATTCTTAATGAACTTTGATTAATTAATTAAAATAGTTGGACTAGCCCATTTAAATAATCAAGCCTATTAGTGTTATTTATGATTATTAAGTGATGACTTAATTATAAATAGGTGTTAGCAAGGCATAACCCTAGCACCACCAAATGAGAATTTCGAAATTCCCTTTCCCAAAGACCAAAAAATTCGGCCACTTCCTTTTGATGGAAAAGGTTGAGCCGTCTCTCAAGCTTTGATCTCCAACGCAAAATATCTTTTAGTTTTCTAGTGTAAATTAAAAAAGGATCAAACCATCTAGTCGTGGACCTGATTAGAAGAAAGGAGTCCTTGACGAACGTTCGTAGGGATTTCATCAAGAGCTATCTCCGTTAAACCCGGAATAGTTGGAACCGTGTGATTAATTCACCAAAGGTATGAAATTTCTAACGCCCTATGATTGTTTATGTAATGCCCAAATTTAGTACACGTATAACACATGCATTTAATTAATTATTAAAGTATTTATTAAATTTTAAAATGAGTCTTAGTAGTGCATGATTTATTTAAATGCATTATTTTAAATTAATTATGTTTATGTGATGCACGTTAAAATGTTTTTCGGGTTTCAAGTTTCAGGCGATTATTCGAGGAGGGATAGAGGAAAAGACCGGTGACAATTTTTGGCAATTTGAAAGTGTGGTAATTTATTTTAAGTTGAGGATGGGGCAATTTAATGATTTATTTAGTTTTAGCATCTTTGAGCCTAAATCATTTAGTTGGTAACTTTAAGAGTTTAAAACTTTTAAAATTAGCATTTTGCTGGGTGTTATTTTAATTTAAGAGTCTTGTTAAAATTAGTGTGGGTTAACCTTTATTAGTATTTTCATCAATTAAATTAACACTAATTTCTCCTAATCAAAAACCCACACACACGTACACACACTTACACGTTTTTACACACACTAAAACATACAACACACCTATACATTCATTTTCAGATTTTTAAAGAAAGAAAACTTAGGGTTCTTGAGAGAACAAGCAGCCGCCCCCTTCCCCTCTATTTTCCAACAAGTTTTCGGCGATTTTATTGCAAGATAATCGAGCCACCATCGTCCCGGATCAACCTCGCTTCTTTCTCCGCTTCGGTATCGCCGTGTCGGTAAAGTTTATCATCAAAAGGCACGTATATTCTGTTCTTTCTGCATCAATCTTGTCGTATTATGCGTTGTGTTGATTATTGTGCGTAAAAATATATGTGTAATGTAGAATTTGAGCGGAAGATGCATCGAATGCGTTTTGAAATATTTTTAGATCTGGAATTTCGTAACTTGCTGTTCTGTTGAAAACTGCGATTTTTTGGTCGTGAACCTGAGAAAACTTTCTACGTTAAAATTGTATAACTTTTTGATACCTTCGATTTGATATAAATTTCGAAATATTTGTATAAAAATTGAGTGAGTTATGACGTTTTTCGTGGGACTGCTCAAACTTTGTTTTCAGAAAATTATGTATTGATATGTTCTCGAGATTTTATTGTTGCAGGCTTCGTTGAGAATCGACAGGTGATTGTTGCTGCGTCTAGGTATGCTTAATATGATGATGGGTTGTTATTTGACGTGTCGCTTAGTGTCGATAGGCACTCGAATACACTAGAAGCCGCGAGAAGTGTTTTGATGTCAAAATTTGAGTTTACGAATTTGTTGCTAGTTTAGAATGCGTTGATGTTTGAGACATTCTATGGAGTCGAGTATGGATCATAGTGTCCTAGGATGAGTCTCGAGGCGTTGATCACGGCATGTGTAATCGAAATTTGGAGAGTATAAGTTTATGGGTCGCGGAGTCCAGTTTGCTCGACGCCTGAGCGGCAACTTTTTGCCGCCCGAGCGCCATTCTTTCTATCCGAGTGTTTTTCCCCGTAACCTCGGCGCCCGAGCAAAAGTTTGTTACCGCCCGAGCGTGGACCCTGGCACCCGAGCGGTATAGTTTAACCTCCCGAGCGCCACCCCTTCTGTCCAAATATTTTGTTCCTGCTTCTTTTCAAGATTTAATAGTAAATGTATGTCTTTTATTGTTGGGAAATGTGCACACATCTTTTAGAGATTGTTCGGGGTTTAATGTCGTGGGTTAGTACGATGATTTAATGAGGTCAAGGCGCGAGAGATCTAGAACGTCATAAGATATTTAATTACTTCGGTGGTGAGCACGAGTACCTACGTCTAAGCTATGAAATGTAAGTACATGTAATTGCGTTGGTATGTACGGCAGCGGCCCCAATCGAAGTCCAACGAATCCCTCAACACCAAATAAATATGTTGACGTGCAAGAAAACATTTTAAAAGTTTTTGGAGGTATGATAATAGTCTTGTGACCAATGTATGTTTGGGGTTGGAAAGTGTTAAATCATGAACGGGGACCAACCCACCCCGTTAAAGCATGAACGGGTTTTGATCAGGATTGTAAAGCGTTAAAAAATGAACGGAGACCAATCCACCCGTTAAAGCATGAACAGGGATCTCATGTATGTGGTAGTGGATACGTCCCTGTCATCTTTGTACTGTGGTTTAATCTGATCAGGCGAAATATGTTATGGGTCACTTGTTTTGAAACATCCTCTACGAAAAATGATGAAGCTATGTATGTTTAAGTATGTTCAAGTATGCAAGCATGTTTAAGAAAAGTTTATGGCACGTCTAAGTATGTATGTACGTATGTTCAAGTTTTATCTTGCAAGTTCAAGTTTTAAGTATGTACGATCTATTTTAAAGTTTTTTGTGGATTTTATTACGTAGTACTCATTATATCCAGTTTATATGTGTTGAGTCTTTAGACTCACTATACTTGATTGATGTAGGTGAGGAGGTTTATGAGGAGACAAGAGGTGGGGACCAAGGAGCAGGCTTGGACTGAGCGGGAGGCTAAACCCGAGGACCGCCTACGTTGTTTTTAGGATTTTTATGCATGTTTAAAATACTCTGATTTGGTGTTGGTTACGATTTCTTTTGGAACAAGCATTTTGTCAGCAAATTTTTATTGGTGAATGAATGTTGAATGGACGACCGTATTGATGGAATTCTTTTGCATTTAAGAGATTTTTTTTAAATGCTAACGTATTTATTTAAGAAAAATTTTTAATTCTTCCACAAATTTTAATTAGCAAAAGTACGGTACGTTAAAGTTGGTATCAGAGCGGTGTTCTTGTAAAGGGTTATGCCTACTGTCAGTCGCAAGAAGCTCACGAAGTCACACCTCAAGTCTGTAAGTTTTAAGGTTTCAAATTTATGTTATGTAGTAAGCATTAAGTTCTGATCTCAGCATGTGCATAATTTAAAGTTGTAGTGCGTGCATCTTATGTCATTGATATCATGTTCATGCATAGTGGGTTTATGTGTTGGGCAAATTGTTGGAACAGAATGCCTCCTAGACGTGTGGTTGACCGGGAAGCGATGGAAGAGGACAGAGAGTCCTGAAGTGAGGATAGGGCCAATCCTCCATCCCCACCTCCGATATGCAGGCTCAGGTGCTTGCAGGTATGATGCAATTCTTCGCACAGTTTGCGAGGAACCAGACTGCAGTAGATGCAGGGGAGAGGCCCAGACCGGAAGCAGTTTACGAGAGGTTCAGATGTATGAGCCCAAAGGAATTTTCGGGTACCATTGACCCGATGGGAGCTGAAGGATGGATTAAGTCCATCGAGGTAATCTTCGACTTCATGGAACTAGCTGATGCAGACAGGGTCAGGTGTGCCACGTTCCTTCTGACAGGGGATGCCAGACTGTGGTGGGAGAGTGCGTCAGTGGCAGTTAAATTCCAGGTACTGCCATGGAATGGGTTCAAAGAGGTTTTCTACTCGAAGTACTTCACTGAGGAAGTACGCTCTCGCCTCACCAGCAAGTTTATGACACTGCGTCAGGGTGATAATAGTGTTGCAGAATTTGTTAGGAAGTTTGAGAGCGGGTGTCACTTCGTACCCCTCATTGCGAATGATGTCCAGGCAAAGTTGAGGCATTTCCTGAATGGTTTGCAGCCGATCTTGCGCCGTGACGTCCGAGTAGCTGGTCCTACTAGTTATGCAGTCAAAGTATCTAGAGCATTGGCTGCAGAGCAAGATCTGAGAGATATCGAGATGGACAGGCAGGGCAAGAGGCCCTATCAGGAACCACCGCAACACCAGCAGTAGCAACAGCAGAGACCTCAGTTTAAGAGGCCGTTTCAAGGACCGTCGGGGAAGAAACCCTATCAGGGACCACCGAAAGGCAAGGGTCCGATACAGCAGCAGGTGGCGCCTCAGAAACCGGGAAATTTCCCAGTGTGTCAGAAAAGTAATCGCCAGCATCCCGGACCGTGCTTATGGGGATCCGGAAAATGTTTTAAATGTGGGGCCAATGACCACATGCTGAAGGAGTGCCCGCAGTGGAAGCAGCCTACTCAGGGCAGAGTATTCGCCATGCATGAACAAGAGGTGAACCCAGACACGACTTTACTGACAGGTAAATTTTTCTACCTAAGCTCAGTATTAATTTTGCCTTGCATGTGGAATTTTATTTGGGATTATGAAGGTGCTAGTAATATTTTGAGTAATTTGGGATAATAATTTTCTACTATGTTTGATGTTAATGTTAGAATTTTTGGGAAATAATTTTGTGTTGTGCTAACGTCTCTCAAAAAATATTTTCATTAAGAGATTAGCCACTCAGGCCTTGATAGATTCAGGAACCACTCATTCTTTCATTTCGGAAACATTTGCTAGTCACTTGGATATCAAGACCATTGGACTCGACGCGAATTATTACGTGACAGTCCCATCAGGGGAAGAGCTGTCAGCTACTAGTGTGGTCAGAGATATTGATCTAGAATTGCACGGCCACCTGGTGTATGCTGATTTGATCGTCTTGCCGATGCCCGAATTTGACATTATTTTAGGAATCGACTGGCTGACGAGGAACAGAGTTCTGATTGACTTTCAGAAGAGGTCAGTATTGGTTAGACCGCCAGGCATGGAGCATTTCCTTTTTGAACCAGCCAGGCGGATAAGTTTCCCTCGCATGATCTCTCGCATGCAGGCTAGGAGACTTATTTCTAAGGGGTGTCAGGCCTTCTTGGTCAGCCTTATTTCTGCACCTGACATACCCACTCCGACTTTATCTGAGGTGCCAGTAGCCAGAGATTTCCCAGACGTCTTTCCTGATGACGTCACAGGTCTTCCACCATAGAGGGAAGTGGAGTTTGCGATCAACTTATGCCAGGCACTATGCCAATCTCTAAGGCACCGTACCGATTATCTCCAGCTGAAATGTTAGAACTCAAGCAGCAGATTCAGGAGCTTCTCGACAAGGAATTTATCAACCCTAGTTGCTCGCCTTGGGGCGCACCAGTACTTTTTTTAAAGAAAAAGGATGGGAGTATGAGGTTGTGCATCGATTACCGAGAATTGAACAAGGTAATGATCAAGAACCAAATACCCACTTCCTAGGATCGAAGACTTGTTTGATCAGTTTCAGGAAGCTACAGTGTTCTCTAAGATAGATCTTCGATCTGGGTATCACCAACTGAAGGTGAAAGATGCAGATGTGCACAAAACAGCCTTTAGAACCAGATATGGGCATTACGAGTTCTTAGTAATGTCATTCGGACTGACGAACGCTCCAGCAATTTTCATGGACCTCATGAACCGAGTATTCCAGTCTTACTTAGATCAATTCGTCATGGTGTTCATTGACGATATTCTTATTTACTCGAAGGGCCATGAGGAGCACAGTCAGCACCTGAAGACAGTTTTGCAGACCTTACAGAGTCGCAAGTTATTTGCGAAGTTCAGTAAGTGCGAATTTTGGTTGGAGAAGGTAGCATTTTCTGGTCATATAATTTCTAGCAGTGGCATTGAGGTGGATATGGCGAAGGTAGCAGCCGTTAAGGAATGGGTTGAACCGAAGAACGCATCAGAGATCCGCCGTTTTCTGGGTTTAGCCGGTTACTACCGTAAGTTCATCCAAGGATTTTCGTCGACAGCAGTGCCACTCACTTCACTGACCAAAAAGAATGCTAAGTTTGTGTGGAGTGATGAATGTCAGAAGAGCTTTGTTACGTTGAAGCAAGCCCTTATTTCAGCGCCAGTGTTAGCCATGCCAACAGGGCCAGGGGATTTTGTGTTGTACACGGATGCATCTAAGCTCGGGTTAGGCGCGGTATTGATGCAGCATGGTCGGGTGATAGCTTATGCTTCCAGACAGTTAAAGGTGCATGAGAAGAATTATCCGACGCATGACTTAGAATTAGCCGCCGTCGTCTTTGCATTGAAGATTTGGAGACACTACTTGTAACGCCCCAGATTCGATGACTGTCCTCACTGTATCAAGACAGGTCTTTCCAGCTTGCTTATGTCCTCACTCACACGCACCCTGGGAAACTTATCAGGAGGTCACCCATCTCAAAATTACCCCTAGTCAATCACGCTTAACTTTAGAGTTCTTATGTGATGAGCTAGCGAAAAGAAGATGCACATTCGTGATATGAGTAGTACCAATCAAAATCTTTTAAGCCCTCTTCAACTGTACAGTCTATTACATTGAACAGTCTCGTAATCTCTCTCCTTCCGGTGTAGGAACGGTTCAATCATGTTCCCTCCACCTAGAAGCCTGCCAAGAGCCGCTAATTGTCTGTGCCACCTCATGGCACCGGCGATCACCCCCCACCCTCTTCGGCCCCGGGCCTCACATGCCCACCAGCTTCCGCTTGGTTCGTCCCCGAACCACACCGTACTCGGAAAGGTAGGCTTTGATACCACTTTTAACGCCCCAGATTCGATGAATGTCCTCACTGTATCAAGACGGGTCTTTCCAGCGTGCTTATGTCCTCACTCACACGCACCCTGGGAAACTTCTCAGGAGGTCACCCATCCCAAAATTACCCCAAGTCAAGCACGCTTAACTTTAGAGTTCTTAGGTGATGAGCTACCGAAAAGAAGATGCACATTCGTGATATGAGTAGTACCAATCATATCTTTTAAGCCCTCTTCAACCGTACAGTCCATTACATTGAACAGTCTCGGAATCCCTCTCGTTTCGGTGTAAGAACGGTTCATTCATGTTCCCTCCACCTAGAAGCCTGCCAAGAACCGCTCATTGTCCGTGCCACCTCATGGCATCGGCGATCACCCCCCGCCCTTTTCGGCCTCGGGCCTCACACCACTTGTACGGCGAGAAGTGCCAGATATTCATAGATTACAAGAGCCTCAAATATTTCTTCACACAGAAAGAACTGAATATGATACAGAGACGGTGGTTAGAGTTGGTGAAGGACACAGTTGTCAGCACAGAGACCTCTTCAGTCTGAGATTCAGATGTTCGATTTAGAAGTTTATCGCAAGAGCAGAGCTCCATGGCTGTCTAATCTGACAGTCCAATCTTCCTTGCTAGACCGTATTCATACAGGTCAGCCTTCAGATGAGCAGTTACAGAAATGGAGGCTGAAGGATGAAGCCAAAGGCAGTGTACTCTACACAGTGTCAGATGGTATTGTGAGGTACAGAGATAGAATGTGGGTGCCTAGTGTTGATTCGATCATAGAGTATACTCTGACAGAGCCACACTAATCTCCGTATTCTATTCACCCCAGCGGCACCAAGATGTATAAGGACCTACAGAGTCTGTATTGGTTACCATGGATGAAGAGAGACATCCGCAGGTTCGTGTCTGAATGCCTCACTTGTCAGCAGGTGAAGGCAGAGCATCATTAGGCGAGCAGGATCGGTTAAGCCCTCCCCATCCCAGAGTGGAAATGTGAGAGCATAATGATGGATTTCTTCGTTGGATTGCCTAGGTCAGTCAGAGGCTTTAATGCCATTTGGGTTATTGTGGATCGACTCAATAAGTCAGCGCACTTTTTGCCAGTGAAGACGACTTTCTCCATGACGCAGTACGCGGAGCTTTATATTAGGGAGATAGTCCGTTTACATGGGTTCCCAGTTTCTATTTTATCAGACAGGGACCCGAAGTTTACGTCGTCCTTCTGGAAGAGCTTACATGCAGCCATGGGGAAAAAGTTGCTGTTCAGTACAGCTTTTCACCCGCAGACAGATGGCCAGTTTGAGCGAGTGATTCAGATTTTAGAGGATTTACTGAGAGCCTGTATGATTGATTTTCAGGAGAAATGGGAGTCTAAGATACCGCTAGTGGAGTTTACCTACGACAACAGCTTCCAATCATCTATAGGTATGGCTCCCTACGAGGCTCTGTATGGATGGAAGTACAGATCACCAGTTCATTGGGATGAGGTTGGTGAGAGAGCAAAACTTGGCCCAGAGATAGTTCAGCAGAGTACATATGTGGTGGTCAAGATTCGAGACAGAATGAAGACCGCCCAGAGCCACCAAAAGAGCTATGCCGATAAGAGAATGAGAGATCTCGAGTTTGCCGTAGGCGATCACGTTTTTGTAAAGATAGCGCCCATGAAGGGTGTTATGAGATTCGGGAAAAGAGGCAAGCTAAGTTCGAGGTTTATTGGGCCGTTTGAGATTTATGACAGAGTTGGGACACTAGCTTATCGTGTTGCCCTTCCGCGGAATCTGGCCGGGGTACACAGTGTGTTCCACGTCTCGATGCTAAGGAAGTATCTAGCTAATCCTTCGCATGTTTGAGCTACGAGCCGTTGCAGTTGGCTCCAGACCTGTCATATGAGGAAAGACCCGTCCAAAAACTAGACAGACGGGAGCGTAGACTTCGGTACAAAGTGACCAAGTTGGTCAAAGTCCGGTGGCTAAACCAATCAGTGGAGGAGGCCACTTGGGAGACTGGAGCAGACATGAGAATCCGCTACCCGAAATTGTTCGGTAAGACTTAATCTTGAGGACGAAATTTTTATAAGTGGGGG
Organism: Primulina eburnea; assembly: GCF_022965805.1. Lineage (NCBI taxonomy): Eukaryota > Viridiplantae > Streptophyta > Magnoliopsida > Lamiales > Gesneriaceae > Primulina > Primulina eburnea. The sequence goes on from NC_133116.1 coordinate 19,974,021, forward strand.
AGGAACTGTAATGCCCAAATTCAGTACACGTATAACCCATGCATTTAATTAATTATTAAAGTATTTATTAAATTTTAAAATGAGTCTTAGTAGTGCATGATTTATTTAAATGCATTATTTTAAATTAATTATGTTAATGTGATGCACGTTAAAAAGTTTTTCGAGTTTCATGTTTCAGGTGATTATTCGAGGCGTGATAGAAGAAAAGACCGGTGACTATTTTTGGCAATTTCAAAGTGTGGTAATTTATTTTAAGTTGAGGATGGAGAAATTTAATGATTTATTTAGTTTTAGCATCTTTGAGCCTAAATCATTTAGTTGGTAACTTTAAGAGTTTAAAACTTTTAAAATTAGCATTTTGGTGGGTGTTATTTTAATTAAGAGTCTTGTTAAAATTAGTGTGGGTTAACCTTTATTAGTATTTTTATCAATTAAATTAGCACTAATTTCTCCTAATCAAAAACCCACACACACGTACACACACTCACACACACTTACATATTTTTACACACAATAAAACACACAACACACCTACACATTCATTTTCAGATTTTTAAAGAAAGAAAACTTAGGGTTCTTGAGAGAACAAGCAGCTGCCCCCTTCCCCTCTATTTTCCAGCAAGTTTTCGGCGATTTTATTGCAAGATAATCGAGCCACCATCGTCCGGATCAACCTCGCTTCTTTCTCCGCTTCGGAATCGCTGTGTCGGTAAAGTTTATCATCAAAAGGCACGTATATTCTGTTCTTTCTGCATCGATGTTGTCGTATTATGCGTTGTGTTAATTATTTGCGTAAAAATATATGTGTGATGTAGAAGTTTGAGAGGAAGATGCATCGAATGCGTTTTGAAATATTTTCAGATTTGTTATTTCGTAACTTGCTGTTATGTTGAAAACTGTGATTTTTCGGTTGTGAATATGAGAAAACATTTGACTTGAAAATTGTATAACCTTTTGATACCTTCGATTTGATATAAAATTCGAAATATTTGGATAAAAATTGAGTGAGTTATGATGTTTTTCGTGGGACTACTCAAACTTCGTTTTCAGAAAATTATGTATTGATGTGTTCTCGAGATTTTATTGTTGCAGGCTTCGTTGGGAATCGACAGGTGATCGTTTCTTCGTCTAGGTATGCTTAGTATGATGATGGGGTGTTATTTGACGTGTCGCTTAGTGTCGATAGGCACTCGAATACACTAGAAGCCGCGGGAAGTGTTTTGATGTCAAAATTTGAGTTTACGAATTTTTTGCTAGTTTAGAGTGCGTTGATGTTTGAGACATTCTATGGAGTCGAGTATGGATCATAGTGTCCTAGGATGAGTCTCGATGCGTTGATCACGGCATGTGTAATCGAAATTTGGAGAGTATAAGTTTATGGGTCGCAGAGTCCAGTTTGCTCGACGCCTGAGCGGAAATTTTTTGCCGCCCGAGCGCCATTCTTTATGTCCGAGTGTTTTTACCCGTAACCTCGGCGCCAGAGCAGAAGTTTGTTACCGCCAGAGCGCGGACCCTGGCGCCCGAGCGGTATAGTTTCACCGCCCGAGCGCCACCCCTTCTATCCAAATATTCTGTTCCTGCTTCTTTTCAAGATTTAATAGTAAGTGTATGTCTTTTATTGTTGGGAAATGTGCACACATCTTTTAGAGATTGTTCGGGGTTCAATGTGGTAGGTTAGTACGATGATTTAATGAGGTCAAGGCGCGAGAGATATAGAACGTCATAAGATATTTAATTACTTCGGTGGTGAGCACGAGTACCTACGTCTAAGCTATGCAATGTAAGTACATGTAATTGCGTTACTATGTGCGGCAGTGGCCCTAATCGAAGTCCAATGAATCCCTCAACAGCAAGTAAGTATGTTGACGTGCAAGAAAACATTTTAAAGTTTTTGGAGGTATGATAATTGTCTTGTGACCAATGTATGTATGGGGTTGGAAAGCGTTAAATCATGAACGGGGACCAACCCACTCCGTTAAAGCATGAAGAGGTTTAGATCAGGATTGGAAAGCGTTAAAGCATGAACGGGGACCAATCCACCCGTTAAAGCATGAACGGGGATCTCATGTATGTGGCAGTGGATACGTCTCTATCATCCCAGTACTGTGGTTTAGTCTGATCAGGCGAAACATGTTATCGGTCACTTGCTTTGAAACATCCTCTACGAAAAATGATGAAGCTATGTATGTTTAAGTATGTTCAAGAATGCAAGCATGTTTAAGAAACGTTTATGGAATGTCTAAGTATGTATGTACGTATGTTCAAGTTTTATCTTGCAAGTTCAAGTTTTAAGTATGTACGATCTATTTTAAAGTCGTTTGTGGATTTTATTACGTAGTACTCGTTATCTCCAGTTTATACGTGTTGAGTCTTTAGACTCACTAGACTTGATTGATGCAGGTGAGGAGGTTTGTGAGGAGACAGGAGATGAGGACCAAGGAGCAGGCTTGGACTGAGCGGGAGGCTAAACCCGAGGACCGCCCACGTTGTTTTTAGGATTTTTATGCATGTTCAAAATAATCTGATTTAGTGTTGGTTACGATTTTTTTTGGAACAAGAATTTTGTCAGCAAATTTTTATTGGTAAATGAATGTTGAATGGACGACCGTATTGATTGAATTCTTTGGCATTTAAGAGATTTTTTTTAAATGCTCACGTTTTTATTTAAGAAAAAAATTTAATTCTTCCGCAAATTTTAAGTAGCAAAAGTACGGTACGTTACAGTTGTTATCAGAGCGGTGTTCTTGTAAAGGATTATGCCTACTGCCAGTCGCAAAAAGCTCCCGAAGTCACACCTCAAGTCTGTAAGTTTTAATGTTTCAAATTTATGTTATGCAGTAAGCATTAAGTTCTGATTTCAGCATGTGCTTAATTTAAAGTTGTAGTGTGTGCATCTTATGTCACTGATATCATGTTCATGCATAGTGGGTTTACGTGTTGGGTAAATTGTTGGAACAGAATGCCTCCTAGACGTGTGGTTGACCGGGAAGCGAGGGAAGAGAACAGAGAGGCCCGAAATGAGGAGTGGGCCGATCCTCCATCCCCACCTCCGGATATGCAGGCTCAGATTCTTGCAGGTATGACGCAATTCTTCGCACAGTTTGCGAGGAATGAGACTGCAGTAGATGCGGGAGAGAGGCCCAGATCGGAAGCAGTTTACGAGAGGTTCAGACGTATGAGGCCAAAGAAGTTTTCGGGTACCACTGATCCGATGGTTGCTGAAGGATGGATTAAGTCCATCTAGGTAATCTTCGACTTCATGGAACTGGCTGATGCAGACAGGGTCAGGTGTGCCACGTTACTTCTGACAGGGGACGCCAGACTGTGGTGGGAGAGTGCGTCAGTGGCAGTCAACTTCCAGGTACTGCCTTGGAATGGGTTCAAAGAGGTTTTCTACTCGAAGTACTTCACTGAGGAAGTACGCTCTCGTCTCACCACCGAGCTTATGACACTGCGTCAGGGTGACAATAGTGTTGCAGAATTTGTTAGGAAGTTTGAGAGCGGGTGTCACTTCGTACCCCTCATTGCGAATGATGTCCAGGCAAAGTTGAGGCATTTCCTGAATGGTTTGCGGCCGATCTTGCGCCGTGACGTCCGAGTAGCTGGTCCTATTAGCTACGCAGTCGCAATATCTAGAGCATTGGCTGCAGAGTAAGATCTGAGAGATATCGATATGGACAGGCAAGGCAAGAGGCCCTATCAGGCACCACCGCAACACCAGTAGCAGCAACAGCAGAGACCTCAGTTTAAGAGGCCGTTTCAGGGACCGTCGGGGAAGAAACCCTATCAGGGACCACCGAAAGGCAAGGGTCTGATACAGCAGCAGGTGGCGCCTCAGAAACCCGGGAATTTCCCAGTGTGTCAGAAATGTAATCGCCAGCATCTCGGACCGTGCTTATGGGGATCCGGAAAATGTTTTAAATGTGGGGCCAGTGACCACATGCTGAAGGAGTGCCCGCAGTGGAAGCAGCCTACTCAGGGCAGAGTATTCGCCATGCATGCACAAGAGGCGAACCCAGACACGACTTTACTGAAAGGTAAATTTTTCTACCTAAGCTCAGTATTAATTTTGCCTTGCATGTGGAATTTTATTTGGGAGTATTAAGGAGCTAGTAATATTTTGAGTAAGTTGGGATAATAATTTTCTACTATGTTTGAGGTTTATGTTAGAATTTTTGGGATATAAGTTTGTGTTATGCTAACGTCTCTCAGGAAATATTTTCATTAAGAGATTAGCCACTCAGGCCTTGATAGATTCAGAAGCCACTCATTCTTTCATTTCGGAAACATTTGCTAGTCACTTGGATATCAAGACCATTGGACTCGACGCGAATTATTATGTGACAGTCCCATCAGGGAAAGAGCTGTCAGCTACTAGTGTGGTCAGAGATATTGATCTAGAATTGCACGGCCGCCAGGTGTATGCTGATTTATCGTCTTGCCGATGCCAGAATTTGACATTATTTTAGGAATCGACTGGCTGACGAGGAACAGAGTTCTGATTGACTTTCAGAAGAGGTCAGTATTGTTAGACCGCCAGGCATGGAGCAGTTCTTTTTTGAACCAGCCAGGCGGATAAGTTTCCCTCGCATGATCTCTCGCATGCAGGCTAGGAGACTTATTTCTAAGGGGTGTCAGGCCTTCTTGGTCAGCCTTATTTCTGCAGCTGACATACCCACTCCGACTTTATCTGAGGTGCCAGTAGCCAGAGATTTCCCAGACGTCTTTCCTGATGACGTCACAGGTCTTCCACCATAAAGGGAAGTGGAGTTTGCGATCGAACTTATGCCAGGCACTATGCCAATCTCTAAGGCACCGTACCGATTATCTCCAGCTGAAATGTTAGAACTCAAGCAGCAGATTCATGAGCTTCTCGACAAGGAATTTATCCACCCTAGTTGCTCGCCTTAGGGCGCACCAGTACTTTTTTTAAAGAAAAATGATGGGAGTATGAGGCTGTGCATCGATTACCGAGAATTGGACAAGGTAACGATCAAGAACAAATACCCACTTCCTGGAATCGAAGACTTGTTTGATCAGTTGCAGGGAGCTACAGTGTTCTCTAAGATAGATCTTCGAACAGGGTATCACCAACTGAAGGTGAAAGATGCAGATGTGCACAAAACAGCCTTTAGAACCAAATATGGGCATTACGAGTTCTTAGTAATGTCATTCGGACTGACGAACGCTCCAGCAATTTTCATGGACCTCATGAACCGAGTATTCCAGTCTTACTTAGATCAATTCGTCATGTTGTTCATTGACGATATTCTTATTTACTCGAAGGGCCATGAGGAGCATTGTCAGCACCTGAAGACAGTTTTGCAGACCTTACAGAGTCGCAAGTTATTTGTGAAGTTCAGTAAGTGCGAGTTTTGGTTGGAGAAGGTAGCATTTTTGGGTCATATAATTTCTAGCAGTGGCATTGAGGTGGATCTGGCGAAGGTAGCAGCCGTTAAGGAATGGGTTGAATCGAAGAACGCATCAGAGGCAAAATAGCCCCGTAACTTCGGGAGAAGGGGTGCCTCCTCACAAAGGGATCCGCAGTTTTCTGGGTTTAGCCGGTTACTACCGTAAGTTCATCCAAGGATTTTCGTCGATAGCAGTGCCACTCATTTCACTGACCAAAAATAATGCTATGTTTGTGTGGAGTGATGAATGTCAGTTGTTACGTTGAAGCAAGCCCTTATTTCAGCGCCAGTGTTAGCCATGCCAACAGGGCAAGGGGATTTTGTGTTTTACACCGATGCATCTAAGATCGGGTTAGGCGCGGTATTGATGCAGCATGGTCGGGTGATAGCTTATGCTTCCAGACAGTTAAAGGTGCATGAGAAGAATTATCTGACGCATGACCTAGAATTAGCCGCCGTCGTCTTTGCATTGAAGATTTGGAGACACTACTTGTACGGCAAGAAGTGCCAGATATTCACGGATTACAAGAGCTTCAAGTATTTCTTCACACAGAAAGAACTGAACATGAGACAGAGAAGGTGGTTAGAGTTGGTGAAGGACTACGACTGGGAGATTAGCTACAATCCGGGGAAAGCTAACGTTGTGGCAGATGCCTTGAGCAGAAAAATGGCAGTTGTAGCACAATTGTCAGCACAGAGACCTCTTTAGTCTGAGATTCAGATGTTCGATTTTGAAGTTTATCGCAAGAGCAGAGCTCCAAGGCTGTCTAATCTGACAGTCCAATCTTCCTTACTAGACCGTATTCGTACGGGTCAGCCTTCAGATGAGTAGTTACAGAAATGGAGGCTAAAGGATGATGCCAAAGGCAGTGTACTCTACACAGTGTCAGATGGTATTGTGAGGTATAGAGATAGAATGTGGGTGCCTAGTGTTGATTCGATCAGAGAGTATATTCTGACAGAGACATACTAATCTCCGTATTCTATTCACCCAGGAGGTACCAAGATGTATAAAGACCTACAGATTCTGTATTGGTGGCAAGGGATGAAGAGAGACATCCGCAGGTTCGTGTCTAAATACCACACTTGTCAGTAGGTGAAGGCAGAGCATCAGAGGCCAGCAGGATCGGTTAAGCCACTCCCCATCCCAGAGTAGAAATGGGAGAACATCACGATGGATTTCGTCGTTGGATTGCCTAGGTCAGTTATAGGCTTTAATGCCTAGTCTTGACAGAGTTGGGACACTAGCTTATCGTGTTGCCCTTCCGCCGAATCTGGCCGGGGTACACAATGTGTTCCACGTCTCGATGCCAAGGAAGTATCTAGCTAATCCTTCGCATGTTCTGAGCTACGAACCTTTGCAGTTGGCTCCAAACCTGTCATATGAGGAAATAACCGTCCAAATCCTAGACAGAAAGGAGCGTAGACTTCGGAAGAAAGTGACCAAGTTGGTCAAAGTTCGGTGGCTAAACCAATCAGTGGAGGAGGCCACTTGGGAGACTGTAGCAGACATGAGAATCCGCTACCCGGAATTGTTCGGTAAGACTTAATTTCGAGGACGAAATTTTTATAATTGGGGGAGGAACTGTAATGCCCAAATTCAGTACACGTATAACCCATTCATTTAATTAATTATTAAAGTATTTATTAAATTTTAAAATGAGTCTTAGTAGTGCATGATTTATTTAAATGCATTATTTTAAATTAATTATGTTTATGTGATGCACGTTAAAATGTTTTTCGAGTTTCGTTTTCAGGCGATTATTCGAGGGTGGATAGAGGAAAAGACCGGTGACGATTTTTGGCAATTTGAAAGTGTGGTAATTTATTTTAAGTTGAGAATTGGGCAATTTAATGATTTATTTATTTTTAGTATCTTTGAGCCTAAATCATTTAGTTGGTAACTTTAAGAGTTTAAAACTTTTAAAATTAGCATTTTGGTGGGTGTTATTTTAATTTAAGAGTCTTGTTAAAATTAGTGTGGGTTAACCTTTATTAGTATTTTTATCAATTAAATTAGCACTAATTTCTCCTAATCAAAAACTCACACACACGTACACACACTTACACGTTTTTACACACACTAAAACATACAACACACCTATACATTCATTTTCAGATTTTTAAAGAAAGAAAACTTAGGGTTCTTGAGAGAACAAGCAGCCGCCCCCTTCCCCTCTATTTACCAGCAAGTTTTCGGCGATTTTATTGCAAGATAATCGAGCCACCATCGTCTCGGATCAACCTCGCTTCTTTCTCCGCTTCGGTATCGCCGTGTCGGTAAAGTTTATCATAAAAAGGCATGTATATTATGTGCTTTCTGCATTGATCTTGTCGTATTATGCGTTGTGTTGATTATTGTGCGTAAAAATATATGTGTGATGTAGAAGTTTGAGCGGAAGATGCATCGAATGCGTTTTGAAATATTTTTAGATCTGAAATTTTCGTGACTTGCTGTTCTGTTGAAAACTGCGATTTTTTGGTCGTGAATCTGAGAAAACATTTAACGTCAAAATTGTAGAACTTTTCGATACCTTCGATTTGATATAAAATTAGAAATATTTGGATAAAAATGGAGTGAGTTATGACGTTTTTCGTAGGACTGCTCAAACTTTGTTTTCAGAAAATTATGTATTGATGTGTTCTCGAGATTTTATTGTTGCAGACTTCGTTGGGAATCGACAGGTGATCGTTTCTTCGTCTAGGTATGCTTAGTATGATGATGGGTTGTTATTTGACGTGTCGCTTAGTGTCGATAGGCACTCGAATACACTAGAAGCCGCGGGAAGTGTTTTGATGTCAAAATTTGAGTTTACGAATTTTTTGCTAGTTTAGAGTGCGTTGATGTTTGAGACATTCTATGGAGTCGAGTATGGATCATAGTGTCCTAGGATGAGTCTCGATGCGTTGATCACGGCATGTGTAATCGAAATTTGGAGAGTATAAGTTTATGGGTTGCGGAGTCCAGTTTGCTCGACGCCTGAGCGGAAATTTTTTGCCGCCCGAGCGCCATTCTTTCTGTCGAGTGTTTTTTCCCGTAACCTCGGCGCCCGAGCGGTAAAGTTTCACCGCCCGAGCGCCACCCCTTCTGTCCAAATATTTTGTTCCTGCTTCATTTCAAGATTTAATAGTAAGTGTATGTCTTTTATTGTTGGGAAATGTACACACATCTTTTAGATATTGTTTGGGGTTCAATGTCGTGGGTTAGTACGATGATTTAATGAGGTCAAGGCGCGAGAGATCTAGAACGTCATAAGATATTTAATTACTTCGGTGGTGAGTACGTGTACCTACGTCTAAGCTATGAAGTGTAAGTACATGTAATTACGTTAGTATGTGCGGCAGCGGCCCCAATCGAAGTCCAACGAATACCTCAACATCAAGTAAGTATGTTGACGTGCAAGAAAACATTTTAAAAGTTTTGGGGGTATGATAATTGTCTTGTGACCAATATATGTATGGGGTTGGAAAGCGTTAAATCATGAACGGGGACCAACCCACCTTGTTAAAGCCTGAACGGGTTTAGATAAGGATTAGAAAGCGTTAAAGCATGAATGGGGGCCAATCCACCCGTTAAAACATGAACGGAGATCTCATGTACGTTGCAGTGGATACGTCCCTGTCATCCCAGTACCGTGGTTTAGTCTGATCAGGCGAAATATGTTATGGGTCACTTGCTTTGAAACATCCTCTACGAAAAATCATGAAGCTATGTATGTTTAAATATGTTCAAGTATGCAAGCATGTTTAAGAAAAGTTTATGGCACGTCTAAATATGTATGTACGTATGTTCAAGTTTTATCTTGCAAGTTCAAGTTTTAAGTATGTATGATCTATTTTAAAGTTGTATGTGGATTTTATTACGTAGTACTCGTTATCTCCAGTTTATACGTGTTGAGTCTTTTGACTCAGTAGACTTGATTGATGCAGGTGAGGAGGTTTATGAGGAGACAGGAGGTGGGGACCAAGGAGCAGGCTTGGACTGAGCGGGAGGCTAAACCCGAGGACTGCCCACGTTGTTTTTAGGATTTTTATGCATGTTTAAAATACTCTGATTTGGTGTTGGTTACGATTTTTTTTTGGAACAAGCATTTTGTCAGCAAATTTTTATTGGTGAATGAATGTTGAATGGACGACCGTATTGATGGAATTCTTTGGCATTTAAGAGATTTTTTTTAAATGCTCACGTTTTTATTTAAGAAAAATTTTTAATTCTTCCGCAAATTTTAAGTAGCAAAAATACGGTACGTTACAGTTTATAATTAAACTATACAAGTGCCCAAACATAATCATATTTTAATTGTCAAAATAAAATTAAAAATTTTTAAACTTCCGCTACGTTTGGAGCACGATAAAACTGAGATCCAACAATGGTATCAGAGCCAAGATTTTTTCTAAATCGTATGGTTTTGATATTGAATAATTTGTTTCTAACCACACAGGAAAACTTTTTTCAGAAAATTTATGCACCTTCAAAATTTATTTTTTTTCTAGAAAACAAATTTTTTTTAAAATTTTTCGGATCTGCCCGGAACTTTTTCGGGCAGACCGCGAGCAGCGCCCTGCGCAGAGACGCGCACCGCACGCTGTGCACCGCCCTACGCGCACAGGGGTGCCGCCACTGCCCAAAACGTTCGGGCAGCGAGGGCGGCTGCCCGGGAGCATCTCGAGAAACGTGCTGGATGATGGGCTTGAATTGTTTGGGCTTAGGTGCAATTTTCTGATTTTTCAAATTTTTGGACAAAATTGATATTTATGAAAATTGGTTCAATTTTTATTTTGGAAAATTAATAATTTTCTTGTAAAATAAATAATTAGAATATGATTTTAATTATTTATAGTAAAATTGAGTTTTACAAGAAATCAATTATTATTGATGTTAATATTTGATATTAAATGTATAAAAGATGATTGAGAGCCTTGACCAATGTTTTAGGTGTATGTTAGGATATTTTACTGTTTTATTAATAGTTCAGGGATACAGCTAGCAGTGAATTCACTGAAAACTCGATAAATTTAGCATTTTTCGGTACGGTAATATCGGTGTACTGAAAATCCGGTTTTTTTCCCACCCCTAGTTTAAATGCCCATTTATACATACCGCTTCTTATATATTTGATTTTATTATTTTATTTTTGAATAAAAAATAGAATTAAGTGCAACAAAAATAACTGAAGGAGAGGGTGGTCCTTCCTATAAGATCAGGCAGAGAAACAGTTGTCTTTGCTAGAGTGAGTGTTGCATGGTTAGTTGATCTATAAACAAAAACAAAAGTACAAAATATTATATCTTTAGATAAGAATCGACAGTCTTCGATAAACAAACCTAAACTAGAGTGGTCTAGTTCAGATTATTTAAAACATCAATCCTTAGCAAAACATCATATTCGATTGAGAGATGCAAATTCTTGAGCCAAGTAAAAGTTTCCCTGATTCCCAACGATTCGGCTACAGTTGGATTATTATTGCCATGTAATTTGCCATAAATTGCATCCATAACCACTTGGCCTTGTGAATTCCTCTTAGTCTAAAGAACCCTGTCCCCTGTTGGCGGCGGAGGAGGAGGTGGTTGCAGCCTCACATGTCCGCCGTGTTACTGAGTTTACGGTATCAAGATGTTGAATGTTTTCCGTTGATTGACAATATAGTTTATTCTTAGATAAGTGTCGATCAACTTTAACTCATAAAAACTTTTTTTTAAAAATGTTAATATAAATTTGATATCTAGTTTAATTAAATATCATATTTGGCTAAATATAAAGTGTTCTTGGATCCAACCCGAAATTTATTTCTTGTGAACAAACAATTTAGCGTGGTTGGGCCTGGTTAGAACCCAGATTTTACAAAAATCCACGATCATTTGATCAGACCCATTTATAGCCCCATTAACCAAAAGAGATTATATTAGAACGTAGCTGCAACTTGATCGTTTGTTCTTGTTGAGAGATTAACGTATAATACGGTCCTTTTATGGCTTTGGTTTAGTTTTCCAAATATAAAGGAAGTTATACCAATTTGTGTCAATATTTTTATTTTATTTTATTTTTACTAGTAATATAATTAATATCTGAAATAATAATAATAATAATTGGAATATGCAAAATCTTGAATTTTGTAACAAATTTTTTGAAAAAATAAAGGGACGTATGTATGTGTATCTCTCTACTTTTTAAAAAAAATTATATCAATCAAAGGTCTCGGGAGATTTTATATCAATCTGTAATTTTTATTAAATAATTTATTGTGGCCATCCTTAAATCCATTGTGACACTACCTCAATACTATATATCACAGCGTCCTCATAAATCAGATAATATTATCTACCCCTAAAATAAATAATAAATGAAACACGAAACTGCATTTACAAAATAAATTTAAATATATTTTTTTAATCTTCAAGTTAAAATCCCTTAAAATATTTGCGTCAATAATGCAATTTTCCCTTTTATCCCTGTAAAATAAATGTATATTATCAATATATTAAGTAGAAATATATCTCCTAATGGCGCAATTAGAGAGTACATTTGGCCCTATTATCCCTTGTAAAATACAGGTATGTTATAATAATTATATTAAGTTGTACATTGATTTGCGTCTTGTGATAATTTTCCTTGGCTATTTATTTTTTCTTTCTTGCAAATTTATCAACTTAATTTTTATTGCTAAATTACTAAATTTTAAATTTTTTACCTCTTAGGAAAATATAACAGCTTTCCAATTTTCTATTATTTTTACAAACTCGAAGCTGATGAATATGATGAAAAATAAAAAGAAGAAGCTTACATTAAAAAAATAATTCTAACAACAGATATAATAATTAATGACATCCATATCCAATTATTTACCAAACGCCAAAAAGTCAACCCAAATCAAATTCCAAAGTTTTTTTTTAAGCAAAAGCTTTTAATATTATTTTTTAAAAAATAATATTAATATTTTTGAATCCTAAAAAGTAAAATCCAAGTTTAATTGTTTTTTTTTTTCTCAAAATAGCATTTTCTTTCTTTGAAATTAAAATCAATCATACTTCGTAATTATTATAATTATTATTATTATTATTATTATTATTATATAAGATCTCAAAATAAATTTATTTCACTTCGACATGATTCAATATAATAATGGTTTCAATATAACACTTTAATCTATACTTCTATACTATATTATTAAGTGTGAGGGTATGATAGTAACTATTCAGAGAGAAGAGCAACTTTTTTTTTTCCAATTTTACTCTTATAAGATACTAATATTACACTTTTTTTTGTTTTTAAATTTCAACCCACATTTTTTTATTTCAACCATTCAAATATCAATTTAGTCCCTCCATAATTTGTCAAATTTCACTTTAGTCCATTGATAATGATAAAAAAGATTGTATAGGTGGAAGAATATTTTAGATTTTCTGCAATTGTACATAAGGCTTCAAGGTTTGTACATGAATAATAAAATAAGAATCCTTGAAAATCTATGGATTTTTTGGATACCTCTTGACTTTTGTAGAGTTTTAAAAAGTCAAGTTTGAATACCACATGACTTTTTAAAACTCTATCAAAATCCATGTTGAATACCACTAAATATATATAGAGTCATTAAAAGTTTAAATTGAATACCTCTAGATTTTAAAATTCCATAAAAGTCATTAAAAGTTTAGATTGAATACACCCCCCTAAAATTATATTAAGTACGGACATTATTATTTATATGTATAACGTGATGAACAAAATATAATCACGCATAGATAAATAAATATTTTACGATGAATATGACGATATCAATATATCTAGTGTGGACATTATTACTGATACCTGTCAATATAATGATGAAAATAGAATTGATCGTATATATAATTTCTTGTAATAATATAGTACATATATTATTATTGATATTTTTTTAACGTGAAGTTGATGATATTCAAACGATATTTGGTTAAAGTTCTATCTTAGAAAATATATGGTTTCTTAAAAATAAGAAAAATTTCAATTTTTGCAATTTATGTTTGTATTTTTTGTGATAATTTTGATCACCTAAGTTAAAAGTTTCAATTATGGTTCATTATATTTTCTTTTTGGCATTTTATAACATTCTTTTTCGAGGCGCTGACATGTTTACATGACATGACTTAAAAACTTAAATGCTTAATTGACAATATATATCATATGAACAAAAAAAAAAAACAATTTTTTCCTAAGAAAAAAATATGTTGCAATAAAATATATATTTTTTGTTATATATACTTAAGAATATCACAATTTTTGAAATTGGTTTAAAAGTGATTATAATAGACTCCATTGCTAACCATTTTTCTCAACCCTTGAGAACATATATTCAGAGTAATTGTTAGCGGAGCTCATTGTACATATGTTTTCAAATTTATTTTGAAGAGATAAAATGGAAATTAAATTGAGTGGAAAAAAGAGTGAATGAATAAAGGTATAAGGCTAAAAGTCAAAGCTAGCACATACCTACATTTTCTTCTATATTTTCATAGGCTTTTTTTCCTTTTTTTTATGGTGTCACATTCTTTATATCCACATAGTTGACCAAATTACATAAAACCCTTCTTGTATAAATGATCTTCATTCCTTTTTCCATCTACCTTCAAAAAGAAAGGGAAAAGAAAACATGGAGAATGAACAAATTATCATAAGCAACTCTTCTTCATCAGAAGAATCGATCCATTCGATTAGCATTTTGCTGGTCGACGACGATTTAACATGTCTTTCCATTGTTTCAGCTATGCTCAAGAGTTTCAACTATGAAGGCCTATATACATATTTTTTTGTTTATTTATTGAAAATCATTTTATAGATAAGATTATTTGTTAATATTACTTTGATTCATAGTTTTCAAGCAACTCTTATTTCGGATTGTAGATATGTTCTTGACACATGATTATTGATTTGTTTTCAAGTCGATTTAACTCTTTCTTTCTCTCTTTAATTAGGTTAGCAAAAGAATTCACTGAAGACCCCAATATTTAATCCTCAAGAAAACAGAAAGATGTGCATGCACAAGATATATATATAGAAATTTTTGAATTTTATAATCGAACATGAGGACGGGACTAATAGGGAAAAAAACTTTCTTTTTTTTCCCAATCTTGTTTAAAGAATTATTTGTCATGGTTATTGTTTCTTCTGCACGATCAATTTCAGTTGTGATGGCTAGACACCCGCAAGACGCTATATACACGCTGCGACTCAAGCAGGGGGCATTCGATTTGGTTGTATCTGATGAGCATATGCCAGACATGGATGGATTTGAGTTACAAAAAGCCATAGCACAAGAATTCGATATTCCTGTAGTTTGTGAGTTATTTCAAAATTTTAAAAATAAAATCATGTTTTCCGGAAAAAATATTATTGCATGACGACTTTGTAAAGGGTCCGGATCTTGCCATATCTTTATACATTCAGTCATACAGCAACTGCCGGACAATTTGGCGCTAGTTTTGGCGGGTGTAACGTTATTTTTTCGTCGCTTGAAAAATGCTAAATTTTCTCATTTTCATTTCACTTTGATACTTTTTTGTACGTAATTCAATTTTACTTGAGCATGTTTTTAATTAACTTTAAACGATGTTGCATGTTTTGATTGTGTAGCTTTACTAATATTTTTGTTTGAAAATTCAATTATTAGCGCTGTTTTCTTATCTTTGCTTGATTATTTATTAACTGGAGGTATCCGTAGGCCCCGTTAGATTGGCGAGAGGTTTTATTTCTTTTATCCTTATAGTAGATAATAATAAATAAAATATTTATTAATTTATGAAATAATCTAAATAATCATTACTTTTCAAGATTAGTAGCCCATGTTTTTTTTACTTTTAGTAAATTTAAAACTAAAGTAAAGGAGATCCAGATTTAGTTTTAATGATCTCACTTTGTTTTATTTTGTAATAATTCAGGTTCGAGTCCTCACATTCTCGATTAAAAAAAAAAATAAAATAAAAGATTGGAGTAGGTCACCATTATACACTGTATAAACAGTAATAATTTTTTTTTTAAAGATACATATAAACAGTAATGATAACATAGATATGGCGATCTAGTAGAGTTGTAATAATTTGAAAATTAAAAATTACAAAAGATACAATTAACCCAGAAATGATAACATAGATATGACTCGAACCTGAATTATAGACCCTGACCCGGGAGGTTCTCGAACTCGGGCAAGATCAGAACGGGGAGAAGATACCGAAGTACAATTACCTAAAGTGAGCCGGTGTGAAAAAAGAATCCCGGATCTTCAGACGCCCGGCGAGTTGTGCACTCAATTGTCAGAAGAATTCCCAATGAACCACTTGGCGAGCCACCGCCCGGGGAGTAATCAGCCAATACCCGGGGTAAAAACTTCCCGGTCCGAGAAGTACCTCAGAGGCACCCAGGTGGGAAACACCCTGGAAAGAGACACATTCTCTCCCTGATCACCACGTCTTCCGGACATCGCGGAGCCCATTCTCCCACGTTCCATGACCAGGTCAACTCTTAATACGTGGCCCACTACTTTGCAACGTGGCCCATGACCCCGAATCATGGACCACCATCCGAACTTTGCGGGCAAGTTATCTACCAGTTTCATCTATAAATACCCTCCGTTGGTATTTCAGGAAGGGGGTCTTTTTCTCTTTTCTTACTCACAAGCACTCACGAACACTCTTATTTTGTCTCCCAGTTTTCCTTTGCGTGCATTACTGACTTGAGCGTCGGAGTGGATACACCGGAATAACTTCCGGCGCCTCCCTAACGTTCTGTGATTTCAGGATTACTACGCAAGTCATCCCGGTCGTTACCCTTCAGGTGACAAGGAATTCAACTGGCCCGGATTACTAGCAACTTACACTGAAAAATATTCAATCGCACGTACATCCACGCATCCGACTTGGCAAATTGCACACCCGGCTACTACCCGATTTGCCCGGTTGACTTCATTGGCGCCGTCTGTGGGAAACTGTAGCTCGAGACGTAGATATGGTTTCCACTCGCAAAACTACTGGGAACAATTCTGGTCCTCAGAACCCTGAGGGGGGTAAGGGACCTCAAGAAAATCCATTATCCAGTCACGTCCCCGAGGAGCTGGCACAATTAATAGCTGCCGCTGTCCAAAAAGCCCTCGATGAAAGGGTCCCATCCGAATCTAGCCAACCAAGGGACAATGAGGCGATGGGAGAATATCCTCTCGAGAAAGAAAAAGACAGAGAAGAAAGTTCTCAGACGTTTTCCAAAGCTCCTACCCTCACCGTGGCCCAGGAGCTGAAGGATCTAAGAAAGAAGGTGAAAGAATTGGAGGCCAGGGCCGGGTCTTCTCATATGATAACCCCGGTCAGTTCCCGGGGATGCCCTTTCTCCCCGGAGATTGTAAGCGAGCCCCTCCCTGCTCACTTCAAGACCACCAGTATCCGGGAATATGATGGAGACTCAAACCCCGAGGAGCACCTCGCCCGATTTGAAAATATGGCGATGCTACACTGTTACCCTGACAAGATCAAATGCAAGGTATTCCTCACCACCTTGGTGGATTCTGCCCAGAGGTGATTTGAGAAGTTGGAGCCCCGGAGCATCCAATCTTTTGAAGGTTTCAGGGACACCTTTGTACATCACTTTAGCAGCAGTAAAAAGTACAAAAAGACTGCCTTCAGCCTGTTCGAAATAAAGCAGTCAGGCGATGAATCTCTCCGGGCGTACATTCGCCGATTCAACAAAGCATCCCTGGAAGTGCCGGCTTGTGCCCCTGAAACCAAAACTACAGCATTCACTCAAGGGCTCAGGGAAGGGGATTTTTTCCGATCCCTGGTGAAGAAACAGCCTAGGGACTTTGAAGATCTGCTATCCCGGGTAGAGAAGTATATAAATATGGAGGAAGCACAGCGACAGAAAAGGGAGTCTACCCGCAAAGAAAGAAGCGACCGGGTGGGAAAAGCTGATGATAACACCCGAGGAAATAATCTCGGGCGTTTCTCTCGATACGCCCCCATGAAGCCGCACCGGGGTGAAGGAATCCATATTTGCGACAGTGAGAAGGGAGCCAAGTCATACCGGTCGCTTCCAAGCCTGCCACATACCACCAAGATGTGCTCCTATCACGGAGAATGCGCTCACAGCACAAGTGAGTGCCGGAGAATGAAGCGGGCCCCTTCCCACTCGGGCCCTGGTGATCAAGAGCAGTTAGCGAAGAAATCCCGGGGACCACCGTGGGTAAGTAGAGATGCTGGGTATAGGCCGGGGGATAGAGGCCCGGTCAGACAAGAGAGGAAGGATAACGCCGGTCAAACATCTCAACACCAGGAAAATAAAGACGGAGGAAGGTCACCGACCCTCGGGGTGATTAAAATGATCTCGGGAGGATCGACAGATGGAGATTCCAACCGGGCCAGGAAATCACACTCCTGGCATGAGAGTTTCGGAGTGGATGATGCAATGAGGGTTGAAGGGCCGGTTATAAGTTTTGGCCCTCGGGATCTTCATGGAGTCAGCCTCCCACACAATGACGCTTTGGTCATCCAGGGAAAAGTGGCGAATTACGATATTCGCCGGGTTTTCGTCGATTCTGGAAGCTCGGTGAACATTATTTTTCAGGAGGCCTTGGACCAGATGAATTTGGAGGATTATCAGTTGCGGCCAGTGGAAACAGCCTTATTCGGATTTGCTGGCCACACTGTCTATCCTCGAGGGGAAATCACTCTGCCCCTCACAATGGGAGCCGAGGAGCTCAGAAAGACTATGATGACGGTTTTCACCGTGGTAAATGCCCCTACCTCTTATAATATCATTTTGGGCAGGCCAGCTATGAACGCCCTTCGGACCGTGGCCTCGACTTACCATTAGAAGCTAAAGTTCCCGGTGGGGAACAGAATTGGAGAAGTAAGGGGAGACCAGCCATCCTCCCGCAAGTGCTATGCAGAAACTGTCAAGATCGAAAATAAAAGAGCCCGACGAGATGGAGAAAGTAAGAGGTCAGGGAAGGAGGAGGTGCATTCTATCCAACAGGTGCACATGGTGGAAAATGATGAGCAGGAGGAAGTAGGCGTCTTACCTGGACAGCCCATGAAGACAACGAAAATAGCCCGGGATCTTGAGCCAGCCACCCGGGCCCAATTGCTACAATGCCTAGAGAAGAATGCGGACATCTTTGCATGGTCTTCATCAGAGTTGGTAGGGGTCTCCCCTCACGTGGCGGAACATCGGTTAAACATTATCCCGGGCTCTCGGGTGGTAAAACAGAGAAAGAGACACTTTGGTCCCGAAAAGGACAGGGTGATTGCTTGCCACATTGAAGAGCTATTGAAAGCCGGACAGATCAGAGAAGTACAGTTTCCCACCTGGTTATCCAACGTAGTCTTGGTTCCCAAGTCAGCCGGCAAGTGGCGAATGTGTGTTGAATTTAGGGATCTGAATAAAGATTGCCCAAAGGACTGCTACCCCCTGCCCCGGATTGATCAGCTGGTGGACTCGACATCAGGGTATTAGTTGTTATGTTTCATGGATGCATACCAGGGGTATCATCAAATCCCCCTGGCCCGGGAAGACCAGGAGAAAGTTAGCTTCATTACTTCGAGTGGTATTTTCTGCTATGTGGTCATGCCCTTTGGTTTGAAGAATGCCGGGGCCACATACCAAAGGTTGATGGACCGGATATTCGCCAAGCAGGCCGGGCGGAATATCGAAGTCTACGTAGATGATATCTTGATAAAATCCCGGGCACACCCTGACTTCATCCCGGACCTCGAAGAGACCTTCTCCAGTCTTCGGGAGTATGGGGTGAAGCTGAACCCGGCCAAATGCACATTTGGGGTCAAGAGTGGCAAGTTCCTCGGGTTCATGGTCACCGAGAGAGGAATTGAAGTCAATCCGGAGAAAGTCAGGTCTATCACTGAAATGACATCCCCTAAGTCAATCAAGGATGTACAGAGACTCACGGGAAAAATCGCAGCCCTGTCACGTTTCATTTCCCGATCTGCGCACCGGAGCTACCCTTTCTTTCAGGCTCTGAGAAGGGCCCAAAAATTTGGCTGGGATGAGAAATGTGAAAAAGCTTTCGGCGAATTGAAGAATCATCTAGCCGGGCTCCCTGTCCTTGAGAAGCCCGGGCTCGGGGAGAAGCTTTGGGTATACCTTTCTGCTACCGAATATGCTGTTAGCTCTGTGCTGGTCCGAGAAGAAGGCACCGACCAAAGGCCGGTCTATTATGTTGAGTCATGCGCTCAAAGGGCCCGAGATCAGGTACACAGAGGTAGAGAAGGTGGCCCTTGCCCTGGTGACCACAGCACGGAAACTTCGCCCGTACTTCTTGTCCCATCCCATCACCGTGCTGACCAACACACCCCTCGGGAGAATCATGACTCAGCCCGAGATCTCGGGAAGGCTTGTAAAGTGGACTGTAGAATTGGGAGAATATGACATTGAGTACCAGCCCAGGAAAGCGATTAAGGCCCAGGCCTTGTCAGATTTTATCACGGAGATGATTGTCCCCGAGGCCGGTGGAATTTGGAGAGTATTTGCAGACGGGGCTGCCTGCAAAGAGGGCAGTGGGGTGGGAGTTTTGCTGATATCACCCACCGAGGAGAAGATACAGTTGGCAGTAAGGTTGGACTTCCGAGCCTCTAACAATGAAGCAGAGTATGAGGCTGTTATCATTGGGATAAAAGCAGCCCGGAATGCGGGAGCTACCCGGATCCTTGTTTATACGGATTCGCAGTTGGTGACCCAACAGGTAAAAGGAGGGTACGAGGCCCGGGAGGAGAAGTTTGTGAAATACCTAGCCATCATCAAGGAATTATCAACTCACTTCACGGATTGGAGTATAGAGCAAATTCCCCGAGATAAAAATAGTGAAGCTGACGCCCTGGCAAAAATGGCAGCTTCCCTTTCTGAATATGGGAAACCGGGTACAGCTTGTCACACTAACCTGATATCTTCGGTCGAGACCGGGCCTCCTCAAGCCCGAAAAGATAATTGGACCACCCCCCTCTTGGACTACATCTCCCGATCACGTCTACCCGAGGATGTCAAGGAAGCTAGTCGAATCAAAAGGAGAGCGGCCCGGTTTGTTGTGATCTGCGACAGTTTATATCGGCGATCTTTCCAGGGTCCCCTTCTCAAATGCATCTCGGGGGATGAGTCCATTTATGTCCAAAGGGAAATCCATGAGGGTTGTTGTGGAGATCATATTGGAGCAACCTCCCTGGCTAGGAAGGCTTTGCTTGCCGGGTTCTGGTGGCCTACAATGCAGGAAGATGCCGCCCAGGTAGTCTGCTCTTGCGAAGGATGCCAAAGGCATAGCAACATTAACCACCACCCGACTGCCCTGATGAAGCCCATCTGGGCATCTTGCCCTTTCGACCAGTGGGGCCTGGATATTGTGGGATCTTTTCCTGTAGCCCGAGCTCAGAAAAAATTCCTATTAGTAGGGATTGATTATTTCTCTAAGTGGGTAGAGGCAGAGCCCCTGGCTAAAATCACCGAGGAGGAAGTTCTTAAATTCCTGTGGAAAAATATTGTCTGCCGATTCGGGATACCCCGGAAGCTTATATCTGACAACGGCAGGCAATTCCAAGGAAATAAAGTCAGAGCTTGGTGCGAGGAGATGAAGATTACTCAGGCTTTTACCTCAGTTGCCTACCCACAAGCCAATGGACAGACCGAGGTAACCAACCGCACTATCGTCCAAGCTCTCAGAGCCCGGTTGTTTGGAGTGGGTAAGGATTGGGTGGAGGAGTTGCCCAGTGTTCTTTGGGCATACCGGACTACGCCTCGAACAGCTACCGGGGAGACACCGTTTAGCTTAGTATATGGCTCCGAAGCAGTGCTCCCAGCCGAGATCGGGCAAACTTCAGCCCGGGTAAACACATATCCGGAAAACAATGATAATGCCCGGGCCAGTGAACTTGATCTCATTGAAGAAAGGAGAGAGAGAGCGGCAATCAGAATGGAGGCCTATCGACATCGGGTGATGAAGCTTATAACCAGAGGGTCCGACACCGAGAATTCCAGATCGGAGACATGGTCCTCAAGAAAGCGAACCCGGCTGGAGATGTGGGTAAGCTTGATGCCCGGTGGGAAGGCCCTTACAAAGTAGTACGCCGAGTCAGCTCAAGCACTTACTATCTTGAAAATGGGCAAGGTCGTCCTCTCAAAAGACCCTTGAATGCTTTTCATCTTAAGAAATACTTTCCTTAGGAGTTTTTTGTAAATCTGTTGTAAATACTTGATAAAGATCAAGCTTCAGAAAAGACTATTCTTAAGCCCGGTAGGTCCTGAACCCCAGCGCATATTAAGGGCCCGGGTAGTACCATGCCCCGGCTCCCCTTCAATTTATTATTAAGGGCCCGGGTGGTACCATGCCCCGGCTTCCCTTCGATTTATTATTAAGGGCCCGGGTGGTACCATGCCCCGGCTTCCCTTCGATTTATTATTAAGGGCCCGGGTGGTACCATGCCTCGGCTTCACTTCAAGTTATTATTAAGGGCCCGGGTGGTACCATGCCCCGGCTTCCCTTCGATTTATTATTAAGGGCCCGAGTGGTACCATGCCCGTCGGGTGGTACCATGCCCCGGCTTCCCTTCGATTTATTATTAAGGGCCCGGGTGGTACCATGCCCCGGCTTCCCTTCCATTTATTATTAAGGGCCCGGGTGGTACCATGCCCCGGCTTCCCTTCGATTTATTATTAAGGGCCCGGGTGGTACCGCGCCCCGGCTTCCCTTCGATTTATTATTAAGTCGGGAAGTCCGATCACCTTCCAACACTTGATGAATTTTTCTTACTTATAAGATAAGACGAAGACACAGGGACAAATGGAAGAAATTTCATTAGGTTAAGAAAAAGTATAACAACTACCAGAAAAAAAAAAAAAAAGAGTGCAAAAAATCTAAGGGGCAGTCTCTGGCTCTGAGTCCTCCTCCACCTCGGACTCTTCCTCATCCGGGAGCTCAGCACCGTCCTCCGGCAAGGAGCTAACAGCCCGGGCTAAGTCTAGTAGGCCTTTCTTCTCCAGAGGTAGAAGGCCGGCTTCTTTCACTTGCCCCTTGCATTTGTTAAAGCCCGCCTTAAAATAAGGAAAGGCTTTATTCGTCACTAGCTGCTGAAATTCTGCAGTAGCAAGGAAAGCAGCCCGCCACTCCTCCTCCAGGGTGGCCCGAGTTGCGAGAGCCGCTTCCCGGGCCGCGAGAGAAGTTTCCAGCTCATCCACCTTCTCGGTAACCAGCACGAAGTCATCTAGAGCAGCCCGGGCATCCAATTCTAGCTTTTCGGCCCGGGCCTCTGTCTTTTCCAACTGAGCCTTCAGCGAAGTGATCTCTGCCCGAGCCTCTTCGAGCTGGCCCTGCAAGCCATTTATTGTGGTTTCCTGGCCATGGAGGGCCCCCGCATGAAGGTCTTTAAGCTGAGCTATGCGGGCCAGGATACCCTCATAAAGAGCGGTGGCGGAGGTGACCCGAGTCTCTGTGCTCTTTTGCAAGGAGCCCATCTTCTCAAAGGCAGCTCTAGCCATCTGCCCGCTCTGCAAATAAACAAAAAAATTGTTGCAAGGAAGAAGGAATACCGAGGAAACAAAGAAACAAAAGTGGAGGAATGAATACTCACAGCCAGGAGGAGATTGAAACTCTCCAGCATAAGATCTCCGGCTCTTGAAGCCTGGAGGATGGTCTCCTCGGCAGGAGTGACCACCCGCTTCAGCATCTGGAAGCCCATCGACGAGCTTCCGGCCGAAAAGATGCTCCCGGGCACGGCAGGAGGAGGGGAAGTAGTAGAAGTGGGGGTGAAAGGGGATTCAGCAGGAGACACGGGCGGAACAGTCACAGATCCCTGGGCCACCCGGGTAACCACCCGGGGCTCAACACGGAGAAGCTCTCGGGAACCTTTCCTCTTGGCAGGGGTCCGAAGAGCTAGGCCCGAGGACTCTTCCTCCTCTTCGATTAAAATGACCCCGCGCTCTTTAGGCCTGGTGGCTTCAGCAGCAGCCGGGGTCTCTTGTGCAGCAGGCACCCGGACAACCCGCTCTTCCCCGGCCTGGTCTCCAGGAACCTCCCGGGATGTGGCCTCCTGACGCTCCCGGGCCTTTCTCTCAGCAGCAGCGGCCTTACGAGCAGCCTTCCTGGCTGCCTTTTCCTCAGCCATCTTTTGGGCAAAGGCCTCTTTCATTTCGGCGTCTGCAGAAAGCCAAATAGCCCATTAGAAACAGGTAAAGCGGAAAAGTAAGTAAAGGGAGTACAATAGGGGCTAGCAGAAGAAACCTACCGGGGCGGAAGGCATCGAACTCTTCGATGATGCGATCGGTAGACTCCTCCACCCCGGGGCTCAGCCCGTAAGTCACCAGTAAATTTTCACCGAGGAGGGCGGAGGAGCTATACACCTTACAGCCTACCACCTCCTCACACTGGGTGTAAGAGTCAAGTGTGCGGTAGTTTTCAGGAAGACCCGGCTGAGCAGGAAGGGCAGAAATAAACCCAATCGGGCATTCAGGGAGGTTAGCAGGACGAATGTAAAAGAACCGGCGTTTCCAGTCTTTGACGGAAGAGGGAATATCTCCGAAAAGTTTGTGGTGAGACCGGGTCTTGAACGAAAAGGCGTAATCGCCAATGTAGCAGATAAAGAAAAAATTAAAAAGGGAGGGCTCGAGGGGGATATCGGGGTGCATGGAGATGAGGGTGAAAAAACAAGTCATCATCCTAATGGCATTAGGATGAAACTGGTTGAGAGGAATGCCAAGAAGGGAAGATATCCCAATGAAAAAAGGGTGAAGGGGAAACCTGAGGCCATTAGTAACCTGGTCTCGGAAGAAGGTAAGATACCCTTCTGGTGGCTTGTCAGCCCGGTCACTAGGGCCCGGGATGACAATAGCATGGTTAGTGGGGATGGAGCCAAGGAGGCGGATCTCCTCGGCAGATTTGGCTCGGAGGGAGCTCACCATGGTAGAAAACCATGGCAAGGTGCCAGAATCAGCAGCCCGGGCGGAAGAAGGAACAGCCCGGGCTGAGGGTTTCGAAGAAGTTGCCTTCTTCTTTTTCTTCTGGGGGCGGGAAGGCCTAGCCCCGTGAGAAGTTTTGAATTTTTTGAGGGGAGGAGGAGAAGGAGTTAGATTCTGAGGGCGAAAAGTAGAAACAGGGGAGGCAGAAAGCGGGGAACTATCGCGCAGGGCATCTGACTCAAAGTCTGAGGAGCCCCTGCGATTCTTATCCGATGTAGAAGAAGTGTTGGAAGAAGACATGATTAGGAAAAGAAGAACTTACGCGGGTGGGAGGAAGAATGGTAGTGGGAACGCCGGGGAGTGATCGGAATTTTGGCAGAGTTGCAGACGCGGAAGCTTGGTTAAATTTGACGAAAGTAATGAAGGTTTGGGGAAGGAGATATATATAGGAGTAGGGAAGTGATCCAGACCATCGATCTAGTCATGATCCGAGGGTCCACATTGGTTTTGAAAGACGCACCCGAATTATGGATCTCAGCCGTTGAAGTGGATAGGTATTAACGATCGGGATGCATCTCGTAAGTTGTGCAAGGCGCATGAAAGGACGTGTAATCATGAAGGGGTCAGACTTATCGGATCCTCGGGAGACGGAACGCTGCAGACCGTTGGAAAGAAAAAGGGGGACACGTATCATCATGACATCGTGCATATCATTCAAAAAAGATAACT
Organism: Primulina eburnea; assembly: GCF_022965805.1. Classification (NCBI taxonomy): domain Eukaryota; kingdom Viridiplantae; phylum Streptophyta; class Magnoliopsida; order Lamiales; family Gesneriaceae; genus Primulina; species Primulina eburnea. The sequence goes on from NC_133116.1 coordinate 19,999,062, forward strand.
GGCATGTTATTTCAAGTCCGGGAGGTTTAAGGCCCTGGCAAGTTATTTCAAACCCGGGAGGTTTAAGGCCCCGGCAAGTTATTTCAAGTCCGGGAGGTTTAAGGCCCCGGCAAGTTATTTCAAGCCCGGGAGGTTTAAGGTCCCGGCAAGTTATTTTAAGACCGGGAGGTTTAAGGCCCCGGCAAGTTATTTCAAGCCCGGGAGGTTTAAGGCCCCGGCAAGTTATTTTAAGCCCGGAAGGTTTAAGGCCCCGGCAAGTTATTTTAAGCCCGGGAGGTTTTAGGCCCCGACAAGTTATTTTTAGCCCGGTAAGGCCCCGACAAGTTATTTTAAGCCCGAGAGGTTTAAGGCCCCGACAAGTTATTTTAAGCCCGGGAGGTTTTAGGCCTCGACAAGTTATTTTTAGCCCGGGAGGTTTTAAACCCCGGTTTTTTACTTTAAAACCCATAAACTTGAAGGAAGTACAAAAGCAAAGTGCGCAAAGTAAAATTTTATTAATAGAATCGGTGAAATATTGCAGCGGCCAGCCTAGAGCCTACATGATCCTCCCACTCCGACATCCAGCTATGCAGCTCAGGGAAGGGAAGGTTGGCAAAGGACTCGGTAGCAGCAAGCTTGCGCAGCTGTTTCCACTCCTTCCGCAGCATTGCCTGCAGCAGAACTTGATCAGTGGTTAGCTCGGCCACGTGCGTCACATAAAATATCCGTTTGTATCTCCTGGCCAGTGCTCTCTGTGGCCTGGTGAAAGCCAAACCATCTTGGAATGATTGCACAAGATTGTGAATCTTATGCCAAGTGGACATGACTTTCGCCAGAATAAACTCCTCGATGGTCCTCTTCAACGACTCTAAATGAGCACGCGTAGAGGGTGGCAAGTGGCCATACGGGCTGCTGCTGACAGTAGTTTCGCTTGAACTCGGCATGTTGAAACGATTGCTCTCACTTCGCCTTCATCTACGTATTTATAGGCAGAGGGTAGGTAGTCTGGAGGAAGCCGAAAAGTTTCCGACCATGCGAAACGACTCCGCATTTATGGAGGAGAGAGATTAATCGCAACCGTTGGCTTAAGCATACGTGTCTGATCAGGAAGCGCCTCGTAAATTGGTCCAAACATAAAAATTTTTATGGTTGTGACACCATACCAGGGGTCGGGAAGTCTTAGGTTATCGGCATTTTGTGAAGCTCGGGAAGCACGAGTCCCCGGCATTTTGGGAAGCCCAGGAATCATGAGTCCTCGGTATTTTGCGAGGCCCGAGAGACACGAGGCCCAGGCGTGTCATTCACAGCCCGGGAAGCACGAGGCCCCGGCATTTGTGTTAATGTCTCGGGAGGTATTAAGTTCGGGAGTTTTAGTGAGTCATTTCATCAGATAATTGTATGCAATCCGTGATATACGTATCAATTAATGGATTTAAAATTGTCGTATCCGAGCAGTGACAGAGAAGGAAACTGAGATAAATTTTTATTTAACCATATACATTAGCACGTATTACATCGTCATATTTCTCTTCTATGACAATTATGCGTATCTTCAACCAAGCAGACAGCGGGGGAGTGGAGCCTTGCATGAAGCTGGGAGAACCGAGAATGTTCTTCAGGAGCTTCAATTCATTCCGAAGCATCAGCTGATATACATGGCCATCCGTGAAGATGTCCACCCACTCAGCTATGTGTAGTTGTTTGCGCACTTTCTTTAGTTTGGATACCAGGGCAGGGGTGGTGGCTTCCCCAGAATCATAGAGAAGTTTCAGTTCTTGAAGCTCTTCCCAATAGCCGAGAACTTCGTTAAGCACTTCGTCTTCTATGATGGATTTTTGGACTTCCAGGTTGGGCTCCCTAAGGGCTTCGGTCATCCATGGAGTTCTTGAGCTGCTTGCACCGGCCATATCTATTGAAGTAATCAGCAAGGGATAGTGGAAGGGTTGGAGGATACCATATATATATAGGAAAGAGGAGTGTATCACGATCGTTGATTCTCGAATATATCAACGGTTGAGGTGACTATTGGAAGTTGCACCGAGCAGGCGAAAAGACATGCGTAAATATCGAGATATCATAACAGTCCTCGAAACGCGAAACATTGCGGATGAGTTTGAATTTTAGGGCTCACAACAGCATCAGCAATGGTATCCACAGCTGTAGAATTCTAGAAGACTCCGCTATCGCCAGGAGAACTGTTTTTTACTAATCGGGACAGCGAGATAGACTCTAGCCCGACTTTTTTAGGAGGGAGTGGTGATGCCCCCAAGGGAACCCGGGCCCGGGTATAGACCCTGACCCGGGAGGTTCTCGAACTCGGGCAAGATCAGAACGGGGAGAAGATACCGAAGTACAATTACCTAAAGTGAGCCGGTGTGAAAAAAGGATCCCGGATCTTCAGACGCCCGGCGAGTTGTGCACTCAATTGTCAGAAGAATTCCCAATGAACCACTTGGCGAGCCACCGCCCGGGGAGTAATCAGCCAATACCCGGGGTAAAAACTTCCCGGCCCGAGAAGTACCTCAGAGGCACCCAGGTAGGAAACACCCGGGAAAGAGACACATTCTCTCCCTGATCACCACGTCTTCCGGACATCGCGGAGCCCATTCTCCCACGTTCCATGACCAGGTCAACTCTTAATACGTGGCCCACTACTTTGCAACGTGGCCCATGACCCCGAATCATGGACCACCATCCGAACTTTGCGGGCAAGTTATCTACCAGTTTCATCTATAAATACCCTCCGTTGGTATTTCAGGAAGGGGGTCTTTTTCTCTTTTCTTACTCACAAGCACTCACGAACACTCTTATTTTCTCTCCCAGTTTTCCTTTGCGTGCATTACTGACTTGAGCGTCGGAGTGGATACGCCGGAATAACTTCCGGCGCCTCCCTAACGTTCTGTGATTTCAGGATTACTACGCAAGTCATCCCGGTCGTTACCCTTCAGGTGACAAGGAATTCAACTGGCCCGGATTACTAGCAACTTACACTGAAAAATATTCAATCGCACGTACATCCACGCATCCGACTTGGCAAATTTCACACCCGGCTACTACCCGATTTGCCCGGTTGACATCACTCTCCATTTAAAATTTTATATACGTTTCGTGTGCGAGCAAAAATATATTTAAAAGTATATATACGACTGAGTCTATTAATTATATACATTTCTACGTATAAAGGCACATGCATGAATTATGTAGAAATTATATATACTCATATTAATACAAAACGGTCGACGAATTTTTTTCAAAATTATTTTTTCATGTGAATAATTAAATTTTATAATTATTTGATTCGATAATTTTTTTAACTTATTTTATGCAGAAGTTGTACCAAAGAAAATTTTGGAAGTAATGGATGTGCCAGGATTGACAAGAGAAAATGTTGCGAGTCATTTGCAGGTGCCACTTAACATTCCAGTATTGGAAAATCATATCCATTGACTTCATAAATCCTTATTGCTTAATTGATTTCTTTCTAAGTTTGCATAAATTAAATTAATAAAAGTAAAAAAAAAATTTATTGGAATATCACATATAATACTAAACTTTTTTTTTAATGTAATACAACGAATGACCATGAAGCTATTTTGTGCCTTTATATATAGAGCTTGTATACCCTAAAAATCTTGAGCATGACATTATATACATAAACCAAAATTTTATGAACAATTTACAAATCTATGTAAGCCAATTCCGATAATCAGTTTTAGAATTTTCCTCAAAAATGATGATTTTTATTTCCTACATTGGTACTTTCCATTTATAACTATTTTACTTTCCTGCAGAAATATAGGATTTTTCTCCGGCGAGTTGCTGATGCGAGCTTGGAAATTCCTTATGCTTGCAATGAAGGTTTAACCCGGAGGTTTGTATCTAGATTAACACCCTCAGGATCGACTTCAATTCTTGACAAAATTTCCCAGAGCAAGCATCAAAATCCGTGGCAGTTTCATAATCATAACCTGTCAGCTTCATCGAGTAGCACTTTAACCGGATCAACATATGCTCGATTACTTGCCAATAAAAGAAACTTCTGAAAACCCAATGTGACATGTTCGAACCTCATGATCCACGACACTGATCGTTCATGCGTCAGGTTTTTTGGAAAAACAGTAGTAATCAAACCAGGCCTTTAGTCCAAAACAATTTCGCGACAAGATCCCTAGAAAAGCTCCCCATTTATGATCTAACAGTTGGTTTCAATACTTCCTCGTCCGGAGAAAACACGGGAACTTCATCAAATTGTGTTTCTGTGAAACCGCCGAAGCGTTTTGTGCGAGGATCGAATTATGTGGGCTACAGGATCTCGAATCTGCAACACCTTGTTGAATCGGTGTTGTTTGAGAAAACGCAGGGCGTGCTATCTAACAACGGAGGGGTTATGGATTTACCCAATGCTGAAATACCTAGAAATAATATTCTCAGTTCGGAAGCTAATTTTCTTGATGAACACTCATCTTTTGACAATTTATTGGAGAAATTCTTGGCAGATTCTCCCCATACACCTTCTGGAGCGGATGATAACAGCGAAAAACAATTGTTAGCTATTATCACAGATTGCCAAAAGTTGATCGCTGATACAAATCCATCGTTGCAAAATGGGATGGAAAAAAGAGATGGCGTACTTGGAGATGATTACAATTCACGGTTGGATTTGGATGAACCTGATTTCATGTCCACCGATCAATCATTAGATAGCGTTAAACTTTCAGAATTTGAAAATGAGGAACATGTGCTTCTACGGCTTACTACACACACATGTATAATATAATTGGTGATACCCTTGAAAGGGCCCGGGTCATGGTTGACCCGGGAAGTTTCGTTGCATGGCCCGTATGAAAACCGAGGGGCCGGGTATTTCCTACATGACCGTCGGGTGAAATGATTAACTAGGGCCCGGGTTCTCATGTCAGAGCCGAGGGCTCAATACCCAAGTAACCTCGTTGGGAGGTCCGAGAATGGGACTGGACAGGAAGTCAACATCTTTTCTTCTTGGAGTGTCCGCGAAGCTATTGGGAAGAAAGGGACTGGACAGGAAGTCAACATCCTTTCTTCTTGGAGTGTCCGCGAAGCTATTGGGAAGAAAGGGACTGGACAGGAAGTCAACATCCCTTCTCCTTGGAGTGTCCGCGAAGCTATTGGGAAGAAAGGGACTGGACAGGAAGTCAACATCCCTTCTCCTTGGAGTGTCCGCGAAGCTATCGGGAAGAAAGGGACTGGACAGGCAGTCAACGTTCAAGGGTACAAGTGGTAGGTACGCCCGCGTATCGAGGTAATCCTAGTTTTCCTTCCTATAAATAGCAGGTATAGTTGTCATTTACAGGGTCTGAAAAATTCTTCTTTCTCAAGCATTCATACATATTGCTCTAAGTTTCTTCCTTGACAAGTCTGCTGACTTAAGCATCGGAGTGGTCACGCCGGACACCCTTCCGGCGCCCATTCACGAGTTCTTTTCTTATCTGCAGGTGTTGAAAAAGCCATTGTCCACACTCAAATTCCCAAACACTATAAATTATTGATTTGGTCCGTTGGAGCTTCTGACCCAGCTCATTCCATTTCAGCGAGGCCGCATCATTGGCGCCGTCTGTGGGAACTTGAGACTAAGGCGTTGATATGGCTCACACGAGGAAAACTAACCAAAATACCTCCCGGGTTCAGGGATTTGACGCAAATCACTCAAGACAAGAGGATGCTCCTCCTGATCTGATTACCATGACTCCAGAGGAGTTGGATAAGCGTATTACTGAAGCCGTGGAGAAAGCTATGGCTAGGCGAGAAGCTTCCCACCATGATATACCACTCGAGGAGGAACTAGAGAAAGAGCAAGAGCAGCAGCAGGAGGTGAGGGAGGAGGAGAAGAGGGGAGAAGTTGAGGAATCATCTGCTGGATCTAAGTCACCAACGATGGTCGAGGAGATGTTGGAGTTAAAGCAAAAAATGAAAGTCTTGGAAGGACAGCTGGAAAATCGTGGAACTTCTCGAGCGTCTGTCAAAGGACGCCCGTTTGCTGAGGCAATTATTCGAGAACCCCTTCCCGGGAACTTTAAGTCTGCCAAAATAGGAACGTATGATGGAAACGAAGATCGAGAGGAACATTTGGCCAGATTCGAGAATATGGCTATGTTGCATTGCTACACCGATAGGATCAAGTGTAAAGTGTTTTTGACTACGCTGGTAGATTCGGCTCAAAGATGGTTTGATGGATTGGCTCCATTGAGTATTAAATCGTTTGATGATTTTCAGAAAATCTTTTTGCATCATTTCAGTAGCAACAAAAAGTATAAGAAAACTGCTTTCAGTTTGTTCGAAGTAAGGCAAGGCCCGGAGGAGAGTCTGAGGATGTATATTAAGAGGTTTAATAAAGTGGCCTTGGATGTGCCTACTTGCGCTGCGGAGACAAAAACCACTGCTTTCACTCAAGGTTTGAAAGAGAGTGAGTTTTTCAAATCGTTAACAAAGAAAGTGCCTGAGGACTTTGAAGATTTGCTGTCTCGGACAGAGAAATACATTAATATGGAGGAAGCCCAGAGACAAAAGAGGGAAGCCATCAGAAAGGAGAGAGGGGACCGGGCATCTAAGCCCGAGGAGAGAGGACCAAGGCGGGGTAATCCAGGGCACTTCTCCCAGCACGTGCCACTGAAAAATATCCGGGAGAGAGAGGTACAGGAATGCAGTAGGGATCCAGTTCCCGATCACCCGCTGTCTCAGCCCGAGAGAAGTGGATTTTGTACTAAGCACGGAGTATGTCAGCACAGTACTGAGAATTGTAAGGCTTTAAAGAGAAATTATGTTCCACCCACCAGTCAGGGATATAATCAATCGGTCAAGAGGTCGAGAGGTCCACTCTGGACACCTCGGCCACCAGTGCCTAACACCCGGATAAACGCAAGGAGTGACCCGAGGAACGATGTGGGTAGGAGGAGGGAGCCGGAGCCCGAGAAGAAGAGATCTTCATCCCCTGCGGCGGGATTGATCAAAATGATCTCGGGAGGATCTACTGATGGAGATTCAAATCAAGCCAGGAAGTCGAGAAGTAGGCGGGAGTGTATGGAGGTGGAAGGATCTAGGAGAAACGAGGCCGTGATCAGTTTTGGTCCGGAAGATCTAAGGGGAATAAACATTCCACACAACGATGCTCTGGTCATCCAAGCCCAGGTGGCCAACTACGACATTTTGAGAGTCTTTGTGGATTCGGTCAGTTCAGTCAATGTGATTTTTAAAGATGCCTTAGTGCAGATGGATTTGCAAGGGTTTAAGTTGGAGATTGTGGAGACTGCCCTGTTTGGTTTTGCCGGACATGCGGTTTATCTGGAGGGAGAAATTGTTCTGCCACTCACTCTAGGCTCCCGGGATGTCAAGAAAACAGTCATGACCACCTTCACAGTGGTGGATTCCCCCTCATCTTTCAATATCATTCTGGGGAGGCCGGCCATGAATGAGTTGAGTGCAGTGGCATCTACTTACCATCAAAAGATCAAATTTCCAGTGGGAAGTCAAGTAGGAGAGGTCCGGGGAGATCAGCCTTCTTCCTGGAAATGTTATGTGGAGGGTATCCGGGCATATCAAGGCAAGTCTAGAAAGGAGGGGAAGAAAGCCAAGACGGAGGAAGTCAGGGGGAGAGTGGTGGAAAAAGGGGAAGTACACTTTGTGGCAGAAGAGGAGCAGGAGGCTGTGGAGATAGGACCAGGCCAACAGATCCGGGTAGCTCGGGACCTCAATATATCCACCCGAGTCAGTTTACTTAAATGTCTAAAGACTAATATTCATGTGTTTGCCTGCCCCAGCAGGAACTAACAGGGATTTCACCCCTGATATCTGAGCATCGATTAAACATTCTCCCGGGAGCTCACCCAGTCAAGCAGAAGAAGAGAAAATTTGGTCCCGAAAAGGACAAAGTTATAGATGAACAGGTGAGAGAGTTGCTGCAAGCTGGCCACATTCGGGAGATACAATTTCCTACATGGCTCTCGAATGTGGTTCTGGTACCCAAAGCCACCGGGAAGTGGAGAATGTGTGTTGATTTCCGGGACCTCAATAAAGCATGTCCAAAAGATCATTACCCATTGCCCCGTATTGATCAGTTGGTGGATTCCACCTCAGGCTTCGAGCTGCTCAGTTTCATGGATGCCTATCAGGGATATCATCAAATTCCTTTGGCAAAAAATGATCAAGAAAAGGCCAGCTTTATCACCTCGGGAGGTACATTCTGTTATGTTGTAATGCCTTTCGGGTTGAAAAATGCAGGGGCCACGTATCAACGTTTAATGAATAAAGTCTTTGAGAAGCAGCTGGGAAGAAATCTGGAGGTTTATGTGGATGACATTCTGGGAAAATCAAAGGAGGTGGCGGATTTTATTGTTGATTTGGAAGAGACCTTTGCCACTTTGACATCTTATGGAATCAAGCTCAATCCTGCTAAATGTATTTTCGGAGTCAGGAGTGGCAAGTTCTTGGGCTTTATAGTGACAGAGCGGGGGATCGAAGTCAATCAAGAAAAAGTAAAATCCGTGTTGTGTATGCCTTCTCCCCGATCTGTCAAAGAAGTGCAGAAGTTGACCGGGAGGATTGCCTCTTTATCTCGGTTTATATCTCGGTCAGCCCACAGGAGTTGTCCTTTCTTTCAGGTTCTCAGAAAAGCCCAGAAGTTCGGTTGGGATGATAAGTGTGAGCAGGCTTTCCAGGATCTAAAAAATCATTTGGCTGAGCTCCCAGTGCTGGTAAAACCCGAGCCCGGGGATAAATTATTTGTATATTTGTCCACCACAGAGTATGCCGTTAGCTCAGTGTTAATAAAGGAAGAAGATTCTGACCAGAAGCCTGTCTACTATGTCAGTCATGCCCTGAGAGGTCCCGAGCTACGGTACAGTGAAGTGGAGAAGATGGCCCTGGCTTTGGTTGTGACTGCTCAGAAGTTGCGGCCTTATTTTCTGTCACATCTCATTATCGTCTTTACTAACAGCCCGCTTGGAAGAATTATGACTCATTCAGAAGTGTCCGGGCGGATGATTAAATGGAATGTGGAATTGGGGGAATACGATATTGAGTACAAACCCCGGGTGGCCATAAAAGCGCAGGCTTTATCCGATTTCCTATCTGAGATGATTCAACCTGCTGAGGAAGAAAGATGGAGAGTGTTTGTGGATGGGGCTTCTTGCCTGGCTGGATGCGGAGTCGGAGTTGTGATAATATCCCCGTCGGGAGAGAAGATTAAGTTGGCAGTAAAAATTGATTCCCGGGTGACGAATAATGAAGCAGAGTATGAGGCTGTTCTAGCCGGTATCCGAGCTACCCGGGAAATCGGAGCGGCCAGAATTATATTTTACTCCGATTCACAGTTGATTACTCAGCAGATAAAGGGTGTGTATGAAGTCAAGGATGACAGGATGCTCAAATATTTGCATCTCATCAAAGCCCAGGCAGAAGTATTCATGGATTGGAGTATTGAGTAGATACCCCGAGAGGAGAATGGAGAAGCAGATGCCTTAGCGAAAATGGCCGCCTCTTTGTCAGAAGACAGTACCCGGGAAGTTTTGTTTGTCTCCCGAGTAATTTTGGCTACTGAAGAGGAGGAAATGTTGACAGTACCAGAAGATTCGTGGATGGTTCCTCTGATAAAATTCATCCGGGACGGTGAACTGCCCGAGGAGAAAGCTCGAGCACAGAAGATAAAAAGACAAGCTCCCAGGTTTGTTCTCTTAAATAATGTTCTATACAGGAGATCATTCCAGGGACCATTATTGAAGTGTTTGAGCGGGAAGGAAGTAATTTATGTTCTTCAAGAGATTCATGAAGGATGCTGTGGTGAGCATTTGGGAGGAACATCTCTGGCTCGAAAAGCGATGCTAGCCGGATTCTGGTGGCCGACTCTTCACCATGATTCCGCCCGAGTGGTCCGGACTTGTGAGGGATGCCAACATCATTCAAACTTTCAACACAGCCCAGCCACTCCTATGAAGCCTATCTGGGCATCTTGTCCTTTTGATCAATGGGGTATGGATATAGTGGGTCCATTTCCGGTTGCCCGGGCTCAGAAAAATTCTTGCTGGTGGCTGTTGATTATTTCTCTAAGTGGGTAGAAGCTGAGGCCTTGGCCAAGATCACCGAGCAGGAGGTTCTAAAGTTCCTATGGAAGAATATAGTCTAGTCGTTTCGGCGTACCCCGGCGATTGATCTCAGATAATGGAAGGCAATTTCAGGGAAAGGAGATAACATCTTGGTGCCGGGAAATGAGGATCACCCAGTCCTTTACTTCTGTGGCGTACCCTCAGGCCAATGGTCAAACAGAATTTGTAAACAGAATTATTGTGCAAGCCTTAAAGACCAGACTGCAAGGCAAAGGGAATGACTGGGTCGAAGAATTGCCCAGTGTACTATGGGCATACAGGACTACTCCCCGGGCACCGACTCAAGAAACTCCGTTCAGCTTGGTATATGGATCCGAGGCCATCCTTCCTGTTGAAATTGGGCAAACATCTGCCCGGGTAGAATCTTATCCGAGCAATAATGAGGATAGCCGTGCAGTGGAACTGGATCTATTAGAAGAGAAGAGGGATCAAGCCATGATTCGGATGGAAGCATATCGAGGCCGAGTCATGAAATCCTACAACAAAAAGGTCCGAGTTCGAGATCTGCAGATAGGGGACTTGGTTATGAAGAAGGTTAATCCGGCTGGGGATGTGGGCAAACTTGAAGCTCGATGGGAGGGGCCTTACAAAATCATTAGGAGAGTTAGTTCAGGATCTTTCTATCTAGAAGATGCTCAGGGGAAGCTTCTTAAGAGACCTTGGAATGTACTTCATTTAAAGAAATATTACCCTTAGCCAATGCACAGATGTAATTTTCGCTTTTCAAGAAATAATAAAGGATCGCTTTTCTCATATTTCTGTCTACTTTAAGTTATTGATACATCAAACCGAGAAGAACTAAGCCCGGGCATTCACCCTGGCTCGGGGCTCCGTACCTCGACCATTCCAAAGTCCCGGGACCTGTTCCCCGGCCTAAGGTTCCGTACCTTAGCTCTACATAAGCCCAGGGCATTACACACTGGCTCGGGGCTCCGTACCTCGACCATTCCAAAGTCCCGGGACTTGTTCCCCGGCCTAAGGTTCCGTACCTTAGCTCTACATAAGCCCAGGGCATTACACCCTGGCTCGGGGCTTCGTACCTCGACCATTTCAAAGTCCCGGGACCTGTTCCCTGGCCTAAGGTTCCGTACCTTAGCTCTACATAAGCCCAGGGCATTACACCCTGGCTCGGGGCTCCGTACCTCGACCATTCCAAAGTCCCGGGACCTGTTCCCCGGCCTAAGGTTCCGTACCTTAGCTCTACATAAGCCCAGGGCATTACACCCTGGCTCGGGGCTCCATACCTCGACCGTTCCAAAGTCCCGGGACCTGTTCCCCGGCCTAAGGTTCCGTACCTTAGCTCTACATAAGCCCAGGGCATTATACCCTGGCTCGGGGCTCCGTACCTCGACCATTCCAAAGTCCCGGGACCTGTTCCCCGGCCTAAGCTTTTGTTTGTTTCAGATAGTTGCATCACAAATGTTCAGTTAGTATACAGGAGACCGGTGCCTAATTTTCTATCTCGGTTAAGTTTTTAACACTTGAAAGATTTCTAAGACTTGTTAAATCCGGAGTATCCTAGTCCTGTTGAGATCGGATGACTAAATTTTTATGAAGATTGCGAAGAAGGATAAAAGGAAATGAAGTATTACATTACTAATATGCCCGAAGACAGGAAGTGAATTTAAAAATAAGAAAGAGATTACAATCATATTCTATATCAACAGGATCGGTGCCTGGCTCTTTCTCCTCCTCTGTCGGCCGCTCTTTTTCTTCTCCTTCCTCCTCTACAGGTTTCTCTCCTCCTTCCTCCTCTCCGGATTCTTCTTCTTTGTCTTCTGCCCCGGCTCCTGCAAGGGACGCAATGGCTAGCCCGAAGTCTGGAAAGTTGGCCCTCTCCTCGGGTATAAGCCCAGCTTCTTTAAATTGTTGACGACATTTGTTGAAGCCGGCTTTAAAGAAAGGATAGGCTCTATGCTCAACTGCGGCCTTGAATTCTGGGGATTCCAGGAAGGAAGTCCTCAGTTGCTCTTTTTGGCTCTCAGACTCGACCAGGGCCATCTCCGCTTTCTCAGCCCGTGACATCTGCTGTTCTATGGTGTCCATCAGGGAGAGGTTCTTGCCTTCAAGAACCGAATTATGTCCTTGGAGAGTTTCCTCCCTGATGTGACCTTCATTTATTTCATCCCGGGCTTTGGCCAGTTCCGCCTGGGCAGACTTTACAGAACCCCGAAGAGCAGCCACCTCTTCTGCATGGAGTCCCTTCAATCGGGAAAGTTCCTCCTGGAGGCGCTCATTGATAAACATAAAAATTGTACATTAATTAAATGTTTTATAATATAAATATATAGTTTTTGTTTTATTAAATGTTTAAATATTATATGTTTTATAATAAATTGTATAAAATATAAGTTGTTGTGTAATTATAAGTTTTTACTATTTTTACAGGTTCGATAAAAGAAGAATAAACTTGGCATTGCAAATGGGATTAAGATGATTCTTGGACCTGTAGAAAGTTGATGTTAATATCTACAATATTGATGGCAAGCATGAGATAAAAATCCTTTCACAATTGGGATCAAATTAAGCAACAATTAAAGTTACCAAAGAAGTGGCAGTTTTACCATGCTCTAGTATTTTGACCATATCTCTCAAATTACTTGGTCAAATATTCTGAAAAAAATACCACAACTAGACAACTCAATTATCCACATGTTTCATTTTATGTGAAGAAGCAAATTCGAAGAAGAAGACCTTCAAAAGTGATGTGTAATATAATATTAATTTCTTGGAACACCAATGAAGACTTTTGTGTAAAAAATAATATTTTATTTGTGGTTGTCTCCCCAAATTTGGCTATAAATAGGGGTGTATTGTAATGTATTGAGATATCCCTCATTCTATGAACAAATCTTTGAGTTCATAATATTTCTCTCTATATTTTTCTTTTATTTCTTCATTTAAATATAATTAGCATGTTAATTTCATATTCAAAGTTTTACACTTTGAATAATGAATAGCTAACTTCCTAAAGTTGAGATGATAAGGTGAAGCTCTTGGCATGATAATAAGGTTATTATAAGGTAAGAATCTATGTTTTATATTATTTAATCATTATTTATTGTTTATGTTATATTTATTTCTTTAAGTATTTTTATACCCTACTTATAAGTGGGACTTTTGATTTATTGTTGCTATATGTTACACTAAATTCTTGGAACCATTTAAATGTTAGTTTGGTATTACCAACCATTTAAAGTGGATGCCTTGATTTATTATATATAAATCTATTATAATATTAAATTCTTGGAACCATTTAAATGTTAGTTTGGTTTTACCAACCATTTAACTTGGATTCCTTGATTTACTATATATAAATATATCATAATAATATTTCTTGGTACCATTTAAATGTTAGTTTGGTTTTACCAACCATTTAAAGTGGGAACCTTGATTTAGTGTTTACAAATATATATATAGCACAATAAATACTTGACCACATCTATAAGTTTTGGTATATATTATATATTTATGAGATAATAATTTATAACATAATATAAATATGATTATTTAATATATTGGAACCATTTTATTAAGTGGATTTCAATATTGTTCGTTAATTTTAACTTTATTAAAATACCAAGAGTGGATCCTTTAATCTCAACTACTTAAACTAAAATTTGAACAATTAAAATTTACCCATTAAATATTCAAACAATTAAAATTAAAAAGAAACAAAAACAAAAACAAAACAAAAAGACATTGTAGTGGACTTGTAATTACCTTAGCTTCCCTGTGGATACGATATTCGGACTCACCGAATTATATTATTTGTGGACAACCTGCTCTTGGGAGTGCAACAATCAAAGTCGCAACAAGTTTTTGGCGCCGTTGCCGGGGAAGTATAATTTAATTTCAAGTCTATTTAATTTTGTTTATAGTTTATTTTTATTTATTTGAATATTTATTGCTTTTGTGTGTTTTTATTCTTTTGCATTTGCATTTGCATGAGCATTTGGTCACGTACACTTAGTGGTCGACTCATTCGAAACAACCCTTTATTTTTACAAAACATGGCGGAAGAACCCATCCAAGAAAATGAAGATGAAATTCAATCTCAACATGATCATGATAGACGAAGAACACTTAGAGATCACATGAATCCTACACGTACTAGTGCACCTTCATGTCTAGTTTTTCCCCCTGATGCATCTCATTTCAATTTTAAGCCTGGTATTATCCAACTTTTACCCAACTTTCATGGCTTAGATTCTGAAAATCCATACATGCATTTACGAGAGTTTGAAGAAGTGTGCAACACATATAATGATCTAAATTGTAGCATGAACACCATTCGACTTAAGCTTTTTCCTTTTTCTTTAAAAGATAAAGCTAAAACTTGGCTACAAAATCTTAGATCGGGATCCATTCGAACTTGGGATGAATTGCAACAACAATTTTTGAAAAAGTTTTTTCCATCTCATAGAACAAATTCTTTCAAAAGGCAAATCATCACTTTCACTCAAAAACAAGGAGAAACTTTTTATCAGTGTTGGGATAGATACAAAGAATTGCTTAATCTTTGTCCACATCATGGTTTTGAAATTTGGAGAGTTGTTTCTCAATTTTATGAAGGCTTAACACCTAAAGATAGGCAAATGGTTGAATTTATGTGTAATGGAACATTTGAAGATAAAGATCCAAACGAGGCAATTGAGTATCTTGATTCATTAGCTGAAAATGCTCAAAATTGGGACACTATAGGTCCAATCGAACCATCAAACAAGATTCAATCTCCTACATCTGGTGGAGGTATGTACACTCTCAAAGATGAACATGATCTTCAAGCTAGATTTACCTCTTTGGCAAGAAAAGTTGAGGCACTTGAATTGAAAAAGAATGGTCAATTAAAATCTGTTCAAGAAATTGTGTGTCACATCTGTGACACAAGTGATCATTTTACAAAAGATTGTCCCACTTTGCCCTCTTTTAAAGAATGTCTCCATGAACAAGCCAATGTTTTGAACAATTTCAAAAGGCCAAATTTTGAACCATTTTCTCAAAATTACAATCCAGGTTGGCGAAACCATCCAAATTTTAGTTAGAGGAATGATAATGCTGCACAATATCCGCAACCACATTTTCAAAATCAACAAAATTTTCAAAATTATGCACCTTATGTTCCTCCGCCGAAAAGAAATTTGGAAGATACATTGAATTCTTTCATTGCAAAGCAAGAGTCTATCAATACTCAAACTGCTCAAACCATGACAGATTTGAAAGATACTCTTGCTAAATTTGCATCTGCACTTAATGTTCATGAAAAAGGTAAATTTTCTTCACAACCTTTGCCTAATCCCAAGGATCATCATACACAAACTGGAACTTCTGCAACTCAACCGATGGATCAGGTAAAATCTGTTATTACCCTTCGAAGTGGTAAGGTTGTGGAAAAATCCATTCTTGAACCTTGTGAAGATGATGATAAATCAACTCCAAAGGGTAAGGAAGTGGAACCCATAACTTGAGAAGAGGAGGTTCAACAGACAGTGTCACCACCATTCCCTCATGCATTGAAAAATACAAAAAAATCAAATTTGAATTCTGATATATATGATATTTTTAAACAAGTAAAAGTTAATATTCCTTTATTAGATGCAATAAAACAGGTACCATCATATGCCAAATTTTTGAAAGACTTGTGCACTGTGAAAAGAAAATTGAATGTGAAAAAGAAAGCATTTTTAGCAGAACAAGTAAGTGCAATCATTCAAAATAATAATGCTTTGAAATACAAAGACCCTGGTTGTCCTACTATTTCTTGTATTATTGGAGAACGAAAGATTAAAAAAGCCTTGCTTGATCTTGGAGCTAGTGTTAATTTACTTCCATATTCAGTTTATCAAGAACTCAATCTAGGCGAGTTAAAACCTACTTCGGTAACACTTTTACTTGCTGATAGATCTGTTAAAGTGCCAAGAGGTATGGTAGAAGACGTGTTGGTCCAAGTTGATAACTTTATATATCCTGTCGATTTCATAGTTTTAGATACACAACCTATCGAAGCTTGTAATGCAATTCTTGTAATTTTGGGTTGTCCATTTTTAGCAACTTCTAATGCTCTTATAAATTGCAGGAATGGAATAATGAAGTTGTCATTTGGTAACATGACCTTGGAGCTCAATGTTTTTAATCTTTGTAAGCAACCACATGACAAAGGAGATGAAAGTGAAGATGAAAATCTTATTGAAACTCTTGTGGAAGAAAACATTCAAGAAGGGAGTACTCGTGATCAATTAGATATTTGTTCAATTGAAACTGTTAAAGAAAATATTGAAATTGATCTTGATGATTTTATCAGGTATCACTCGTTACCAGGATCAGAGAAAGAATTTGAGGCGAAATATGAGAACAAAGACGAACCACCCATATTGGAGTTAAAACCCTTGCCAGAAGAATTGAAGTATGCATTTCTTGGAGAAGATGAAACATATCCAGTGGTAATTTCTTCCAAACTAGAAAGTGATCAAGAAGGTAAATTAGTTGATATGCTTAAAAGACATAAAAATGCAATTGGTTGGACACTGAAAGATCTCAAGGGCATTAATCCACTAATTTGCACACACAAATTCATTTAGAAGAAAATGCTAAAACATCTCAACAACCACAAAGGAGATTAAATCCACACATGAAAGATGTTGTGAAAACTGAAGTTCTCAAACTACTTGATGTTGGGATTATCTACCCTATTTCTGATAGTAAGTGGGTAAGTCCAACACAAGTAGTTCCAAAAAAATCTGGCATCACAGTGATAAAAAATGAAAAAGGTGAATTGTTAACAAGTAGAGTCCCATCTAGTTGGCGGATGTGTATTGACTATAGAAAATTAAATGATGCCACTAGAAAAGATCATTTTCCATTACCATTTTTGGATCAAATTTTAGAAAGAGTAGCTGGTCATCCCTACTACTGTTTTCTTGACGGATATTCAGGCTATTATCAAATTCCCATTGCACTCGAAGATCAAGATAAAACTACATTCACATGTCCTTTTGGAACATTTGCATTTAGAAGGATGCCATTTGGATTATGCAATGTCCCAGCAACATTTCAAAGATGTATGCTAAGCATTTTTTGCGACATGGTTGAAAATTGTTTGGAAATTTTCATGGATGATTTAACTGTCTTTGGGAATACATTTGATAATTGTCTTGAAAATTTGGAAAAAGTTTTAAAAAGATGCGAGGAAAAAGGTCTTATTTTAAATTGGGAAAAATGTCATTACATGATTACTTCTGGAATTGTTTTGGGACATGTCGTGTCATCTCATGGAATTGAAGTTGATAAAGCAAAAGTTGATGTCATTGCCAATTTACCCCCTCCAAAAACCATTAAAGAAATTCGATCATTTTTGGGACATGCTGGATTTTATAGGAGGTTTATAAAGGACTTTAGTTTAATCTCTAAACCCATTTGTAACCTCTTAACAAAAGACACTGCATTTGAGTGGACTCAAGAATGTCAAAATGCTTTTGATAAAATCATTCGACATTTAACATCAGCTCCTATCATGCAACCTCCTGACTGGTCTTTACCATTTGAAATCATGTGCGATGCGAGTGATTATGCAGTCGGTGCAGTACTGGGTCAAAGAAGAAACGGTAAGCCTTATGTGATATATTATGCAAGTAGAACTTTAAACAATGCTCAAATGAATTACTCCACAACTGAAAAAGAACTACTTGCTGTAATATTTGCATTAGATAAATTTCGTTCTTATTTGATTGGATCAACGACTTTTGTGTTTACTGATCATTCTGCTATTAGATATTTGTTGACGAAACAGGATGCAAAGCCACGACTGATACGATGGATTTTGTTGCTCCAAGAATTTGACATTGTGATCAAAGATAAAAAAGGAACTGAGAATGTCGTAGCCGATCATTTATCGAGACTAGTAACAGGATCATCTTGTGAAATGACACCAATTAATGATAATTTTCCTGATGAACATCTATTTTCAGTTACTACTACACCTTGGTTTGCTAATATAGTAAATTTTCTTGTGACAGGAAAAATGCCACCGCAATGGAGTTCCCAAGATAAGAGAAAATTTTTGAATGAGGTAAAAAACTTTTATTGGGATGATCCGTATCTGTTCAAGTACTGTCCAGATCAAATTTTTCGACGTTGCATACCCGACAATGAGGTAAGTAGTGTCATTAAATTTTGTCATTCAGAAGCATGCGGAGGACATTTTTCTTCAAAGAAAACGGCTGCAAAAATTTTGCAGTGTGGATTTTATTGGCCCACTTTGTTTAAAGACACCCACGAAATCTGCAAGATCTGTGAAAATTGTCAAAAATTGGGTGCAATTTCAAAAAGAAACATGATGCCTTTGAATCCTATCATTGAAATTGAAATCTTTGACTGTTGGGGAATTGATTTTATGGGACCTTTTCCACCGTCGTTTGGATACTTGTATATTTTAGTTGCAGTTGATTATGTTTCCAAATGGATAGAGGCAATTCCATGTCGAACAAATGATCATAAAATCGTCATCAAATTTTTGAAAGAAAATATTTTTAGTAGATTCGGAATTCCTCGAGCTATGATAAGTGATGGGGGAACTCACTTTGTTAATAAACCATTTGCTTCATTAATGAAAAAATATGGTATTACTCACAAAGTAACAACTTCTTATCATCCTCAAACAAATGGACAAGTTGAATTAGCTAATAGGGAGATAAAGCAAATTTTGGAAAAAACTGTTAACTCAAATAGAAAAGATTGGTCTCTGCGACTTAATGATGCACTGTGGGCATATCGAACAGCTTTTAAAACATCATTGAATATGTCTCCCTATAGGTTGGTTTATGGAAAACATTGTCATTTGCCTGTGGAATTGGAACATAAAGCTTATTGGGCGATCAAAACTTTAAATTCAAGCATGGATGATGCAAACAAATTGCGTAAATTGCAACTTAATGAACTTGATGAACTCAGAAATGATGCGTATGAGAATTCAAGGATTTATAAAGCAAAAATCAAATCATTTCATGATAAAACAATTCTTAGAAAATCTTTTGAGATTGGTAAAAAAGTTTTGCTTTATAATTCTCGACTTCACATATTCCCAGGAAAATTACGATCAAGATGGACAGGCCCATATGTTGTAAAGCATGTGTATCCTTATGGAGCTGTGGATATTGAAAATCCTAAAAATGGTGATGTTTTTAAAGTGAATGGACAAAGGCTTAAGCCATTTTTGGAAAATGAAATCTTTCAAGAAGAGTTTATTTCCCTTTCTGATCCTTAAATTTTTATGTTGCATTTAATTTTGTTTGTTTTTATTTCAGGTTTCCTTAATCTTTTTATTTTCCCGGTTAAATGGCGGATAACGGTACTCCGTGACTCTCATAGTCGGTTAAATCAGTTTCCCACAATTGCTGATACAAAAATAAAAAAAAAATCATTTCTTTTCTTTTCAAAATGGATGAAATTCTCTCAAAAATTTGTAAATATTTTCCCTCTGTTTCTGAAATGTTCTAAGAAAAATTTATGCAGGAAGATGTGAAAGATTGAGATTGCTAATGCAAAAAGGAATTCCAGAAGATATTCGTCTTGTAATTGAAGCTAAGGTCCGATTAGGAGGAGAAGTTCCACAATCATTGCTCATTCGGTATTTGACTGGATTAGGAAAAAGCACTTATGCGAAAAAACGAAGGGCAAAAAGTTTAGGGGTTTGTCATAAGTGTGCAAGATGGACTTGTGACAAACGATGCAGATCTTTGGGATGTGTTTCCGATAACAGAGAAGATAAAATTAGTTTCATTAAGAATGGGCTGAGTAAGGAGTCTTTGGATAACATTTTATTGACTCTTGAGACGCATTCTAGTGGACATGTGCATATTGAACTTCTCCGTTTATGGAAACAATTTCAAGATAAGCGTCATAGTCTTGGGAATCTGACTAAAAAAGACCATGTTTGCCAATTTATAAGAAAATTGGATGGGAAGCATATCCTCGACTCATAGAAGGCGTTGAAGCCGTTTCTGGACGTAAAACCAGAGGAAAATTGTGAGCCACAATCACACTACTGTTTATATGCATGTGTGTCATTATTGTTTTTACTATTTATTCTGTTTACAGCTGTGACCCATAGTTTTGTCATGATAACATATTACCCCTATAAAATCTCTCATCTTTCTCTCTATTTTCGCAGAAAAAAAAAGAAAGTAAAAACATGGCTGGATCCTCTGCACAAACATTGAAAAATATTTGTGTATTTTGTGGGTCGAGTCCTGGAAAAAATGAAGTGTTTGTAGAAGCAGCGAATAATCTTGGAAAGATATTGGATGAGAGAAAAATTCACTTGGTATATGGGGGAGGTAATATTGGGTTAATGAGATCTGTTTCAACATCTGCTCATCTTGGAGGTAGTCAGGTTTTGGGTATTATTCCTATAGCTTTAGCTGAAGGAAATATTACAGGTGTTACGATTGGGGAGGAATTAAAAGTTTCTTCTATGTATGAAAGAATCACTCAAATGATTGAAAATTCTGATGCTTTTATCGCACTACCAGGTGGTTTTGGTACATTAGAAGAAATTTTTCACACTGTTTCTTGGGCACAACTTAATATCCATAATAAACCTGTCGGCTTGTTGAATATCAATAATTATTATGACAGTTTGTTGACATTTCTTGATAAAGCTGTGGAACAGAATTTCATTTCAGAAAATTCACGATGGATGCTCATCTGTGCTTCGACTGCCGATCAATTAATTGATGATTTGGAAGCTTTTGTTCATAAGCCAGATCCGATGATAACAAAGATCAATTGGTCGCAATCAAGCAGTAAGAAAAGGAAGTTGGATCATTGATTCAAAAGTCGTGGATTGGTTTGCATTTGTTTCAGTTTGTTATCTTCAATAAAATTCCAGGTGATATCTCTTTCATTATGCACTCTTTATTACTAGTTATTTTGACATTAGGGACAATGTCATACTCTGATTGGGGGAGAACAAACTTATATAAAAAATATTTAAAAAAATTAAAAAATTAAAAAATATATATTATTTTAAAATAAAATCATGTTTATTGTTTGTATCTTAGTAATTTTCGCAAAAATGTTATACATTACATGTTTGAAAGATTTAAATTAGAATATGCATTAATCTATTTAAGAATGTTTAAATTTTTATTTGAAAAAAAAATGTCAATTTTAATATTCTGATCAATATAAAAATATGATTTATGAAATCTTTTTGAGTGATTAACCATTGTGATAAAATCAGGTATTAAAGTATATGGCCCAAGATATACCTTATAAGAGTGCCTAAAATTTTAAACTCACACATATTTTGTGAGTGAGTGGAGAGGACTGAGAAAACAGCTTTCGAGCCTTTATTGATCATGAGAGAGACTATCTATTGTTTAGATCTTGAGTTCTTATTTTGAAAAAAAAAATATGATATTTCCTGAAAAAAAAAAGAAAAAAAAGAGAGAAAAATACAAAAAGAAAGATGTTGAAGATTTATGTAATTTTTAAGTTATATGCTGCGACCCATTTTTCTCTCATAAGAATAAAAAAAAAAGA